>NC_090378.1:129713574-130362446 GCF_036365525.1 Heterodontus francisci | reverse complement strand
ACTGGGTGAGCTGGGTCTAGGGTGCCAGTACCGGGTGAGCTGGATCTCTGGTGCCAGTACTGGGTGAGCTGGGTCTCGGGTGCCAGTAATGGGTGAGCTGGGTGTCAGGTTCCAGTACCGGGTGAGCTGGGACTCGGGTGCCAGTACCGAGTGAGCTGGGTCTCGGGTGCCAGTACCAGGTGAGCTGGATCTTGGGTTCCAGTACCGAGTGAGGAGCGTCTCGGGTGCCAGCATTGGGTGAGCTGGGTCTCGGGTGCAAGTACTGGGTGAGCTGGGTCTCGGGTGCCAATACTGGGTGAGCTGTGTCTTGGGTGCCAGTACTGGGTGAGTTGGTTCTTGGGTGCAAGAACTGGATGAGCTGGGTCTCGGGGTCCATTACTGGGTGAGCTGGGTCTCGGGTGCCAGTACTGGGTGAGCTGGGCCTCGGATTCCAGTACCGGGAGAGCTGGGTCTTGGATGCCAGTACTGGGTGAGCTGGTTCTTGGGTTCCAGTACCGAGTGGGCTGTATCTCGAGTGCCAGTACTGGGTGAGCTGGGTCTTGGGTTCCAGTACCGAGTGGGCTGGGTCTCGGGTGCCAGTACCGAGTGAGGTGGGGTTTGGGTGCCAGTACTGGGTGAGCTGGGTCTCGGGTGCCAGTACCGGGTGAGCTGGGGTTTGGGTGCCAGTACTGGGTGAGCTGGGTCTTGGGCGGCAGTACTTGGTGAGCTGGGTCTCGGGTTCCAGTACTGGGTGAGCTGGGGTTTGGGTGCCAGTACTGGGTGAGCTGGGTCTCGGGTGCCAGTACTGGGTGAGCTGGTTCTCGGGTTCCAGTACTGGGTGAGCTGGGGTTTGGGTGCCAGTACTGGTTGAGCTGGGTCTTGGGTGCCAGTACTGGGTGAGCTGGGTCTCAGGTTCCAGTACCGGGTGCGCTGGGTCTCGGGTGCCAGTACCGAGTCAGCAGGGTCTCGGGTGCCAGTACCGGGTGTGCTGCGTCTCGGGTGCCAGTACTGGGTGAGCTGGGTCTTGAATGCCAGTACTGGGTGAGCTGGGTCTTGGGTGCCAGTACTGGGTGAGCTGGGTCTCGGATGCCAGTACTGGGTGAGCTGGGTCTCGGGTTCCAGTACTGGGTGAGCTGGGATTTGCGTGCCAGTACTGGGTGAGCTGGGTCTCGGGTGCCAGTACTGGGTGAGGTGGGTCTCGGGTTCCAGTACTGGGTGAGCTGGGGTTTGGGTGCCAGTACTGGGTGTGCTGGGTCTCGGGTGCCAGTACTGGGTGAGCTGGGTCTTGGGTTCCAGTACTGGGTGAGCTGGGGTTTGGGTGCCAGTACTGGGTGAGCTGGGGTTTGGGTTCCATTACTGGGTGAGCCAGGGTTTGGGTGCCTGTACTGGGAGAGCTGGGTCTCGGGTGCCAGCACTGCGTGAGCTGGGGTTTGGGTTCCATTACCGAGTGCGCCAGGGTTTGGGTGCCAGTACTGGGAGAGCTGGTTCTCGGGTGCCAGTACTGGGAGATCTGGGTCTCGGGTGCCATTACTGGGTGAGCTGGGTCTCGGGTTCCAGTCCTGGGTGAGCTGGGTCTCGGGTGCCAGTACCGAGTGAGCTGGGTCTCGGGTGCAAGTACTGGGTGAGCTGGGTCTCTGGTGCCAGTACTGGGTGAGCTGGGTCTAGGGTGCCAGTACCGGGTGAGCTGGATCTCTGGTGCCAGTACTGGGTGAGCTGGGTCTCGGGTGCCAGTAATGGGTGAGCTGGGTGTCAGGTTCCAGTACCGGGTGAGCTGGGACTCGGGTGCCAGTACCGAGTGAGCTGGGTCTCGGGTGCCAGTACCAGGTGAGCTGGATCTTGGGTTCCAGTACCGAGTGAGGAGCGTCTCGGGTGCCAGCATTGGGTGAGCTGGGTCTCGGGTGCAAGTACTGGGTGAGCTGGGTCTCGGGTGCCAATACTGGGTGAGCTGTGTCTTGGGTGCCAGTACTGGGTGAGTTGGTTCTTGGGTGCAAGAACTGGATGAGCTGGGTCTCGGGGTCCATTACTGGGTGAGCTGGGTCTCGGGTGCCAGTACTGGGTGAGCTGGGCCTCGGATTCCAGTACCGGGAGAGCTGGGTCTTGGATGCCAGTACTGGGTGAGCTGGTTCTTGGGTTCCAGTACCGAGTGGGCTGTATCTCGAGTGCCAGTACTGGGTGAGCTGGGTCTTGGGTTCCAGTACCGAGTGGGCTGGGTCTCGAGTGCCAGTACTGGGTGAGCTGGGTCTTGGGTTCCAGTACCGAGTGGGCTGGGTCTTGGGTGCCAGTACCGAGTGAGGTGGGGTTTGGGTGCCAGTACTGGGTGAGCTGGGTCTCGGGTGCCAGTACCGGGTGAGCTGGGGTTTGGGTGCCAGTACTGGGTGAGCTGGGTCTTGGGCGCCAGTACTTGGTGAGCTGGGTCTCGGGTTCCAGTACTGGGTGAGCTGGGGTTTGGGTGCCAGTACTGGGTGAGCTGGGTCTCGGGTGCCAGTACTGGGTGAGCTGAGTCTCGTGTTCCAGTACTGGGTGAGCTGGGGTTTGGGTGCCAGTACTGGGTGAGCTGGGGTTTGGGTTCCATTACCGGGTGAGCCAGGGTTTGGGTGCCTGTACTGGGAGAGCTGGGTCTCGGGTGCCAGCACTGCGTGAGCTGGGGTTTGGGTTCCATTACCGAATGCGCCAGGGTTTGGGTGCCAGTACTGGGAGAGCTGGTTCTCGGGTGCCAGTACTGGGAGATCTGGGTCTCGGGTGCCATTACTGGGTGAGCTGGGTCTCGGGTTCCAGTCCTGGGTGAGCTGGGTCTCGGGTGCCAGTACCGAGTGAGCTGGGTCTCGGGTGCCAGTACTGGGTGAGCTGGGTCTCTGGTGCTAGTACTGGGTGAGCTGGGTCTAGGGTGCCAGTACCGGGTGAGCTGGATATCTGGTGCCAGTACTGGGTGAGCTGGGTCTCGGGTGCCAGTAATGGGTGAGCTGGGTGTCAGGTTCCAGTACCGGGTGAGCTGGGACTCGGGTGCCAGTACCGAGTGAGCTGGGTCTCGGGTGCCAGTACCAGGTGAGCTGGATCTTGGGTTCCAGTACCGAGTGAGGAGCGTGTCGGGTGCCAGCATTGGGTGAGCTGGGTCTCGGGTGCAAGTACTGGGTGAGCTGGGTCTCGGGTGCCAATACTGGGTGAGCTGTGTCTTGGGTGCCAGTACTGGGTGAGTTGGTTCTTGGGTGCAAGAACTGGATGAGCTGGGTCTCGGGGTCCATTACTGGGTGAGCTGGGTCTCGGGTGCCAGTACTGGGTGAGCTGGGCCTCGGATTCCAGTACCGGGAGAGCTGGGTCTTGGATGCCAGTACTGGGTGAGCTGGTTCTTGGGTTCCAGAACAGAGTGGGCTGGATCTCGAGTGTCAGTACTGGGTGAGCTGGGTCTTGTGTGCCAGTACTGGATGAGCTGGGTCTCGGGTTCCATTACTGGTTGAGCTGGGTCTCGGGTGCCAGTACTGGGTGAGCTGGGTTTGGGTGCCAGTACTGGGTGAGCTGGGCCTCGGGTTCCAGTACCGGGTGAGCTGGATCTTGGATGCCAGTACTGTGAGAGCTGGGTCTTGGGTTCCAGTACCGAGTGGGCTGTATCTCGAGTGCCAGTACTGGGTGAGCTGGGTCTTGGGTTCCAGTACCGAGTGGGCTGGGTCTTGGGTGCCAGTACCGAGTGAGGTGGGGTTTGGGTGCCAGTACTGGGTGAGCTGGGTCTCGGGTGCCAGTACCGGGTGAGCTGGGGATTGGGTGCCGGTACTGGGTGAGCTGGGTCTTGGGCGCCAATACTTGGTGAGCTGGGTCTCGGGTTCCAGTACTGGGTGAGCTGGGGTTTGGGTGCCAGTACTGGGTGAGCTGGGTCTCGGGTGCCAGTACTGGGTGAGCTGGTTCTCGGGTTCCAGTACTGGTTGAGCTGGGTCTTGGGTGCCAGTATTGGGTGAGCTGGGTCTCGGGTGCCAGTACTGGGTGATCTGCGTCTCGGGTGCCAGTAATGGGTGAGCTGGGTCTCGGATGCCAGTACTGGGTGAACTTGGTCTTGGGTGCCAGTACTGGGTGAGCTGGGTCTCGGGTTCCAGTACTGTGTGAGCTGGGGTTTGCGTGCCAGTACTGGGTGAGATGGGTCTCGGGTGCCAGTACTGGGTGAGGTGGGTCTCGGGTTCCAGTACTGGGTGAGCTGGGGTTTGGGTAACAGTACTGGGTGAGCTGGGTCTCGGGTTCCAGTACTGTGTGAGCTGGGGTTTGGGTGCCAGTACTGGGTGAGCTGTGGTTTGGGTTCCATTACCGGGTGAGCCAGGGTTTGGGTGCCAGTACTGGGAGAGCTGGGTCTCGGGCGCCAGCACTGGGTGAGCTGGGGTTTGGGTTCCATTACCGAGTGAGCCAGGGTTTGGGTGCCAGTACTGGGAGAGCTGGGTCTCGGGTGCCAGTATTGGGTGAGCTGGGTCTCGGGTGCAAGTACTGTGTGAGCTGGGTCTCGGGTGCCAATACTGGGTGAGCTGGTTCTTGGGTGCCAGTACTGGGTGAGTTGGTTCTTGGGTGCAAGAACTGGATGAGCTGGGTCTCGGGGTCCATTGCTGGTTGGGCTGGGTCTCGGGTGCCAGTATTGGGTGAGCTGGGTCTTGGATGCCAGTACTGTGTGAGCTGGGTCTTGGGTTCCAGTACCGAGTGGGCTGTATCTCGAGTGCCAGTACTGGGTGAGCTGGGTCTTGGGTTCCAGTACCGAGTGGGCTGGGTCTTGGATGCCAGTGCCGAGTGAGGTGGGGTTTGGGTGCCAGTACTGGGTGAGCTGGGTCTCGGGTGCCAGTACCGGGTGAGCTGGGGTTTGGGTGCCAGTACTGGGCGAGCTGGTTCTTGGGTTCCAGAACCGAGTGGGCTGGATCTCGAGTGTCAGTACTGGGTGAGCTGGGTCTTGTGTGCCAGTACTGGATGAGCTGGGTCTCGGGTTCCATTACTGGTTGAGCTGGGTCTCGGGTGCCAGTACTGGGTGAGCTGGGTTTGGGTGCCAGTACTGGGTGAGCTGGGCCTCGGGTTCCAGTACCGGGTGAGCTGGATCTTGGATGCAAGTACTGTGAGAGCTGGGTCTTGGGTTCCAGTACCGAGTGGGCTGTATCTCGAGTGCCAGTACTGGGTGAGCTGGGTCTTGGGTTCCAGTACCGAGTGGGCTGGGTCTTGGGTGCCAGTACCGAGTGAGGTGGGGTTTGGGTGCCAGTACTGGGTGAGCTGGGTCTCGGGTGCCAGTACCGAGTGAGCTGGGGTTTGGGTGCCAGTACTGGGTGAGCTGGGTCTTGGGCGCCAGTACTTGGTGAGCTGGGTCTCGGGTTCCAGTACTGGGTGAGCTGGGGTTTGGGTGCCAGTACTGGGTGAGCTGGGTCTCGGGTGCCAGTACTGGGTGAGCTGGGTCTCGTGTTCCAGTATTGGGTGAGCTGGGGTTTGGGTGCCAGTACTGGGTGAGCTGGGGTTTGGGTTCCATTACCGGGTGAGCCAGGGTTTGGGTGCCTGTACTGGGAGAGCTGGGTCTCGGGTGCCAGCACTGCGTGAGCTGGGGTTTGGGTTCCATTACCGAGTGCGCCAGGGTTTGGGTGCCAGTACTGGGAGAGCTGGTTCTCGGGTGCCAGTACTGGGAGATCTGGGTCTCGGGTGCCATTACTGGGTGAGCTGGGTCTCGGGTTCCAGTCCTGGGTGAGCTGGGTCTCGGGTGCCAGTACCGAGTGAGCTGGGTCTCGGGTGCAAGTACTGGGTGAGCTGGGTCTCTGGTGCCAGTACTGGGTGAGCTGGGTCTAGGGTGCCAGTACCGGGTGAGCTGGATCTCTGGTGCCAGTACTGGGTGAGCTGGGTCTCGGGTGCCAGTAATGGGTGAGCTGGGTGTCAGGTTCCAGTACCGGGTGAGCTGGGACTCGGGTGCCAGTACCGAGTGAGCTGTGTCTCGGGTGCCAGTACCAGGTGAGCTGGATCTTGGGTTCCAGTACCGAGTGAGGAGCGTCTCGGGTGCCAGCATTGGGTGAGCTGGGTCTCGGGTGAAAGTACTGGGTGAGCTGGGTCTCGGGTGCCAATACTGGGTGAGCTGTGTCTTGGGTGCCAGTACTGGGTGAGTTGGTTCTTGGGTGCAAGAACTGGATGAGCTGGGTCTCGGGGTCCATTACTGGGTGAGCTGGGTCTCGGGTGCCAGTACTGGGTGAGCTGGGCCTCGGATTCCAGTACCGGGAGAGCTGGGTCTTGGATGCCAGTACTGGGTGAGCTGGTTCTTGGGTTCCAGAACCGAGTGGGCTGGATCTCGAGTGTCAGTACTGGGTGAGCTGGGTCTTGTGTGCCAGTACTGGATGAGCTGGGTCTCGGGTTCCATTACTGGTTGAGCTGGGTCTCGGGTGCCAGTACTGGGTGAGCTGGGTTTGGGTGCCAGTACTGGGTGAGCTGGGCCTCGGGTTCCAGTACCGGGTGAGCTGGATCTTGGATGCCAGTACTGTGAGAGCTGGGTCTTGGGTTCCAGTACCGAGTGGGCTGTATCTCGAGTGCCAGTACTGGGTGAGCTGGGTCTTGGGTTCCAGTACCGAGTGGGCTGTATCTCGAGTGCCAGTACTGGGTGAGCTGGGTCTTGGGTTCCAGTACCGAGTGGGCTGGGTCTTGGGTGCCAGTACCGAGTGAGGTGGGGTTTGGGTGCCAGTACTGGGTGAGTTGGTTCTTGGGTGCAAGAACTGGATGAGCTGGGTCTCGGGGTCCATTGCTGGTTGGGCTGGGTCTCGGGTGCCAGTACTGGGTGAGCTGGGTTTGGGTGCCAGTACTGGGTGAGCTGGGTCTCGGATTCCAGTACCGGGTGAGCTGGGTCTTGGATGCCAGTACTGGGTGAGCTGGGTCTTGGGCGCCAGTACTTGGTGAGCTGGGTCTCGGGTTCCAGTACTGGGTGAGCTGGGGTTTGGGTGCCAGTACTGGGTGAGCTGGGTCTCGGGTGCCAGTACTGGGTGAGCTGGTTCTCGGGTTCCAGTACTGGTTGAGCTGGGTCTTGGGTGCCAGTATTGGGTGAGCTGGGTCTCAGGTGCCAGTACCGGGTGAGCTGCGTCTCGGGTGCCAGTAATGGGTGAGCTGGGTCTCGGATGCCAGTACTGGGTGAGCTTGGTCTTGGGTGCCAGTACTGGGTGAGCTGGGTCTCGGGTTCCAGTACTGTGTGAGCTGGGGTTTGCGTGCCAGTACTGGGTGAGATGGGTCTCGGGTGCCAGTACTGGGTGAGGTGGGTCTCGGGTTCCAGTACTGGGTGAGCAGGGGTTTGGGTGACAGTACTGGGTGAGCTGGGTCTCGGGTTCCAGTACTGTGTGAGCTGGGGTTTGGGTGCCAGTACTGGGTGAGCTGTGGTTTGGGTTCCATTACCGGGTGAGCCAGGGTTTGGGTGCCAGTACTGGGAGAGCTGGGTCTCGGGCGCCAGCACTGGGTGAGCTGGGGTTTGGGTTCCATTACCGAGTGAGCCAGGGTTTGGGTGCCAGTACTGGGAGAGCTGGGTCTCGGGTGCCAGTATTGGGTGAGCTGGGTCTCGGGTGCAAGTACTGTGTGAGCTGGGTCTCGGGTGCCAATACTGGGTGAGCTGGTTCTTGGGTGCCAGTACTGGGTGAGTTGGTTCTTGGGTGCAAGAACTGGATGAGCTGGGTCTCGGGGTCCATTGCTGGTTGAGCTGGGTCTCGGGTGCCGGTACTGGGTGAGCTGGGTTTGGGTGCCAGTACTGGGTGAGCTGGGTCTCGGATTCCAGTACCGGGTGAGCTGGGTCTTGGATGCCAGTACTGGGTGAGCTGGTTCTTGGGTGCAAGAACTGGATGAGCTGGGTCTCGGGGTCCATTGCTGGTTGGGCTGGGTCTCGGGTGCCAGTACTGGGTGAGCTGGGTTTGGGTGCCAGTACTGGGTGAGCTGGGTCTCGGATTCCAGTACCGGGTGAGCTGGGTCTTGGATGCCAGTACTGGGTGAGCTGGTTCTTGGGTTCCAGAACCGATTGGGCTGGATCTCGAGTGTCAGTACTGGATGAGCTGGGTCTTGGGTGCCAGTACTGGATGAGCTGGGTCTCGGGTTCCATTACTGGTTGAGCTGGGTCTCGGGTTCCAGTACCGGGTGAGCTGGGTCTTGGATGCCAGTACTGTGTGAGCTGGGTCTTGGGTTCCAGTACCGAGTGGGCTGTATCTCGAGTGCCAGTACTGGGTGAGCTGGGTCTTGGGTTCCAGTACCGAGTGGGCTGGGTCTTGGATGCCAGTGCCGAGTGAGGTGGGGTTTGGGTGCCAGTACTGGGTGAGCTGGGTCTCGGGTGCCAGTACCGGGTGAGCTGGGGTTTGGGTGCCAGTACTGGGCGAGCTGGGTCTTGGGCGCCAGCACTTGGTGAGCTGGGTCTCGGGTTCCATTACTGGGTGAGCTGGGGTTTGGGTGCCAGTACTGGGTGAGCTGGGTCTCGGGTGCCAGTACTGGGTGAGCTGGTTCTCGGGTTCCAGTACTGGGTGAGCTGGGGTTTGGGTGCCAGTACTGGTTGAGCTGGGTCTTGGGTGCCAGTACTGGGTGATCTGGGTCTCGGGTTCCAGTACCGAGTGGGCTGGGTCTTGGGTGCCATTACCGAGTGAGGTCGGTCTCGGGTGCCAGTACCGGGTGCGCTGGGGTTTGTGTGCCAGTACTGGATGAGCTGGGTCTTGGGTGCCAGTACTGGGTGAGCTGGGTCTCGGGTGCCAGTACCGAGAGAGGTGGGTCTCGGGTGCCTGTACCGGTTGAGCTGGGGTCTGGGAGCCACTACTGGGTGAGCTAGGTCTCGGGTGCCAGTACCGAGTGAGGTGGGTCTCGGATGCCAGTACCGGGTGAGCTGGGGTTTAGGTGCCAGTGCTGGGTGAGGTGAGTTTTGGGTGCCAGTACTGGGTGAGCTGGGTCTCGGGATCCAGTACTGGGTGAGCTGCGGTTTGGGTGCCAATACTGGGTGAGCTGGGGTTTGGGTGCCAGTACTGGATGAGCTGCGGTTTGGGTGCCAGTACTTTTTTTTTATTCCTTCATGGGATCTGGGCATCGCAGGCCAGGCCAGCATTTATTGCCCATCCCTAATTGCCCATGAACTGAATGGATTGCTAGGCCATTTCGAGGGCATGTAAGAGTCGACCACATTGCAGTGGATCTCGAGTCACATGTCGGCCAGACCAGGTAAGGACAGCAGATTTCCTTCCCTGAAGGACATTAGATGAGTTGGGGTTTGGGTGCCAGTACTGGGTGAGCTGGGGCTTGTGTGCCAGCACTGGATGAGCTGGGTTTGGGTGCCAGTACTGGGTGAGCTAGGGTTTAGGTTCCAGTACTGGGTGAGCTGGGGTTTCGGTGCCAGTACTGGGTGAGCTGGGTCGCGGGTTCCAGTACTGGGTGAGCTGGGGTTTTGGTGCCAATACTGGGTGAGCTCGGGTTTGGGTGCCAGTACCGAGTGAGCTGGGTCTCGGGTTCTAGTACCGGGTGAGCTGGGGTTTGGGTGCCAGGACTGGGTGAACTGGGGTTTGGGTGCCAATACTGGGTGAGCTGAAGTTTGGGTGCCAGTACTGGGTAAGCTGGGGTTTGGGTGCCAGTACTGGGTTAGTTGGGTCTCGCGTTCCAGTACTGGGTGAGCTGGGGTTTGGGTGCCAGTACTGGGTGAGCTGGGTCTCGGGTGCCAGTACTGGGTGAGCTGGGATTTGGGTGCCAGTAGTGGGTGAGCTGGGGTTTGGGTGCCAGTACTGGGTGAGCTGGGGTTTGGGTGCCATTACCTGGTGAGTTGGGGTTTGGGTGCCAGTACTGGGTGAGCTGCGGTTTGGGTGCCAGTACTGGGTGAGCTGGGGTTTGGGTGCCAGTACTGGGTGAGCTGGGGATTGGCTGCCAGTACCGAGTGAGCTGGGTCTCGGGTTCCAGTACTGGGTGAGCTGGGGTTTGGGTGCCAGTACCGGGTGAGCTGGGGTTTGGGTGCCAGTAGTGGGTGAGCTGGGGTTTGGGTGCCATTACCTGGTGAGTTGGGGTTTGGGTGCCAGTACTGGGTGTGCTGCGGTTTGGGTGCCAGTACTGGGTGAGCTGCGGTTTGGGTGCCAGTACTGGGTGAGCTGGGGTTTGGGTGCCAGTACTGGGTGAGCTGGGGATTGGCTGTCAGTACTGGGTGAGCTGGGTCTCGGGTGCCAGTACTGGGTGAGCTGGGTCTCGGGTGCCAGTACTGGGTGAGCTGGATTTCGGTGCCAGTACTGGGTGAGCTGGGCCTTGGGTTCCAGTACCGTGTGAGCTGGGTCTTGGATGCCTGTACTGGGTGAGCTGGGTCTTGGGTTCCAGTACTGAGTGGGCTGGATCTCGGGTGCCAGTACTGGGTGAGCTGGGTCTTGGGTTCCAGTACCGAGTGGGCTGGGTCTTGGGTCCCAGTACCGAGTGAGTTTGAGTTTGGGTTCCAGTACTGGGTGAGCTGAGGTTTGGGTGCCAGTACTGGGTGAAATGGGGTTTGGGTGCCAGTACTGGGTGAGCTGGGTCTCGCATTCCAGTACTGGGTGAGCTGGGTCTCGGGAGCCAGTCCTGGGTCAGCTGGGTCTCGGGTGCCAGTACCGAGTGAGTTGGGCCTCGGGTGCCAGTACTGGGTGAACTCGGTCTCGGGTGCCAGTACTGGGTGAGCTGGGTCTCGGGGGCCAGTACTGGGTGAGCTGGGCCTCAGGTACCAGTACCGGGTGAGCTGGGTCTCGGGAGCCAGTACCGAGTCAGCTGGGTGTCGGGTGTCAGTACTGGGTGAGCTGGGTGTTGGGTGCCAGTCCTGGGTGAGCTGGGTCTCGGGTTCCAGTACCGAGTGGGCTGGGTTTGGGTGCCAGTACTGGGTGAGCTGAGTCTTAGGTGCCAGTACTGGGTGAGCTGGGTCTCGGGAGCCAGTCCTGGGTCAGCTGGGTCTCCGGTGCCAGTACCGAGTGAGTTGGGCCTCGGGTGCCAGTACTGGGTGAACTGGGTCTCGGGTGCCAGTACTGGGTGAGCTGGGTTTCGGGGGCCTGTACTGGGTTAGCTGGGTCTCAGGTACCAGTACCGGGTGAGCTGGGTCTCGGGAGCCAGTACCGAGTCAGCTGGGTCTCGGGTGCCAGTACTGGGTGAGCTGGGTGTTGGGTGCCAGTACTGGGTGAGCTGGGTCTCGGGTTCCAGTACCGAGTGGGCTGGGTTTGGGTGCCAGTACTGGGTGAGCTGAGTTTTAGGTGCCAGTACTGGGTGAGCTGGGTCTCGGGTTCCAGTACTGGGTGAGCTGGGTCTCGGATGCCAGTACAGGGTGAGCTGGGTCTTGGGTGCCAGTACTGGGTGAGCTGGGTCTCGGGTGCCAGTACTGGGTGAGCTGTATCTTGGGTGGCAGTACTGGGTGAGCTGGGTCTTGGGTGCCAGTACTGGGTGAGCTGGGTCTCGGGTTCCAGTACCGAGTGGGCTGGGTCTTGGGTGCCAGTACCGGGTGAGCTGGGGTTTGTGTGCCAGTACTGGATGAGCTGGGTCTTGGGTGCCAGTACTGGGTGAGCTGGGTCTCGGGTGCCAGTACCGAGTGAAGTGGGTCTCGGGTGCCTGCACCGGTTGAGCTGGGGTCTGGGTGCCAGTACTGGGTGAGCTGGGTCTCGGGTGCCAGTACCGAGTGAGGTGGGTCTCGGATGCCAGTACCGGGTGAGCTGGGGTTTAGGTGCCAGTGCTGGTTGAGGTGAGTTTTGGGTGCCAGTACTGGGTGAGCTGGGTCTCGGGTTCCAGTACTGGGTGAGCTGCGGTTTGGGTGCCAATACTGAGTGAGCTGGGGTTTGGGTGCCTGTACTGGATGAGCTGGGGTTTGGGTGCCAGTACTTTTTTTTTATTCCTTCATGGGATGTGGGCATCGCAGGCCAGGCCAGCATTTATTGCCCATCCCTAATTGCCCATGAACTGAGTGGCTTGCTAGGCCATTTCGAGGGCATGTAAGAGTCGACCACATTGCAGTGGATCTCGAGTCACATGTAGGCCAGACCAGGTAAGGACAGCAGATTTCCTTCCCTAAAGGACATTAGGTGAGTTGGTGTTTGGGTGACAGTACTGGGTGAGCTGGGGCTTGTGTGCCAGCACTGGATGAGCTGGGTTTGGGTGCCAGTACTGGGTGAGCTGGGTTTTGGGTGCCAGTACTGGGTGAGCTGGGGTTTGGGTTCCAGTACTGGGTGAGCTGGGGTTTCGGTGCCAGTACTGGGTGAGCTGGGTCGCGGGTTCCAGTACTGGGTGAGCTGGGGTTTGGGTACCAGTACTGGGTGAGCTGGCTCTCGGGTTCCAGTACTGGGTGAGCTGGGGTTTGGGTGCCAGTACTGGGTGAGCTGGGGTTTGGGTGCCAGTACAGAGTGAGCTGGGTCTCGGGTTCTAGTGCCGGGTGAGCTGGGGTTTGGGTGCCAGTACTGGGTGAACTGGGTCTCGGGTGCCAGTACTGGGTGAGCTGGGATTTGGGTGCCATGAGTGGGTGAGCTCTGGTTTGGGTGCCATTACCGGGTGGGCTGGGGTTTGGGTGCCAGTACTGGGTGAGCTGAGGTTTGGGTGCCAGTACTGGGTGAGCTGGGGTTTGGGTGCCAGTACCGGGTGAGCTGGGTCTCGGGTGCCAGTACCGGGTGAGCTGGGTTTGGGTGCCAGTACTGGGTGAGCTGGGCCTTGGGTTCCAGTACCGGGTGAGCTGGGTCTTGGATGCCAGTACTGGGTGAGCTGGGTCTTGGGTTCCAGTGCTGAGTGGGCTGGGTCTCGGGTGCCAGTACTGGGTGAGCTGGGTCTTGGGTTCCAGTACCGAGTGGGCTGTGTCTTGGGTCCCAGTACCGAGTGAGGTTGGGTTTGGGTGCCAGTCCTGGGAGAGCTGGGGTTTGGGTTCCAGTACTGGGTGAGCTGGGGTTTGGTTGCCAGTACCGGGTGAGCTGGGGTTTGGGTGCCAGTACTGGGTGAGCTGGGGTTTGGGTGCCAGTACTGGTTGAGCTGGGGTTTGGGTGCCAGTACTGGGTGAGCTGGGGATTGGCTGTCAGTACTGGGTGAGCTGGGTTTGGGTGCCAGTACTGGGTGAGCTGGGTCTCGGGTGCCAGTACTGGGTGAGCTGGGGTTTGGGTGCCAGTACTGGTTGAGCTGGGGTTTGGGTGCCAGTACTGGGTGAGCTGGGGATTGGCTGTCAGTACTGGGTGAGCTGGGTCTCGGGTGCCAGTACTGGGTGAGCTGGGTCTCGGGTGCCAGTACTGGGTGAGCTGGGTTTGGGTTCCAGTACTGAGTGGGCTGGATCTCGGGTGCCAGTACTGGGTGAGCTGGGCCTTGGGTTCCAGTACCGGGTGAGCTGGGTCTTGGATGCCTGTACTGGGTGAGCTGGTTCTTGGGTTCCAGTACTGAGTGGGCTGGATCTCGGGTGCCAGTACTGGGTGAGCTGGGGTTTGGGTGCCAGTACTGGGTGAGCTGAGGTTTGGGTGCCAGTACTGGGTGAACTGGGGTTTGGGTGCCAGTACTGGGTGAGCTGAGGTCTGGGTGCCAGTACTGGGTGAACTGGGGTCTGGGTGCCAGTACTGGGTGAGCTGTGTCTCGCGTTCCAGCACTGGGTGAGCTGGGTCTCGGGAGCCAGTCCTGGGTCAGCTGGGTCTCAGGTGCCAGTACCGAGTGAGTTGGGCCTCGTGTGCCAGTACTGGGTGAACTGGGTCTCGGGTGCCAGTACTGGGTGAGCTGGGTCTCGGGGGCCAGTACTGGGTGAGCTGGGTCTCGGGTTCCAGTACCGAGTGGGCTGGGTTTGGGTGCCAGTACTGGGTGAGCTGAGTCTTAGGTGCCAGTACTGGGTGAGCTGGGGTTTGGGTGCCAGTACTGGGTGAGCTGAGTCTTAGGTGCCAGTACTGGGTGAGCTGAGTCTTAGGTGCCAGTACTGGGTGAGCTGGGTCTCGGGTTCCAGTACTGGGTGAGCTGGGGTTTTGTTGCCAGTACTGGGTGAGCTGGGTCTCGGGTTCCAGTACTGTGTGAGCTGGGGTTTGGGTTCCAGTACCGAGTGAGCTGGGTCTCGGGTTCCAGTACCGAGTGAGCTGGGTCTCGGGTTCCAGTACTGTGTGAGCTGGGGTTTGGGTTCCAGTACCGAGTGAGCTGGGTCTCGGGTTCCAGTACCGAGTGAGTTGGGCCTCGTGTGCCAGTACTGGGTGAACTGGGTCTCGGGTGCCAGTACTGGGTGAGCTGGGTCTCGGGGGCCAGTACTAGGTGAGCTGGGTCTCAGGTACCAGTACCGGGTGAGCTGGGTCTCGGGTGCCAGTACTGGGTGAGCTGGGTGTTGGGTGCCAGTACTGGGTGAGCTGGGTCTCGGGTTCCAGTACCGAGTGGGCTGGGTTTGGGTGCCAGTACTGGGTGAGCTGAGTCTTAGGTGCCAGTACTGGGTGAGCTGGGGTTTGGGTGCCAGTACTGGGTGAGCTGAGTCTTAGGTGCCAGTACTGGGTGAGCTGGGTCTCGGGTTCCAGTACTGGGTGAGCTGGGGTTTTGTTGCCAGTACTGGGTGAGCTGGGTCTCGGGTTCCAGTACTGTGTGAGCTGGGGTTTGGGTTCCAGTACCGAGTGAGCTGGGTCTCGGGTTCCAGTACCGAGTGAGCTGGGTCTCGGGTTCCAGTACCGAGTGGGCTGGGTTTCTTGCTCTGGGGTCACCTGATAATCATGCTGGGGTGGCCTCCCATGTGATTAATGGGAATGTGCCCATTTCAGAGCCCACTCATTAAATTCAGCCCATGGGATGTCCAGTTCCAGGCAGCATTAAATCATTCCCTTTACCCACTGTATACTGTACATGTACAGGAGCTGACACTGAGACACACGGGTCCTGACAGTACAACAATAACAATTACAACAACTTATATTTATGTAGTGTCTTTAACACAGTAAAATGTCCCAAGTCAGGACATAGAAGTATTATGAAGTAAAATTTGAAACAAGTCACATAAGGCAATATTAGGGCAGATGGCCAAAACTGCTTTAGCCCAGAAAGCTAATTGGAGCCAGACTTTACACACTTTTATCGGCATTTATTTACAGAGTTACTGATTACAAGCAAGCACCTCCGAACCCAACAATGACAGCTTCAGGCATAAGTGAATCCCTAGTTAATGTGCACCACCTTTCTTCTTTGGCCTCCTTATCTCGAGAGACAATGGGTAAGCTCCTGGAGGTGGTCAGTGGTGTGTGGAGTAGCGCCTGGAGTGGCTATAAAGGCCAATTCTAGAGTGACAGGCTCTTCCGCAGGTGCTGCAGAAAAATTTGTTTGTCGGGGCTGTTGCACAGTTGGCTCTCCCCTTGCGCTTCTCTCTTTTTTCCTGCCAACTGCTAAGTCTTTTCGATTCGCCACACTTTAGCCCCGTCTTTATGGCTGCCCACCAGCTCTGGCGAACGCTGGCAACTGACTCCCACGACTTGTGATCAATGTCACAGGATTTCATGTCGCGTTTGCAGACGTCTTTAAAGCGGAGACATGGACGGCCGATGGGTCTGATGCCAGTGGCGAGCTCGCTGTACAATGTGTCTTTGGGGATCCCGCCATCTTCCATGCGGCTCACATGGCCAAGCCATCTCAAGCGCCGCTGACTCAGTAGTGTGCATAAGCTGGGGATGTTGGCCGCCTCGAGGACTTCTGTGTTGGAGATACGGTCCTGCCACCTGATGCCAAGTATTCTCCGGAGGCAGCGAAGATGGAATGAATTAAGACGTCGCTCTTGGCTGACATACGTTGTCCAGGCCTCACTGCCATAGAGCAAGGTACTGAGGACACAGGCTTGATACACTCGGACTTTTGTGTTCCGTGTCAGTGCGCCATTTTCCCACACTCTCTTGGCCAGTCTGGACATAGCAGTGGAAGCCTTTCCCATGCGCTTGTTGATTTCTGCATCCAGAGACAGGTTACTGGTGATAGTTGAGCCTCGGTAGGTGAACTCTTGAACCACTTCCAGAGCGTGGTCGCCAATATTGATGGATGGAGCATTTCTGACGTCCTGCCCCATGATGTTCGTTTTCTTGAGGCTGATGGTTAGGCCAAATTCATTGCAGGCAGCCGCAAACTTGTTGATGAGACTCTGCAGGCACTCTTCAGTGTGAGATGTTAAAGCAGCATCGTCAGCAAAGAGGAGTTCCCTGATGAGGACTTTCCCTACTTTGGACTTCGCTCTTAGACGGGCAAGATTGAACAACCTGCCCCCTGATCTTGTGTGGAGGAAAATTCCTTCTTCCGAGGACTTGAACGCATGTGAAAGCAGCAGGGAGAAGAAAATCCCAAAAAGTGTTTGTGCGAGAACACAGCCCTGTTTCACGCCACTCATGATAGGAAAGGGGTCTGTTGAGGAGCCACCATGTTGAATTGTGCCTTTCATATTGTCATGGAATGAGGTGATGATACTTAGTAGCTTTGGTGGACATCCAATCTTTTCTAGTAGTCTGAAGAGACCACATCTGCTGACGAGGTCAAAGGCTTTGGTGAGATCAATGAAAGCAATGTAGAGGGGCATCTGTTGTTCACGGCATTTCTCCTGTATCTGACGAAGGGAGAACAGCATGTCAACGGTCGATCTCTCTGCACGAAAGCCACACTGTGCCTCAGGGTAGATGTGCTCGGTCAGCTTCTGGAGCCTGTTTAGAGCGACTTGAGCAAAGACTTTCCCCACTATGCTGAGCAGGGAGATTCCACGGTAGTGGTTGCAGTCACCACGGTCACCTTTGTTTTTATAGAGGGTGATGATATTGGCATCGCGCAGGTGCTGAGGTACTGTTCCCTCGTCCCAGCACAGGCATAGCAGTTCATGTAGTGCTGAGAGTATAGCAGGCTTGGCACTCTTGATTATTTCAGGGGTAATGCTGTCCTTCCCAGGGGTTTTTCCGCTGGCTAGAGAATCAATGGCATCATTGAGTTCCGATTTGGTTGGCTGTATGTCCAGCTCATCCATGACTGGTAGAGGCTGGGCTGCATTGAGGGCAGTCTCAGTGACAACATTCTCCCTGGAGTACAGTTCTAGGTAGTGCTCAACCCAGCGGTCCATCTGTTTGCGTTGGTCAGTGATTATGTCCCCTGATTTAGATTTGAGGGGGGCGATCTTCTTGATGGTTGGCCCAAGAGCTCTCTTAATGCCATCATCCATTCCTCTGATGTTTCCGGTGTCTGAGGCCAGCTGAATATGACTGCATAGGTGTTGCCAGTAGTCGTTTGCGCAGCGCCTGGCTGTTCTTTGTGCAGTGCTTCTGGCTGCTTTAAGTGCTACGGATGTTAACTCGCTGGGGGCTTTCTTGTAGTTCAACAGTGCAATGCGCTTAGCGGCTATGACAGGTTCCAGCTCTTCATTATGAGATTGAAACCAGTCTGCATTTCTCCTCGCACTTTTGCCATAGGTGGTCAAAGCTGACTCATAGATGGCGTCTCTGATGTGGGCCCGCTTGGTCTCAGCATCCCCTGTGGGAGTGTTTTGAAGGGCTGACACAAGTGAATTTAGAAATTTTTGTAACAGCTGTGGGTGAGAAATTCTGCTCGTGTTGATGCGCGGGTGGCCCTTCTGCTTGGAATGATGCAACTTCTTTGGTCTGAGTCTAACCTTGCTGCACACCAGGGAGTGGTCATTGTTGCAGTCCGCACTGTGGAAGCTGCGTGTGATTTGAACACTGTTTAAGGCGGCTCGCCTTGTGACAATGAGGTCTAGCTGGTGCCAACGACGCGATCTTGGGTGCCTCCATGAAACCTGGTGACAGGGTTTAGTGTGAAAGAACGAGTTGGTGATGCAGAGGTTATGATAGGGACACAACTCAAGCAGTCTCTGCCCGTTCTCATTCATCCTTCCAACGCCATAGCGCCCAAGGCAGGAGGGCCATGAGTCATGGTCGGCCCCAACCCTGGCATTAAAGTCCCCCAGCAGGAATAGGTGTTCGGTGTTGGGGATGCTGCTAATGATGTTATGGAGTTGTTCATAGAACTGGTCTTTAGCTTCAGGTGGGGAGCAGAGTGTTGGAGCATAGATGCTGAGTAGGTGTACTGGACCAGAGGTGGTGAGCAGTCGGATGGACAGTATGCGTTCCGAGCCATTTGAGGGAGGCTCTATCATGCTGAGCAAGGAGTTTCTGATGGCGAAGCCCACTCCATGCTGTCTTGGTTCTTCAGGATCCCTGCCCTGCCAGAAGAAGGTGTAATCTTGCTCTGCTAGTGATCCACTCGCGGGGAGGCGTGTCTCCTGAAGTGCTGCAATGTCTACATTGAGTCTACTGAGCTCGTTGTTAATGATGGCGGTCTTCCGAGAATCGTGTAAGGTCTTCTGACAGGCCAGGACACATAGTTCTGACGTTCCAGCTTGCAAAGCGAAGGGCTGGTACCTTCTTTCCTTTTTTCGTGTTGTTTGGTGCGGTGTTTCAGTCCACCTTTCGGGCAATGACCCATAAGTGAATCCCTAGTTAATGTGCACCACCAGCCTACAATTAAACACAATTAATATACAGTTCACAGATTCACTTCTCTCTTTTTAAATAAAAATTAGAGTTTACATGTACAACCAAAATTTGAAAAACAAATTAAATCAATACCTCCATATTCTGTACAAAGCATTACATTACGAGACACCCCTCCTCTCGGACCCCGAACAATTTCTTCATTCATACATTTTGTAAAACTATCCAACATTCACTCCTGTTAATTTGAGAGATTTCCTTTCTCTCCAGCATTTGTTTCAATCCATAACCTTTTCTCACTCATACTTTTCCTAGAGTTTACATTATCCCACTATGAATGATTATCTACATAACATTCAATGGGTTTACTATCTTACTTAAAATATTTGACAAATAGAACCCCATATCCACTGCCTCCATAAGAGCCAGTAACCAGAATTTTATGGCAGCCAGATGCGAGCCATCCACCGACTGAAAAGTCAGTAGCGATCCCGCCTTCAGCAGGCCTGGGGACCCATACCGCATTTTACAGTCCCCAGGCCCTTAATTGGTCTTGGGCGGGACCTCTACCTAATTCAGGCAGGACCTCCCACAGAATGGAGTTGCCGGCCAATCAGCGGGCCGGCAGCTCATAGTCCCAGCAGCGCTACCAGGAGCGGTGGCCACTGCTGGGACTGCAATCCAGCTGAAGAAGGAACATGTCAGGGAGCCCTGGAGATCGGGTAGGTTTTGGGGCTTAGCCGGGGGCGATCGGTCGGTCTTTGGCAAGGCAAGGTGGGTCGATTGGGTGTTGGGGGGCGTTTTAGGCATTGGGGGCACTTGGGGCATCAGGGATGGCCTTCCGCCAGGCACAGGGTGCCCGATCAGGAGGCTCCTCCCCAACCCCCCCCCCCCAGTCACTCAGAAGGCTGCCTACTTTTATAAAGTGACTTTTCTGAGGCATCAGCTGCCCACCTGCCAACCGTAAAATCGCCCAATTTGAGGGCGAGAAGCTAGAGTCCACACGAGCATTCTAGAGTTAAACAAAGGTAATTATATAGGCATGAGGACAGATTTGGCTCTCATGGACTGGGCAGAAAGACTACCAGGTAGGACAGTTGACGAGCAGTGAACAAAGAACAAAGAACAGTACAGCACAGGAACAGGCCATTCGGCCCTCCAAGCCTGCGCCGATCTTGATGCCTGTCTAAAATAAAACCTTCTGCACTTCCGGGGCCCATCTCCCTCTATTCCCTTCCTATTCATAAAATTGTCAAGATGTCAAGTGGCAGATGTTTAAGGAGATATTCAATTTATTCCAACTAAAATATATTCCAGAGAGGAAGAAAGATTCCAGGAGGGTGAAAAATGGCTAAGCAAGGAAGTTAAGGATAACTAGGGTTTTAAAGGAAGTGGCAGTAGAGATCGTGGATCCATTGGTTATAATATTCCAAAATTGCCTGGATGCGGGAAAGGTTCCAGTGGATTGGAAAAAAGTTAATATAGCACCCTTATTCAAAAAGGGAGGGAGGCAGAAAGTAGGAAACTATAGACCAGTTCGTTTAACATCTGTCGTTGGGACATTGTAAAGACAAAACACAATCCAGCGGAGTCAGCATGGTTTTATGAAGGGTAAATCATGTTTGACTAATTTGCTAGAGTTCTTTGAAGCTGTAACAAGTAAAGTGGATAATGGGGATCCTGTAGATGTCGTATATCTGCACTTCCAGAAGGCATTTGATAAGGTGCCGCACAAAAGGTTAATACACGAGGTAAGTTCACATGGGATTAGGGACAAATTATTAGCTTGGATAGAGGATTGGCTAACCAACAGAAAACAGAGAGTCGGGATAAATGGGTCTTTTTCTGGTTGGCAGGATGTAACTAGTGGGGTGCCACATGGTTCAGTCCTCAGGCCCCAAATATTTACAATGGGTGGCACAGTGGTGCAGTGGTTAGCACCGCAGCCTCACAGCTCCAGCGACCTGAGTTTGATTCCGGGTACTGCCTGTGTGGAGTTTGCAAGTTCTCCCTGTGACCGCGTGGGTTTCCTCCGGGTGCTCTGGTTTCCTCCCACAGCCAAAGACTTGCAGGTTGATAGGTAAATTGGTCATTGTAAATTGCCCATTGTAAATTGCCCCTCGTATAGGTAGGTGGTAGGAGAATTGTGGGGATGTGGTAGGAATATGGGATTAATGTAGGATTAGTATAAATGGGTGGTTGATGGTGGGCCGACGGGCCTGTTTTAGTGCTGTATCTCTAAAAAAAAACTTCAGAGTGCTTCGGTGCAGAGGGATCTGGGTGTCCTTGTGCGTGAATCGCAGAATACTAGTTTGTAGGTACAGCAGGTGATAAGGAAGGCAAATGGAATTTTGCCATTTATTGCTCAAGGATAGAATATAAAAGTGTTGCTGCAACTATACAAGGCATTGGTGAGACCGCACCTAGAATATTGTGTACAGTTTTGGTCCCCTCACTTGAGGAGGGATGTAGTTGCATTGGAGGCAGTTCAGAGGAGGTTCACTAGATTGATTCCAGAGATGAGGGATTTGTCTTATGAAGAGAGATTGAGCAGTTTCGGTCTTTACTCTCTAGGATTTAGAAGAATGAGAGGAGATCTAATTGAGGTATAAAAGATGATTAAGGGGATTGACAAAGTAGACGTAGAGAGGATGTTTCCTCTGGTGGGGCAATCTAGAATGAGAGGTTATAGTTTTAGGAAAAGGAAAAGATTTAAAACAGAGATGAGGAGAAATCACTTCTCTCAAAGGATTGTGAATCTTTACAATTCACTACCCCAGAGTGTGGTGGATGCCGGGACTTTCGGTAAATTTAAGGAGGAGATAGACAGATTTTTAACTAGAAATGGGTTGAAGGGTTATAGAGAATGGGCAGGAAAGTGGAGTTGAGGCCGAGATGAGATCAGCCATGATCATATTGAATGGCGGAGCAGGCTCGATGGGCTGAATTGCCTACTCCTGCTCTTAGTTCTTATGTTCTTATGTGATCGTGGGTGGAGGCCCTTAAGTGGCCGTTAATTGGCCACTTAAGGGCCTTGATTGGCCTGGGGGTGGGCTGTTTCCCCTTGCCGCTGTACCACGTAAAATGGTGGTGGAGGCGTGAGAAGGTCGGGAATGCACCCCAAGCCTCCCACTCCATTATGCCCCCCTCCCTGCCACCAGCCTGCTCTTTGGGGGGGGAGGGGGTAAAATTCCAGCCAATGTTTCAGCACCCAAAGTACTTTTAACAATCCTATTTATTTTCTTAGCTTCCCAATGTAAAGGACAGCATCTCCCATTTTCACCCAGCAGAAGTATTGTGAAACCCGTTGCACTGGAATGCCCATCAGGAAGGTTAGCATGTGAAGCATTGTTAAAAATGACTAGTTTCATGTTCTTTGGGTCACCTAAGGATGGGATTTTAAGTATGTATTTCTCCAGGTTTCATTTTTTATTCACCCTTATAACATTCTCAACTTTGGGATGTTTCCTTAACTCCAACACATTAAAGCTGGTATCTGGTCTCGTCTGAGTGCCCAACCAGTTCAACTGACCAATCAAGTTTCACAATTGCTCTGTCGCATCTTTAGATATAACATCATCTTTCTATGATGACCTAGTTTGATCAACCAAATAAGGTTGTTGATTTAAAAGATATTCCAGAGAGGTGGGGAGCAGTTGGGCAATGTTAGGGAGGTGTAAATAGTCGGTCTTAGTGATAGCATGGGTAAAGGTTAGAAACTCATCTCAGGGTCACATATGACAGCAGGATTTTGATCAGTTTGGTTCAGCCTCAGACAGTTAGCAGGGAGAGGGATAGAGTCAGTTACTAGGGAATGAAGTTTGGAGTGGGTCTGAAGACAATGGCTTCAGTGTTTCTAAAATTTAATTAGAGGGAATTCCTGCTCATCCGGTACTGGATGTCAGATAAGCAGTCTGATAATTGAGACAGTAAAGGTGGTGGTGAGATAGAGCTGGGTGTCATCAGTGTACATGTGAAAACTAACACTGTGCTTTCAGATGATGTCGCTGAGGGGCAGTATGTAGATGAGAAATGGGAGAGGCCGAGGATAGATTCTTGGGGGACACCAGGGGTAACGGTGCGGGAGCAGGAAGAGAAATCATTGCAGGCAATTATTTTTTGACTACAATTAGATAGATAAGAATGAACCAGGTGAGAGCAGTTCCACCCAGCTGGACGACAGTGGAGAGGGGTTGGAGAAGGATGGTGTAGTCAACCGTGTCAAAGGCTGCAGACAGGACGAGGAGGACGAGGAGGGAGCGTTTACCTTGGTCACAGTCACTTAGGATGCATTTGTGACTTTGATAAGAGCTGTTTCATTAACGTTGCAAGGACGGAAACCAGATTGGAGGGATTCAATCATGGAATTCTGGGAAAGATGGGAACGGATCTGGGAGGCGACAACACGTTCAAGGACTTTGGAGAGGAAAGGGAGATTGGAGATGGGACAGTAGTTTGTAAGGATAGTGGGGCTCACAGGTTGTTTATTTGAGGAGAGGGGTGATGACGGCAGATTTAAAGGAGAGGGGGACAGCACCTGAAGAGAAAGAACCATTTACAACATCAACGAACATGGGGACCAGGAGGGGATGTTGAGTGATCTGCAGTTTACTGGCAATAGGATCGAGGGAGCAGGAGGTGGGTCTTATGGGCAAGATGAGCTCAGAGAGGGTATAAGGGGAAATAAGAGAGAAATTAGAGAAAGATGTAAGTTCAGGGCTAAGGCGGGGGGATCTCTAGAGGTAGTTTAGCCTGATAGACTAGTGGAAGGGAGGGTTGCGGCAGAGGCAGCTGATCAGATGGTCTCAATCTTAGCGATAAAGAAATCCATGAGCTCCTCACACTTATTATTGGAGGTAAGAGTGAAGGAGTGGGGTTTAAGACGATGCTTTGCAGTAGAGAAAAGAAGTCGGAGGTTATCTTTGCATCCCAGGATGATCCTGGAATAGTGAGCAGTTTTAGCAGACGAGAACAGGACCCGATGGTGCTTTATGTGGTCCAGTCAGATCGAGCGGTGGATGGTTAAACCAGTTGCCCACCATATCCTTTCAAATCTGCGTCCCTTAGACTTGAGGGAGCAGAGATGAGGGCCATACCGGGGAAATGGCCAGGGTGAGAGAGAGTAATGGTTTTATTGTGGACAAGGGCAAAGATGGTGAGGATACAGTTGAGCAAACCAGTAGCTGCAGTAACGCTGTGGTAAACGGAGAGCCAAAGGCTGGACAATGGAGATTTTGAAAGTGCAGTTGTAGGTGAACTGGGGGATATTTTATTACCTGGGGAGGATACAGAAGGAGGTAAGGTTGGGTGTGGAAGGGAGAAGTGGATGGAGAGCGATACAAGGAAGTATCTTATCTGTAATTGACAAGATGGGAGTAGAAAGACCATGTGAGGTAGCAAGGCCAATGGAGTTGGGGAGTTTATATGGAGGGAGAGATTTAGAGAGGATAAAAGGGCAGTGAACTCAGAGGAGAGAGAACATGATGAGTGGAGATGGAGGTTGGAATCACTGAGGATGAGAAGTCGCTCAGTGCAGAGGCTGAGAGAGGAAAGCAGTGAAGGTATCTTTGTTTGGCGATATCATACTGGAGTGAATCATTCCCTTTCACCCACTGTACTTGTACAGGAGATGAGACTGAGACACGAGCTGTAGAGCAGCAGACAGGAGTGAATTGTTGATATAAGAACAAAGTACTGCGGGTGCTGGAAATCTGAAATAAAAACAGAAAATGCTGGAAATACTCAGCAGGCCTGACAGCATCTATGGAATGTGCCAGATGAGGTGAAGGACATGGCACTGAGACACACGCGGGCCGTACTGTACTAGACAGGAGTGAATCATTCCCTTTTACCCACTGTGTACTGTACATATACAGGAGCTGACACTGAGACACACGCGGGCCGTACTGTACCGGGCATGAGTGAATCATTCCCATTTATCCGCTGTGTCCTGTACATGTACAGGAGCTGACACTGAGACACACACGGGCCGTACTGTACCAGGCAGGAGTGAATCATTTAGAGATACAGCACTGAAACGGGCCCTTCGGCCCACCGAGTCTGTGCAGACCATCAACCTCCCATTTATACTAATCCTACACTAATCCCATAGTCCTACCACATTCCCACCTGTCCCTATATTCCCCTACCACCTACCTATATTAGGGGCAATTTATAATGGCCAATTAACCTATCAACCTGCAAGTCTTTTGGTGGTGGGAGGAAACCGGAGTACCCGGCGAAAACCCATGCAGACACAGGGAGAACTTGCAAACTCCACACAGGCAGCACCCAGAATTGAACCCGGACCCAGAATTGAACCCGGGTCGCTGGAGCTGTGAGGCTGCGGTGCTAACCACTGCGCCACTGTGCCGCCCGCTGTGTACTGTACATGTACAAGAGCTGACACTGAGACACACGCGGGCAGTACTGTACCGGACAGGAGTGAATCATTCCCTTTTACCCGCTGTGTACTGTACATGTACAGGAGCTGACACTGAGACACACGCGGGCCGTACTGTACCGGACAGGAGTGACTCATTCCCTTTTACCCGTTGTGTACTGTACATGTACAGGAGCAGACACTGAGACACACATGAGCCGTACTGTACCGGACAGGAGTTAATCATTCCCTTTTACCCGTTGTGTACTGTACATGTACAGGAGCTGACACTGAGACACACATGAGCCGTACTGTACCGGACAGGAGTGAATCATTCCCTTTTACCCGCTGTGTACTGTACATGTACAGGAGCTGACACTGAGACACACACGAGCCGTACTGTATCGGACAGGAGTGAATCATTCCCTTTTACCCACTGTGTACTGTACTTGTACAGGAGCTGACACTGAGACACACACGAGCCGTACTGTACCGGACAGGAGCGAATCATTCCCTTTTACCTGCTATGTACTGTACATGTACAGGAGCTGACACTGAGACACACACTCTTGCCTCCATTTCCTTTTTTCTCATATCATTCTCGTTCCAGTTATCATGCTGTTAATACAGGAAAGTTTCTCAGAAAGGCTGTTTTCTCAGTATCTGACCTATATTGATTTGATTGATTGACTCCCTGGAGTTGCCTAGGCCATGACATTGGAACAGATCTGAGCTGCGAGTGTGAGGTGAAAGTGTGGGTCTGATTTGTTGGTAATTTAAGTGCCAGGGCCCTGATAGAACTAGTCCAGAATTGGACACAGTAGCCAGCAGCCTTCCAGTCACAGCAGATGCGAGAGGCTGAAGCAGGCAGGAATCCAACTGCTGATGTCCCGAGGTTAGTGTCTCCATCCAGCATTAACCCGGTGATTTTCTGCTCATCCTCTCTCTCTCTCTCTCCCTCCAGTTTCGAGAATATGTTTGATTCTGTTACTGTTTTGTGCTGCAGCAATGCCTGGCAACATTTCCTGAGGGGGTTTTAGTAAACTCTTCCCTCTGGTTGTGCCAAGAGTGGAACAGAGGAACTGCAAGTTCGAGGAGCATGGATCATGGTTTGAATTTGTTCTCAGAAGGGATGCTTTCAGAAAATTGCTAATAAGTTGGATGCTGATGTTACTGAGCTTGTCTCCATCAGTCTCAATGGGCTGTCTCAGTGACATCATGTTGCAATATAAACTCTGGCTGCCGCCTGCAGTTTCAGAGAGAAGAGGAGCTGTCTCATTATCATTTCGAGTCTCTGCTTTCTCACCATCAACAAGAACTTGTGTTTGAATAGTCCTTTTAACATATTCCAAAGGCATTTCACAGGAGTGTTATCAAACAAAACTTTACACTGAGCCACATAAGGAGATATCAGCAAAGGTGAGCCAAGGATTGTACATCGAGGCATGTTTTAAGGAGAGTGTTGAAGGAGGAGAGTGAGGTAGTAGAGGTGAAGAGGTGTATGGAGGGAATTCCAGAGCTTTAGGGCCTCAGCAGCTGAAGGCATGGCCACCAAGAGCCCAGAATTAGATGAGCCCAGAGGTCTCGGAGGTCTGTGGGGCTGGAGGATATTACAGAGATGAGGCCTTGGAGGGATTTGAAAACAAGGATGAGAATTTTAAAATTGAGGCGTTGCTTGACTAGGAGCTAGTATAGGTCAGTGAGCACAGCAGCAGTAGTGGAATGACACTTATTGGTGTTAGGATACGGAGAGCAGAGTTTTGGATGAGATGTAGTTTACAGAGGGGTAAGGTGGGAGACCAGCCAGGAGAGCACAGGATTGAGAATTCAGCAGGAGACTGGCTTCTGGCTTGAATCTTTGAATGCTTGCTTTGTTTTACAGCACCTGGTTCTGGACTCGTGTTCATCCTTAGGTCTGGGAGATCCCTCACTCCAAGGGAGCTGTAAGGTGAGATGTTGATGATGCTGCTCGCTGTCCTGGCAGTTTGCCTCAGCACTCTCCTGGACCCGGCTGTGTGCCAGCTGCTGGACAGCGCTTACCGGCGGAAGTACAATGAAGCCTCGGCCAGAGGTCACCACATTAACCACACGGTACCAGTTAAGCAGCAGTCAATTGTCTTTAACCACGTCTATAACATCAACGTGCCTCTGGATTCCCTGTGCTCGGTGAGAATGGAGAGCTCCTCAGAACAGACTGAGTCTTCACAGGGTGTGTACACCACTCAGAACACACAAGAAAACCTGGACAGTCAGGTAGCCTTCACCCATAACATCAACATCCCTAAACAGGCCTGTGACTGCCCAAACACCCCCATGCTGCAGAACATCATCAACCGGCTGAAACTGCTCGAGAGAGAGCTCTCCATACTCCGACAACAGTGTACGACCGGCTGCTCGGGAGAGAGATCAGCCTCAGGTAGGACACTCTACTCCCCACTCAGAACCACTCCTCAACCAGGGAGGCCCCATCCCCCAGGACTCCCTGTCCGCAGGATACCCTTCCTAAAAGCCTTGGGATCCCTTTCCCCACCATTCCTCCCCATTCACAGAGGGGCAGACCAAGATGCCCAGAATTGTACACAATACTCCAGCTAAGGCCTAACAGGTGACTTCCTTGTTTATGCAATCAATGTCCTATTTACAAAGCCATCTATCCCATTAGCTTTCTTAACCACCTTATCAACTTGTCCTGTCACCTCCAAAGATTTGGGAATCCCCACCCCAGGCTCCTCCGCTTTTTTCATTCATTCATGGGATGTGGGTGTCGCTGGCCAGGCCAGCATTTATTTTCCATCCCTAATTGCCCTTGAGAAGGTGGTGGTGAGCTGCCTTCTTGAACCACTGCAGTCCATGTGGGGTAGGTCCATCAACAGTGCTGTTAAGTAGGCAGTTCCAGGACTTTGGCCCAGCAACAGTGAAGGAACGGGGTGATATATTTCCAGGTGATGATGGTGTGTGGCTTTGGAGGGGAACTTGCAGGTGGTGGTGTTCCCATGCATCTGCTGCCCTTGTCCATCTAGTTGGTAGAGGTCGTGGGTTTGGAAGGTGCTGTCTAAGGAGCCTTGGTACGTTGCTACAGTGCATCTTGTAGATGGTACACACTGCTGCCACTGTGCGTCGGTGGTGGAGGGAGTGAATGTTTGTGGATGGGGTGCCTATCAATCAGGTTGCTTTGTCCTGGATGGTGTCGAGCTTCTTGAGTGTTGTTGGAGCTGCACCCATCCAGACAAGTGGAGAGTATTCCATCACATTTCTGACTTGTGCCTTGTAGATGGTGGACAGGCTTTGGGGAGTCAGGAGGTGAGTTACTCACTGCAGGATTCCTAGCCTCTGACCTGCTGTTGTAGCCACAGTATTTATATGGCTACTCCAGTTCAGTTTCTGGTCAATGGTAGCCCTAGGATGTTGATAGTGGGGGATTCAGTGATGGTAATACTGTTGGATGTCAAAGGTTAGATCCTCTCTTGTTGGGATGGCCATTACCCGACACTGTGCGGCGTGAATGTTATTTGCATCCTGTCCAAAGAGATACCATTTTGATTATATCGCAAATCCCAAAGTGCATCAGTTCACACTTCTCCACATTAAATTGCGACTGCTGTTTCACCAGTCTGTCTGTCCTCCTGAAGTCTGTTACTATTCTACTCACTATTTACTATATTGGCAAGTTTCATATCATCTGCAAACTTCAAAATTGTACTCCCTATACCTGAGTCCAGATCATTTAAATATAACAAGAAAAACATATTCCTAATACAGACCCCTGGGGATCTCACTGCAGTCAGAGCAGCTTTCACCATAACTGTCTGCCTCCTCTTTCTCTAATACCATCTGTGCCTTCTTTTCTGAATAAGTCTGTTATGTGGTTCTTTATCAAACGCCTTTTGAAAGTCTCTATCTACATCTGATGCATTACCGTCATCAACCCACTGTTACTTCATCAAAGAACTTATTCAGGTTAACAAATTCCTGCTGGCTGTCCCTTATTAACCCATGCTTCTCCAAGTAAGGATTCATTTTGTTCTTAACAATGGTGCCTAGTAGTTTGATGAGCACTGACGTTTGACTGATTGGCCTGCAGTTATCAAGTTTATTCCTCTGTCCATTTTTGAACAGGGTGTAACATTGACATCCTCCAGTTCTCTGGCACGACTGTGATATCTGGGGAGGACTGAAAGATTGTGCTTGGAGCTTCTCCTATCTCCACCTTAGCTTCCCTCAGCAACCGAGGCTGCATCCCATCTGCACCAGCTGACTTGTTAACTTGTAGTGATGCCAATCTATTTCGCAGCTCCTTTTGATCTATTTCATCCATTCAGGCACCTCTGCTCGCCTTTGCCTCAGCTGCTGCCGACACTCACACCTTGTTTAAACCTGCCAATCTGCTTCTCACGATATGCCCTGCTTGTGGGCATGGGCAGAATCTCTGAGCTAGAGGGCATTGGAGGGGAGGAGGTGGGTGTGGAAGAGCAGGGGATTTCGGAGAGTGGGGGCATTGGAGGGGAGGAGGTGGGTGTGGAAGAGCAGTGGGTATAGGAGAGTGGGGGCATTGGCGAGAAGGAGGTGGGTATGGAAGAGCAGGGGTATCGGAGAGCAGGGGTGGGGCATTGGAGAGCAGGAGGTGGGTATGGAAGAGCAGGGATATCGGAGAGCGGGGGTGGGGCATTGGAGAGCAGGAGGTGAGTATGGAAGAGCAGAGGTATCGGAGAGCGGGGGTGGGGCATTGGAGAGCAGGAGGTGGGTTTGGAAGAGCAGGGGTATCGGAGAGCAGGGGGGGGCATTGGAGAGCAGGAGGTGGGTATGGAAGAGCAGGGGTATCGGAGAGCGGGGGGGGCATTGGAGAGCAGGATGTGGGTATGGAAGAGCAGGGGTATCGGAGAGCGGGTGGGGGCATTGGAGAGCAGGAGGTGGGTATGGAAGAGCAGGGGTATCGGAGAGCAGGTGGGGGCATTGGCGAGCAGGAGCTGGGTGTGGAAGAGCAGAGGTATCGGAGAGCGGGGGTGGGGCATTGGAGAGCAGGAGGTGGGTGTGGAAGAGCAGGGGTATCGGAGAGCGGGGGTGGGGCATTGGAGAGCAGGAGGTGGGTATGGAAGAGCAGGGGTATCGGAGAGCAAGGGGGGTCATTGGAGAGCAGGAGGTGGGTGTGGAAGAGCATGGGTATCGGAGAGCATGGGGGACTGTTATCACAGATTGGGGGGTGTTGGAGAGTTGGGGTATTGGAGTAGTTTGGGGGATGGGAGTGGGGGGAGTCTATAGGAAATTGGGAGGGTATGGAAGGGTGGGGGTATTGGCGAGTGGGGGGTATGGGAAAGCTGATGGGTGTGGGAGAGCGGGGATGAGGGGTGAGATGTATGGTATCAGAAATCGGGTCGGCTCTAGGAGAGTGGGTGGGAGTAAGGCAGAGTGGGGGGGGTGGGAATCGGAGAGTGGTGGGGGGGTGATTGGAGTGGGGGTATGGGATAGCGGGGCAATCAGAGAGTGGGGGTATGGGATAGCGGGGAGGTATTGGAGAGCACGGGGGCAGTATCGGAGAGCTGAGGTATCAGAGTGGGGGAGGTGGGTGCAGTGGTACCGCAGAGTGAATGGCCCTGTTTAATTTCTCTCTTGCTGGCTAGCTATCTCTCAGTTTAAAGTGAAGGTTTTGTAATTGTTGCCTGAGCATTGACTGTGAAATCCTTGCTGTGAGCAGCGTCATTTTCACACAACACAGCCCATTGTCCTCCTGACACAGCCAGGACTCCCTACGTGTGGTGACGTGGTTTTTGTGGCTGTAGCCCTTGTCCCTGTCCCCGCTGTCCCCACAGCTGGGGTTGTTAAATGGACAGTAAACGTTCCCTTGATTGGCATTCTATTCTGGAGTTACGAGGAGGCCACTGGATCAGCACGGCAGTGCGGAGAGAGAGCAGGAGCCCCTTGGATTCTGCTCCAATTAAACTACATAGAAACTGACAGTACGGGGATGTTGGGAACAGAGTGCAGTCTCTCCATGACATATTTGTTTTTCAGATTAAAGGATAGTAGATAGTGATGTTCCCCAACTCGAAGGTCTTGCAGACAGTCAGGATGATGCAAATCGATTGCAACAGCACATAGATAGGCTAGCAGAATGGGCAGAGAGGCGGCAGATGGAATTTAATACAGAGAAGTGTGAGGTGTCGCATTTTGGTAGAAGAGACAGGGTGAGACAATATAAAATTAATGGCACAATTCTAAAGAGTGTGCAACGACAGAGGGACCTGGGGGTTCATGTGAATCGAGCTTTGAGGTGGCTGGACATATTGAGAGAGTAGTTAGCAAAGCATAATGCGATCTGGGGCTTCATAAATAGAGGCAAAGAGTACAAAAGCAGGGAAGTTATGCTGGACCTTTATAAAGCTCTGGTTAGGCCCCAACTAGAGTATTACATCCAGTTCTGGTTACCACACTTCAGGAAGGATTTGAATGTCCTTGAGAGTGTACAGAGGAGATTTACCAGAATGGTTCCTGAGATGAGGGATTTTAGCTACAAGGTTAGTTTGGAGAAACTGGGGTTGTTCTCCTTGGAGCACAGGAGATTGAGGGGAGATCTGACAGAGCTGTCCAAGATTAAGACAGATTTAGATAAAGTAGCCAAAGTAAAACTGTTCCCATTAGCAGATGGTACAAAGACTGGGGCACACAGATTTAAGATTTTGGGCAAGAGATGCAGGGGGATTGCGAGGAAGAACATTTTTACACAGTGAGAGGTAATGACCTGGATCTTGCTGCCTGCAAGGGTAGTGGAAGCAGAAGCAATGAATGATTTCAAAAGAAAATTGGATAGACACTTGCGGGAAATAAACTTGCAGGGCTACGGGGATAGAGCAGGATAATGGAACAGAAAGCCGGCACAGAATCAGTGGGCTGAATGGTCTCCTTCTGTGCCGCAGTGACACGATGTTCTGTTATCAAAGCTGCCCATCATTACTGTATATCACAAAAGAATGCCTCATCAGTATAATATATCCATCAGTGCCATATACTCTCAGTACCATAGATGCCTCAGTACCATATATCGCTCAGTATCATATGTCCCTCAGTACCATATGTTCCTCAGTGCCATATATCCTTCAGTACCATATATCCCTCAGTACCATTTATCCCTCAGTGCCATATATCCTTCAGTACCATATATCCCTCAGTGCCATATATCTCTCAGTACTGTATATCCCTGAGTGCCACATATCCCTCAGTACAATATGTCACTCAGTACCATATAACCCTCAGTGACATAAGTCCCACAGTACCATATATCCCTCAGAGTCAAATGTCCCTCAGTACCATATATCCCTCAGTACCACTTATCTCTCAGTGCCATATATTCCTCAGTGCCATATATTCCTCAGTGCCATATATCCCTCAGTGCCACATGTCCCTCAGTACCATATGACACTCAGCACCATATATACTCAGTGCCATATATCCCTCAGTACCGTATAGCCTTCAGTACCATATATCCCTCAGTAGCATATTTCCCTCAGTAGCATAGATCCCGCTGTATGATATATCCCCTTGTGCCATATATTCCTTAGAGCCATATATTCTTCAGTGACATTTATCCCTCAGTGCCATTTATCCCTCAGTGCCATATATCCCTCAGTGCCATATAATCCTCACTACCATATATCCCACAGGGCCATATATCTCTCAGTGCCATATGCCCCTCAGTACCATATGTCCCTCAGTACCATATATCCCACAGTGCCATTGGTCCCTCAGTACCATATGCCCATCAGTACCATCTATCCCTCAGTAGCATTGATCCCTCAGTGCCTTATGTCCCTCAGTGCCATATATCCCTCAGTGACATATTTCCCTCAGTACCAAATATCCTTCAGTGCCATATAATCCTCACTACCAGATATACTTCAGAGACATATATCCCCCTCAGTGCCATAAGTCCCTCAGTGCCACATGTCCCTCAGTACCATATATCCCTCAGTCCCAAACATCCTTCAGAACCATGTATCTCTCAGAAACATAGGTCCCTCGGTGCCATAGGTCCCTCAGTAATATATGTCACTCAGTACCATATATTCCACAGTACCATATATCCCTCAGTACCACATATCCCTCATTCCCATATGTACCTCCATGCCATATGACCCTCAGTACCATATGTCCCTCTGTACCATATATCCCACAGAGCCATATATTCCTCAGTGTCAAATGTCCCTCACTATGTCCCACAGTGCCATATGTCCCTCAGTACCATATGTCCCGCCATACCATATATCCCTCAGAGGTATATATCCCTCTGTACCATATATTCCTCAGTGCCATATGTCCCTCAGTACCATAAGTCCCTCAGTACCATATATCCCTCAGTGCCATATATCCCTCAGTGCCATATGTCAATCAGTACAATATAGCCCACAGAGCCATATATTTTTCAGTACCCTATATCCCCCCATACCATATATCCCATTGTACCATATAGACCCTCAGTACCATATATTGCTCAGAGCCATATATTCCTAAGTACCACATATCCCCTGGTATCTTATTTTGCTCAGTACCATATATCCTTCAGAACCATATATCCCTTAGTGCATATTTCCCTCAGTGCCATATGTCCCTCAGTGCCATATGTCCCTCAGTGGCATATGTCCCTCAGTATCATATATACCACAGTGACATATATCCCTCAGAAGCATATATCCTTCAGTGCCATATATCCCTCAGTGCCATATTTCCCTCAGTGCCATATGTCCTTCAGTACCATATATCCATCAGTACCATCTTACCTTCAGTATCGTATATCCCTCAGTGCCATATGTCAATCAGTACAATATAGCCCACAGAGCCATATATTCTTCAGTACCATATATCACTCCATACCATATATCCCTCAGTGCCATAGGTCCCTCTGTAACATATGTCCCTCAGTACTATATATCCCTCAGTGCCATAAATTCTTCGTGGCAATATATCCCTCAGTACCATATATCCCTCAGTGCCATTAACCCTCAGTACCATAAATCCCTCAGTCTCATATGTCCCTTAGTACCATGTGTCCCTCAGTACCATATACTCCACAGAGCCATATATTCCTCAGTATCACATGTCGCTCAGTACCATATATCCCACAGAACCACATATCCCTCAGTACCATGTCTCCCACAGTGCCATATGTCTCTCAGTACCATATATCCTCCAGTGCCATATGTGCCTCACTACCATATATGCCTATGTGCCATATATCCCACAGTATCATATATCCCTCAGGGCCATATGACCCTCAGTGCCAAATATCCCTCAGTGCCATATATCCCTCAGTGTCATATACCCCTCAGAACCATATGTCCCTCAGGACCATATGTCCTTCAGTACCATATGTCCCACTGTACCATATATCCCCCAGTACCTTATGCTGCTCAGTACCATATATCTGCTAGTTCCATATGTCTAATAGTAGCATATATCCCTTACTGCCATATATTCTTTCGTGCCATATATCCCTCAGTGACATATGCCCCTCAGTACCATATTCCCTCACTAGCAAATATCCCTGAATGCCATATATCCCTCAGTACCGTTTATCACTCAGTGCCATATATCCTTCAGTGCCATATACCCCTCAGTGCCATATGCCCTTCAGTGCCATATGTCCCTCAGTATCATATATACCACAGTGACATATATCCCTCAGAACCATATATCCCTCAGTGCCATATATCCCTCAGTGCCATATATTCTTCAGTACCATATGTCCCTCGGTACCATATATCCCTCAGTACCATATATCCCTCAGTGCCATATATCCCTCAGTACCATATGTCCCTCAGTACCGTACATCCATCAGTACCATATATCCGTCAGTGCCATATATCCCTCAGTACCATATGTCCCTCAGTACCGTACATCCATCAGTACCATATATCCGTCAGTGCCATATGTCCCTCAGTGCCATAAGACCCTCAGTGCCATATGTCTCTCAGTACCATTTATCGCTCCGTGCTGTAGATCCCTCAGTACAATATATACCTCAGTGCCATGTATGGCTCTGTGCCATATGCCCCTCAGTACCATATATCCCTCAGTGCCACATGTCCCTTGGTGCCATATTTCCTCAGTGCCATATATTCCTCAGTACCAATTATTGTTCACGACCATATATCCCTCAGTAGCATATATCCCTCAGTATCATATGTCCCACAAGAGCATATATACCTCAGTACCTTATATAGCTCAGATCCATATGTCCCTCACTGCCATATGTCCCTCAGTACCATATGTCCCTCAGTACCATACATCCCGCAGAGCCATATATTCCTCAGTACCATATGTCACTCAGAACCAAATGTCCTGCAGTACTACATATCTTTCAGTGCCATATATCCCTCAGTGCCATATGTCCTTCAGTACCATATGTCCCACTGTACCATATATCACTTAGTGCAATATGTCGCCCAGTACCATCTGTCCCTCAGTACAACTTATGCCTCAGGACCATATATCCCTCAGAGCCATATATTCCTCAGTACCATATATCCCCCAGTACCTTATACTGCTCAGTATCATATGTCTGCCAGTTCCATATGTCTATTAGTAGCATATATCCCTTACTGCCATATATTCCTTAGTGCCATATATCCCTCAGTGACATATGCCCGTCAGTACCATATTCCCTCACTAGCAAATATCCCTGAATGCCATATATCCCTCAGTACCGTTTATCACTCAGTGCCATATATCCTTCAGTGCCATATACCCCTCAGTGCCATATGTCCCTCAGTATCATATATACCACAGTGACATAAATCCCTCAGAACCATATATCCCTCAGAGCCATATATCCCTCAGTGCCATATGTCCCTCACTACCATATGTCCCTCAGTAGCAAATGTCCCACAGTACCATATATCCATCAGTACCATCTTACCTTCAGTATCGTATATCCCTCAGTGCCATATGTCAATCAGTACAATATAGCCCACAGAGCCATATATTCTTCAGTACCATATATCACTCCATACCATATATCGCTCAGTGACATATGCCCCTCAGTACCATATTCCCTCACTAGCAAATATCCCTGAATGCCATATATCCCTCAGTACCGTTTATCACTCAGTGCCATATATCCTTCAGTGCCATATACCCCTCAGTGCCATATGTCACTCAGTACCAATTATCCCTCAGTACCATATATCTCTCAGTACCACATATACCTTAGTGCCATATATCCCTCAGTGCATTATGTCCCTCAGTACCCTATATCCCAAGTGCTAGATATCCCTCTGTGCCATATATCACTCAGTACCATATATCAATCAGTATCATATATCACTCAGTTCCATATGTCCCTCAGTATCCTATATCCCTCAGTACCATATATCCCTCAGTACCATCTTTCCCTCAGAACCATATCTTTCTCAGTACCATATATCCCTTAAAACCATATATTCTTCTGGACCATATATCCCTGAGTGCCATATATTCATCAGAGCTATATATCCCTCAGTGCCATATATCCTTCAGTGCCATATATCCCTCAGTGCCATATATCCCTCAGTGCCATACATCATTGAGTGCCATATATCATTCAGTGCCATATATCCCTCAGTGCCATATATTCTTCAGTGCCATATATTCTTCAGTGCCATATATCATGCAGTGCCATATATCCCTCAGTGCCTTATATTCTTCAGTGCCATATATCATTCAAAGAACAAAGAACAGTACAGCAAGTTCCAGGCACTCACCACCCTCTGTGTAAAGAACTTGCCTCGCACATCCCCTCTAAACTTTGCCCCTCGCACCTTAAACCTATGTCCCCAAGTAACTGACTCTTCCACCCTGGGAAAAAGCTTCTGACTATCCACTCTGTCCATGCCGCTCATAACTTTGTAAACCTCTATCATGTCACCCCTCCACCTCCGTCGTTCCAGTGAAAACAATCCAAGTTTATCCAACCTCTCCTCATAGCTAATGCCCTCCAGACCAGGCAACATCCTGGTAAACCTCTTCTGTACCCTCTCCAAAGCCTCCACGTACTTCTGGTAGTGTGGCGACCAGAATTGCACGCAATATTCTAAGTGTGGCCAAACTAAACGTCCCTCAGTAAGATATATCAATTAGTGTCATATATCCCTCAGTGCCATATATCATTGAGTGCCATATATCCCTCAGTGCCATATATCCCTCAGTGCCATATATCCATCAGTGCCATATATCCCTCAGAGCCATATATCATTCAGTGCCATATATCCCTCAGTGCTATATATCCCTCAGTGCCATATATCCCTCAGAGCCATATATCATTGAGTGCCATATATCATTGAGTGCCATATATCCCTCAGTGCCATATATCCCTCAGTGCCATATATTCTTCAGTGCCATATATCATTCAGTGCCATATATCATTCAGTGCCATATATCATTCGGTGTCATATATTCCTCAGTGACATATATCCCTCAGTGCTATATATCCTTCAGTGCCATATACCCCTCAGTGCCATATGTCACTCAGTACCAATTATCCCTCAGTATCATATATCTCTTTGTGCCATAGTCCCTCAGTGCCATATGTCCCTCAGTACCATATGTCTCTCAGTACCACATATACCTTAGTGCCATATATCCCTCAGTGCATTATGTCCCTCAGTACCCTATATCCCAAGTGCCAGATATCCCTCTGTGTCATATATCACTCAGTACCATATATCAATCAGTATCATATATCCCTCAGTTCCATATGTCCCTCAGTATCCTATATCCCTCAGTACCATATATCCCTCAGTACCATATGTCCCTCAGATCCATATCTTTCTCAGTACCATATATCCCTTAATACCATATATTCTTCTGTACCATATATCCCTGAGTGCCATATATTCATCAGAGCTATATATTCCTCAGTACCATATATCCCTCAGTGCCATATATCATTGAGTGCCATATATCATTCAGTGCCATATATCCCTCAGTGCCATATATCATTCAGTGCCATATATTCCTCTGTAGCATACATCCCTCAGTAGCATACACCCCTCAGTGTCATATGTCCCTCAGTGCCATATATCCCTCAGTGCCATATATCATTCAGTGCCATATATCCCTCAGTGCTATATATCCCTCAGTGTCATGTATGCCTCAGTGCCATATATCCCTCAGTGCCATATATCATTCGGTGTCATATATCCCTCAGTGCCATATATCATTCAGTGCCATATATCATTCGGCGCCATATATCCTTCAGTGCCATCTATTCCTCTGTAGCAAACATCCCTCAGTGCCATATATCCCGCAGTGACATATATCCCTCAGTACCATAGTTCCCTAGGTAGCATACATCCCTCAGTAGCATACATCTCTCAGTGACATATATCCCTCTGTGCCATGTGTCCCTCAGTGCCATATAGACAGTGTGGAGTTTGCAAGTTCTCCCTGTGTCTGCGTGGGTTTCCTCCGGGTGCTCCGGTTTCCTCCCACAGCCAAAGACTTGCAGGTTGATAGGTAAATTGGCCATTACCAATTGCCCCTGGTGTAGGTAGGTGGTAGGGAAATATAGGGACAGGTGGGGATGTGGTAGGAATATGGAATTAGTGTAGGATTAGTATAAATGGGTGGTTGATAGTCGGCACAGACTCGGTGGGCCGAAGGGCCTGTTTCAGTGCTGTATCTCTAAAACTAAAACTAAAACTAAAAAAACTAAATATCCCTCAGTGCCATATATCATTCAGTGCCATATATCCCTCAGTGCCATATATCCCTCAGTGCCATATATTCTTCAGTGCCATATATCCCTCAGTGCCATATATCCCTCAGTGCCATATATCCCTCAGTGCCATATATTCTTCAGTGCCATATATCATTCGGTGCCATATATCATTCGGTGTCATATATCCCTCAGTGCCATATATCATTCAGTGCCATATATTCTCAGTGCCATATATCATTCAGTGCCATATATCATTCAGTACCATATATCATTTGGTGCCATATATCCCTCAGTGCCATATATCATTCAGTGCCATATATCCCTCAGTGCCATATATCATTCGGTGTCATATATCCCTCAGTGCCATATATTCTTCAGTGCCATATATCATTCGGTGTCATATATCCCTCAGTGCCATATATCCCTCAGTGCCATATATCATTTGGTGCCATATATCCCTCAGTGCCATATATTCTTCAGTGCCATATATCATTCAGTGCCATATATCATTCGGTGCCATATATCCCTCAGTGCCATATATCATTTGGTGCCATATATCCCTCAGTGCCATATATTCTTCAGTGCCATATTTCATTCAGTGCCATATATCATTCAGTGCCATATATCATTCGGTGCCATATATCCCTCAGTGCCATATATCCCTCAGTGCCATATATTCTTCAGTGCCATATATCATTCAGTGCCATATATCCCTCAGTGCCATATATCCCTCAGTGCCATATATCATTCAGTGCCATATATCATTCGTTGCCATATATCCCTCAGTGCCATATATCCCTCAGTGCCATATATTCTTCAGTGCCATATATCATTCAGTGCCATATATCCCTCAGTGCCATATATCCCTCAGTGCCATATATCATTCAGTGCCATATATCATTCGGTGCCATATATCCCTCAGTGCCATATATCCCTCAGTGCCATATATTCTTCAGTGCCATATATCATTCAGTGCCATATATATGATTCATTGCCATATATCCTTCAGTGCTATATATCCCTCAGTGCCATATATTCTTCAGTGCCATATATCATTCAGTGCCATATATCATTCGTTGCCATATATCCCTCAGTGCCATATATTCTTCAGTGCCATATATCATTCGGTGCCATATATCCCTCAGTGCCATATATCCCTCAGTGCCATATATTCTTCAGTGCCATATATCATTCAGTGCCATATATCATTCGTTGCCATATATCCCTCAGTGCCATATATTCTTCAGTGCCATATATCATTCAGTGCCATATATCCCTCAGTGCCATATATCATTCAGTGCCATATATTTTTCAGTGCCATATATCATTCGGTGCCATATATCCCTCAGTGCCATATATTCTTCAGTGCCATATATCATTCAGTGCCATATATTCTTCAGTGCCATATATCATTCGGTGCCATATATCCCTCAGTGCCATATTTCATTCAGTGTCATATATTCTTCAGTGCCATATATCATTCGGTGCCATATATTCTTCAGTGCCATATATCATTCGGTGCCATATATCCCTCAGTGCCATATATCATTCAGTGCCATATATTCTTCAGTGCCATATATCATTCGGTGCCATATATCCCTCAGTGACATATATCCCTCAGTACCATGTATCTCTCATCCTCTGGATATAAAGGCCAGAATTCCATTAGCCTTTTTGATTATTTTCTGTAACTATTTATGACATTTTAATGATCTATGTACCTGGACCTGCAAGTCTCTTTGGACCTCCACTATTTCTAACTTTTCACCATTTAGAAAGTACCCTGTTCTATCCTGTTTAGGTCCAAAGTTGATGACCTCAAATTTGCCTACATTGAAATCCATTATGTCACAATTTGTCCATTCACTTAATCTATCAAAATCTCTTTGTAATTTCACTCTTCTATCGAACACAGTTTACAATGCTGTCTATCTTAGTATCATTGGCAAATTTGGATATGTGGCTTTCTATCCCAGCATCTAAGCTGTTAATAAATATGGTGAATAGTTGAGGCCTCAACACTGATCATTGAGGGACACAACTAGTCACATCTGCCAATGAGAGTATCTGCCCATTACCCCTACTCTCTGTCTTCTGCTGGTCAGCTAATTTCCTAACCAAGTCAATAATTTGGCCTCAATTCCATGAGCTCCTGTATGAGGGACGTTATCAAATGCCTTCTGGAAGTCCATATAAATCACATCCATAGACATTCCCCTCTTCATACCTTAGTCATATCTTCAAAAGATCCAATCAGGTTCATTTGGCATGACCTACCCATATAAATCCATGCTGGCTCTCTCTGATTAGCTGAAAACTTTCAAGGTGTTCTTTCACCTTGCACCATTCCACTATAATGTTCCCATCTGTACTGTATATTCCTCAGTACCCTATATCGCTGCTCTATACAGTCTTTATGAGTACTGTAGATCCCTTAATAAGGTTCCCATTAGTACCATATCTCCCTTTATAAGGTTCCCACGAATGAATTAAAAAAATATATCCCACCGTAACATCCTATCAATACCTTGATAATTTTTTTTTTCGTTCTTGGCGTATAAGCATTGCTGACAAGCCCATCCCTAATTGTCCACGAGAAGGTGGTGGTGAGCTGCCTTCTTGAACTGCTGCAGTTCATGTGAGGTAGGCACACCCACAGTGCTAATAGGAAGGGAGTTCCTGGAATTTGACCCATTGACAGTGAAGGAAAGGCGATATAGTCCCATTACTTTGCTGATGATTGTGAGTAGACTGATGGGATGGTAATTGGCCAGATTGGATTTAGAGTCATAGAGTCATAGAGTTATACAGCACAGAAACAGGCCCTTCGGTCCATCGTGTCTGTGCCGGCCATCAAGCACCTAACTATTCTAATCCCATTTTCCAGCACCTGGACCGTAGCCTTGTATGCTATGGCATTTCAAGTGCTCATCTAAATACTTCATAAATGTTGTGAGGGTTCCTGCCTCTATCACCCCTTCAGGCAGTGTGTTCCAGATTCCAACCACCCTCTGGTGAAAATTTTTTTCCTCAAATCCACTCTAAACTTCCTGCCCCTTCCCTTAAATCTATGCCCCCTAAATATTGACCCCTCTGCTAAGGGAAAACGTTTTGTCCTATTTAACCTATCAATGCCCCTCATAATTTCTTATACTTCAATCATATCTCCCCTCAGCTTTCCCTGCTCCAGGGAAAACAACCCTAGCCTTTACAGCCTCTCTTCATAGCTGAAATGCTCCAGCCCAGGCAACATCCTGGTGAATATCCTCTGCACCCTCTCCAGTCCAATCACATCCTTCCTATAGTGTGGTGACCAGAACTGGACACAGTACTCCAGCTGTGGCCTAACTAGCGTTTTATACAGCTCAAACATAACCTCCCTGCTCTTATATTCTATGCCTCGGCTAGTAAAGGCAAGTATCCCATATGCCTTCCTAACCACCTTATCTACCTTTGCTGCTGCCTTCAGTGATCTATGGACAAGTACACCAAGGTCCCTCTGACCCTCTGTACTTCCTCAGGTCCTACCATCCATTGTATATTCCCTTGCCTTGTTAGTCCTCCCAAAATGCATCACCTCACACTTCTCAGGATTAAATTCCATTTGCCACTGCTCTGCCCATCTTACCAGCCCATCTATATCGTCCTGTAATCTAAAGCTTTCCTCCTACTATTTACGACACCACCAACTTTCGTGTCATCTGCGAACTTACTGATCATACCTCCTATATTCACGTCCAGTTTTTTGTGTACAGGACATACTTGGGCAATTTTCCACATTGCCTGGTAGCTGTACTGGAACAGATTGGCTCGGGTCACGGCAAGTTCTGGAGCACAGATCTTCCTGGACCTGAGAAAAGTTTCAAATAGTTTGCTTGAAAGTGACTGTTTGACTCTGGCTTTTTGACTTCATTGACCTTTTTGATCAGATGTAAGTCTATGCACACTATCCTGCTTAACAGGGAAAATTTTTGGTTTTTCAAATGTATAGGGTTTCCATAATTTGTCTCCCTCTATACTGGAGAGTTACTTGAAGCTTACCCTTCACTTTCAGTTGGGTCCCACCTGGACCATGCAACTGTGTGTCCGTTGGTTGTAAGCAATATCGCATCAACTGTGGCTCTTGGCCCAACAGAACTGTCACACTGGCACCTGTGTCCAATTTGAGATTCATTCGATGCAATTTTGAGTGAAGAGGTCTTGCTCTAGCACATTTTTCCATAATGCTCTGTCCTTTTACAATTGAAACATTCCGCTTTACCAGCAGGACACTGATCCCATCTGTGGGTCTTCCTGGCTCCACAGCGCTGGCGCTGTTTCCAGATGTCATGCACCTTCTCACCTGTGTGTGTCGTCTTCTCTATAAATTGCCTTTCCGCCTTTAGCTTCAAGAACTGTGCTGTCATTTGATTTCTTCTAATCCAAGGCTTCTCTTCAGCCCACAGAATGGCTGTACTTTGTCTTTGGACATCTGCCTGTCCTACGATCTGAATCACCTTCTCGGGTGTGAGGTCGTCTTTTGACTGTTAGAGATTTGATAAAGATTCGTCAGCTATTCCAACAACTATTCGGTCCCTTATCAGCTCCGACTTCAAATTCTCCATACTGAAATCCTTCAGCCAATCTGTATCGACCATTTATGAAAGCATCTATGGAGCTGCCTATCTTCTGGATGCTCTTATTAAACTTTGCTCTTTCCAGAATTTTGTTACTCCCAAAATTGAAATATTTGTCAAAGGCTTGACACTCATCATCAAACTTGTCTGAAGTCTTGTTCATCATTACAGTCTATCCCACTGTACAGTCCCATCATTACAGTCTATCCCACTGTACAGTCCCATCATTACAGTATATCCCACTGTACAGTCCCATCATTACAGTCTATCCCACTGTACAGTCCCATCATTACAGTCTATCCCTCTGTACAGTCCCATCATTACAGTATATCCCTCTATGGTCCCTGTTAAATGTATCACCTCAAGGCTGCAGCTACCCAGTTATTCTTTGGAGTATGGTCCGGGTGAATGCAGTGTCGACCTGCTTGGCCGAATGCCACACTCATCCGGGGAACTGGAGGTCCTAATGCCCTCTGTGTGATTACTCTCAGTCAGACCTGTAGGCACTGACCATTTCTAATTCCCCCCTGCCCCCTCTATCTCTCCCTCTATCTCTTGATGACTGCCCTTGGTTAGAGCTGTGGGCACTGACCATTTCTAATCCTCTCTCTCTCTATCTCTCGGTGATTGCTTTCGGACAGAGCTGTGTGCACTAGGCCTTTCTAATCCCCCTCTCTCTCTCTCTCTTGGTGATTGCTGTTGGTCAGAGCTGTGTGCACTGGCCCTTTCTAATCCCCCCCTCTCTCTCTCTCTCTTGGTGATTGCTGTTGGTCAGAGCTGTGTGCACTAGGCCTTTCCAATCCCCCTCTCTCTCTCTCTTGGTGATTGTTGGTCAGAGCTGTGTGCACTAGGCCTTTCTAATCCCCCCCTCTCTCTCTCTCTCTCTTGGTGATTGCTGTTGGTCAGAGCTGTGTGCACTAGGCCTTTCTAATCCCCCTCTCTCTCTCTCTCTTGGTGATTGTTGGTCAGAGCTGTGTGCACTAGGCCTTTCTAATCCCCCTCTCTCTCTCTTGGTGACTGCCCTTGGTCAGAGCTGTGTGCACTAGGCCTTTCTAATCCCCCCCTCTCTCTCTCTTGGTGATTGCTGTTGGTCAGAGCTGTGTGCACGAGGCCTTTCTAATCCCCCTCTCTCTCTCTCTTGGTGATTGTTGGTCAGAGCTGTGTGCACTAGGCCTTTCTAATCCCCCTCTCTCTCTCTCTCGGTGATTGTTGGTCAGAGCTGTGTGCACTAGGCCTTTCTAATCCCCCTCTCTCTCTCTCTTGGTGATTGCTGTTGGTCAGAGCTGTGTGCACTAGGCCTTTCTAATCCCCCTCTCTCTCTCTCGGTGATTGCTGTTGGTCAGAGCTGTGTGCACTAGGCCTTTCTAATCCCCCCCTCTCTCTCTCTCTCTTGGTTATTGCTGTTGGTCAGAGCTGTGTGCACTAGGCCTTTCTAATCCCCCTCTCTCTCTCTTTTGGTGATTGCTGTTGGTCAGAGCTGTGTGCACTAGGCCTTTCTAATCCCCCTCTCTCTCTCTTTTGGTGATTGCTGTTGGTCAGAGCTGTGTGCACTAGGCCTTTCTAATCCCCCTCTCTCTCTCTTGGTGATTGCTGTTGGTCAGAGCTGTGTGCACTAGGCCTTTCTAATCCCCCCCTCTCTCTCTCTCGGTGATTGCTGTTGGTCAGAGCTGTGTGCACTAGGCCTTTCTAATCCCCCACTCTCTCTCTCTCTCTTGGTGATTGGTGCTGGTCAGAGCTGTGTGCACTAGGCCTTTCTAATCCCCCCCTCTCTCTCTCGGTGATTGCTGTTGGTCAGAGCTGTGTGCACTAGGCCTTTCTAATCCCCCCCTCTCTCTCTCTCTCTTGGTGATTGCTGTTGGTCAGAGCTGTGTGCACTGGCCCTTTCTAATCCCCCCCTCTCTCTCTCTCTTGGTGATTGCTGTTGGTCAGAGCTGTGTGCACTAGGCCTTTCTAATCCCCCTCTCTCTCTCTCGGTGATTGCTGTTGGTCAGAGCTGTGTGCACTAGGCCTTTCTAATCCCCCTCTCTCTCTCTCTCGGTGATTGTTGGTCAGAGCTGTGTGCACTGGCCCTTTCTAATCCCCCTCTCTCTCTCTCTCTCTTGGTGATTGCTGTTGGTCAGAGCTGTGTGCACTAGGCCTTTCTAATCCCCCTCTCTCTCTCTCTCTTGGTGATTGCTGTTGGTCAGAGCTGTGTGCACTAGGCCTTTCTAATCCCCCCCTCTCTCTCTCGGTGATTGCTGTTGGTCAGAGCTGTGTGCACTAGGCCTTTCTAATCCCCCTCTCTCTCTCTCTCTCTTGGTGATTGCTGTTGGTCAGAGCTGTGTGCACTAGGCCTTTCTAATCCCCCCCTCTCTCTCTCTCTCTTGGTGATTGCTGTTGGTCAGAGCTGTGTGCACTGGCCCTTTCTAATCCCCCCCTCTCTCTCTCTCTTGGTGATTGCTGTTGGTCAGAGCTGTGTGCACTAGGCCTTTCTAATCCCCCTCTCTCTCTCTCTCTCTCTCGGTGATTGCTGTTGGTCAGAGCTGTGTGCACTAGGCCTTTCTAATCCCCCTCTCTCTCTCTCTCTCTTGGTGATTGCTGTTGGTCAGAGCTGTGTGCACTAGGCCTTTCTAATCCCCCTCTCTCTCTCTCTCTCTTGGTGATTGGTGTTGGTCAGAGCTGTGTGCACTAGGCCTTTCTAATCCCCCTCTCTCTCTCTCTCTCTTGGTGATTGCTGTTGGTCAGAGCTGTGTGCACTAGGCCTTTCTAATCCCCCTCTCTCTCTCTCTCTCTTGGTGATTGCTGTTGGTCAGAGCTGTGTGCACTAGGCCTTTCTAATCCCCCTCTCTCTCTCTCGGTGATTGTTGGTCAGAGCTGTGTGCACTAGGCCTTTCTAATCCCCCTCTCTCTCTCTCTCTTGGTGATTGCTGTTGGTCAGAGCTGTGTGCACTAGGCCTTTCTAATCCCCCTCTCTCTCTCTCTCTTGGTGATTGTTGTTGGTCAGAGCTGTGTGCACTAGGCCTTTCTAATCCCCCTCTCTCTCTCTCTCTCTTGGTGATTGCTGTTGGTCAGAGCTGTGTGCACTAGGCCTTTCTAATCCCCCTCTCTCTCTCTCTCTTGGTGATTGCTGTTGGTCAGAGCTGTGTGCACTAGGCCTTTCTAATCCCCCTCTCTCTCTCTCTTGGTGATTGCTGTTGGTCAGAGCTGTGTGCACTAGGCCTTTCTAATCCCCCTCTCTCTCTCTCTTGGTGATTGCTGTTGGTCAGAGCTGTGTGCACTAGGCCTTTCTAATCCCCCCCTCTCTCTCTCTCTTGGTGATTGCTGTTGGTCAGAGCTGTGTGCACTAGGCCTTTCTAATCCCCCCCTCTCTCTCTCTCTTGGTGATTGCTGTTGGTCAGAGCTGTGTGCACTAGGCCTTTCTAATCCCCCTCTCTCTCTCTCTCTTGGTGATTGCTGTTGGTCAGAGCTGTGTGCACTAGGCCTTTCTAATCCCTCTCTCTCTCTCTCTTGGTGATTGCTGTTGGTCAGAGCTGTGTGCACTAGGCCTTTCTAATCCCCTCTCTCTCTCTCTTGGTGATTGCTGTTGGTCAGAGCTGTGTGCACTAGGCCTTTCTAATCCCCCCCTCTCTCTCTCTCTTGGTGATTGCTGTTGGTCAGAGCTGTGTGCACTAGGCCTTTCTAATCCCCCTCTCTCTCTCTCTTGGTGATTGCTGTTGGTCAGAGCTGTGTGCACTAGGCCTTTCTAATCCCCCTCTCTCTCTCTCTCTCTCTCTTGGTGATTGCTGTTGGTCAGAGCTGTGTGCACTAGGCCTTTCTAATCCCCCTCTCTCTCTCTCTCTTGGTGATTGCTGTTGGTCAGAGCTGTGTGCACTAGGCCTTTCTAATCCCCCTCTCTCTCTCTCTCTTGGTGATTGTTGTTGGTCAGAGCTGTGTGCACTAGGCCTTTCTAATCCCCCTCTCTCTCTCTCTCTCTTGGTGATTGCTGTTGGTCAGAGCTGTGTGCACTAGGCCTTTCTAATCCCCCTCTCTCTCTCTCTCTTGGTGATTGCTGTTGGTCAGAGCTGTGTGCACTAGGCCTTTCTAATCCCCCTCTCTCTCTCTCTTGGTGATTGCTGTTGGTCAGAGCTGTGTGCACTAGGCCTTTCTAATCCCCCTCTCTCTCTCTCTTGGTGATTGCTGTTGGTCAGAGCTGTGTGCACTAGGCCTTTCTAATCCCCCTCTCTCTCTCTCTCTTGGTGATTGTTGGTCAGAGCTGTGTGCACTAGGCCTTTCTAATCCCCCTCTCTCTCTCTTGGTGACTGCCCTTGGTCAGAGCTGTGTGCACTAGGCCTTTCTAATCCCCCCCTCTCTCTCTCTTGGTGATTGCTGTTGGTCAGAGCTGTGTGCACGAGGCCTTTCTAATCCCCCTCTCTCTCTCTCTTGGTGATTGTTGGTCAGAGCTGTGTGCACTAGGCCTTTCTAATCCCCCTCTCTCTCTCTCTCGGTGATTGTTGGTCAGAGCTGTGTGCACTAGGCCTTTCTAATCCCCCTCTCTCTCTCTCTTGGTGATTGCTGTTGGTCAGAGCTGTGTGCACTAGGCCTTTCTAATCCCCCTCTCTCTCTCTCGGTGATTGCTGTTGGTCAGAGCTGTGTGCACTAGGCCTTTCTAATCCCCCCCTCTCTCTCTCTCTCTTGGTTATTGCTGTTGGTCAGAGCTGTGTGCACTAGGCCTTTCTAATCCCCCTCTCTCTCTCTTTTGGTGATTGCTGTTGGTCAGAGCTGTGTGCACTAGGCCTTTCTAATCCCCCTCTCTCTCTCTTTTGGTGATTGCTGTTGGTCAGAGCTGTGTGCACTAGGCCTTTCTAATCCCCCTCTCTCTCTCTTGGTGATTGCTGTTGGTCAGAGCTGTGTGCACTAGGCCTTTCTAATCCCCCCCTCTCTCTCTCTCGGTGATTGCTGTTGGTCAGAGCTGTGTGCACTAGGCCTTTCTAATCCCCCACTCTCTCTCTCTCTCTTGGTGATTGGTGCTGGTCAGAGCTGTGTGCACTAGGCCTTTCTAATCCCCCCCTCTCTCTCTCGGTGATTGCTGTTGGTCAGAGCTGTGTGCACTAGGCCTTTCTAATCCCCCCCTCTCTCTCTCTCTCTTGGTGATTGCTGTTGGTCAGAGCTGTGTGCACTGGCCCTTTCTAATCCCCCCCTCTCTCTCTCTCTTGGTGATTGCTGTTGGTCAGAGCTGTGTGCACTAGGCCTTTCTAATCCCCCTCTCTCTCTCTCGGTGATTGCTGTTGGTCAGAGCTGTGTGCACTAGGCCTTTCTAATCCCCCTCTCTCTCTCTCTCGGTGATTGTTGGTCAGAGCTGTGTGCACTGGCCCTTTCTAATCCCCCTCTCTCTCTCTCTCTCTTGGTGATTGCTGTTGGTCAGAGCTGTGTGCACTAGGCCTTTCTAATCCCCCTCTCTCTCTCTCTCTTGGTGATTGCTGTTGGTCAGAGCTGTGTGCACTAGGCCTTTCTAATCCCCCCCTCTCTCTCTCGGTGATTGCTGTTGGTCAGAGCTGTGTGCACTAGGCCTTTCTAATCCCCCTCTCTCTCTCTCTCTCTTGGTGATTGCTGTTGGTCAGAGCTGTGTGCACTAGGCCTTTCTAATCCCCCCCTCTCTCTCTCTCTCTTGGTGATTGCTGTTGGTCAGAGCTGTGTGCACTGGCCCTTTCTAATCCCCCCCTCTCTCTCTCTCTTGGTGATTGCTGTTGGTCAGAGCTGTGTGCACTAGGCCTTTCTAATCCCCCTCTCTCTCTCTCTCTCTCTCGGTGATTGCTGTTGGTCAGAGCTGTGTGCACTAGGCCTTTCTAATCCCCCTCTCTCTCTCTCTCTCTTGGTGATTGCTGTTGGTCAGAGCTGTGTGCACTAGGCCTTTCTAATCCCCCTCTCTCTCTCTCTCTCTTGGTGATTGGTGTTGGTCAGAGCTGTGTGCACTAGGCCTTTCTAATCCCCCTCTCTCTCTCTCTCTCTTGGTGATTGCTGTTGGTCAGAGCTGTGTGCACTAGGCCTTTCTAATCCCCCTCTCTCTCTCTCTCTCTTGGTGATTGCTGTTGGTCAGAGCTGTGTGCACTAGGCCTTTCTAATCCCCCTCTCTCTCTCTCGGTGATTGTTGGTCAGAGCTGTGTGCACTAGGCCTTTCTAATCCCCCTCTCTCTCTCTCTCTTGGTGATTGCTGTTGGTCAGAGCTGTGTGCACTAGGCCTTTCTAATCCCCCTCTCTCTCTCTCTCTTGGTGATTGTTGTTGGTCAGAGCTGTGTGCACTAGGCCTTTCTAATCCCCCTCTCTCTCTCTCTCTCTTGGTGATTGCTGTTGGTCAGAGCTGTGTGCACTAGGCCTTTCTAATCCCCCTCTCTCTCTCTCTCTTGGTGATTGCTGTTGGTCAGAGCTGTGTGCACTAGGCCTTTCTAATCCCCCTCTCTCTCTCTCTTGGTGATTGCTGTTGGTCAGAGCTGTGTGCACTAGGCCTTTCTAATCCCCCTCTCTCTCTCTCTTGGTGATTGCTGTTGGTCAGAGCTGTGTGCACTAGGCCTTTCTAATCCCCCCCTCTCTCTCTCTCTTGGTGATTGCTGTTGGTCAGAGCTGTGTGCACTAGGCCTTTCTAATCCCCCCCTCTCTCTCTCTCTTGGTGATTGCTGTTGGTCAGAGCTGTGTGCACTAGGCCTTTCTAATCCCCCTCTCTCTCTCTCTCTTGGTGATTGCTGTTGGTCAGAGCTGTGTGCACTAGGCCTTTCTAATCCCTCTCTCTCTCTCTCTTGGTGATTGCTGTTGGTCAGAGCTGTGTGCACTAGGCCTTTCTAATCCCCTCTCTCTCTCTCTTGGTGATTGCTGTTGGTCAGAGCTGTGTGCACCAGGCCTTTCTAATCCCCCCCTCTCTCTCTCTCTTGGTGATTGCTGTTGGTCAGAGCTGTGTGCACTAGGCCTTTCTAATCCCCCTCTCTCTCTCTCTTGGTGATTGCTGTTGGTCAGAGCTGTGTGCACTAGGCCTTTCTAATCCCCCACTCTCTCTCTCTCTCTCTCTTGGTGATTGCTGTTGGTCAGAGCTGTGTGCACTAGGCCTTTCTAATCCCCCTCTCTCTCTCTCGGTGATTGTTGGTCAGAGCTGTGTGCACTAGGCCTTTCTAATCCCCTCTCTCTCTCTCTTGGTGATTGCTGTTGGTCAGAGCTGTGTGCACTAGGCCTTTCTAATCCCCCCCTCTCTCTCTCTCTTGGTGATTGCTGTTGGTCAGAGCTGTGTGCACTAGGCCTTTCTAATCCCCCCCTCTCTCTCTTGGTGATTGCTGTTGGTCAGAGCTGTGTGCGCTAGGCCTTTCTAATCCCCCTCTCTCTCTCTCTCTTGGTGATTGCTGTTGGTCAGAGCTGTGTGCACTAGGCCTTTCTAATCCCCCTCTCTCTCTCTTGGTGATTGCTGTTGGTCAGAGCTGTGTGCACTAGGCCTTTCTAATCCCCCCCTCTCTCTCTCTCTCTTGGTGATTGCTGTTGGTCAGAGCTGTGTGCACTAGGCCTTTCTAATCTCCCCCTCTCTCTCTCGGTGATTGCTGTTGGTCAGAGCTGTGTGCACTAGGCCTTTCTAATCCCCCTCTCTCTCTCTCTCTCTTGGTGATTGCTGTTGGTCAGAGCTGTGTGCACTAGGCCTTTCTAATCCCCCCCTCTCTCTCTCTCTCTTGGTGATTGCTGTTGGTCAGAGCTGTGTGCACTAGGCCTTTCTAATCCCTCTCTCTCTCTCTCTCTCTTGGTGATTGCTGTTGGTCAGAGCTGTGTGCACTAGGCCTTTCTAATCCCCCTCTCTCTCTCTCGGTGATTGTTGGTCAGAGCTGTGTGCACTAGGCCTTTCTAATCCCCCTCTCTCTCTCTCTCTTGGTGATTGCTGTTGGTCAGAGCTGTGTGCACTAGGCCTTTCTAATCCCCCTCTCTCTCTCTCTCTCTCTTGGTGATTATTGTTGGTCAGAGCTGTGTGCACTAGGCCTTTCTAATCCCCCTCTCTCTCTCTCTCTTGGTGATTGCTGTTGGTCAGAGCTGTGTGCACTAGGCCTTTCTAATCCCCCTCTCTCTCTCTCTCTTGGTGATTGCTGTTGGTCAGAGCTGTGTGCACTAGGCCTTTCTAATCCCCCTCTCTCTCTCTCTTGGTGATTGCTGTTGGTCAGAGCTGTGTGCACTAGGCCTTTCTAATCCCCCTCTCTCTCTCTCTTGGTGATTGCTGTTGGTCAGAGCTGTGTGCACTAGGCCTTTCTAATCCCCCCCTCTCTCTCTCTCTTGGTGATTGCTGTTGGTCAGAGCTGTGTGCACTAGGCCTTTCTAATCCCTCTCTCTCTCTCTTGGTGATTGCTGTTGGTCAGAGCTGTGTGCACTAGGGTTTCTAATCCCCTCTCTCTCTCTCTTGGTGATTGCTGTTGGTCAGAGCTGTGTGCACTAGGCCTTTCTAATCCCCCCCTCTCTCTCTCTCTTGGTGATTGCTGTTGGTCAGAGCTGTGTGCACTAGGCCTTTCTAATCCCCCTCTCTCTCTCTCTTGGTGATTGCTGTTGGTCAGAGCTGTGTGCACTAGGCCTTTCTAATCCCCCTCTCTCTCTCTCTCTCTCTTGGTGATTGCTGTTGGTCAGAGCTGTGTGCACTAGGCCTTTCTAATCCCCCTCTCTCTCTCTCGGTGATTGTTGGTCAGAGCTGTGTGCACTAGGCCTTTCTAATCCCCTCTCTCTCTCTCTTGGTGATTGCTGTTGGTCAGAGCTGTGTGCACTAGGCCTTTCTAATCCCCCCCTCTCTCTCTCTCTTGGTGATTGCTGTTGGTCAGAGCTGTGTGCACTAGGCCTTTCTCATCCCCCCCTCTCTCTCTTGGTGATTGCTGTTGGTCAGAGCTGTGTGCACTAGGCCTTTCTAATCCCCCCCTCTCTCTCTCGGTGATTGCTGTTGGTCAGAGCTGTGTGCACTAGGCCTTTCTAATCCCCCTCTCTCTCTCTCTCTCTTGGTGATTGCTGTTGGTCAGAGCTGTGTGCACCAGGCCTTTCTAATCCCCCTCTCTCTCTCTCGGTGATTGCTGTTGGTCAGAGCTGTGTGCACTAGGCCTTTCTAATCCCCCTCTCTCTCTCTCTCTCTCTCGGTGATTGTTGGTCAGAGCTGTGTGCACTAGGCCTTTCTAATCCCCCCCTCTCTCTCTCTCTTGGTGATTGCTGTTGGTCAGAGCTGTGTGCACTAGGCCTTTCTAATCTCCCTCTCTCTCTCTCTTGGTGATTGCTGTTGGTCAGAGCTGTGTGCACTAGGCCTTTCTAATCCCCCCCTCTCTCTCTCTCTCTCGGTGATTGCTGTTGGTCAGAGCTGTGTGCACTAGGCCTTTCTAATCCCTCTCTCTCTCTCTCTCTCTTGGTGATTGCTGTTGGTCAGAGCTGTGTGCACTAGGCCTTTCTAATCCCCCCCTCTCTCTCTCTTGGTGATTGCTGTTGGTCAGAGCTGTGTGCACTAGGCCTTTCTAATCCCCCCCTCTCTCTCTCTCTCTCGGTGATTGCTGTTGGTCAGAGCTGTGTGCACTAGGCCTTTCTAATCCCTCTCTCTCTCTCTCTCTCTTGGTGATTGCTGTTGGTCAGAGCTGTGTGCACTAGGCCTTTCTAATCCCCCCCTCTCTCTCTCTTGGTGATTGCTGTTGGTCAGAGCTGTGTGCACTAGGCCTTTCTAATCCCCCCCTCTCTCTCTCTCTCTCGGTGATTGCTGTTGGTCAGAGCTGTGTGCACTAGGCCTTTCTAATCCCCCTCTCTCTCTCTCTCTTGGTGATTGCTGTTGGTCAGAGCTGTGTGCACTAGGCCTTTCTAATCCCCCTCTCTCTCTCTCTCTCTTGGTGATTGGTGTTGGTCAGAGCTGTGTGCACTAGGCCTTTCTAATCCCCCCCTCTCTCTCTCTCTCTTGGTGATTGCTGTTGGTCAGAGCTGTGTGCACTAGGCCTTTCTCATCCCCCTCTCTCTCTCTCTCGGTGATTGCTGTTGGTCAGAGCTGTGTGCACTAGGCCTTTCTAATCCCCCTCTCTCTCTCTCTCTTGGTGATTGCTGTTGGTCAGAGCTGTGTGCACTAGGCCTTTCTAATCCCCCCCTCTCTCTCTCTCTCTTGGTGATTGCTGTTGGTCAGAGCTGTGTGCACTAGGCCTTTCTAATCCCCCTCTCTCTCTCTCTCTCGGTGATTGCTGTTGGTCAGAGCTGTGTGCACTAGGCCTTTCTAATCCCCCTCTCTCTCTCTCTTGGTGATTGCTGTTGGTCAGAGCTGTGTGCACTAGGCCTTTCTAATCCCCCTCTCTCTCTCTCTCTCGGTGATTGCTGTTGGTCAGAGCTGTGTGCACTAGGCCTTTCTAATCCCCCCCTCTCTCTCTCTTGGTGATTGCTGTTGGTCAGAGCTGTGTGCACTAGGCCTTTCTAATCCCCCCCTCTCTCTCTCTTGGTGATTGCTGTTGGTCAGAGCTGTGTGCACTAGGCCTTTCTAATCCCCCCTCTCTCTCTCTCTCTCTTGGTGATTGCTGTTGGTCAGAGCTGTGTGCACTAGGCCTTTCTAATCCCCCTCTCTCTCTCTCTCTCGGTGATTGCTGTTGGTCAGAGCTGTGTGCACTAGGCCTTTCTAATCCCCCTCTCTCTCTCTCTCGGTGATTGTTGGTCAGAGCTGTGTGCACTAGGCCTTTCTAATCCCCCTCTCTCTCTCTCTCTCGGTGATTGTTGGTCAGAGCTGTGTGCACTAGGCCTTTCTAATCCCCCCTCTCTCTCTCTTGGTGATTGCTGTTGGTCAGAGCTGTGTGCACTAGGCCTTTCTAATCCCCCTCTCTCTCTCTCTCTCTCTCGGTGATTGTTGGTCAGAGCTGTGTGCACTAGGCCTTTCTAATCCCCCTCTCTCTCTCTCTCGGTGATTGTTGGTCAGAGCTGTGTGCACTAGGCCTTTCTAATCCCCCTCTCTCTCTCTCTCTCGGTGATTGTTGGTCAGAGCTGTGTGCACTAGGCCTTTCTAATCCCCCCTCTCTCTCTCTCGGTGATTGCTGTTGGTCAGAGCTGTGTGCACTAGGCCTTTCTAATCCCCCTCTCTCTCTCTCTCTCTCTTGGTGATTGCTGTTGGTCAGAGCTGTGTGCACTAGGCCTTTCTAATCCCCCTCTCTCTCTCTCTCTCTCTCGGTGATTGTTGGTCAGAGCTGTGTGCACTAGGCCTTTCTAATCCCCCTCTCTCTCTCTCTCTCTCGGTGATTGCTGTTGGTCAGAGCTGTGTGCACTAGGCCTTTCTAATCCCCCTCTCTCTCTCTCTCTAGGTCGAATTGACTATGCTCCTATGTGCAATGGGCATGGAAACTTCAGCTTGGAGACATGTGACTGTAACTGTGAGTTTGGCTGGACAGGTAAGGGCTGCTTGGTGCCGTGCTGCCTGTCCAACTGCTCTGGGCACGGGATGTGTGTCGATGGACAGTGTCTCTGTGACCGAGGGTACACAGGGCAGGACTGCGGTGACCTGAGATGTCCCGGGGACTGCAATGGGCACGGCCTGTGTGTGGATGCAGTGTGTGTCTGTGAGGAACCCTACAAAGGTGAGGACTGCGGGGAGCTGAAGTGCCCCAGTAACTGCTCAGGACGTGGGCAGTGTGTTAATGACTCCTGCCTGTGCTATGAGGCCTACACTGGAGAGGATTGCAACCAGCTGAGGTGCTTGAATGATTGCAACTACAAGGGGCTATGCAACCATGGTGTGTGCTCCTGTCAGGACGGCTACACGGGAGAGGATTGTGGAGCAGGTAAGGCTTCTGACTTTGAAGTGCCAGTGTGTTGTGGTGGCAGTGCAAGGTAAGTGGTGAGTGAGGGATGGGGGCAAGGGATTGGGATTTGAGACGCTGGCCTTTGCTCAAGCGCGATTGATTAACTATCAAGTGGAAAACTCGCCATTTGCCACTGAGAGCTTATTTGAGCCACTGCAGTTCGTCAAAAGTAAAATGGTGTAGGATGTAAAAGAGTCGGTCAATCCCACCACATCAGACGGGTTTATTAAAATGGACCCATTCACACCAGCCTTCCCACCCTACAGAAAAACCATAGAGTGTGGATTACAAAGCAGGAATGTTGAGAAAATTCACTGGACTGGACAGAGCCAGAGTTGGACCCACAGAATCCTGGTGAAGATACACTTTCCTGGAGGGTCTTGCTGATCTTCACAGCCATGTGATGTGAAATGTTATGTAGGGGAAGTGAAGATCAGCACATTGGATCTCTCCACATATTACAGCAGATTCAAGATCGCCATTCCTTACACTTAAATACCAGATGTTTCAGGTTTATATGAACAGAGGAACAGGAGGAGACCATTCATAGATACAGGCCTCTCTGTAATATAGTTTATCTGTAATATATATGCACGTTTATCTGTAATATAGATACAGGTTTATCTGTAATATATATACACGTTTATCTGTAATATAGATACAGGTTTATCTGTAATATATATACACGTTTATCTGTAATAGAGATACATGTTTATTTGTAATAGAGATACAGGTTTATCTGTAATATAGATACATGTTTATCTGTAATAGAGATACAGGTTTATCTGTAATAGAGATACAGGTTTATCTGTAATAGAGATACAGGTTTATCTGTAATAGAGATACATGTTTACCTGTAATATAGATACAGGTTTATCTGTAATAGAGATACAGGTTTATCTGTAATATATATACAGGTTTATCTGTAATAGAGATACATGTTTACCTGTAATATAGATACAGGTTTATCTGTAATATATATACAGGTTTATCTGTAATATATATACACGTTTACCTGTAATATAGATACAGGTTTATCTGTAATGTATATACACGTTTATCTGTAATATATATACAGGTTTATCTGTAATAGAGATACATGTTTACCTGTAATATAGATACAGGTTTATCTGTAATATATATACACGTTTACCTGTAATATAGATACAGGTTTATCTGTAATATATATACACGTTTACCTGTAATATAGATACAGGTTTATCTGTAATATAGATACAGGTTTATCTGTAATATATATACACATTTACCTGTAATATAGATACAGGTTTATCTGTAATATATATACACGTTTATCTGTAATATAGATACAGGTGTATCTGTAATATAGATACATGTTTATCTGTAATATAGATACAGGTTTATCTGTAATATATATACACATTTACCTGTAATATAGATACAGGTTTATCTGTAATATATATACACGTTTACCTGTAATATAGATACAGGTTTATCTGTAATATATATACACGTTTACCTGTAATATAGATACAGGTTTATCTGTAATATATATACACGTTTACCTGTAATATAGATACAGGTTTATCTGTAATATAGATACAGGTTTATCTGTAATATATATACACGTTTACCTGTAATATAGATACAGGTTTATCTGTAATATATATACACGTTTATCTGTAATATAGATACAGGTGTATCTGTAATATAGATACATGTTTATCTGTAATATAGATACAGGTTTATCTGTAATATATATACACATTTACCTGTAATATAGATACAGGTTTATCTGTAATATATATACACGTTTATCTGTAATATAGATACAGGTTTATCTGTAATAGAGATACAGGTTTATCTGTAATATAGATACATGTTTACCTGTAATATAGATACAGGTTTATCTGTAATATAGATACAGGTTAATGTGCTATATAGGTACATGTCGCTCTGTGCTATAGATATGCATCTCTCTGTAATATAGGTACATGTCTCTCTATAATACAGATACACAGCTCTCTGTAATATAGGTACAGATTTCCCTCTAATATGGATGAATATTTCCCTGTAAGATCGATGCACATCTTCCCATAATATGGTTGCACATCTCTCTGTAATATAGATACACGTTTCTCAGTTAGACAGATACACTTCTCTCTATTAAATAGAAACATGTCTCTCTGTAATATAAATACATGACTCTCTGTAATATTGAAACTCATCACTCTGTAATATAGATACACATCTCTCTTTGTAATATAGATAGACATCTATATTTCGAACACATGGGATCCATGGTGAGCTAGCCAATTGGATATAACATTGGCTTGGTGATAGGAGGCAGAGGTGGTAGTGGAGGGTTGTTTTTCAGATTGGAGGTCGGTGACCAGTGGTGTGCCGCAGGGATCGGTGCTGGGCCCTCTGTTGTTTGTCATATATATTAATGACTTGGATGTGAATGTAGGGGGCATGATTAATAAGTTTGCAGATGACACCAAAATTGGTGGTATAGTGGACAGTGAAGAAGGTTGTCTCAGGTTACAACAGGGTAGAGATAAACTGGACAAGTGGGCAAGGGATTGGCAAATGGAATTTAACGCAGACAAGTGAAAAGTGATGCATTTTGGGAAGTTAAACCAGGGCAGGACATATACAGTGAATGGTAGGGCTCTGGGGAGTGTTGTTGAGCAGAGAGACCTTGGGGTGCAAGTACAATATTCCCTGAAAGTGGCAACACAGGTAGACAGGGTGGTGAAGAAGGCATATGGCATGCTTGCCTTCATCGGCCGAGGCACTGAGTACAAGAGTTGGGACGTCATGTTACAGTTGTACATAAGGTTGGTTAGGCCGCATTTGGAGTACTGTGTGCAGTTCTGGTCGCTGCACTACAGGAAAGATGTGATTAAGCTAGAGAGGGTGCAGAAAAGATTCACAAGGATGTTGCTTGGTTTGGAGGGCTTGAGTTATAAAGAGACATTGGATAGACTAGGTCTGTTTTCCCTGGAGCGAAGGAGGCTGAGAGGGGACATGATTGTGAGATTCCACACATGCCTCCTGATGAAGCTATGAAGGAGCCTGGTGCATAGACGTTCAGAGCGACTGTGACCTGTAGAGCCACCGGCATTGGATGGCCACCCACGCAGTTGGAAGTGACCTCCAATGCCAGCATCTCACACAGAGATGTGACAATCTCTGGGGACAGGCACAGTCTTCTACAGCACTGATGCTCTGACATCTGCAGAAAACTCAACTGCAGACGGTAGACCCCGCCTACTGGGAAAACTCATCTCCTCATAGGTGGTTGCTCCCAGCGCACTCTGTGGCCTCCCCCATTACCAGGCTGCACTTGGCCGGCAGGTCACTGATTTCCCTGGTCATTTGTCCTCCTGTCCATCCTCGTGGTATAGTCTTCCTCAGTAGATGAGCCAACTCTAGAGTGAACCATTCACATGGCTGCAGTGTCCCAGAGATGTTATGAGGACAGGTATTTGCAACATGCTGCTGCGACAGGCACTCACAACCTCCTCTCCCCGACACAGAATAAATCAGTGCTGCTATGGCCCTATCAGGAGTTTCACTCACTCAGGTGAACCTTGGTGAACCAGCAAAAACTGCTGCAACCTTGCAAACAATGCACAAATCTTTCAGAGAGTAATGAAAACTCCAGTACCTCCAACTCCTTCACAGATACACTGGTTGCCTCTCCTTAAAAGCTGCCGGGTTCCCGACTCCCTTTTCGACTCGTTTGCTAGACATAAAATGCGACAGCTGATGTAAAATGGCTGTCAGTTGGATTGTAGACTACCTCAATTGGCCCTTAATTGCTGCAAAGTGGACGGCGAATGGCTCCTTGATCTCACCCACCGTCTACATTATGGTATGTTCCTCCGTAGGGGAAAAGTATGGCAAATAAATCCAGAGCTCCCTGGTTAACAAAAGAGGTACAGATTAAGAAAAAGTGTGCATATGACAGATGCCAGGTAGAAAATACTATTGAGAACCAGGCTGAATATAGAAGATCCAGAGGGGAAGTGAAAAAGCAAATAAGAGAAGCAAAGAGAAAGCATGAAAAGAGACTGGCAGCGAGCATTAAAGGCAATCCCAAAGTTTTCTATAGGCACATAAATAGAAACAAGGTGGTAAAAGGAGGAGTGGGGCCGATTAGTGACCAGAAAGGGGATTTACACATGGAGGCAGAGGGCGTAGCTGAGGTATTAAATGAATACTTTGCATCTGTCTTTACCAAGGAAGAAGATGCAACCCAGGTAATGTTGAAAGAGGAGGTAAGTCAGACACTGGAGGGGTTTAAAATTGATAAAAAGGAAGTATTGGATAGGCTGTCTGTACTTAAATGGATAAAGCACCAGAAACAAATGAGATGCACCCAAGGATACTGAGGGAAGTAAGGGTGGAAATCGCAGAGGCACTGGCCATAATTTTTCAGTCTTCCTTCGACTCGAGGTTGTGCCAGAGGATTGGAGAATTGCAAACGTTTATACCCTTGTTCAAAAAAGATAAGCCCAGCAACTACAGATGAGTCAGTTTAACTTCGGTGGTACGATAACTTCTAGAAAAAATAATTCGGGACAAAATTAATAGTCACATGGACAAATGTGAGTTAATTAAGGAAAGCTAGCACGGATTTCTTAAGGTAAAGTCATGTTTAACTAACTTGCTTGAGTTTTTTGAGGAAGTAAGAGAGAGGGTTGATGAGGGCAATGTTGTTGATGTAGTGTACATGGACTTTGAAAAGGCATTTGGTACAGTGCCACACTTGTGAGCAAAGTTATAGTTCATGGAATAAAAGGGACAGTAGCAACATGGATACAAAATTGACTGAGTGACAGGAAACAATGAATAGTGGTTAATGGATTTTTCTGGCTGGAGGAAGGTTTGTAGTGGAGTTTCTCAGGGGTCAGTGTTGGGACCCTTGATTTTCCTGATATATGTTAATGACCTAGCCTTGGTGTACAGGGCACAATTTCAAAGTTTTCAAATGATACAAAGCTTGGAAGCATTGTGAACCGTGAGGAGGATAGTGTAAAAGGTCATAGACAAGTTGGTGGAATGGGCAGACAGGTGGCAGATGAAGTTCAATGCAGAGAAATGTGAAGTGATTCATTTTGGTAGGAAGAACATGGAAAGACAATTTAAAATAAAGAGTACAATTCTAAAGGGGTTGCAGGAGCAGAGGGACCTAGGTGTATACGTGCACAAGTCACTGAAGGTGGCAGGGCAGGTTGAGAGAGTGGTTAATAAAGCATACAGTATCCTGGGGTCCTGGGCTTTATCAATAGGGGAATAGAGTACAAGAGCAAGGAAGTTATGTTGAACTTGTATAAAACACTAGTTTGGTCTCAGCTGGAGTATTGTGTCCAGTTCTGGGTGCCGCAATTTAGGAAAGATGTGAGGGCATTGGAGAGAATACAGAAAAGATTCACGAGAACGGTTCCAGGAATGTGGAACTTCAGTTATGAAGATAGATTGGAGAAGTTAGGACTGTTTTCCTTGGAGAAGAGAAGGCTGAGAGGTGATTTGATAGAGGTATTCAAAATCATGAGGGGTCTGGACAGAGTAGATAGAGAGAAACTGTTCCCACCCGTGAAAGGATCAAGAACGAGAGGGCACAGATTGAAAGTATTTGGGAAGAGAAGTAAAAGCGACATGAGGAAAAACATTTTCACGCAGCAAGTGGTTAAGGTCTGGAATGCTCTGCCTGAGAACGTGGTGGAGGCAGGTTCAATTGAAGGATTCAAAAGGGAATTAGACAGTTATATGAAAAGGAAGAATGTGCAGGGTTATGTGGAAAAGGCGGGAATGGAACTCAGGGCTGGATTTTAAGCAGCCGGAACCATGGCGGGGCGGGATGGGGGTAGGGGCCTGAAGACGGCCCTAGATGAGACCCACCACAGACCTGGATGCCAACAGGGCCTGGCCCGATCCTCCCAGTGGCAGCGAGACACCGTGGCAGCCACCCCACCGCTGGGTGACAGGACCATAATTTGAATATTTAAATCAATTAAAATAATGAATTTATAATGAAATAACCTTACGTCACCTCCTCATGTCCCGCTGTAATCTTTGGCCCAGTGGCTGGCACTCCTGTGCCTTTGGATTGCCGTCTGGGGAAACAAGATGAAACACTGGTGGGGAGGGGGGAGGAGGTATGTTTGTCAGTGTGGGAGGGGGAGAGGACAGGGTCAAATTAATGTAATGGTTGTAGGCAATGGTGGGAAGAGTTGTAGTTTAAAGTTCATGCAGTTTGCGAAGGGGAAAGGGTTAGATGGTAAAGGTAAGTGTTTTGTAGGGAAAGAGGGCAAATAATTAATTGAATTGTTATTGGAGATGGGAGAGGGAGAAAAGAGACATATTTGTTTAATTTCAGGTGTTTGGGGGTGGCGGGGGGGGGGAGGGGTGGGGCGGTGGGCAGTCTGCCCCTGGCTATTTAAATGAACCACCGGGCTTGCAATCACGGTGGCTCTTTGGTGTGTGGCCCACCATTTTTGTCACCTACATATAAACTTAAGCCCACATTCTCTCTGCTATTTTGATACATGACTCTGTTGAATATGGATACACATCACTGTGTAATATAGATACACGTCTCTCTTAAATGTAGATACATTTTTCTCTGTAATATAGATACACATCTCTCTGTAATATAGATACATGACTCTCTGTAATATAGATACACATCTCTCTGTAATATAGATACACATCTCTCTGTAATATAGATACATGACTCTCTGTAATATAGATACACATCTCTCTGTAATATAGATACACGTCTCTCTTAAATGTAGATACATTTTTCTCTGTAATATAGATACACATCACTCTGTAATATAGATACATGACTCTCTGTAATATAGATACACATCTCTCTGTAATATAGATACATGACTCTCTGTAATATAGATACACATCTCTCTGTAATATAGATACATGACTCTCTGTAATATAGATACACATCTCTCTGTAATATAGATACATGACTCTCTGTAATACAGATACACATCTCTCTGTAATATAGATACATGACTCTCTGTAATATAGATACACATCTCTCTGTAATATAGATACACATCTCTCTGTAATATAGATACATGACTCTCTGTAATATAGATACACATCTCTCTGTAATATAGATACACATCTCTCTGTAATATAGATACACATCTCTCTGTAATATAGATACATGACTCTGTAATATAGATACACATCTCTCTGTAATATAGATACACATCACTGTGTAATATAGATACACGTCTCTCTTAAATGTAGATACATTTTTCTCTGTAATCTAGATACACATCTCTCTGTAATATAGATACATGACTCTCTGTAATATAGATACACATCTCTCTGTAATATAGATACACATCTCTCTGTAATATAGATACATGACTCTCTGTAATATAGATACACATATCTCTGTAATATAGATACACATCTCTCTGTAATATAGATACATGACTCTCTGTAATATAGATACACATCTCTCTGTAATATAGATACATGACTCTCTGTAATATAGATACACATCTCTCTGTAATATAGATACATGACTCTCTGTAATATAGATACACATCTCTCTGTAATATAGATACATGACTCTCTGTAATATAGATACACATCTCTCTGTAATATAGATACACATCTCTCTGTAATATAGATGCACATCACTGTGTAATATAGATACACATCTCTCTGTAATATAGATACACATCACTGTGTAATATAGATACATGACTCTCTGTAATATAGATACACATCTCTCTGTAATATAGATACACATCACTGTGTAATATAGATACACATCTCTCTGTAATATAGATACACATCTCTCTGTAATATAGATACACATCTCTCTGTAATATAGATACACATCACTGTGTAATATAGATACACATCTCTCTGTAATATAGATACACATCACTGTGTTAAATAGATACACGTCTCTCTTAAATGTAGATACATTTTTCTCTGTAATATAGATACACATCTCCCTGTAATATAGATACACATCACTGTGTAATATAGATACACATCACTGTGTAATATAGATACACGTCTCTCTTAAATGTAGATACATTTTTCTCTGTAATATAGATACACATCTCTCTGTAATATAGATACATGACTGTAATATAGATACACATCTCTCTGTAATATAGATACATGACTCTCTGTAATATAGATACACATCTCTCTGTGATATAGATACATGACTCTCTGTAATATAGATACACATCTCTCTGTAATATAGATACACGACTCTCTGTAATATAGATATACATCTCTCTGTAATATAGATACATGATTGTAATATAGATACACATCTCTCTGTAATATAGATACATGACTCTCTGTAATATAGATACACATCTCTCTGTAATATAGATACATGACTCTCTGTAATATAGATACACATCTCTCTGTAATATAGATACACATCACTGTGTAATATAGATACACGTCTCTCTTAAATGTAGATACATTTTTCTCTGTAATATAGATACACATCTCTCTGTAATATAGATACATGACTCTCTGTAATATAGATACACATCTCTCTGTAATATAGATACATGACTCTCTGTAATATAGATACACATCTCTCTGTAATATAGATACATGACTCTCTGTAATATAGATACACATCTCTCTGTAATATAGATACATGACTCTCTGTAATATAGATACACATCTCTCTGTAATATAGATACATGACTCTCTGTAATATAGATACACATCTCTCTGTAATATAGATACACATCTCTCTGTAATATAGATACATGACTCTCTGTAATATAGATACACATCTCTCTGTAATATAGATACACATCTCTCTGTAATATAGATACATGACTCTCTGTAATATAGATACACATCTCTCTGTAATATAGATACATGACTCTCTGTAATATAGATACACATCTCTCTGTAATATAGATACATGACTCTCTGTAATATAGATACACATCTCTCTGTAATATAGATACACATCTCTCTGTAATATAGATACACATCACTGTGTAATATAGATACACGTCTCTCTTAAATGTAGATACATGACTCTCTGTAATATAGATACACATCTCTCTGTAATATAGACACTGGTATCTCTCTAATATAGATACACATCTCTCTATAATATAGATACACATCTCTCTGTAATATAGATACACATCTCTCTGTAATATAGACACTGGTATCTCTCTAATATAGATACAAGTTTCTCTGCAATATAGATACACATTTCTCTCTTATATAGATACATGTCACTCTGTAATATAGCTACACGTCTCACTTTAATATCGAAACACATCTTTATAATATAGATATACATCTCTCTGTAGTATAGATACAGGCATCTCTTTAATATAGATACAGGTTTCGCTGCAATATATATATACATTTCTCTGTTATATGGATACATGTCTCTCTAATATTAAATACATGACTGTGTAATGTAAATACACATCTCTCTGTAGTATAGGTACAGGCTTCTCTATTATAGATACAAGCTTCTAAGCAATATAGATACACATGTCTCGGTAATATGGATACACGTCTCTGTGGTATAGCTACATGTTTCTCTGGGAAATCCCTCCTCATCTCAGTCCTAAATGGCTTACCCCTTATCCTTAGACTGTGACCCGTGGTCCTGGACTCCCTCACCATCGGGAACATCCTTCCTACATCTAGTCTGTCCAGACCTGTTTAGAAGTTTGTAGGTTTCTATGAGATCCCCTCTCATTCTTCTAAACTCTAGTGAATACAAGCCTAATCGACCCAATCTCTCTTCATACGTCCGTCCTGCCATCCCAGGAATCAGTCTGGTGAACCTTTGCTGCACTCCCTCCATAGCAAGAACATCTCTCTTACAGATACAGAGAGATGTGTATCAATATTACAGAGAGATGTGTATCAATATTACAGAGAAACGAGTATTTATATTACAGAGAAATTTGTATCTTTGTTTTGGAGAAATGTGTATATATATATTACAAAGAAGCGTCTATCTAAATTTTGGCGTGATGTGTATCTATATTGGAGAGAGATGTGTATTTATATTACAGAGACATTTAAATATATTACAGAGGAACATATATTTATATTTCAAAGATATGTATATGTATATTACAGAGATGTTTATATATATTACTGAAAGTCATGTATCTATATTTCAGAGAGGTGGCGTGTATCTCTGTGACAGAGAAATGTGTATCTGTATTGCAGAAAACATGTATCTATATTTTGGAGCGATTTGTGTCTAAATAACAGAGAGATTGCATCCATATTACAGAGAGATGTTTAAATATTACAGGGAAAGGTGTATCTATATTACAGAGAGACCTGTATGAATATTTCAGAGAGATGTGTATCAGTATTACAGAGGAATGTGTATCTATATTACAAAGAGACATTTACCTATATTACAAAGGAACGGGCATCTATACTTCAGGGAGATATGTATCTATATTACAAAGTCATGTTTATCTATATTACCGAGAGACATATATCTATATTTCAGAGAAACATGTATCTATATTGTGGAAAATGTGTATCTATATTACAGAGAAACATGAATCTATATGACAGAGAGATGTGTATCTATATTTTGGAGAGATTTGTGTCTAAATAACAGAGAGATCCATATTACAGAGAGATGTCTAAATATTGCAGGGAAAGGTGTATCTATATTATAGAGAAATGTGCATCTATAATTCAGAGAGATGCATTTCCATATTAGGTAGAACCGTGTATCTATATTACAGAGAAATGTATCTGTATTACAGTGAAGCACCCTGACCCTAACCTTAACCCTACTGTATCTATATTACAGAAAATGTGTATCTAAATTACAGAGATACATGAATCGATATGACAGAGAGACATATAACTATATTTTGGCAAGATGGGTATCTATATTACGGAAAAAGGTGCATCCCAATTACAGAAAATCATGTATCTATATTACAGAGAAACATGAATCAATATTGTGGAAAATGTGTATCTATATTACAGAGAAACATGAATCAATTTCACAGAGAGATGTGCATCTGTATTTGGGAGAAGTTTGTGTCTATATAACAGAAAGGGTGAATCTACATTACACAGAGATGTCTATATATATTACGAGGAAAGGTGTATCTATATTACAGAGATACCTATATCAATATTTCAGAGAGATGTGTATCTATATTTTGGAGACATGTGTTTCTATATTACAAAGAGGCGTGTTTATTTATTGAAGAGAGATGTGTATCTATGTTACAGAGAAATGGGTATCTATAGAACAGAGAGACCTGTATGAATATTTCAGTAAGGTGTGTCTCACTATTACAGAGGAATGTGTATCTATATTACAAAGAGACATTTATCTAAATTACCGAGAGACATTTATCTATAATTTTAGAGAGATGTGTATCTATATTACAGATATGTGTAACATCTTTCTGTAATATAGATACTCATCTCTTTGTAATATAGATACATGTTTCTCTGTTATATAGATACATATTCCTCTATAATAGTTACACATTTCCCTGTAATATAGAGACACATCTCTCTGAAATATAGATGCACATCTCTCTGAAATGTAGATACGCGTTTCTCTCTCATTATCAGTTTGAGAGGATACATTTCAACTGCATTTCAGTGCAGAGAGTGTAATGCTTGTACTGATTCTGAGCAGCTTGGAGGAAGATAGCATGCCTTAGTAGGGCATAGATTAGATCAGGAAGGGAGTGCAGGACAAAAGGATATTGATGTGTGTAGTTTGTATGTTTGCTTTCACCATTGGCTGAATTCCTTGGTGTTTGGCTCTCTCAGTGTCTCCACCTGAAGACCTCCGAGTGACTGGTGTCACCGATCGCACCATTGACCTGGAGTGGGAAGGGCCTATGATAATTACTGAGTATCTCATCAGCTACACTCCCATCGTCCCTGATGGGTTGCAGTTGGAGCTGCGTGTCCCAGGGGACTGGACTGCTGCCACCATCACAGGACTGGAGCCTGGCATTGAATACAACATTAATGTCTATGCTGTGCTGAATAGCAAGATGAGTGTTCCCATCAACTCACGGCTCACCACTCGTAAGTACCACTGCACACTGACACATGCTTCCACTGTATGCTCTGGCACATTTGTATGACAACACTCTCCTTTATGTTTGTATGTCATATGACTGCACTTTCCCACACATTTGCATGTTACATGACTGCACTCTCCTGTATAAACTCCTGTAAGTTTTGTGACTGCATTATACCACACATTTGTATGTTGTATGACTGCACTTTCCCACACATTTGCATGTTATATGACTGCACTCTCCTGTATGTTTGTACATTTAATGACTGCACTATCCCATATGTTTGCATGCTAGGAACATAGGATCGCAGGAAATAGGAGGAGGAGTAGGCTATTCAGCCCCTCAAACCTGCTCTGCCATTCAATAAGATCATGGCTGATCTTCTATGTCAATGCCATTTTCCTGCACTATCCCCATATCTCTGGATATATGTAATATATAGAAATCTATCAAACTCTGTCTTGAATAGACTCAATAACTGAGCTTCCACAGTCCTCTGAGGTAGAGAATTTCAAAGATTCACCACCCTCTGAGTGAAGAAATTCCTCTTCATTTCAGTCCTAAATGACTTGGCCCTTATTCTGAGACTGTGTCCCCTGGTTCAAGAACCGCCGAGCCGAGGAAACATCCTTCCTGCATCTACCCTGTCAAGCCCTGTAAGAATTTTGTAAGCTTCAATGAGATTACTTCACATTCTTCAAAACTTCAGAGAATATAGGCCCAGTCGCCTCAATTTCCTCATAGGACAATCCCGTCATTCCAGGGATCAGTCTAGTGAATCTCTGTTGTACTCCCTGTTTGGCAAGTTTATCCTTCCTTAGGTAAGCAGACCAAAACTGTTCACAATACTCCAGGTGCGGTCTCACCAAGACTCTATACAATTGCAGCGAGACCTCTTTACTCCTGTACTCAAATCTTCTTGCAATAAAGACCAACATACCATTTGCCTTGCACATTGCTTGCTGCACTTGCATGCTAGCCTTTCAGTGACTTATGAACAAAGACACCCAGGTCCCGTTGGACATCAATACTTCACAATCTCTCACCATTTAAGAAATACTCTGCATTTCTGTTTCTCCTACCAAGGAGGATGGCTGTAATTTTATGGTGGGTAGACGGGAGCCGGACTCCGACGTGAAAATCAGTGGTGAACCCGCTTCCACCTAGCCCAGGAATCCATCCCGTATTTTACAGGTCCCCAGGCTTAAATTGTCCTGAGGCAGGACTTCCACCCACTTGAGGGAGGAGGTCCCGCCTCAGTGAGCTGCCGGCCAATCAGGCAGCCATGCCCCCCTCCCCACTGGGAGTGGTGGCCACTGCTGGGACTACAGCCCAGCTGAAGCAATGGATTGAGGAGAGAAGATAAGTAGGGGCATGCATCACCAGGGGGATAGGTCCTTCCCTGGTGAGGCTGGAGTGGCCGTTTGGGGGGAGGGGGGTGTCTTGGGTCCCGGAGGTGGCCCTCAATTAGGCACTCTGTGCACCGACTGCCATGCCCCCCTCCCCACCAGGACGCAGAAAGGCTGGCAGCTATCATTGGGCGGCCTTTCACATCCCCAGCACGCCCGCTTGCCATGGGTAAAATATCTGTGGCGCCAGGCGAGGGTCCTTAAGTGGCTGTTAAGTGGCCACTTAAGGGCCTTGATTGGCCTCGGGTGGGTGGGCGGGCCGTTTTCCACCCCCCACCTGATGCCGTAAACTTGTCTGGAGGCGGGGTGGGTAGGCTTCCCAGAGCCTGACGCTCAATTTTATGCTGCCCTCACGCCACCATCTGACCAGCTGGGGCGGCGTAAAATTCCAGCCGATAACTTCACATTTCTCCACATTATTTTACACCTGTCATGTTCTTGTCCACTCACTTAGCCTGGATAAATCCGATTGAAGCCTCTTTGCATCCTCTTCACAACTCACATTCCCACTTAGTTACTTGTCATCAGCAAACTTTGAAATATAACATTTAGTCCCCACATCCAAATCATTGATATAGATTGTGAACAGCTGGGGCCCAAGCATTGATCCTACGGTACCCCACTAGTCACAGCCCGTCAACCTGAGAATGACCTGTTTATTCTGACTCTCCATTTACCGTCCGTTAACCAATTCTCAATCCAGTACATTACCCCCAATCCCATGTGCTCTAATTTTGTTTACTAACCTCCTGTGTGGGACCTTATCGAAAGCCTTCTAAACATCTAAATACACTAAATCCAACTGGCTCTCCCTTATCTACTCTGCAGGTAAAAACTCCAACAGGTTTGTCAAACATGATTTCCCTTTCATAAATCCATGTTGGCTCTGCCCAATCAAGCCATTATTTCCTCAGTGTTCAGTTATCACATCCTTTATAATATACTCTAGCATTTTCCCTACTACTGATGTCAGGCTAACATGCCTGTAGTTCCCCGTTTTCTTTCTCCCTCCTTTCTTAAATAGAGGGGTCACATTTGCTACCTTCCAGTCTCAGTAACTGCTCCAGAATCTATAGAATTTTGGAAGATAATCACCAATGCATCCACTATCTCTACAGCCACCTCTTTCAACACTCTGGGATGTAGATCACCAGGACCAGGGGACCAGGGCGGCACAGTGGCGCAGTGGTTAGCACTGCAGCCTCACAGCTCCAGGGACCCGGGTTCGATTCTGGGCACTGCCTGTGTGGAGTTTGCAAGTTCTCCCTGTGTCTGCGTGGGTTTTATCTGGGTGCTCCGGTTTCCTCCCACAAGCCAAAAGACTTGCAGGTTGGTAGGTAAATTGGCCATTATAAATTGTCACCAGTATAGGTAGGTGGTAGGGAAATATAGGGACAGATGGGGATGTTTGGTAGGAATATGGGATTAGTGTAGGATTAGTATAAATGGGTGGTTGATGGTCGGCACAGACTCGGTGGGCGGAAGGGCCTGTTTCAGTGCTGGATCTCTAATCTAAAAAAATTAACTTTCAGTCCCATTAATTTCTCCGGTGCTACTTTTTTACTAATACTAATTTCTTTCTGTTCCTCACTTTCACTAGTCCCTTCGATCTTTAATCGTTCTGGGAGGTGTTTTGCATCTTCCTCGGTGAAGGCAGACACTAAGGATTTGTTTAGTTCTGTGCCATTTCCTTATTCCCCATTATAACTTCCCCTACCTCTGCCTGTAATGGGACCACATTTGCATTTGCTAATCTTTTCCATTTTACATACCTATAGAAGCTTTTACAGTCCGTTTTTATGTTTCTTGCTAGTTTACTTTCATATTCTATTTTCTCTTTCTTTATAAGTTTCTTGGTCCTCATTTAGGAACAGGCCGAAGGGCCTGTTTCTGTACTGTATAACTCTATGATTCTATTTGTTGAATTCTAAAATTCTCCCAATCCTCAGGCTTACTACTTTTTTGGCAACTTTATAAACCTCTTCCTTTGATCTAATAGAATCTTTAACCTGTCTTGTTAACCTTGGTTGGATTACCTTTCCTATTGGGATTTTGTACCTCAAAGGAATGTAAATTTGTTATAAACCATGTATTAATTCTTTAAATGCTAGCCATTGCCTGTCTACTGTTATATCTTTTAATGCAGTTTCCCAATCTACCACAGCCAACTTGCCCCTCATATCTTCATATTTTCCTTTTTATTTTATTTATTTTTTTATTTAGAGATACAGCACTGAAACAGGCCCTTCGGCCCACCGAGTCTGTGCCGACCAACAACCACCCATTTATACTAATCCTACAGTAATCCCATATTCCCTACCACCTACCTACACAGTGGCACAGTGGTTAGCACCACAGCCTCACAGCTCCAGGGACTCGGTTCAATTCTGGGTACTGCCTGTGTGGAGTTTGCAAGTTCTCCCTGTGTCTGCGTGGGTTTCTTCCGGGTGCTCCGGTTTCCTCCCACATGCCAAAGACTTGCAGGTTGATAGGTTAATTGGCCATTATAAATTGCCCCTAGTATAGGTTGGTGGTAGGGAAATATATAGGGACAGGTGGGGATGTGGTAGGAATATGGGATTAGTGTAGGATTAGTATAAATGGGTGGTTGATGGTCGGCACAGACTCGGTGGGCCGAAGGGCCTGTTTCAGTGCTGTATCTCTAAACATAAACATAAACACTAGGGGCAATTTACAACAGCCAATTTACCTATCACCTGCAGGTCTTTGGCTGTGGGAGGAAACCGGATCACCCGTCGAAAACCAACGCGGTCACAGGGAGAACTTGCAAACTTCGCACAGGCAGTACCCAGAATCGAACCCGGGTCCCTGGAGCTGTGAGGCTGCGGTGCTAACCACTGCGCCACTGTGCCGCCCCCTTTGTTTCGATTTAAGACCCTAGTTTCAGATTGAACTACATCACTTTCAAACTTAAAGTAAAATTCTACCATATATGTTCACTCTTCCCTAGAGGCTCCTTTACAACAAGATTGTTAATTAGCCATTTCTCATTGCACAATACTAGATCTAAAATAGTTCATTTTCGAGTTGGTTCGTCAACATACTGTTCGAGAAAACCATCTCATATACATTCCAGGAATTCGTCCTCTACAGGATTAGTGCTAATTAGGTTTACCCAAATATGTGGATTGAAGTCACCCATGGTTACTGTATTACCCTTGTTACATGTACCTCTAACTTCTTGATTTATACCATGCCCTACATTACCACTACTGTTTGGTGCTCTATAAACAACTCCTACCAATGTTTGCTGCCCCTTGCTGTTTCTTAGCTCCACCCAAACTGATTCTACATCTTGATCTACTATCTAAGATCCTCTCTCACTAATGTACTGATTGCATTTTCCTGTATGCTTTTATGTTTTTTGTCTGCACTCTCCGATATATTTGTATGACCGCACTCTGCCATGTTTGCACATTGCATGACTGCATTGCCCCACATGTTTGCATGTAGTATGATGGCACTCTCTTTTATATTTTCATGTGCTATGACTGCACACCCCGATATGTTAATATGTAATAAGACATCAATCTGCCATTTCTTTGCACAACGTATAACTGTATTGTCGCACGTATTTGCATGTTATAAGCCTGCACTCTCTCGTATGTTTGTATGTTGTGTGACTGCACTCTCTTGTATGTTTGTATGTTGTATGACTGTACTCCCCTGCATGTTTGCACATTGTATGACTGCACTCTCCCATATATTTGTACATTTTATAACTGCACTCTCCTATATGTTTGTAAGTTGTATGACTAAACTCTCCTATATGTTTATATCTTGCATGACTGAACTCTCTCCCATGTTAGTATGTTTTATGACTGCACTCTTCTAAACATTTGTATGTTGTCTGGCTGCACTGTTCCAGATTTTATAAAAATGCTTGAGAAGTCTGCATGTTCTATGACAGCACTCTCCTGTATATTTAATGATGTATGACTGCACTCTCCTGTATAATTAATGTTCTATGACTGCACTCTCCTGTTTATTTAGCGTTGCTTGACTGCACCCTCCTGTATGAGGTCGTGGATAGCACCTTTAGTGAATTGGTTACACCGCAGATTAGGATTGCTGAGGGAGAAAGGGAATGGGTGACCAAAAGGCAGAGAAAGAGTAGGAAGGCAGCGCAGGTGTCCCCTGCGGTCATCTCCCTCCACAACAGGTATACCGTTTTGGATACTGTTGAGGGAGATGGCTCACCAGGGGAAGGCAGCAGTAGCCAGGTTCATGGCACCGTGGCTGGCTCTGCTGTCAGAAGGGCAGCAAAAGAGTGGAAGGGCTATAGTCATAGGGGATTCGATTGTAAGGGGAGTAGATAGGCGGTTCTGTGGTGGAAAACGAGACTCCCGAATGGTATGCTGCCTCCCAGGTGCACGGGTCAGGGATGTCTCAGATCGGCTGCAGAACATTCTGAAGGGGGAGGGTGAACAGCCAGTTGTTGTTGTGCACATAGGCACCAATGATATAGGTAAAAAACGGGATGACGTCCGACAAGCAGAATTTAGAAAGTTAGGAGCCAAGTTAAAAAGTAGGACCTCAAAGGTAGTAATCTCAGGATTGCCACCAGTGCCACGTGAGAGTCAGAGTAGAAATGAAAGAATAGTCAGGATGAATGCGTGGCTTGAGAGATGGTGCAGGAAGGAGGGGTTCAGATTTTTGGGACATTGGGACCGATTCTGGGGGAGGTGGGACAATTACAAATTGGACGGTCTACACCTGGGCCGGACTGGAACCAATGTCCTTGGGGGTGCTTTTGCTAACGTTGTTGGGGAGGGTTTAAACTAATGTGGCAGGGGGTTGGGAACCAAATGAGGAGGTCAGTGGACAGTAAGGAGGGTGTAACTAAAGCCTGTAAGGAACTAGATAATGAAGTCAGCGTGACTAAGGGAAAGAATAGGCACGGAGCAGATGATGAAAGCAAAGGGACTGGTGGTCTGAGGTGCATTTGTTTTAATGCAAGAAGTGTAGTAGGTAAGGCAGATGAACTTAGGGCTTGGATTAGTACCTGGGAGTATGATGTTATTGCTATGACTGAGACTTGGTTAAGGGAAGGGCATGATTGGCAACTAAATATCCCAGGATATCGATGCTTCAGGCGGGATAGAGAGGGATGTAAAAGGGGTGGAGGAGTTGCATTACTGGTCAAAGAGGATATCACAGCTGTGCTGAAGGAAGGCACTATGGAGGACTCGAGCAGTGCGGCAATATGGGCAGAACTCAGAAATAGGAAGGGTGCGGTTCTATGACTGCACTCTCCTGTATATTTGTGTGTTTGATGACTGCACTCTCTTGTATATTTAATGTTGGCTGACTGCTCTCTCCGGTTTGTTTGTGTGTTCTATGACTGCACTCTCTTGTATATTTAATGTTGTATGACATCAGTCTCCTGTATATTTAATGTTTTATGACTGCCCTCTCCTCTATGTTTTTGTGTTCTCTGACTGCACTCTCTTGTATATTTAATGTTTTATGACTGCACTCTCCTGTGTGTTTGTGTGATCTGTGACTGCTCTCTCCTCTATGTTTGTGTGTTCTCTGACTGCACTCTCTTGTATATATAATGTTGTATGACTGCAGTCTCCTGTATATTTAATGTTTTATGACTGCACTCTCCTGTATGTTTGTGTCTTCTATGACTGCACTCTCCTGTACATTTAATGTTGTATGACTGCACCCTCCTGTATATTTGTGTGTTCCATGACTGCACTCTCCTTTAAATTTAATGTTGTATGACTGCACTCTCCTGTATATTTAATGTTGTATGACTGCACTCTCCTGTATGTTTGTGTGTTCTGTGACTGCACTCTCCTGTCTGTTTGTGTGTTCTGTGACTGCACTCTCCTGTCTGTTTGTGTGTTCTGTGACTGCACTCTCCTGTCTGTTTGTGTGTTCTGTGACTGCACTCTCCTGTCTGTTTGTGTGTTCTGTGACTGCACTCTCCTGTCTGTTTGTGTGTTCTGTGACTGCACTCTCCTGTCTGTTTGTGTGTTGTGTGAATGCATTCTCCTGTCTGTTTGTGTGTTCTACGACTGCACTCTCCTGTCTGTTTGTGTGTTCTGTGACTGCACTCTCCTGTCTGTTTGTGTGTTCTGTGACTGCACTCTCCTGTCTGTTTGTGTGTTCTGTGACTGCACTCTCCTGTCTGTTTGTGTGTTCTGTGACTGCACTCTCCTGTCTGTTTGTGTGTTCTGTGACTGCACTCTCCTGTCTGTTTGTGTGTTGTGTGAATGCATTCTCCTGTCTGTTTGTGTGTTCTACGACTGCACTCTCCTGTATATTTAATGTTGTATGACTGCACTCTCTTGTATGTTTGTGATTTCTATGACTGCACTCTCCTGTCTGTTTGTGTGTTCTATGACTGCACTCTCCTGTATATTTAATGTTGTATGACTGCACTCTCTTGTATGTTTGTGATTTCTATGACTGCACTCTCCTGTCTGTTTGTGTGTTCTATGACTGCACTCTCCTGTATATTTAATGTTGTATGACTGCACTCTCTTGTATGTTTGTGATTTCTATGACTGCACTCTCCTGTACATTTAATGTTGTATGACTGCACTTTCCTGTCTGTTTGTGTGTTCTTCGACTGCACTCTCCTGTATGTTTGTGTGTTCTATGACTGCACTCTCCTGTACATTTAATGTTGTATGACTGCACTTTCCTGTATGTTTGTGTGTTCTATGACTGCACTCTCCTGTACATTTAATGTTGTATGACTGCACTTTCCTGTATGTTTGTGTGTTCTGCGACTGCACTCTCCTGTATGGTTTTGTGTTCAATGACTGCACTCTCCTGTATATTTAATGTTGTATGACTGCACTCTCTTGTATGTTTGATGTTGCATGACTGCACTCTCCTGTATGTTTGATGTGATCTATGACTGCACTCTCCTGTATATTTATTGTTCTATGACTGCACTCTCCTATATGTTTGTCTGTTTTATGACTGCACTCTCCTGCATGTTTGATGTTGTATGACTGCACTCTCCTGTATGTTTGTGTCTTCTATGACTGCAGTCTCCTGTATGTTTGATGTTGCATGACTGCACTCTCCTGTATGTTTGATGTTCTATGACTGCACTCTCCTATATGTTTGTCTGTTTTATGACTGCAGTCTCCTGCATGTTTGATGTTGTATGACTGCACTCTCCTGTATATTTGTGTGTTCTATGACTGCAGTCTCCTGTATGTTTGATGTTGCATGACTGCACTCTCCTGTAAGTTTGATGTTGTATGACTGCACTCTCCTGTATATTTGTGTGTTCTATGACTGCAGTCTCCTGTATGTTTGATGTTGCATGACTGCACTCTCCTGTAAGTTTGATGTTGTATGACTGCACTCTCCTGTATGTTTGTCTGTTTTATGACTGCAGTCTCCTGCATGTTTGATGTTGTATGACTGCACTCTCCTGTATGTTTGTGTGTTCTATGACTGCAGTCTCCTGTATGTTTGATGTTGTATGACTGCACTCTCCTGTCAGCTTGATGTTGTATGACTGCACTCTCCTGTATGTTTGATGTTGTATGACTGCACTCTCCTGTATGTTTGTGTGTTCTATGACTGCACCCTCCTGTATATTTAATGTTGCATGACTGCACTCTCCTGTATGTTTGATGTTGTATGACTGCACTCTCCTGTATGTTTGATGTTGTATGACGGCACTCTCCTGTATGTTTGTGTGTTCTATGACTGCACTCTCCTGTATGTTTGATGTTGTATGACTGCACTCTCCTGTATGTTTGTGTGTTCTATGACTGCACTCTCCTGTATGTTTGATGTTGTATGACTGCACTCTCCTGTATGTTTGATGTTGTATGACTGCACTGTCCTGTATGTTTGTGCGTTCTATGACTGCACTATCCTGTAAATTTAATGTTGTAGGACTGCACACTCCTGTATGTTTGTCTGTTTTATGACTGCACTCTCCTGTATATTTAATATTCTATGACTGCACTCTCCTATCTGTTTGTGTGTTCTATGACCTCACTCTGCTGTATGTTTGCGTGTTCTATGACTGCACTCTCCGGTACATTTATTGTTGTATGACTGCACTCTCCTGTATGTTTGTGTGTTCTATGACCTCACTCTGCTGTATGTTTGTGTGTTCTATGACTGCACTCTCCTGTATATTTAATGTTGTATGAATGCACTCTCCTGTATGTTTGTGTATTCTCTGACAGCACTCTGCAGTATGCTTGTCTGTTCTATGACTTCACTGTCTTGTTTCTTTAATGTTGTATGACATCAGTCTCCTGTATATTTAATGATTTATGACTGCCCTCTCCTCTATGTTTTTGTGTTCTCTGACTGCACTCTCTTGTATATTTAATGATGTATGACTGCACTCTCTTGTATGTTTGATTTTGTATGACTGCACTCTCCTGTATGTTTGTGTGTTCTATGACTGCACTCTCCTGTATATTTAATGTTGCATGACTGCACTCTCCTGTATATTTGTGTGTTCTATGACTGCAGTCTCCTGCATGTTTGATGTTGTATCACTGCACTCTCCTGTCTGTTTGATCTGGTAGGACTGCACTCTCCTGTATGTTTGTGTGATCTATGACTGCACTCTCCTGAATATTTATTGTTCTATGTCTGCACTCTCCTATATGTTTGTCTATTTTATGACTGCACTCTCCTGTATGTTTGTGTGTTCTATGACTGCACTCTCCTGTATATTTAATGTTGCATGACTGCACTCTCCTGTATATTTGTGTGTTCTATGACTGCAGTCTACTGTATGTTTGATGTTGTATGACTGCAATCTCCTGTATGTTTGTGTGTTCTATGACTGCGCTCTCTTGTATGTTTGTTTGTTCTATGACTGCACTCTCCTGTACATTTAATGTTGCATGACTGCACTCTCCTGTATATTTGTGTGTTCTATGACTGCACTCTCCTGTATATTTGTGTGTTCTATGACTGCAGTCTCCTGTATGTTTGATGTTGTATGACTGCACTCTCTTGTATGTTTGTGTGTTCTATGACTGTGCTCTCTTGTATGTTTGTGTGATCTATGACTGCACTCTCCTGTATATTTAATGTTGCATGACTGCACTCTCCTGTATATTTGTGTGTTCTATGACTGCACTGTCCTGTATGTTTGATGTTGTATGACTGCACTCTCTTGTATGTTTGTGTGTTCTATGACTGCACTCTCTTGTATATTTAATGATGTATGACTGCACTCTCTTGTATGTTTGATTTTGTATGACTGCACTCTCCTGTATGTTTGTGTGTTCTATGACTGCACTCTCCTGTATATTTAATGTTGCATGACTGCACTCTCCTGTATATTTGTGTGTTCTATGACTGCAGTCTCCTGCATGTTTGATGTTGTATCACTGCACTCTCCTGTCTGTTTGATCTGGTAGGACTGCACTCTCCTGTATGTTTGTGTGATCTATGACTGCACTCTCCTGAATATTTATTGTTCTATGTCTGCACTCTCCTATATGTTTGTCTATTTTATGACTGCACTCTCCTGTATGTTTGTGTGTTCTATGACTGCACTCTCCTGTATATTTAATGTTGCATGACTGCACTCTCCTGTATATTTGTGTGTTCTATGACTGCAGTCTACTGTATGTTTGATGTTGTATGACTGCAATCTCCTGTATGTTTGTGTGTTCTATGACTGCGCTCTCTTGTATGTTTGTTTGTTCTATGACTGCACTCTCCTGTACATTTAATGTTGCATGACTGCACTCTCCTGTATATTTGTGTGTTCTATGACTGCACTCTCCTGTATATTTGTGTGTTCTATGACTGCAGTCTCCTGTATGTTTGATGTTGTATGACTGCACTCTCTTGTATGTTTGTGTGTTCTATGACTGTGCTCTCTTGTATGTTTGTGTGATCTATGACTGCACTCTCCTGTATATTTAATGTTGCATGACTGCACTCTCCTGTATATTTGTGTGTTCTATGACTGCACTGTCCTGTATGTTTGATGTTGTATGACTGCACTCTCTTGTATGTTTGTGTGTTCTATGACTGCGCTCTCTTGTATGTTTGTGTGATCTATGACTGCACTCTCCTGTATATTTAATGTTGCATGACTGCACTCTCCTGTATATTTGTGTGTTCTATGACTGCACTCTCCTGTATGTTTGATGTTCTATGACTGCACTTTCCTGTATGTTTGTGTGTTCTATGACTGCAGTCTCCTGTATGTTTGATGTTGTATGACTGCACTCTCCTGTATGTTTGATGTTCTATGACTGCACTCTCCTATATGTTTGTCTGTTTTATGACTGCAGTCTCCTGCATGTTTGATGTTGTATGACTGCACTCTCCTGTATATTTGTGTGTTCTATGACTGCAGTCTCCTGTATGTTTGATGTTGCATGACTGCACTCTCCTGTAAGTTTGATGTTGTATGACTGCACTCTCCTGTATATTTGTGTGTTCTATGACTGCAGTCTCCTGTATGTTTGATGTTGCATGACTGCACTCTCCTGTAAGTTTGATGTTGTATGACTGCACTCTCCTGTATGTTTGTCTGTTTTATGACTGCAGTCTCCTGCATGTTTGATGTTGTATGACTGCACCCTCCTGTATATTTGTGTGTTCTATGACTGCAGTCTCCTGTATGTTTGATGTTGTATGACTGCACTCTCCTGTCAGCTTGATGTTGTATGACTGCACTCTCCTGTATGTTTGATGTTGTATGACTGCACTCTCCTGTATGTTTGTGTGTTCTATGACTGCACCCTCCTGTATATTTAATGTTGCATGACTGCACTCTCCTGTATGTTTGATGTTGTATGACTGCACTCTCCTGTATGTTTGATGTTGTATGACGGCACTCTCCTGTATGTTTGTGTGTTCTATGACTGCACTCTCCTGTATGTTTGATGTTGTATGACTGCACTCTCCTGTATGTTTGTGTGTTCTATGACTGCACTCTCCTGTATGTTTGATGTTGTATGACTGCACTCTCCTGTATGTTTGATGTTGTATGACTGCACTGTCCTGTATGTTTGTGCGTTCTATGACTGCACTATCCTGTAAATTTAATGTTGTAGGACTGCACACTCCTGTATGTTTGTCTGTTTTATGACTGCACTCTCCTGTATATTTAATATTCTATGACTGCACTCTCCTATCTGTTTGTGTGTTCTATGACCTCACTCTGCTGTATGTTTGCGTGTTCTATGACTGCACTCTCCGGTACATTTATTGTTGTATGACTGCACTCTCCTGTATGTTTGTGTGTTCTATGACCTCACTCTGCTGTATGTTTGTGTGTTCTATGACTGCACTCTCCTGTATATTTAATGTTGTATGAATGCACTCTCCTGTATGTTTGTGTATTCTCTGACAGCACTCTGCAGTATGCTTGTCTGTTCTATGACTTCACTGTCTTGTTTCTTTAATGTTGTATGACATCAGTCTCCTGTATATTTAATGATTTATGACTGCCCTCTCCTCTATGTTTTTGTGTTCTCTGACTGCACTCTCTTGTATATTTAATGATGTATGACTGCACTCTCTTGTATGTTTGATTTTGTATGACTGCACTCTCCTGTATGTTTGTGTGTTCTATGACTGCACTCTCCTGTATATTTAATGTTGCATGACTGCACTCTCCTGTATATTTGTGTGTTCTATGACTGCAGTCTCCTGCATGTTTGATGTTGTATCACTGCACTCTCCTGTCTGTTTGATCTGGTAGGACTGCACTCTCCTGTATGTTTGTGTGATCTATGACTGCACTCTCCTGAATATTTATTGTTCTATGTCTGCACTCTCCTATATGTTTGTCTATTTTATGACTGCACTCTCCTGTATGTTTGTGTGTTCTATGACTGCACTCTCCTGTATATTTAATGTTGCATGACTGCACTCTCCTGTATATTTGTGTGTTCTATGACTGCAGTCTACTGTATGTTTGATGTTGTATGACTGCAATCTCCTGTATGTTTGTGTGTTCTATGACTGCGCTCTCTTGTATGTTTGTTTGTTCTATGACTGCACTCTCCTGTACATTTAATGTTGCATGACTGCACTCTCCTGTATATTTGTGTGTTCTATGACTGCACTCTCCTGTATATTTGTGTGTTCTATGACTGCAGTCTCCTGTATGTTTGATGTTGTATGACTGCACTCTCTTGTATGTTTGTGTGTTCTATGACTGTGCTCTCTTGTATGTTTGTGTGATCTATGACTGCACTCTCCTGTATATTTAATGTTGCATGACTGCACTCTCCTGTATATTTGTGTGTTCTATGACTGCACTGTCCTGTATGTTTGATGTTGTATGACTGCACTCTCTTGTATGTTTGTGTGTTCTATGACTGCGCTCTCTTGTATGTTTGTGTGATCTATGACTGCACTCTCCTGTATATTTAATGTTGCATGACTGCACTCTCCTGTATATTTGTGTGTTCTATGACTGCACTCTCCTGTATGTTTGATGTTCTATGACTGCACTTTCCTGTATGTTTGTGTGTTCTATGACTGCAGTCTCCTGTATGTTTGATGTTGTATGACTGCACTCTCCTGTATGTTTGATGTTCTATGACTGCACTCTCCTATATGTTTGTCTGTTTTATGACTGCAGTCTCCTGCATGTTTGATGTTGTATGACTGCACTCTCCTGTATATTTGTGTGTTCTATGACTGCAGTCTCCTGTATGTTTGATGTTGCATGACTGCACTCTCCTGTAAGTTTGATGTTGTATGACTGCACTCTCCTGTATATTTGTGTGTTCTATGACTGCAGTCTCCTGTATGTTTGATGTTGCATGACTGCACTCTCCTGTAAGTTTGATGTTGTATGACTGCACTCTCCTGTATGTTTGTCTGTTTTATGACTGCAGTCTCCTGCATGTTTGATGTTGTATGACTGCACCCTCCTGTATATTTGTGTGTTCTATGACTGCAGTCTCCTGTATGTTTGATGTTGTATGACTGCACTCTCCTGTCAGCTTGATGTTGTATGACTGCACTCTCCTGTATGTTTGATGTTGTATGACTGCACTCTCCTGTATGTTTGTGTGTTCTATGACTGCACCCTCCTGTATATTTAATGTTGCATGACTGCACTCTCCTGTATGTTTGATGTTGTATGACTGCACTCTCCTGTATGTTTGATGTTGTATGACGGCACTCTCCTGTATGTTTGTGTGTTCTATGACTGCACTCTCCTGTATGTTTGATGTTGTATGACTGCACTCTCCTGTATGTTTGTGTGTTCTATGACTGCACTCTCCTGTATGTTTGATGTTGTATGACTGCACTCTCCTGTATGTTTGATGTTGTATGACTGCACTGTCCTGTATGTTTGTGCGTTCTATGACTGCACTATCCTGTAAATTTAATGTTGTAGGACTGCACACTCCTGTATGTTTGTCTGTTTTATGACTGCACTCTCCTGTATATTTAATATTCTATGACTGCACTCTCCTATCTGTTTGTGTGTTCTATGACCTCACTCTGCTGTATGTTTGCGTGTTCTATGACTGCACTCTCCGGTACATTTATTGTTGTATGACTGCACTCTCCTGTATGTTTGTGTGTTCTATGACCTCACTCTGCTGTATGTTTGTGTGTTCTATGACTGCACTCTCCTGTATATTTAATGTTGTATGAATGCACTCTCCTGTATGTTTGTGTATTCTCTGACAGCACTCTGCAGTATGCTTGTCTGTTCTATGACTTCACTGTCTTGTTTATTTAATGTTGTATGACATCAGTCTCCTGTATATTTAATGATTTATGACTGCCCTCTCCTCTATGTTTTTGTGTTCTCTGACTGCACTCTCTTGTATATTTAATGATGTATGACTGCACTCTCTTGTATGTTTGATTTTGTATGACTGCACTCTCCTGTATGTTTGTGTGTTCTATGACTGCACTCTCCTGTATATTTAATGTTGCATGACTGCACTCTCCTGTATATTTGTGTGTTCTATGACTGCAGTCTCCTGCATGTTTGATGTTGTATCACTGCACTCTCCTGTCTGTTTGATCTGGTAGGACTGCACTCTCCTGTATGTTTGTGTGATCTATGACTGCACTCTCCTGAATATTTATTGTTCTATGTCTGCACTCTCCTATATGTTTGTCTATTTTATGACTGCACTCTCCTGTATGTTTGTGTGTTCTATGACTGCACTCTCCTGTATATTTAATGTTGCATGACTGCACTCTCCTGTATATTTGTGTGTTCTATGACTGCAGTCTACTGTATGTTTGATGTTGTATGACTGCAATCTCCTGTATGTTTGTGTGTTCTATGACTGCGCTCTCTTGTATGTTGGTTTGTTCTATGACTGCACTCTCCTGTACATTTAATGTTGCATGACTGCACTCTCCTGTATATTTGTGTGTTCTATGACTGCACTCTCCTGTATATTTGTGTGTTCTATGACTGCAGTCTCCTGTATGTTTGATGTTGTATGACTGCACTCTCTTGTATGTTTGTGTGTTCTATGACTGTGCTCTCTTGTATGTTTGTGTGATCTATGACTGCACTCTCCTGTATATTTAATGTTGCATGACTGCACTCTCCTGTATATTTGTGTGTTCTATGACTGCACTCTCCTGTATGTTTGATGTTGTATGACTGCACTCTCTTGTATGTTTGTGTGTTCTATGACTGCGCTCTCTTGTATGTTTGTGTGATCTATGACTGCACTCTCCTGTATATTTAATGTTGCATGACTGCACTCTCCTGTATATTTGTGTGTTCTATGACTGCACTCTCCTGTATGTTTGATGTTCTATGACTGCACTTTCCTGTATGTTTGTGTGTTCTATGACTGCAGTCTCCTGTATGTTTGATGTTGTATGACTGCACTCTCTTGTATGTTTGTGTGTTCTATGACTGCGCTCTCTTGTATGTTTGTGTGATCTATGACTGCACTCTCCTGTATATTTGATGTTGCATGACTGCACTCTCCTGTATGTTTGTGTGATCTATGACTGCACTCTCCTCTATATTTAATTTTGTATGACTGCACTCTCCTGTATGTTTGTGTGTTCTATGATTGCACTCTCCTCTTTATTTAATGATGTATGACTGCACTCTCCTGTATGTTTGTGTGTTCTATGACTGCACTCTCTTGTATATTTATTATTCTATGACTGCACTCTCCTGTATGTTTGTCTGTTCTATGACTGCACTCTCCTGTATATTTAATGTTCTATGACTGCACTCTCCTGTCTGTTTGTGTGTTCTATGACTGCACTCTCCTGTATATTTAATGTTTTATGACTTCATTCTCCGGTTTGTTTGTGTGTTCGATGACTGCACTCTCCTGTATATTTAATGTTGGATGACATCAGTCTCCTGTGTATTTAATGTTTATGACTGCACTCTCCTCGATGTTTTTGTGTTCTCTGACTGCACTCTCTTGTATATTTAATGTTGTATGACTGCTCTCTCCTCTATGTTTGTGTGTTCTCTGACTGCACTCTCTTGTATATTTAATGTTTTATGACTGCACTCTCCTGTATATTTGTGTGTTCTATGACTGCACTCTCCTGTACATTTAATGTTGTATGACTGCACTCTCCTGTATATTTAATGTTGTATGACTGCACTCTCCTGCATGTTTGTGTGTTCTGTGACTGCACTCCCCTGTACATTTAATGTTGTAAGACTGCACTCTCCTGCATGTTTGTGTGTTCTGTGACTGCACTCTCCTGTCTGTTTGTGTGTTCTGTGACTGCATTCTCCTGTCTGTTTGTGTGTTCTGTGACTGCACTCTCCTGTATGTTTTTGTGTTCTATGACTATACTCTCCTGTACATTTAATGTTGTATGACTGCACTCTCCTTTCTGTTTGTGTGTTCTGTGACTGCATTCTCCTGTCTGTTTGTGTGTTGTGTGACTGCACTCTCCTGTCTTTTTGTGTGTTCTGTGACAGCACTCTCTTGTATGTTTGTGATTTCTATGACTGCACTCTCCTGTATATTTAATGTTGTATGACTGCACTCTCCTGTATGTTTGATGTTGTATGACTGCACTCTCCTGTATGTTTGATGTTGTATGACTGCACTCTCCTGGATGTTTGTGTGTTCGATGACTGCACTCTCCTGTATATTTAATTTTCTATGACTCCACTCTCCTGTACATTTGTGTGTTTGATGACTGAACTCTCTTGGATATTTAATGCTTTTTTGCAGCAATCTCCTGTCTGTTTGTGTGTTCTATGACTGCACTCTCCTGTATATTTAATGTTCTATGACTGCACTCTCCTGTCTGTTTGTGTGTTGTATGACTGCACTCTCCTGTACATTTAATGTTGTATGACTGCACTCTCCTGTCTGTTTGTGTGTTCTGTGACTGCACTCTCCTGTCTGTTTGTGTGTTGTGTGACTGCACTCTCCTGTATGTTTGTGTCTTCTCTGACTGCTCTCTCCTGTATATTTAATGTTCGATGACTGCACTCTCCTGTCTGTTTGTGTGTTCTGTGACTGCACTCTCCTGTATGTTTGTGTGTTCTACGACTGCACTCTCTTGTATGTTTTTGTGTTCTATGACTATACTCTCCTGTATATTTAATGTTGTATGACTGCACTCTGTTGTATGTTTGTGATTTCTATGACTGCACTCTCCTGTATGTTTGTGTGTTCTATCACCTCACTCTGCTGTATGTTTGTGTGTTCTATGACTGCACTCTCCTGTACATTTACTGTTGTATGACTGCACTTTCCTGTATGTTTGTGTGTTCTGCGACTGCACTCTCCTGTATGTTTTTGTGTTCTATGACTATACTCTCCTGTATATTTAATGTTGTATGACTGCACTCTCTTGTATGTGTGTGATTTCTATGACTGCACTCTCCTGTATGGTTGTGTGTTCTGTGACCTCACTCTACTGTATATTTGTGTGTTTGATGACTGCACTCTCTTGTATATTTAATGTTGTATGACTGCTCTCTCCGTTTTGTTTGTGTGATCTGTGACTGCACTCACCTCTATGTTTGTGTGTTCTCTGACTGCGCTCTCTTGTATATTTAATGTTTTATGACTGCACTCTCCTCTATGTTTTTGTGTTCTCTGACTGCACTCTCTTGTATATTTAATGTTTTATGACTGCACTCTCCTGTGTGTTTGTGTGATCTGTGACTGCACTCTCCTCTATGTTTGTGTGTTCTGTGACTGCACTCTCCTGTCTGTTTGTGTGTTGTGTGACTGCACTCTCCTGTATGTTTGTGTCTTCTATGACTGCACTCTCCTGTATGTTTGTGATTTCTATGACTGCACTCTCCTGTATGTTTGTGATTTCTATGACTGCACTCTCCTGTATGTTTGTGTGTTCTATGACCTCACTCTGCTGTATGTTTGTGTGTTCTATGACTGCACTCTCCAGTACATTTAATGTTGTATGACTACACTCTCCTGTATATTTATTGTTCTATGACTGCACTCTCCTATATGTTTGTCTGTTTTATGACTGCAGTCTCCTGCATGTTTGATGTTGTATGACTACACTCTCCTGTATGTTTGTGTGTTCTATGACTGCAGTCTCCTGAATGTTTGATGTTGTATGACTGCACTCTCCTGTATGTTTGATGTTGTATGACTACACTCTCCTGTATGTTTGTGTGTTCTATGACTGCACTCTCCTGTATGTTTGATGTTGTGTGACTGCACTCTCCTGAATATTTGTTTGTTCTATGACTGCAGTCTCCTGTATACTTAATGTTGCATGACTGCACTCTCCTATATGTTTGTCTGTTTTATGACTGCAGTCTCCTGCATGTTTGATGTTGCATGACTGCACTCTCCTATATATTTGTGTGTTCTACGACTGCACTCTCTTGTATATTTAATGTTGTATAACTGCACTCTCCTGTATATTTAATGATTTATGACTGCCCTCTCCTCTATGTTTGTGTGTTCTCTGACTGCACTCTCTTGTATATTTAATGTTGTATGACTGCTCTCTCCGGTTTGTTTGTGTGTTCTCTGACTGCACTCTCTTGTATATTTAATGTTGTATGACATCAGTCTCCTGTATATTTAATGTTTTATGACTGCACTCTCCTGTATATTTAATGTTGTTTGACTGAACTCTGCTGTATGTTTGTCTGTTCTACGATTGCGTTCTCCTCTTTATTTAATGATGTATGACTGCACTCTCCTGTCTGTTTGTGTGTTCTGTGACTGCACTCTCCTGTCTGATTGTGTGTTCTGTGACTGCATTCTCCTGTCTGTTTGTGTGTTGTGTGACTGCACTCTCCTGTATGTTTGTGTGTTCTGTGACAGCACTCTCTTGTATGTTTGTGATTTCTATGACTGCACTCTCCTGTATATTTAATGTTGTATGAATGCACTCTCCTGTATGTTTGATGTTGTATGACTGCACTCTCCTGTATGTTTGTGTGTTCTATGACTGCACTCTCCTGTATATTTAATTTTCTATGACTCCACTCTCCTGTACATTTGTGTGTTTGATGACTGAACTCTCTTGGATATTTAATGCTTTTTTGCAGCAATCTCCTGTCTGTTTGTGTGTTCTATGACTGCACTCTCCTTAATATTTAATGTTCTATGACTGCACTCTCCTGTCTGTTTGTGTGTTGTATGACTGCACTCTCCTGTACATTTAATGTTTTTTGACTGCACTGTCCTGTCTGATTGTGTGTTCTGTGACTGCACTCTCCTGTCTGTTTGTGTGTTGTATGACTGCACTCTCCTGTACATTTAATGTTTTTTGACTGCACTCTCCTGTCTGATTGTGTGTTCTGTGACTGCACTCTCCTGTATGTTTGTGTGTTGTGTGAATGCACTCTCCTGTATGTTTGTGTCTTCTCTGACTGCTCTCTCATGTATATTTAATGTTCGATGACTGCACTCTCCTGTCTGTTTGTGTGTTGTGTGAATGCACTCTCCTGTATGTTTGTGTCTTCTCTGACTGCTCTCTCATGTATATTTAATGTTCGATGACTGCACTCTCCTGTCTGTTTGTGTGTTCTGTGACTGCACTCTCCTGTATGTTTGTGTGTTCTACGACTGCACTCTCTTGTATGTTTTTGTGTTCTATCACCTCACTCTGCTGTATGTTTGTGTGTTCTATGACTGCACTCTCCTGTACATTTACTGTTGTATGACTGCACTTTCCTGTATGTTTGTGTGTTCTGCGACTGCACTCTCCTGTCTGATTGTGTGTTCTGTGACTGCACTCTCCTGTATGTTTGTGTGTTCTACGACTGCACTCTCTTGTATGTTTTTGTGTTCTATGACTATACTCTCCTGTATATTTAATGTTGTATGACTGCACTCTGTTGTATGTTTGTGATTTCTATGACTGCACTCTCCTGTATGTTTGTGTGTTCTATCACCTCACTCTGCTGTATGTTTGTGTGTTCTATGACTGCACTCTCCTGTACATTTACTGTTGTATGACTGCACTTTCCTGTATGTTTGTGTGTTCTACGACTGCACTCTCCTGTATGTTTTTGTGTTCTATGACTATACTCTCCTGTATATTTAATGTTGTATGACGGCACTCTCTTGTATGTGTGTGATTTCTATGACTGCACTCTCCTGTATGGTTGTGTGTTCTGTGACCTCACTCTACTGTATATTTGTGTGTTTGATGACTGCACTCTCTTGTATATTTAATGTTGTATGACTGCTCTCTCCGTTTTGTTTGTGTGATCTGTGACTGCACTCACCTCTATGTTTGTGTGTTCTCTGACTGCGCTCTCTTGTATATTTAATGTTTTATGACTGCACTCTCCTCTATGTTTTTGTCTTCTCTGACTGCACTCTCTTGTATATTTAATGTTTTATGACTGCACTCTCCTGTGTGTTTGTGTAATCTGTGACTGCACTCTCCTCTATGTTTGTGTGTTCTGTGACTGCACTCTCCTGTCTGTTTGTGTGTTGTGTGACTGCACTCTCCTGTATGTTTGTGATTTCTATGACTGCACTCTCCTGTATGTTTGTGTCTTCTATGACTGCACTCTCCTGTATGTTTGTGATTTCTATGACTGCACTCTCCTGTATGTTTGTGATTTCTATGACTGCACTCTCCTGTATGTTTGTGTGTTCTATGACCTCACTCTGCTGTATGTTTGTGTGTTCTATGACTGCACTCTCCGGTACATTTAATGTTGTATGACTGCACTCTCCTGCATATTTGTGTGATCTATGACTACACTCTCTTGTCTATTTATTGTTCTATGACTGCACTCTCCTATATGCTTGTCTGTTTTATGACTGCAGTCTCCTGCATGTTTGATGTTGTATGATTACACTCTCCTGTATGTTTGTGTGTTCTATGACTGCACTCTCCTGTATGTTTGATGTTGTATGACTGCACTCTCCTGTATGTTTGATGTTGTATGACTGCACTCTCCTGTATGTTTGATGTTGTATGACTACACTCTCCTGTATGTTTGTGTGTTCTATGACTGCACTCTCCTGAATGTTTGATGTTGTATGACTGCACTCTCCTGTATGTTTGATGTTGTATGACTACACTCTCCTGTATGTTTGTGTGTTCTATGACTGCACTCTCCTGAATGTTTGATGTTGTATGACTGCACTCTCCTGTATGTTTGATGTTGTATGACTACACTCTCCTGTATGTTTGTGTGTTCTATGACTGCACTCTCCTGTATGTTTGTTGGTTCTATGACTGCACTCTCCTGTATGTTTGATGTTGTATGACTGCACTCTCCTGTATGTTTGATGTTGTATGACTACACTCTCCTGTATGTTTGTGTGTTCTATGACTGCACTCTCCTGTATGTTTGATGTTGTATGACTGCACTCTCCTGTATGTTTGTGTGTTCTATGACTGCACTCTCCTGTATATTTAATGTTGCATGACTGCACTCTCCTGTATGTTTGATGTTGTATGACTGCACTCTCCTGTATATTTGTGTGTTCTATGACTGCACTCTCCTGTATATTTATTGTTCTATGACTGCACTCTCCTGTATATTTAATGTTGCATGACTGCACTCTCCTGTATGTTTGATGTTGTATGACTGCACTCTCCTGTATATTTGTGTGTTCTATGACTGCACTCTCCTGTATATTTATTGTTCTATGACTGCACTCTCCTGTATATTTGTGTGTTCTATGACTGCACTCTCCTGTATATTTATTGTTCTATGACTGCACTCTCCTGTATATTTGTGTGTTCTATGACTGCACTCTCCTGTATATTTATTGTTCTCTGACTGCTCTCTCCTGTATATTTAATGTTCTATGACTGCACTCTCCTGTCTTTTTGTGTGTTCTGTGACAGCACTCTCTTGTATGTTTGTGATTTCTATGACTGCACTCTCCTGTATATTTAATGTTGTATGAATGCACTCTCCTGTATGTTTGTCTATTCTCTGACAGCACTCTGCAGTATGCTTGTCTGTTGCATGACTGCACTCTCCTGTATGTTTGATGTTGTATGACTGCACTCTCCTGTATGTTTGATGTTGTATGACTGCACTCTCCTGTATGTTTGTGTGTTCTATGACTGCACTCTCCTGTATATTTAATTTTCTATGACTCCACTCTCCTGTACATTTGTGTGTTTGATGACTGAACTCTCTTGGATATTTAATGCTTTTTTGCAGCAATCTCCTGTCTGTTTGTGTGTTCTATGACTGCACTCTCCTTAATATTTAATGTTCTATGACTGCACTCTCCTGTCTGTTTGTGTGTTGTATGACTGCACTCTCCTGTACATTTAATGTTTTTTGACTGCACTGTCCTGTCTGATTGTGTGTTCTGTGACTGCACTCTCCTGTCTGTTTGTGTGTTGTATGACTGCACTCTCCTGTACATTTAATGTTTTTTGACTGCACTCTCCTGTCTGATTGTGTGTTCTGTGACTGCACTCTCCTGTCTGTTTGTGTGTTCTGTGACTGCATTCTCCTGTCTGTTTGTGTGTTCTGTGACTGCACTCTCCTGTATGTTTTTGTGTTCTATGACTATACTCTCCTGTACATTTAATGTTGTATGACTGCACTCTCCTTTCTGTTTGTGTGTTCTGTGACTGCATTCTCCTGTCTGTTTGTGTGTTGTGTGACTGCACTCTCCTGTCTTTTTGTGTGTTCTGTGACAGCACTCTCTTGTATGTTTGTGATTTCTATGACTGCACTCTCCTGTATATTTAATGTTGTATGACTGCACTCTCCTGTATGTTTGATGTTGTATGACTGCACTCTCCTGTATGTTTGATGTTGTATGACTGCACTCTCCTGTATGTTTGATGTTGTATGACTGCACTCTCCTGGATGTTTGTGTGTTCGATGACTGCACTCTCCTGTATATTTAATTTTCTATGACTCCACTCTCCTGTACATTTGTGTGTTTGATGACTGAACTCTCTTGGATATTTAATGCTTTTTTGCAGCAATCTCCTGTCTGTTTGTGTGTTCTATGACTGCACTCTCCTGTATATTTAATGTTCTATGACTGCACTCTCCTGTCTGTTTGTGTGTTGTATGACTGCACTCTCCTGTACATTTAATGTTGTATGACTGCACTCTCCTGTCTGTTTGTGTGTTCTGTGACTGCACTCTCCTGTCTGTTTGTGTGTTGTGTGACTGCACTCTCCTGTATGTTTGTGTCTTCTCTGACTGCTCTCTCCTGTATATTTAATGTTCGATGACTGCACTCTCCTGTCTGTTTGTGTGTTCTGTGACTGCACTCTCCTGTATGTTTGTGTGTTCTACGACTGCACTCTCTTGTATGTTTTTGTGTTCTATGACTATACTCTCCTGTATATTTAATGTTGTATGACTGCACTCTGTTGTATGTTTGTGATTTCTATGACTGCACTCTCCTGTATGTTTGTGTGTTCTATCACCTCACTCTGCTGTATGTTTGTGTGTTCTATGACTGCACTCTCCTGTACATTTACTGTTGTATGACTGCACTTTCCTGTATGTTTGTGTGTTCTGCGACTGCACTCTCCTGTATGTTTTTGTGTTCTATGACTATACTCTCCTGTATATTTAATGTTGTATGACTGCACTCTCTTGTATGTGTGTGATTTCTATGACTGCACTCTCCTGTATGGTTGTGTGTTCTGTGACCTCACTCTACTGTATATTTGTGTGTTTGATGACTGCACTCTCTTGTATATTTAATGTTGTATGACTGCTCTCTCCGTTTTGTTTGTGTGATCTGTGACTGCACTCACCTCTATGTTTGTGTGTTCTCTGACTGCGCTCTCTTGTATATTTAATGTTTTATGACTGCACTCTCCTCTATGTTTTTGTGTTCTCTGACTGCACTCTCTTGTATATTTAATGTTTTATGACTGCACTCTCCTGTGTGTTTGTGTGATCTGTGACTGCACTCTCCTCTATGTTTGTGTGTTCTGTGACTGCACTCTCCTGTCTGTTTGTGTGTTGTGTGACTGCACTCTCCTGTATGTTTGTGTCTTCTATGACTGCACTCTCCTGTATGTTTGTGATTTCTATGACTGCACTCTCCTGTATGTTTGTGATTTCTATGACTGCACTCTCCTGTATGTTTGTGTGTTCTATGACCTCACTCTGCTGTATGTTTGTGTGTTCTATGACTGCACTCTCCAGTACATTTAATGTTGTATGACTACACTCTCCTGTATATTTATTGTTCTATGACTGCACTCTCCTATATGTTTGTCTGTTTTATGACTGCAGTCTCCTGCATGTTTGATGTTGTATGACTACACTCTCCTGTATGTTTGTGTGTTCTATGACTGCAGTCTCCTGAATGTTTGATGTTGTATGACTGCACTCTCCTGTATGTTTGATGTTGTATGACTACACTCTCCTGTATGTTTGTGTGTTCTATGACTGCACTCTCCTGTATGTTTGATGTTGTGTGACTGCACTCTCCTGAATATTTGTTTGTTCTATGACTGCAGTCTCCTGTATACTTAATGTTGCATGACTGCACTCTCCTATATGTTTGTCTGTTTTATGACTGCAGTCTCCTGCATGTTTGATGTTGCATGACTGCACTCTCCTATATATTTGTGTGTTCTACGACTGCACTCTCTTGTATATTTAATGTTGTATAACTGCACTCTCCTGTATATTTAATGATTTATGACTGCCCTCTCCTCTATGTTTGTGTGTTCTCTGACTGCACTCTCTTGTATATTTAATGTTGTATGACTGCTCTCTCCGGTTTGTTTGTGTGTTCTCTGACTGCACTCTCTTGTATATTTAATGTTGTATGACATCAGTCTCCTGTATATTTAATGTTTTATGACTGCACTCTCCTGTATATTTAATGTTGTTTGACTGAACTCTGCTGTATGTTTGTCTGTTCTACGATTGCGTTCTCCTCTTTATTTAATGATGTATGACTGCACTCTCCTGTCTGTTTGTGTGTTCTGTGACTGCACTCTCCTGTCTGATTGTGTGTTCTGTGACTGCATTCTCCTGTCTGTTTGTGTGTTGTGTGACTGCACTCTCCTGTATGTTTGTGTGTTCTGTGACAGCACTCTCTTGTATGTTTGTGATTTCTATGACTGCACTCTCCTGTATATTTAATGTTGTATGAATGCACTCTCCTGTATGTTTGTCTATTCTCTGACAGCACTCTGCAGTATGCTTGTCTGTTGCATGACTGCACTCTCCTGTATGTTTGATGTTGTATGACTGCACTCTCCTGTATGTTTGATGTTGTATGACTGCACTCTCCTGTATGTTTGTGTGTTCTATGACTGCACTCTCCTGTATATTTAATTTTCTATGACTCCACTCTCCTGTACATTTGTGTGTTTGATGACTGAACTCTCTTGGATATTTAATGCTTTTTTGCAGCAATCTCCTGTCTGTTTGTGTGTTCTATGACTGCACTCTCCTTAATATTTAATGTTCTATGACTGCACTCTCCTGTCTGTTTGTGTGTTGTATGACTGCACTCTCCTGTACATTTAATGTTTTTTGACTGCACTGTCCTGTCTGATTGTGTGTTCTGTGACTGCACTCTCCTGTCTGTTTGTGTGTTGTATGACTGCACTCTCCTGTACATTTAATGTTTTTTGACTGCACTCTCCTGTCTGATTGTGTGTTCTGTGACTGCACTCTCCTGTATGTTTGTGTGTTGTGTGAATGCACTCTCCTGTATGTTTGTGTCTTCTCTGACTGCTCTCTCATGTATATTTAATGTTCGATGACTGCACTCTCCTGTCTGTTTGTGTGTTGTGTGAATGCACTCTCCTGTATGTTTGTGTCTTCTCTGACTGCTCTCTCATGTATATTTAATGTTCGATGACTGCACTCTCCTGTCTGTTTGTGTGTTCTGTGACTGCACTCTCCTGTATGTTTGTGTGTTCTACGACTGCACTCTCTTGTATGTTTTTGTGTTCTATCACCTCACTCTGCTGTATGTTTGTGTGTTCTATGACTGCACTCTCCTGTACATTTACTGTTGTATGACTGCACTTTCCTGTATGTTTGTGTGTTCTGCGACTGCACTCTCCTGTCTGATTGTGTGTTCTGTGACTGCACTCTCCTGTATGTTTGTGTGTTCTACGACTGCACTCTCTTGTATGTTTTTGTGTTCTATGACTATACTCTCCTGTATATTTAATGTTGTATGACTGCACTCTGTTGTATGTTTGTGATTTCTATGACTGCACTCTCCTGTATGTTTGTGTGTTCTATCACCTCACTCTGCTGTATGTTTGTGTGTTCTATGACTGCACTCTCCTGTACATTTACTGTTGTATGACTGCACTTTCCTGTATGTTTGTGTGTTCTACGACTGCACTCTCCTGTATGTTTTTGTGTTCTATGACTATACTCTCCTGTATATTTAATGTTGTATGACGGCACTCTCTTGTATGTGTGTGATTTCTATGACTGCACTCTCCTGTATGGTTGTGTGTTCTGTGACCTCACTCTACTGTATATTTGTGTGTTTGATGACTGCACTCTCTTGTATATTTAATGTTGTATGACTGCTCTCTCCGTTTTGTTTGTGTGATCTGTGACTGCACTCACCTCTATGTTTGTGTGTTCTCTGACTGCGCTCTCTTGTATATTTAATGTTTTATGACTGCACTCTCCTCTATGTTTTTGTCTTCTCTGACTGCACTCTCTTGTATATTTAATGTTTTATGACTGCACTCTCCTGTGTGTTTGTGTAATCTGTGACTGCACTCTCCTCTATGTTTGTGTGTTCTGTGACTGCACTCTCCTGTCTGTTTGTGTGTTGTGTGACTGCACTCTCCTGTATGTTTGTGATTTCTATGACTGCACTCTCCTGTATGTTTGTGTCTTCTATGACTGCACTCTCCTGTATGTTTGTGATTTCTATGACTGCACTCTCCTGTATGTTTGTGATTTCTATGACTGCACTCTCCTGTATGTTTGTGTGTTCTATGACCTCACTCTGCTGTATGTTTGTGTGTTCTATGACTGCACTCTCCGGTACATTTAATGTTGTATGACTGCACTCTCCTGCATATTTGTGTGATCTATGACTACACTCTCTTGTCTATTTATTGTTCTATGACTGCACTCTCCTATATGCTTGTCTGTTTTATGACTGCAGTCTCCTGCATGTTTGATGTTGTATGACTACACTCTCCTGTATGTTTGTGTGTTCTATGACTGCACTCTCCTGTATGTTTGATGTTGTATGACTGCACTCTCCTGTATGTTTGATGTTGTATGACTGCACTCTCCTGTATGTTTGATGTTGTATGACTACACTCTCCTGTATGTTTGTGTGTTCTATGACTGCACTCTCCTGAATGTTTGATGTTGTATGACTGCACTCTCCTGTATGTTTGATGTTGTATGACTACACTCTCCTGTATGTTTGTGTGTTCTATGACTGCACTCTCCTGAATGTTTGATGTTGTATGACTGCACTCTCCTGTATGTTTGATGTTGTATGATTACACTCTCCTGTATGTTTGTGTGTTCTATGACTGCACTCTCCTGTATGTTTGTTGGTTCTATGACTGCACTCTCCTGTATGTTTGATGTTGTATGACTGCACTCTCCTGTATGTTTGATGTTGTATGACTACACTCTCCTGTATGTTTGTGTGTTCTATGACTGCACTCTCCTGTATGTTTGATGTTGTATGACTGCACTCTCCTGTATGTTTGTGTGTTCTATGACTGCACTCTCCTGTATATTTAATGTTGCATGACTGCACTCTCCTGTATGTTTGATGTTGTATGACTGCACTCTCCTGTATATTTGTGTGTTCTATGACTGCACTCTCCTGTATATTTATTGTTCTATGACTGCACTCTCCTGTATATTTAATGTTGCATGACTGCACTCTCCTGTATGTTTGATGTTGTATGACTGCACTCTCCTGTATATTTGTGTGTTCTATGACTGCACTCTCCTGTATATTTATTGTTCTATGACTGCACTCTCCTGTATATTTGTGTGTTCTATGACTGCACTCTCCTGTATATTTATTGTTCTATGACTGCACTCTCCTGTATATTTGTGTGTTCTATGACTGCACTCTCCTGTATATTTATTGTTCTCTGACTGCTCTCTCCTGTATATTTAATGTTCTATGACTGCACTCTCCTGTCTTTTTGTGTGTTCTGTGACAGCACTCTCTTGTATGTTTGTGATTTCTATGACTGCACTCTCCTGTATATTTAATGTTGTATGAATGCACTCTCCTGTATGTTTGTCTATTCTCTGACAGCACTCTGCAGTATGCTTGTCTGTTGCATGACTGCACTCTCCTGTATGTTTGATGTTGTATGACTGCACTCTCCTGTATGTTTGATGTTGTATGACTGCACTCTCCTGTATGTTTGTGTGTTCTATGACTGCACTCTCCTGTATATTTAATTTTCTATGACTCCACTCTCCTGTACATTTGTGTGTTTGATGACTGAACTCTCTTGGATATTTAATGCTTTTTTGCAGCAATCTCCTGTCTGTTTGTGTGTTCTATGACTGCACTCTCCTTAATATTTAATGTTCTATGACTGCACTCTCCTGTCTGTTTGTGTGTTGTATGACTGCACTCTCCTGTACATTTAATGTTTTTTGACTGCACTGTCCTGTCTGATTGTGTGTTCTGTGACTGCACTCTCCTGTCTGTTTGTGTGTTGTATGACTGCACTCTCATGTACATTTAATGTTTTTTGACTGCACTCTCCTGTCTGATTGTGTGTTCTGTGACTGCACTCTCCTGTATGTTTGTGTGTTGTGTGAATGCACTCTCCTGTATGTTTGTGTCTTCTCTGACTGCTCTCTCATGTATATTTAATGTTCGATGACTGCACTCTCCTGTCTGTTTGTGTGTTGTGTGAATGCACTCTCCTGTATGTTTGTGTCTTCTCTGACTGCTCTCTCATGTATATTTAATGTTCGATGACTGCACTCTCCTGTCTGTTTGTGTGTTCTGTGACTGCACTCTCCTGTATGTTTGTGTGTTCTACGACTGCACTCTCTTGTATGTTTTTGTGTTCTATCACCTCACTCTGCTGTATGTTTGTGTGTTCTATGACTGCACTCTCCTGTACATTTACTGTTGTATGACTGCACTTTCCTGTATGTTTGTGTGTTCTGCGACTGCACTCTCCTGTCTGATTGTGTGTTCTGTGACTGCACTCTCCTGTATGTTTGTGTGTTCTACGACTGCACTCTCTTGTATGTTTTTGTGTTCTATGACTATACTCTCCTGTATATTTAATGTTGTATGACTGCACTCTGTTGTATGTTTGTGATTTCTATGACTGCACTCTCCTGTATGTTTGTGTGTTCTATCACCTCACTCTGCTGTATGTTTGTGTGTTCTATGACTGCACTCTCCTGTACATTTACTGTTGTATGACTGCACTTTCCTGTATGTTTGTGTGTTCTACGACTGCACTCTCCTGTATGTTTTTGTGTTCTATGACTATACTCTCCTGTATATTTAATGTTGTATGACGGCACTCTCTTGTATGTGTGTGATTTCTATGACTGCACTCTCCTGTATGGTTGTGTGTTCTGTGACCTCACTCTACTGTATATTTGTGTGTTTGATGACTGCACTCTCTTGTATATTTAATGTTGTATGACTGCTCTCTCCGTTTTGTTTGTGTGATCTGTGACTGCACTCACCTCTATGTTTGTGTGTTCTCTGACTGCGCTCTCTTGTATATTTAATGTTTTATGACTGCACTCTCCTCTATGTTTTTGTCTTCTCTGACTGCACTCTCTTGTATATTTAATGTTTTATGACTGCACTCTCCTGTGTGTTTGTGTAATCTGTGACTGCACTCTCCTCTATGTTTGTGTGTTCTGTGACTGCACTCTCCTGTCTGTTTGTGTGTTGTGTGACTGCACTCTCCTGTATGTTTGTGATTTCTATGACTGCACTCTCCTGTATGTTTGTGTCTTCTATGACTGCACTCTCCTGTATGTTTGTGATTTCTATGACTGCACTCTCCTGTATGTTTGTGATTTCTATGACTGCACTCTCCTGTATGTTTGTGTGTTCTATGACCTCACTCTGCTGTATGTTTGTGTGTTCTATGACTGCACTCTCCGGTACATTTAATGTTGTATGACTGCACTCTCCTGCATATTTGTGTGATCTATGACTACACTCTCTTGTCTATTTATTGTTCTATGACTGCACTCTCCTATATGCTTGTCTGTTTTATGACTGCAGTCTCCTGCATGTTTGATGTTGTATGACTACACTCTCCTGTACATTTGTGTGTTTGATGACTGAACTCTCTTGGATATTTAATGCTTTTTTGCAGCAATCTCCTGTCTGTTTGTGTGTTCTATGACTGCACTCTCCTTAATATTTAATGTTCTATGACTGCACTCTCCTGTCTGTTTGTGTGTTGTATGACTGCACTCTCCTGTACATTTAATGTTTTTTGACTGCACTGTCCTGTCTGATTGTGTGTTCTGTGACTGCACTCTCCTGTCTGTTTGTGTGTTGTATGACTGCACTCTCCTGTACATTTAATGTTTTTTGACTGCACTCTCCTGTCTGATTGTGTGTTCTGTGACTGCACTCTCCTGTATGTTTGTGTGTTGTGTGAATGCACTCTCCTGTATGTTTGTGTCTTCTCTGACTGCTCTCTCATGTATATTTAATGTTCGATGACTGCACTCTCCTGTCTGTTTGTGTGTTGTGTGAATGCACTCTCCTGTATGTTTGTGTCTTCTCTGACTGCTCTCTCATGTATATTTAATGTTCGATGACTGCACTCTCCTGTCTGTTTGTGTGTTCTGTGACTGCACTCTCCTGTATGTTTGTGTGTTCTACGACTGCACTCTCTTGTATGTTTTTGTGTTCTATCACCTCACTCTGCTGTATGTTTGTGTGTTCTATGACTGCACTCTCCTGTACATTTACTGTTGTATGACTGCACTTTCCTGTATGTTTGTGTGTTCTGCGACTGCACTCTCCTGTCTGATTGTGTGTTCTGTGACTGCACTCTCCTGTATGTTTGTGTGTTCTACGACTGCACTCTCTTGTATGTTTTTGTGTTCTATGACTATACTCTCCTGTATATTTAATGTTGTATGACTGCACTCTGTTGTATGTTTGTGATTTCTATGACTGCACTCTCCTGTATGTTTGTGTGTTCTATCACCTCACTCTGCTGTATGTTTGTGTGTTCTATGACTGCACTCTCCTGTACATTTACTGTTGTATGACTGCACTTTCCTGTATGTTTGTGTGTTCTACGACTGCACTCTCCTGTATGTTTTTGTGTTCTATGACTATACTCTCCTGTATATTTAATGTTGTATGACGGCACTCTCTTGTATGTGTGTGATTTCTATGACTGCACTCTCCTGTATGGTTGTGTGTTCTGTGACCTCACTCTACTGTATATTTGTGTGTTTGATGACTGCACTCTCTTGTCTTTTTAATGTTGTATGACTGCTCTCTCCGTTTTGTTTGTGTGATCTGTGACTGCACTCACCTCTATGTTTGTGTGTTCTCTGACTGCGCTCTCTTGTATATTTAATGTTTTATGACTGCACTCTCCTCTATGTTTTTGTCTTCTCTGACTGCACTCTCTTGTATATTTAATGTTTTATGACTGCACTCTCCTGTGTGTTTGTGTAATCTGTGACTGCACTCTCCTCTATGTTTGTGTGTTCTGTGACTGCACTCTCCTGTCTGTTTGTGTGTTGTGTGACTGCACTCTCCTGTATGTTTGTGATTTCTATGACTGCACTCTCCTGTATGTTTGTGTCTTCTATGACTGCACTCTCCTGTATGTTTGTGATTTCTATGACTGCACTCTCCTGTATGTTTGTAATTTCTATGACTGCACTCTCCTGTATGTTTGTGTGTTCTATGACCTCACTCTGCTGTATGTTTGTGTGTTCTATGACTGCACTCTCCGGTACATTTAATGTTGTATGACTGCACTCTCCTGCATATTTGTGTGATCTATGACTACACTCTCTTGTCTATTTATTGTTCTATGACTGCACTCTCCTATATGCTTGTCTGTTTTATGACTGCAGTCTCCTGCATGTTTGATGTTGTATGACTACACTCTCCTGTACATTTGTGTGTTTGATGACTGAACTCTCTTGGATATTTAATGCTTTTTTGCAGCAATCTCCTGTCTGTTTGTGTGTTCTATGACTGCACTCTCCTTAATATTTAATGTTCTATGACTGCACTCTCCTGTCTGTTTGTGTGTTGTATGACTGCACTCTCCTGTACATTTAATGTTTTTTGACTGCACTCTCCTGTCTGATTGTGTGTTCTGTGACTGCACTCTCCTGTCTGTTTGTGTGTTGTATGACTGCACTCTCCTGTACATTTAATGTTTTTTGACTGCACTCTCCTGTCTGATTGTGTGTTCTGTGACTGCACTCTCCTGTATGTTTGTGTGTTGTGTGAATGCACTCTCCTGTATGTTTGTGTCTTCTCTGACTGCTCTCTCATGTATATTTAATGTTCGATGACTGCACTCTCCTGTCTGTTTGTGTGTTGTGTGAATGCACTCTCCTGTATGTTTGTGTCTTCTCTGACTGCTCTCTCATGTATATTTAATGTTCGATGACTGCACTCTCCTGTCTGTTTGTGTGTTCTGTGACTGCACTCTCCTGTATGTTTGTGTGTTCTACGACTGCACTCTCTTGTATGTTTTTGTGTTCTATCACCTCACTCTGCTGTATGTTTGTGTGTTCTATGACTGCACTCTCCTGTACATTTACTGTTGTATGACTGCACTTTCCTGTATGTTTGTGTGTTCTGCGACTGCACTCTCCTGTCTGATTGTGTGTTCTGTGACTGCACTCTCCTGTATGTTTGTGTGTTCTACGACTGCACTCTCCTGTATGTTTTTGTGTTCTATGACTATACTCTCCTGTATATTTAATGTTGTATGACTGCACTCTGTTGTATGTTTGTGATTTCTATGACTGCACTCTCCTGTATGTTTGTGTGTTCTATCACCTCACTCTGCTGTATGTTTGTGTGTTCTATGACTGCACTCTCCTGTACATTTACTGTTGTATGACTGCACTTTCCTGTATGTTTGTGTGTTCTACGACTGCACTCTCCTGTATGTTTTTGTGTTCTATGACTATACTCTCCTGTATATTTAATGTTGTATGACGGCACTCTCTTGTATGTGTGTGATTTCTATGACTGCACTCTCCTGTATGGTTGTGTGTTCTGTGACCTCACTCTACTGTATATTTGTGTGTTTGATGACTGCACTCTCTTGTATATTTAATGTTGTATGACTGCTCTCTCCGTTTTGTTTGTGTGATCTGTGACTGCACTCACCTCTATGTTTGTGTGTTCTCTGACTGCGCTCTCTTGTATATTTAATGTTTTATGACTGCACTCTCCTCTATGTTTTTGTCTTCTCTGACTGCACTCTCTTGTATATTTAATGTTTTATGACTGCACTCTCCTGTGTGTTTGTGTAATCTGTGACTGCACTCTCCTCTATGTTTGTGTGTTCTGTGACTGCACTCTCCTGTCTGTTTGTGTGTTGTGTGACTGCACTCTCCTGTATGTTTGTGATTTCTATGACTGCACTCTCCTGTATGTTTGTGTCTTCTATGACTGCACTCTCCTGTATGTTTGTGATTTCTATGACTGCACTCTCCTGTATGTTTGTGATTTCTATGACTGCACTCTCCTGTATGTTTGTGTGTTCTATGACCTCACTCTGCTGTATGTTTGTGTGTTCTATGACTGCACTCTCCGGTACATTTAATGTTGTATGACTGCACTCTCCTGCATATTTGTGTGATCTATGACTACACTCTCTTGTCTATTTATTGTTCTATGACTGCACTCTCCTATATGCTTGTCTGTTTTATGACTGCAGTCTCCTGCATGTTTGATGTTGTATGACTACACTCTCCTGTATGTTTGTGTGTTCTATGACTGCACTCTCCTGTATGTTTGATGTTGTATGACTGCACTCTCCTGTATGTTTGATGTTGTATGACTGCACTCTCCTGTATGTTTGATGTTGTATGACTACACTCTCCTGTATGTTTGTGTGTTCTATGACTGCACTCTCCTGAATGTTTGATGTTGTATGACTGCACTCTCCTGTATGTTTGATGTTGTATGACTACACTCTCCTGTATGTTTGTGTGTTCTATGACTGCACTCTCCTGAATGTTTGATGTTGTATGACTGCACTCTCCTGTATGTTTGATGTTGTATGACTACACTCTCCTGTATGTTTGTGTGTTCTATGACTGCACTCTCCTGTATGTTTGTTGGTTCTATGACTGCACTCTCCTGTATGTTTGATGTTGTATGACTGCACTCTCCTGTATGTTTGATGTTGTATGACTACACTCTCCTGTATGTTTGTGTGTTCTATGACTGCACTCTCCTGAATGTTTGATGTTGTATGACTGCACTCTCCTGTATGTTTGATGTTGTATGACTACACTCTCCTGTATGTTTGTGTGTTCTATGACTGCACTCTCCTGAATGTTTGATGTTGTATGACTGCACTCTCCTGTATGTTTGATGTTGTATGACTACACTCTCCTGTATGTTTGTGTGTTCTATGACTGCACTCTCCTGTATGTTTGTTGGTTCTATGACTGCACTCTCCTGTATGTTTGTGTGTTCTATGACTACACTCTCCTGAATGTTTGATGTTGTATGACTGCACTCTCCTGTATGTTTGATGTTGTATGACTACACTCTCCTGTATGTTTGTGTGTTCTATGACTGCACTCTCCTGAATGTTTGATGTTGTATGACTGCACTCTCCTGTATGTTTGATGTTGTATGACTACACTCTCCTGTATGTTTGTGTGTTCTATGACTGCACTCTCCTGTATGTTTGATGTTGTGTGACTGCACTTTCCTGCATATTTGTTTGTTCTATGACTGCAGTCTCCTGTATACTTAATGTTGCATGACTGCACTCTCCTATATGTTTGTCTGTTTTATGACTGCAGTCTCCTGTATACTTAATGTTGCATGACTGCACTCTCCTATATATTTGTGTGTTCTACGACTGCACTCTCTTGTATATTTAATGTTGTATAACTGCAGTCTCCTGTATATTTAATGATTTATGACTGCCCTCTCCTCTATGTTTTTGTGTTCTCTGACTGCACTCTCTTGTATATTTAATGATTTATGACTGCACTCTCCTGTATATTTGTGTGTTCTATGACTGCACTCTCCTGTACATTTAATGTTGTAGGAATGCACTCTCCTGTATATTTGATGTTGTATGACTGCACTCTCCTGTATGTTTGTGTGTTCTATGACTGCTGTCTCCTGTATGTTTGCGTGTTCTATTACTGCACTCTCCTGTATATTTAATGTTGCATGACGGCACTTTCCTGTATGTTTTTGTGTTCTATGAATGCACTCTCCTGTATGTTTCTGTATTCTCTGACAGCACTCTGCAATATGTTTGTCTGTTGCATGACTTCACTCTCCTGTATATTTAATGTTCTATGACTGCACATCTCCTGTATATTTGTGTGTTCTACAATTGCGCTCTCCTCTTTATTTAATGATGCATGACTGCACTCTCCTGTATATTTGTGTGTTCTATGACTGCACTCTCCTGTATATTTATTGTTCTATGACTGCACTTTCCTATATGTTTGTGTGTTCTATGACTATACTTTCCTGTGTATTTAATGTTGTATGACTGCACTCTCTTGTATGTTTGTGTGTTCTGTGACTGCATTCTCCTGTGTTTTTGTGTGTTCTATGACTGCACTCTCCTGTGTATTTAATGTTGTATGACTGCACTCTCTTGTATGTTTGTGTGTTCTGTGACTGCATTCCCCTGTGTTTTTGTGTGTTCTGTGACCTCACTCTGTTGTCTGTTTGTGTGTTCTATGACTGCACTCTCCTGTTTATTTAATGTTGTATGACTGCACTCTACTGTATGTTTCTGTATTCTATGATTGCAGTCTCCTGTATGTTTGTGTGTTCTATGACTGCACTATCCTGTATGTTTGATGTTGTTTGACTGCACTCTCCTGTATGTTTGTGTGTTCTATGACTGCACTCTCCTGCATGTTTGATGTTGTATGACTGCACTCTCCTGTATGCTTGTGTGTTCTATGACTGCAGTCTCCTGCATGTTTGATGTTGTATGACTGCACTCTCCTGTACATTTAATGTTGTATGACTGCACCCTCCTGCATGTTTGTGTGTTCTATGACTGCACCCTCCTGTATGTTTGTGTGTTCTATGACTGCACCCTCCTGTATGTTTGTGTGTTCTGTGACTGCACTCTCCTCTTTATTTAATGATTTATGACTGCACTTTCCTGTATGTTTGTGTGTTCTATGACTGCGCTCTTCTGTATGTTTGTGTGATCTATGACTGCACTCTCCTGTATATTTAATGTTGTATGACTGCAGTCTCCTATATGTTTGTCTGTTTTATGACTGCACCCTTCTGTATGTTTAATGTTGTAGGAGTGCACGATCCTGTATGTTTGTGTGTTCTATGACTGCGCTCTTCTGTATGTTTGTGTGATCTATGACTGCACTCTCCTGTATATTTAATGTTGCATGACTACACTCTCCTGTATATTTGCGTGTTCTGTGCTGCAGTCTCCTGCATATTTGATGTTGTATGACTGCACTCTCCTGTATATTTATTGTTCTATGACTGCACTCTCCTGTATATTTATTGTTCTATGACTGCACTCTCCTGTATATTTAATGTTGCATGACTGCACTCTCCTGTATGTTTGATGTTGTATGACTGCACTCTCCTGTATATTTGTGTGTTCTATGACTGCACTCTCCTGTATGTTTGATGTTGTATGACTGCACTCTCCTGTATGTTTGTGTGTTCTATGACTGCACTCTCCTGTACATTTAATGTTGTATGACTGCTCTCTCCGGTTTGTTTGTGTGTTCTCTGACTGCACTCTCCTGTATATTTAATGTTGCATGACTGCACTCTCCTGTATATTTGTGTGTTCTATGACTGCATTCTCCTGCATGTTTGATGTTGTATGACTGCACTCTCCTGTATGTTTGATGTTGTATGACTGCACTCTCCTGTATATTTGTGTGTTCTATGACTGCAGTCTCCTGTATGTTTGATGTTGTATGACTGCACTCTCCTGTATGTTTGTGTGTTCTATGACTGCACTCTCCTGTATATTTAATGTTGCATGACTGCACTCTCCTGTATATTTGTGTGTTCTATGACTGCACCCTCCTGTATATTTATTGTTCTATGACTGCACTCTCCTGTCTGTTTGTGTGTTCTATGACTGCACTCTCCTGTATATTTAATGTTGCATGACTGCACTCTCCTGTATATTTGTGTGTTCTATGACTGCACCCTCCTGTATATTTATTGTTCTATGACTGCACTCTCCTGTATATTTAATGTTGCATGACTGCACTCTCCTGTATATTTGTGTGTTCTATGACTGCAGTCTCCTGCATGTTTGATGTTGTATGACTGCACTCTCCTGTATGTTTGATGTTGTATGACTGCACTCTCCTGTATGTTTGTGTGTTCTATGACTGCACTCTCCTGTATATTTAATGTTGCATGACTGCACTCTCCTGTATGTTTGATGTTGTATGACTGCACTCTCCTGTATATTTGTGTGTTCTATGACTGCACTCTCCTGTATATTTATTGTTCTATGACTGCACTCTCCTGTATATTTAATGTTGCATGACTGCACTCTCCTGTATGTTTGATGTTGTATGACTGCACTCTCCTGTATATTTGTGTGTTCTATGACTGCACTCTCCTGTATATTTATTGTTCTATGACTGCACTCTCCTGTATATTTGTGTGTTCTATGACTGCACTCTCCTGTATATTTATTGTTCTATGACTGCACTCTCCTGTATATTTAATGTTGCATGACTGCACTCTCCTGTATGTTTGATGTTGTATGACTGCACTCTCCTGTATATTTGTGTGTTCTATGACTGCACCCTCCTGTATATTTATTGTTCTATGACTGCATTCTCCTGTATGTTTTTATGTTCTATGACTGCACTTTCCTGTGTATTTAATGTTGTATGACTGCACTCTCCTGTATGTTTGTGTGATCTGTGACTGCATTCTCCTGTGTTTTTGTGTGTTCTATGACCTCACTCTGTTGTATGTTTGTGTGTTCTATGACTGCACTCTCCTGCATGTTTGATGTTGTATGACTGCACTCTCCTGTACATTTAATGTTGTATGACTGCACCCTCCTGTATGTTTGTGTGTTCTATGACTGCACCCTCCTGTATGTTTGTGTGTTCTTTGACTGCACTCTCCTGTATATTTAATGTTGTATGACTGCTCTCGCCTCCATGTTTGTGTCTTCACTGACTGCACTCTCCTGTATATTTAATGTTCTCTGACTGCACTCTCCCGAATGTTTGTGTGTTCTATGACTGCACTCTCCTGTATATCTAATATGGTATGACTGCTCTCTCCTCTAAGTTTTTGTGTTCTATGACTGCACCCTCCTGTATGTTTAATGTTGTATGACTGCTCTCTCCTCTACATTTTTGTGTTCTGTGACTGCACTCTCCTTTACATTTGTGTGTTTGATGACTGCACTCTCCTTTATATTTTATGTTGTATGACTGCACTCTGCTGTCTGTTTGTGTGTTCTGTGACTGCACTCTCCTCTTTATTTAATGATTTATGACTGCACTCTCCTGTATGTTTGTGTGTTCTATGACTGCGCTCTTCTGTATGTTTGTGTGATCTATGACTGCACTCTCCTGTATATTTATTGTTCCATGACTGCACTCTCCTGTATATTTATTGTTCTATGACTGCACTCTTCTGTATGTTTGTGTGATCTATGACTGCACTCTTCAGTAGGTTTGTGTGTTCTATGACTGCACTCTCCTGTATATTTAATGTTGTATGACTGCAGTCTCCTATATGTTTGTCTGTTTTATGACTGCACCCTTCTGTATGTTTAATGTTGTAGGAGTGCACGATCCTGTATGTTTGTGTGTTCTATGACTACACTCTCCTGTATATTTGCGTGTTCTGTGCTGCAGTCTCCTGCATATTTGATGTTGTATGACTGCACTCTCCTGTATGTTTGATGTTGTATGACTGCACTCTCCTGTATGTTTGATGTTGTATGATTGCACTCTCCTGTATGTTTGTGTGTTCTATGACTGCACTCTCCTGTACATTTAATGTTGTATGACTGCACTCTCCTGTATATTTAATTTTCGGTGACTGCACTTTCCGATATGTTTGCGTGTTCTATGACTGCTCTCTCCTGTATATTTATTTTTCTATGACTGCACTATCCTGTATGTTTGTGTGTTCTATGACCGCAGTCTCCTGTATGTTTAATGTTGTCTGACTGCACTCTCCTGCATATTTAATATTGCATGACTGCACTCTCCTGTATATTTCAGTGTTCTATGACTGTACTCTCCTGTATATTTAATGTTGTATGACTGCTCTCTCCTGTATGTTTGTGTGTTCTATGACTGCACTCTCCTGTATATTTAATGTTCTATGACTTCACTCTCCTGTATGTTTGAATTTGTTTGACTGCACTCTCCTGTATGTTTGTGTCTTCTATGACTGCACTCTCCTGTATATTTAATGTTCTATGACTTCACACTCCTGTATGTTTGATTTTGTATGACTGCACTCTCCTGTATATTTAATGTACTATGACTGCGCTCTCCTGTATATTTGATGTTGGATGACTGCACTCTCCTGTATGTTTGTGTGTTCTATTAATGCACTCTCCTGTATATTTAATGTTCTATGACTGCACTCTCCTGTATGTTTGTGTGTTCTGTGACTGCACTCCCCTGTATGTTTGATGTTGTGTGACTGCACTCTCCTGTATGTTTGTGTGTTCTATGATTGCACTCTCCTGTATGTTTGATGTTGTATGACTGTACTCTCCTGTATGTTTGATGTTAGTTTTTAGTTTTATGTTTTTTTAGTTTTAGAGATACTGTACTGAAACAGACCCTTCGGCCCACCGAGTCTGTGCCGACCATCAACAACCCATATTATACTAATCCTACACTAATTCCATATTCCTACCACATCCCCACCTGTCCCTATATTTCCTTACCACCTACCTATACTAGGGGCAATTTATAATGGCCAATTAACCTATCAACCAGCAAATCATTGGCATGTCGGAGGAAACCGGAGCACCCGGAAGAAACCCACGCAGACACAGGGAGAACTTGCAAACTCCACGCAGGCAGTACCCGGAATTGAACCCGGGTCGCTGGAGGTGTGAAGCTGCGGTGCTAACCATAGTGCCACTGTGCCGCCCACAGTGTTGTATGACTGCACTCTCCTGTATGTTTGTGTGTTCTATGACTGCACTCTCCTGTATGTTTGATGTTGTATGACTGCACTCTCCTGTATGTTTGATGTTGTATGACTGCACTCTCCTGTATGTTTGCTGTTGTATGACTGCACTCTCCTGTATGTTTGATGTTGTATGACTGCACTCTCCTGTATGTTTGATGTTGTATGACTGTACTCTCCTGTATGTTTGATGTTGCATGACTGCACTCTCCTGTATGTTTGATGTTGTATGACTGCACTCTCCTGTATATTTGTGTGTTCTATGACTGCAGTCTTCTGTATGTTTGATGTTGTATGACTGCACTCTCCTGTATGTTTGATGTTGTATGACTGCACTCTCCTGTATGTTTGATGTTGTATGACTGCATTCTCCTGTATGTTTGATGTTGTGTGACTGCACTCTCCTGTATATTTGTGTGTTCTATGACTGCAGTCTCCTGTATGTTTGATGTTGTATGACTGTACTCTCCTGTATGTTTAATGTTGTATGACTGCACTCTCCTGTATGTTTGATGTTGTATGACTGCACTCTCCTGTATATTTGTGTGTTCTATGACTGCAGTCTCCTGTATGTTTGATGTTGTATGACTGCACTCTCCTGTATGTTTGATGTTGTATGACTGCACTCTCCTGTATGTTTGATGTTGTATGACTGCACTCTCCTGTATGTTTGATGTTGTATGACTGTACTCTCCTGTCTGTTTGATGTTGTATGACTGCACTCTCCTGTATGTTTGATGTTGTATGACTGCACTCTCCTGTATGTTTCATGTTGTATGACTGCACTCTCCTGTATGTTTGCTGTTGTATGACTGCACTCTCCTGTATGTTTGATGTTGTATGACTGCACTCTCCTGTATGTTTGATGTTGTATGACTGTACTCTCCTGTATGTTTGATGTTGCATGACTGCACTCTCCTGTATGTTTGATGTTGTATGACTGCACTCTCCTGTATGTTTGTGTGTTCTATGACTGCACTCTCCTGTATGTTTGATGTTGTATGACTGCACTCTCCTGTATGTTTGATGTTGTATGACTGCACTCTCCTGTATGTTTGTGTGTTCTATGACTGCACTCTCCTGTATGTTTGATGTTGTATGACTGCACTCTCCTGTATGTTTGATGTTGTATGACTGCACTCTCCTGTATGTTTGCTGTTGTATGACTGCACTCTCCTGTATGTTTGATGTTGTATGACTGCACTCTCCTGTATGTTTGATGTTGTATGACTGTACTCTCCTGTATGTTTGATGTTGCATGACTGCACTCTCCTGTATGTTTGATGTTGTATGACTGCACTCTCCTGTATATTTGTGTGTTCTATGACTGCAGTCTCCTGTATGTTTGATGTTGTATGACTGCACTCTCCTGTATGTTTGATGTTGTATGACTGCACTCTCCTGTATGTTTGATGTTGTATGACTGCATTCTCCTGTATGTTTGATGTTGTGTGACTGCACTCTCCTGTATATTTGTGTGTTCTATGACTGCAGTCTCCTGTATGTTTGATGTTGTATGACTGTACTCTCCTGTATGTTTAATGTTGTATGACTGCACTCTCCTGTATGTTTGATGTTGTATGACTGCACTCTCCTGTATATTTGTGTGTTCTATGACTGCAGTCTCCTGTATGTTTGATGTTGTATGACTGCACTCTCCTGTATGTTTGATGTTGTATGACTGCACTCTCCTGTATGTTTGATGTTGTATGACTGCACTCTCCTGTATGTTTGATGTTGTATGACTGCACTCTCCTGTATGTTTGATGTTGTATGACTGCACTCTCCTGTATGTTTGATGTTGTATGACTGCACTCTCCTGTATGTTTCATGTTGTATGACTGCACTCTCCTGTATGTTTGATGTTGTATGACTGCATTCTCCTGTATGTTTGATGTTGTGTGACTGCACTCTCCTGTATATTTGTGTGTTCTATGACTGCAGTCTCCTGTATGTTTGATGTTGTATGACTGCACTCTCCTGTATGTTTGATGTTGTATGACTGCACTCTCCTGTATGTTTGATGTTGTATGACTGCACTCTCCTGTATGTTTGATGTTGTATGACTGCACTCTCCTGTATGTTTGATGTTGTATGACTGCACTCTCCTGTATATTTGTGTGTTTGATGACTGCACTCTCCTGTATGTTTGATGTTGTATGACTGTACTCTCTTGTATGTTTGATATTGTATGACTGTACTCTCCTGTATGTTTGATGTCGTATGACTGCACTCTCCTGTATATTTGTGTGTTTGATGACTGCACTCTCCTGTAAGTTTGATGTTGTATGACTGTACTCTCCTGTATGTTTGATGTTGTATGACTGTACTCTCCTGTATGTTTGATGTTGTATGACTGCACTCTCCTGTATATTTGTGTGTTTGATGACTGCACTCTCCTGTATGTTTGATGTTGTATGACTGCACTCTCCTGTATGTTTGATGTTGTATGACTGCACTGTCCTCAGTGTTTCTGTGTTCTCTGACTGCTCTCTCCTGTATTTTTGTATGATCTATGACTACACTCTTCCAAATGTTTGTATGTTTATTCATTTGCAATCTTCCATGTGATTGCCCGAATGCCTGATTTTGCGCAACTGTACTTCCTGACTTTCATTGGTTTCCAGTCAAGCAATACCTTGATTTTCAATTTCTCACCCTTGTTTTCAATTCATTGTCTGGCCTGGTCCCTCACTATCTCTGTATCTCCTCCAGCCCCATATACCTCTGAGATCCCTGCACTCTTGAGCATCCCCGATTTTAGTTGCTCTCCTATTGGTTGCTATGTCTTCTGCTGTCTTTTTCTATTTTTTCATGGGATGTGAGTGTTGCTGGCAGCATTTGTTTCCCATCCCGAATTGCCTGGACAACTGAGTGGCCTCCTCGGTCATTTCAGAGGGCAGTTAAAAGTCAACCACTTTGCTGTGGGTCTGGAGTCAGGTAAGGACAGCAGATTTCCTTCCCTAAAGGACATTAGTGAACCAGATGGGTTTTTAAGACAATTGATAGTTTCTTGGCACCATTACTGAGACTAGCTTTCAATTCTAGATTTTTATTTGTTAAATTTCACCTGCTGCCATGGTGGGATTTGAACCCAGGTCTCCAAGGAATTAGGCTGGGCCTCTAGATTAGTAATTCAGCAACATTACCACTATACCACCATCTCTTCTAGGCCTTAAGCTCTGCAATTCCCTCCCTGCACCTCTCTGCCTCTCTTCCTCTCTCCTCCCTTTAGACTTCCCCTTAAAATTTGCCTCTTTGACCAAGCGTTTGTTTATTGGCCCTAATATCCCCTTAAATTTCTTGGTGTTAAATTGTGTTTGAATATGCTTCTGTGAAGTATCTTGAGACATTTTACTGCCTTGAACATACTGTAGATATGCAAGTTGTTGTTGTGTTTGTGTTTGTTTTTGTTGCTGAAACATGACAGTTTTAAACAAAATCACATTTCCGTTATGATTAGGAGATTTATGATTTCTTTGTCATGTAAACGGAGAATAATGGAGCCTTGGGAAATCCTTGTTTGACACAGAATTCCATTCATGGTTTTCAGTCCCATGGGATCCAACCAGGGCCTAGAATTTCCTCTCAGTTTGCACCTGGAAAATGGTGCAGTTGTGGCTCAATACCAGCTTCAGGTGCAACATTCGAATGCTACCAACAACTTTGGTTTTCTCTGACTGAATGTTAGGAAGACTGAAGTCATTGTCTTGTTTCCACCACAAACTCCATTCCCTAACTACCAACTCCATCCCTCTCCCAGGCAGCACTCTGAGGCTGAACCAGATTCTTCTCAATCTCTGTCTCACATATAAGCTTCTGACTACAGATCTGCTTCATTACTAAGACCACTTCCATGACATCACCCAACTGTGCCTCTTCCATAAGAACATAAGAAATAGGAGCAGGAGTAGGCCATTCGGCCCCTCAAGCCTGCCCCGCCATTCAATAAGATCATGGCTGATCTGCCCCAGACCTCAACTCCTCTTTCGTGCCAGCTCCTCATAGCCCTCACCTCCCCGATATTTCAAAAATCTATCTACCTCCTCTTTAAATACGTTCAGTGATCTAGCCTCCACAACTCTGAGGTAGAGAATTCCAGACATTCACTACCCTGTGAGAGAAGAAATTCCTTCGCATCTCAGTTTTAAATGAGTGTCCCCATATTCTGTAACTATGTCCCCTAGTTCAAGATTCCCCCACTAGTGGAAACATCTTCTCAACCCTGTCAAGTCCCCTCAGAATCTTGTACATTTCAATAAGGTCACCCCTCATTCTTCTAAACTCGAATGAATAAAGGCCTAACCTGTTTAGCCGTTATTGATAAGTCAACCCCTTCATCCCAGGAATCAGCCTAGTGAATCTCTTTTGAACTGCCTCCAATGTCAGTATATCCTTTCTTAGATACGTGGTCCAAAACTGTACACAGTACTCCAGATGCGGCCTTACCAACACCCTGTACAGTTGTAACAGGACTTCCCTATTTTTAAACTCCAACCCCGTAGCAATAAAGGCCAAAATTCCATTTGCCTTATTAATTACTTGCTGCACCTGCATGCTAACTTTGTGTTTCATGTGCAAGAACACCCAGATCCCTCTGTGCTGCACTTTTTTGGAGTCTCTCTCCATTTAAATAATAGTCTGCCTTTTGATTCTTCTACCAAAGTGCATGACCTCACACTTTCCTACATTAAACTCCATCTGCCAAGTTTTTGCCCATTCACTCAACCTATCTATATCCCCTTGTGAATTCCTTATGTCCTCATCACAACATGCCCTCCCACCTATTTTTATATCATCAGCAAATTTGGATATATTACACTCTGCCCCCTCCTCCAAGTCATTAATATACATCGTAAATAATTGAGGCCCTAGGACTGATCCTTGTGCCACTCCACTAGTTACGTCTTTCCAACCTGAAAAAGGCCCATTAATCCCGACTGTGTCTTCTGTGAGTTAACCAATCCTCAATCCATCCCAATACATTACCCCAAATACCGTGAGCTCCTATTTTGTGCAATAATCTTTTATGTGGCACCTTATCGAATGCCTTCTGGAAATCCAAATACACTGCATCTACCGGTTCCTCTTTATCCACTCTGCTTGTTATATCCTCAAAGAACTCTAGCAAATTTATCAAACATGATTTCCCTTTTACAAAATCATGTTGACTCTGTTTGATTACGTTAAGCTTTTCTAAATGTCCTGCTATTTCTTCCTTCATAATGGACTGTAGCATTTTCCCAACGACCGATGTTAGGCTGACTGGCCTATAGTTTCCTGCTTTTTGTCTCCCTCCCTTCTTGAACAGGGGCGACACATTAGTGATTTTCCAATCCACTGGGACCCTCCCAGAATCCAGTGAGTTCTAGAATATTTCGACCAATACCTCCGCTATCTCAATTAAAAGCAAAATACAGCAGATGCTGGAAATCTGAAATAAAAACAAGAAATGCTAGAAATACTCAGCAGATCTGGCAGCATCTGTGGAGAGAGAAGCAGAGTTAACGTTTCAGATTAGTTCTGATGAAGGGTCACTGACCTGAAACGTTAACTCTGCTTCTCTCTCCACAGATGCTGCCTGACCTGCTGAGTATTTCCAGCATTTCCTGATTTTATGCCTCCACTGTCTCTGCAGCCACTTCCTTTCAAACCCTGTGGTGTAGGCCATCAGGTCCTGGTGACTTGTCTGCCTTTAGTTTGTTTTATACTTTGTCCTTTGTGATGGAGACTGTTGTTACAAGATCTTTCCTCCCAGTAGCTCCTTGCTTATCTGATATCTGTGGGATATTTATAGTGTCCTCCAACTTGAAGACCGATACAAAATATTGGTTTAAATTATCTGCCATTTCCCTGTTCCCAGTTATCAATTCTCCTGTTGCATCTCCAAGGGTTCCACGCTCACTTTAGCTACTCTCTTTTTATATACCTGGAGAAGCTCTTGCTGTTTGTTTGTATATTTCTTGCCAATTTACTTACATAATCAATTTTCTCCCTCAGTACTGACCCTCCGATGGTGCAGCACTCCCTCAGTACTGACCCTCCGATGATGCAGCACTCCCTCAGTGCTGACCCTCCGATGATGCAGCACTCCCTCAGTACTGACCCTCCGATGATGCAGCACTCCCTCAGTGCTGACCCTCCGATGGTGCAGCACTCCCTCAGTGCTGACCCTCCGATGGTGCAGCACTCCCTCAGTGCTGACCCTCCGATGATGCAGCACTCCCTCAGTACTGACCCTCCGATGGTGCTGCTCTCCCTCAATGCTGACCCTCCAATGGTGCTGCACTCCTTCAGTACTGACCCACTGACAGTGCAGCACTCCCTCAGTACTGACTCTCCGATGGTGCAGCACTCCCTGAGCAACATCAAAATATGTCAACAAAAAATAGGTCAATGTCTAATTGCTGTTGGTGGGGTCTTGCTGTGCCGAAGTTCCTGCTGCATTTACTTCATTGCAGTAATGATTACATTACCAAGTTACCTCAGTGACTGTGAAGCACTTTGGGACATCCTCAGGTGATGAATGGTTCTGTAGAAATGCTCACCTTTTCTTTGGAGCAGTCACAATGGTTAATATCCATGAATGGTTTGAACAAGAGCTGCGTGCTGGAAATTCCAAAGGTCCATCTTCTCGGCTGGCCGTCACTAACTCGGGCCATCTCTCCACAGATCTGTCCACCCCTGAAGGCCTTCACTTCAAATCCAAATCTGAGACAGCAGTTGAGGTGCAGTGGGAACCATTCCACTTCCTGTTTGATGGCTGGGAGATCAGTTTCATTGCACAGGTAAGCCCCCAATACGCACACCCTCGCAGCTCAGTATCATTAGGCTCAGGCCCATCAGACTACTCCATTACTTAGCCCACCTACCACTACTACTACACTGGGTGCAGAGCACCCAATTTAAACCCACCATCCTTTTGCCTCAACATGCTATCATGAGCCAGAAGACTCTGCATGTATACCGATTGAACGGGCTGGGGCGAGAAAATAGAAGGCTGAGTGGCTGCCTGAGAGAAATATCTTTAAACTGCTTAATAGCATAGACTTAGAGAAGATGTTTCCACTTGTTTGGGAGTATAAAACTGGTGGCCATCATTATAAAGTACTCATTGATGATTCCAAACTCTCTCACCATCTCTCCCTCTCTCAATCTCTCTGACTTTCTCTCTTCCCTCTCTCCATCTCTGTCTTTGTCCCCTCTTTCCCTTCTCTCTCTCCCTTTCCCTGCACTCCCTCTCCTTTCTCTTCCCACTTTCTCTCTGTATCTCTGCTTTTCCCCTCTCTCTTGCCTCTCTACGCTCACTCACTCGCTCTTTCTAGCCCCTCTCTCTCCACTCTCCTTTTCTATCGCCCCTCTCTAATCTCTCTGTCTCCCTCTCTCCTCTCTCTCTGTCTATCTGTCTCTCTTTCTCCCTTATTCTTGCTTCATTCTATCACTGCCCTCTCTCTCTCTCTCCCTTCTCTCTCTCCTCTCCCTATATTCCCTCCCCTCTCTCTGCTCTCCTCCACACTTGCCCTGCCCTCCCCCCTCAGATCTCCCCCTTCCGATCTCTCATGCTTTCATTCAAATCCCAGCCCTGCCTTCTGCCCCCTCCCACCACTTTCCCCCATCTGCAACTCCCCTCTCTCCCTCTGCAATCCCCTCCACTGTCTCTCCTCCCTCAATTCCTGAACATTCTCTCTGACCCTGTGTAATGTGATTGCTGTCTGTGTTTCAGAGCAATGAAGGAGGGACGATAGTGCAACTTCCCAGTGCTGTCACATCTTTTAACCAGTCAGACTTGAGGCCTGGTGAGAATTACACAGTGAACTTGGTTGCACTCAAAGAGCAGAGCAGGAGCTCACCAGCAACAGCAACTGTATCAACCTGTGAGTTCAAGCATCATTATTACATTGATTCATTCATCAAGGGATGAGGACAGCAAAAGCATCGACTCTCATTGGAGTACAGATCCACACACTGACTCTCACTGGGATACAGATCCACACACTGACTCTCACTGGGATACAGATCCACACACTGACTCTCACTGGGATACAGATCCACACACACTGACTCTCACTGGGATCCAGTTCCACACACACTGACTCTCACTGGGATACAGATCCACACACTGACTCTCACTGGGATCCAGTTCCACACACTGACTCTCACTGGGATACAGATCCACACACACTGACACTCACTGGGATCCAGTTCCACACACTGACTCTCACTGGGATCCAGTTCCACACACTGACTCTCACTGGGATACAGAGCCACACACACTGACTCTCACTGGGATCCAGTTCCACACACTGACTCTCACTGGGATACAGATCCACACACTGACTCTCACTGGGATACAGATCGACACACACTGACTCTCACTGGGATACAGATCCACACACTGACTCTCACTGGGATCCAGTTCCACACACTGACTCTCACTGGGATACAGATCCACACACTGACTCTCACTGGGATCCAGTTCCACACACTGACTCTCACTCAGATACAGATCCACACACTGACTCTCACTGGGATACAGATCCACACACACTGACCCTCACTGGGATCCAGTTCCACACACTGACTCTCACTGGGATCCAGTTCCACACACACTGACTCTCACTGGGATACAGATCCACACACTGACTCTCTCTGGGATACAGATCCACACACACTGACTCTCACTGGGATCCAGATCCACACACACTGACTCTCACTGGGATCCAGTTCCACACACACTGACTCTCACTGGGATACAGATCCACACACTGACTCTCTCTGGGATACAGATCCACACACACTGACTCTCACTGGGATCCAGATCCACACACACTGACTCTCACTGGGATCCAATTCCACACACACTGACTCTCACTGGGATCCAGTTCCACACACACTGACTCTCACTGGGATACAGATCCACACACTGACTCTCACTGGGATCCAGATACACACACACACTGACTCTCACTGGGATCCAGTTCCACACACACTGACTCTCACTGGGATCCAGTTCCACATACACTAACTCTCACTGGGATACAGTTCCACACACTGACCCTCACTGGGATACAGATCCACACACACTGACCCTCACTGGGATCCAGTTCCACACACTGACTCTCACTGGGATCCAGTTCCACACACGCTGACTCTCACTGGGATCCAGTTCCACACACTGACTCTCACTGGGATACAGATCCACACACTGACTCTCACTGGGATACAGATCGACACACACTGACTCTCACTGGGATACAGATCCACACACTGACTCTCACTGGGATCCAGTTCCACACACTGACTCTCACTGGGATACAGATCCACACACTGACTCTCACTGGGATCCAGTTCCACACACTGACTCTCACTCAGATACAGATCCACACACTGACTCTCACTGGGATACAGATCCACACACACTGACTCTCACTGGGATCCAGTTCCACACACACTGACTCTCACTGGGATACAGATCCACACACTGACTCTCACTGGGATACAGATCCACACACACTGACTCTCACTGGGATCCAGTTCCACACACACTGACCCTCACTGGGATCCAGTTCCACACACACTGACTCTCACTGGGATACAGATCCACACACTGACTCTCACTGGGATCAAGATCCACACACACTGACTCTCACTGGGATCCAGTTCCACACACACTGACTCTCACTGGGATCCAGTTCCACACACACTGACTCTCACTGGGATCCAGTTCCACACACACTGACTCTCACTGGGATGCAGATCCACACACTGACTCTCACTGGGATCCAGATCCACACACACTGACTCTCACTGGGATCCAGTTCCACACACACTGACTCTCACTGGGATCCAGTTCCACACACACTGACTCTCACTGGGGTACAGATCGACACACACTGACTCTCACTGGGATCCAGTTCCACACACACTGACTCTCACTGGGATACAGATCCACACACACTGACTCTCACTGGGGTACAGATCGACACACACTGACTCTCACTGGGATCCAGATCCACACACACTGACTCTCACTGGGATCCAGTTCCACGCACACTGACCCTCACTGGGATACAGATCCACACACTGACTCTCACTGGGATCCAGTTCCACACACTGACTCTCACTGGGATCCAGTTCCACACACAGTGACTCTCACTGGGATACAGATCCACACACTGACTCTCACTGGGATCCAGTTCCACACACACTGACTCTCACTGGGATCCAGTTCCACACACACTGACTCTCACTGGGATCCAGTTCCACACACACTGACTCTCACTGGGATACAGAACCACACACTGACTCTCACTGGGATCCAGATCCACACACACTGACTCTCACTGGGATCCAGTTCCACACACACTTGTCTCACTGGGATCCAGTTCCACACACACTAACTCTCACTGGGATACAGATCCACACACACTGACTCTCACTGGGGTACAGATCGACACACACTGACTCTCACTGGGATCCAGTTCCACACACTGACTCTCACTGGGATACAGATCGACACACACTGACTCTCACTGGGATACAGATCCACACACTGACTCTCACTGGGATCCAGTTCCACATACTGACTCTCACTGGGATACAGATCCACACACTGACTCTCACTGGGATCCAGTTCCACACACTGACTCTCACTGGGATACAGATCCACACACACTGACTCTCACTGGGATATAGATCCACACACTGACTCTCACTGGGATACAGATCCAGACACTGACTCTCACTGGGATACAGATCCACACACTGACTCTCACTGGGATACAGATCTACACACTGACTCTCACTGGGATACAGATCCAGACACTGACTCTCACTGGGATACAGATCCACACACTGACTCTCACTGGGATACAGATCTACACACTGACTCTCACTGGGATACAGATCCAGACACTGACTCTCACTGGGATACAGATCCACACACTGACTCTCACTGGGATCCAGTTCCACACACTGACACTCACTGGGATACAGATCCACACACACTGACTCTCACTGGGATATAGATCCACACACTGACTCTCACTGGGATCCAGTTCCACACACTGACTCTCACTGGGATACAGATCCAAACACTGACTCTCACTGGGATACAGATCCACACACTGACTCTCACTGGGATCCAGTTCCACACACTGACTCTCACTGGGATACAGATCCACACACTGACTCTCACTGGGATCCAGTTCCACACACTGACTCTCACTGGGATACAGATCCAGACACTGACTCTCACTGGGATACAGATCCACACACTGACTCTCACTGGGATCCAGTTCCACACACTGACACTCACTGGGATACAGATCCACACACACTGACTCTCACTGGGATCCAGTTCCACACACTGACTCTCACTGGGATCCAGTTCCACACACTGACTCTCACTGGGATACAGATCCACACACTGACTCTCACTGGGATACAGATCCACACACTGACTCTCACTGGCATATAGTTCCACACACTGACACTCACTGGGATACAGATCCACACACAGACTCTCACTGGGATACAGTTCCACACACTGACCCTCATTGGGATACAGATCCACACACACTGACCCTCACTGGGATCCAGTTCCACACACACTGACTCTCACTGGGATACAGATCCACACACTGACTCTCACTGGGATCCAGATCCACACACACTGACTCTCACTGGGATCCAGTTCCACACACACTGACTCTCACAGGGATACAGATCCACACACTGACTCTCACTGGGATCCAGTTCCACACACACTGACTCTCACTGGGGTACAGATCGACACACACTGACTCTCACTGGGATCCAGTTCCACACACACTGACTCTCACTGGGATACAGATCCAAACACACTGAATCTCACTGGGGTACAGATCGAAACACACTGACTCTCACTGGGATCCAGATCCACACACACTGACTCTCACTGGGATCCAGTTCCACACACACTGACCCTCACTGGGATACTGATCCACACACTGACTCTCACTGGGATCCAGATCCACACACACTGACTCTCACTGGGATCCAGTTCCACACACACTGACCCTCACTGGGATACTGATCCACACACTGACTCTCACTGGGATACAGTTCCACACACTGACCCTCCCTGGGATACAGATCCACACACACTGACCCTCACTGGGATCCAGTTCGACACACTCACTCTCACTGGGATCCAGTTCCACACACACTGACTCTCACTGGGATCCAGTTCCACACACTGACTCTCACTGGGATACAGATCCACACACTGACTCTCACTGGGATCCAGTTCCACACACTGACTCTCACTGGGATCCAGTTCCACACACTGACTCTCACTGGGATACAGATCCACACACTGAATCTCACTGGGATACAGATCGACACACACTGACTCTCACTGGGATACAGATCCACACACTGACTCTCACTGGGTTCCAGTTCCACACACTGACTCTCACTGGGATACAGATCCACACACTCACTCTCACTGGGATCCAGTTCCACACACTGACTCTCACTGGGATCCAGATCCACACACACTGACTCTCACTGGGATCCAGTTCCACACACACTGACTCTCACTGGGATACAGATCCACACACTGACTCTCACTCAGATACAGATCCACACACTGACTCTCACTGGGATACAGATCCACACACACTGACTCTCACTGGGATCCAGTTCCACACACACTGACTCTCACTGGGATACAGATCCACACACTGACTCTCACTGGGATCCAGATCCACACACACTGACTCTCACTGGGATCCAGTTCCACACACACTGACTCTCACAGGGATACAGATCCACACACTGACTCTCACTGGGATCCAGTTCCACACACACTGACTCTCACTGGGGTACAGATCGACACACACTGACTCTCACTGGGATCCAGTTCCACACACACTGACTCTCACTGGGATACAGATCCAAACACACTGAATCTCACTGGGGTACAGATCGAAACACACTGACTCTCACTGGGATCCAGATCCACACACACTGACTCTCACTGGGATCCAGTTCCACACACACTGACCCTCACTGGGATACTGATCCACACACTGACTCTCACTGGGATCCAGATCCACACACACTGACTCTCACTGGGATCCAGTTCCACACACACTGACCCTCACTGGGATACTGATCCACACACTGACTCTCACTGGGATACAGTTCCACACACTGACCCTCCCTGGGATACAGATCCACACACACTGACCCTCACTGGGATCCAGTTCGACACACTCACTCTCACTGGGATCCAGTTCCACACACACTGACTCTCACTGGGATCCAGTTCCACACACTGACTCTCACTGGGATACAGATCCACACACTGACTCTCACTGGGATACAGATCCACACACTGACTCTCACTGGGATCCAGTTCCACACACTGACTCTCACTGGGATCCAGTTCCACACACTGACTCTCACTGGGATACAGATCCACACACTGAATCTCACTGGGATACAGATCGACACACACTGACTCTCACTGGGATACAGATCCACACACTGACTCTCACTGGGTTCCAGTTCCACACACTGACTCTCACTGGGATACAGATCCACACACTCACTCTCACTGGGATCCAGTTCCACACACTGACTCTCACTGGGATCCAGATCCACACACACTGACTCTCACTGGGATCCAGTTCCACACACACTGACTCTCACTGGGATACAGATCCACACACTGACTCTCACTCAGATACAGATCCACACACTGACTCTCACTGGGATACAGATCCACACACACTGACTCTCACTGGGATCCAGTTCCACACACACTGACCCTCACTGGGATCCAGTTCCACACACACTGACTCTCACTGGGATACAGATCCACACACTGACTCTCACTGGGATCCAGATCCACACACACTGACTCTCACTGGGGTACAGATCCACACACTGACTCTCACTGGGATACAGATCCACACACTGACTCTCACTGGGATCCAGTTCCACACACACTGACTCTCACTGGGATGCAGATCCACACACTGACTCTCACTGGGATCCAGATCCACACACACTGACTCTCACTGGGATCCAGTTCCACACACACTGACTCTCACTGGGATCCAGTTCCACATACACTAACTCTCACTGGGATACAGATCCACACACACTGACTCTCACTGGGGTACAGATCGACACACACTGACTCTCACTGGGATCCAGTTCCACACACTGACTCTCACTGGGATACAGATCCACACACTGACTCTCACTGGGATCCAGTTCCACACACTGACTCTCACTGGGATCCAGATCCACACACACTGACTCTCACTGGGATCCAGTTCCACACACACTGACTCTCACTGGGATACAGATCCACACACTGACTCTCACTCAGATACAGATCCACACACTGACTCTCACTGGGATACAGATCCACACACACTGACTCTCACTGGGATCCAGTTCCACACACACTGACCCTCACTGGGATCCAGTTCCACACACACTGACTCTCACTGGGATACAGATCCACACACTGACTCTCACTGGGATCCAGATCCACACACACTGACTCTCACTGGGATACAGATCCACACACTGACTCTCACTGGGATACAGATCCACACACTGACTCTCACTGGGATCCAGTTCCACACACACTGACTCTCACTGGGATGCAGATCCACACACTGACTCTCACTGGGATCCAGATCCACACACACTGACTCTCACTGGGATCCAGTTCCACACACACTGACTCTCACTGGGATCCAGTTCCACATACACTAACTCTCACTGGGATACAGATCCACACACACTGACTCTCACTGGGGAACAGATCGACACACACTGACTCTCACTGGTATCCAGTTCCACACACACTGACTCTCACTGGGATACAGATCCACACACACTGACTCTCACTGGGATCCAGATCCACACACACTGACTCTCACTGGGATCCAGTTCCACACACACTGACTCTCACTGGGATACAGATCCACACACTGACTCTCACTGGGATCCAGTTCCACACACTGACTCTCACTGGGATCCAGTTCCACACACACTGACTCTCACTGGGATACAGATCCACACACTGACTCTCACTGGGATACAGATCCACACACTGACTCTCACTGGGATCCAGTTCCACACACACTGACTCTCACTGGGATCCAGTTCCACACACACTGACTCTCACTGGGATCCAGTTCCACACACACTGACTCTCACTGGGATACAGATCCACACACTGACTCTCACTGGGATCCAGATCCACACACACTGACTCTCACTGGGATCCAGTTCCACACACACTTGTCTCACTGGGATCCAGTTCCACACACACTGACTCTCACTGGGATCCAGTTCCACACACACTGACTCTCACTGGGATCCAGTTCCACACACACTGACTCTCACTGGGATACAGATCCACACACTGACTCTCACTGGGATACAGATCCACACACACTGACTCTCACTGGGGTACAGATCGACACACACTGACTCTCACTGGGATCCAGTTCCACACACTGACTCTCACTGGGATACAGATCCACACACTGACTCTCACTGGGATACAGATCGACACACACTGACTGTCACTGGGATACAGATCCACACACTGACTCTCACTGGGATCCAGTTCCACATACTGACTCTCACTGGGATACAGATCCACACACTGACTCTCACTGGGATCCAGTTCCACACACTGACTCTCACTCAGATAAAGATCCACACACTGACTCTCACTGGGATACAGATCGAAACACTGACTCACACTGGGATCCAGTTCCACACACTGACTCTCACTGGGATACAGATCCAGACACTGACTCTCACTGGGATACAGATCCACACACTGACTCTCACTGGGATCCAGTTCCACACACTGACACTCACTGGGATACAGATCCACACACACTGACTCTCACTGGGATATAGATCCACACACTGACTCTCACTGGGATCCAGTTCCACACACTGACTCTCACTGGGATACAGATCCACACACTGACTCTCACTGGGATATAGATCCACACACTGACTCTCACTGGGATCCAGTTCCACACACTGACTCTCACTGGGATACAGATCCACACACTGACTCTCACTGGGATCCAGTTCCACACACTGACTCTCACTGGGATACAGATCCAGACACTGACTCTCACTGGGATACAGATCCACACACTGACTCTCACTGGGATCCAGTTCCACACACTGACACTCACTGGGATACAGATCCACACACACTGAATCTCACTGGGATCCAGTTCCACACACTGACTCTCACTAGGATCCAGTTCCACACACTGACTCTCACTGGGATCCAGTTCCACACACTGACTCTCACTGGGATACAGATCCACACACTGACTCTCACTGGGATACAGATCCACACACTGACTCTCACTGGCATATAGTTCCACACACTGACACTCACTGGGATACAGATCCACACACAGACTCTCACTGGGATACAGTTCCACACACTGACCCTCATTGGGATACAGATCCACACACACTGACCCTCACTGGGATCCAGTTCCACACACACTGACTCTCACTGGGATACAGATCCACACACTGACTCTCACTGGGATCCAGATCCACACACACTGACTCTCACTGGGATCCAGTTCCACACACACTGACTCTCACTGGGATACAGATCCACACACTGACTCTCACTGGGATCCAGTTCCACACACACTGACTCTCACTGGGATCCAGTTCCACACACACTGACTCTCACTGGGATCCAGTTCCACACACACTGACTCTCACTGGGATCCAGTTCCACATACACTAACTCTCACTGGGATACAGATCGACACACACACTGACTCTCACTGGGGTACAGATCGACACACACTGACTCTCACTGGGATCCAGTTCCACACACACTGACTCTCACTGGGATACAGATCCACACACACTGAATCTCACTGGGGGACAGATCGAAACACACTGACTCTCACTACTATCCAGTTCCACACACACTGACTCTCACTGGGATACAGATCCACACACACTGACTCTCACTGGGATCCAGTTCCACACATACTGACCCTCACTGGGATACTGATCCACACACTGACTCTCACTGGGATACAGATCCACACACTGACCCTCACTGGGATACAGATCCACACACACTGACCCTCACTGGGATCCAGTTCGACACACTCACTCTCACTGGGATCCAGTTCCACACACACTGACTCTCACTGGGATCCAGTTCCACACACTGACTCTCACTGGGATCCAGTTCCACACACTGACTCTCACTGGGATCCAGTTCCACACACTGACTCTCACTGGGATACAGATCCAGACACTGACTCTCACTGGGATACAGATCCACACACTGACTCTCACTGGGATCCAGTTCCACACACTGACACTCACTGGGATACAGATCCACACACACTGACTCTCACTGGGATCCAGTTCCACACACTGACTCTCACTGGGATACAGATCCACACACTGACTCTCACTGGGATCCAGTTCCACAAACTGACTCTCACTGGGATACAGATCCACACACTGACTCTCACTGGGATACAGATCCACACACTGACTCTCACTGGCATATAGTTCCACACACTGACACTCACTGGGATACAGATCCACACACAGACTCTCACTGGGATCCAGTTCCACACACTGACCCTCATTGGGATACAGATCCACACACACTGCCCCTCACTGGGATCCAGTTCCACACACACTGACTCTCACTGGGGTATAGATCGACACACACTGACTCTCACTGGGATCCAGTTCCACACACACTGAATCTCACTGGGGTACAGATCGAAACACACTGACTCTCACTGGTATCCAGTTCCACACACACTGACTCTCACTGGGATACAGATCGACACACACTGACTCTCACTGGGATCCAGTTCCACACACACTGACTCTCACTGGGATCCAGATCCACACACACTGACTCTCACTGGGAACCAGTTCCACACACACTGACCCTCACTGGGATACTGATCCACACACTGACTCTCACTGGGATACAGTTCCACACACTGACCCTCACTGGGATACAGATCCACACACACTGACCCTCACTGGGATCCAGTTCGACACACTCACTCTCACTGGGATCCAGTTCCACACACACTGACTCTCACTGGGATCCAGTTCCACACACTGACTCTCACTGGGATACAGATCGAAACACACTGACTCTCACTGGGATACAGATCCACACACTGACTCTCACTGGGATCCAGTTCCACACACTGACTCTCACTGGGATACAGATCCACACACTGACTCTCACTGGGATACAGATCCACACACTGACTCTCACTGGGATCCAGTTCCACACACTGACACTCACTGGGATACAGATCCACACACACTGACTTTCACTGGGATCCAGTTCCACACACTGACTCTCACTGGGATACAGATCCACACACTGACTCTCACTGGGATCCAGTTCCACACACTGACTCTCACTGGGATACAGATCCACACACTGACTCTCAGTGGGATCCAGTTCCACACATTGACTCTCACTGGGGTACAGATCCACAAACTGACTCTCACTGGGATCCAGTTCCACACACTGACTCTCACTGGGATACAGATCCACACACTAACTCTCACTGGGATACAGTTCCACACACTGACTCTCACTGGGATACAGTTCCACACACTGACACTCACTGGGATACAGATCCACACACTGACTCTCACCGGGATACAGTTCCACACACTGACCCTCACTGGGATACAGATCCACACACACTGACCCTCACTGGGATCCAGTTCCACAAACACTGACTCTCACTGGGATCCAGCTCCACACACACTGACTCTCACTGGGATCCAGATCCACACACACTGAGTCTCACTGGGATCCAGTTCCACACACACTGACTCTCACTGGGATCCAGTTCCACACACACTGACTCTCACTGGGATCCAGTTCCACACACACTGACTCTCACTGGGATACAGATCCACACACACTGACTCTCACTGGGATCCAGTTCCACACACACTGACTCTCACTGGGATACAGATCGACACACACTGACTCTCACTGGGATCCAGTTCCACTCACACTGACTCTCACTGGGATACAGATCCGCAAACACTGACTCTCCCTGGGATACAGTTCCAAACACACTGACCCTCACTGGGGTACAGCTCCACACACACTGACCCTTACTGGGTACAGATCCGCATACACTGACTCTCACTGGGATCCAGTTCCACTCACACTGACTCTCACTGGGATGCAGATCCACACACACTGACTCTCACTGGGGTATAGATCGACACACACTGACTCTCACTGGGATCCAGAACCACACACATTGACTCTCACTGGGATACAGTTCCACACACACCGACCCTCACGGGGTACAGATCCACACACACTGACTGTCACTGGGATACAGTTCCACACACACCGACCCTCACTGGGGTACAGATCCACTCACACTAACTCTCACTGGGGTACATCTCCACATACACTGACTCTCAGTGGGATACAGTTCCAAACACACTGACTGTCACTGGGAGACAGATCTACACACACTCACTCTCAGTGGGATACAGATCTGCACACACTGACTCTCCCTGGGTACAGATCCACACACACTGACCCTGTTTGGGGTATAGTTCCAAACACACTGATTCTCACTGGGGTACAGATCCGCAAACACTGACTCTCCCTGGGATACAGTTCCAAACACACTGACCCTCACTGGGGTACAGCTCCACACACACTGACCCTCACTGGGTACAGATCCACATACACTGACTCTCACTGGGGTACAGATCCGCAGACACTGACTCTCACTGTATACAGATCCACACACACCGAACCTCACTGGGTACAGATCCACATACACTGACTCTCACTGGGGTACAGATCCGCAGACACTGACCCTCACTGTTTACAGATCCACACACACCGAACCTCACTGGGTACAGATCCACACACACTGTCTCTCACTGGGGTACAGATCAACACACACTGACTGTCACTGGGATACAGTTCCACACACACCGACCCTCACTGGGTACAGATCCACACACACTGACTGTCACTGGGATACAGTTCCACACACACCGACCCTCACTGGGGTACAGTTCCAAACACACTGACTCTCACTGGTGTACAGTTCAACACACACTGACCCTCTTTGGGGTACAGTTCCAAACACACTGACTCTCACTTGGGTACAGGTTCCACACACACTGACACTTACTGTGCTATGTGTTCCACAGACACTGACTCTCACTGGGGTACAGGTTCCACAGTCGTTGACTCTCACAAGGGTACGGGTTCCACTGACACTGCATCTCACTGGGGTACGGGTTCCACACATACTGACTCTCACTGGGGTACGGGTTCCACAGACACTGACTCTCACTGGGGTACAGTTCCACACACACTGACTCGCACTGGGATACAAATCCAAACACTGACTCTCACTGGGATACAGATCCACACACTGACTTTCACTGGGGTACAGTTCAACAGACACTGACCCTCACTGAGGTACAATTCCACAGACACTGACACTCACTGGGGTACAGTTCCACACATACTGACTCTCAGTGGGGTTCAGATCCACACACATTGAATCTCACTAAGGATCAATTCCACACACACTGACACTCAATGGGGTAGAGTTTCACACACATTGACACTCACTGGGGTACAGTTCCACACACATTGAATCTCACTGGGGTACAGTTCCACAGACACTGACCCTCACTGAGGTACAATTCCACACACACTGACACTCACTGGGGTGCAGTTCCACACACACTGGCCCTCACTGGGGTACAGCTCCACAAACACTGACCCACACTGTGGTACAGATCCACACACACTGACCCTGTTTGGGGTATAATTCCAAACACACTGATTCTCACTGGGGTACAGATCCGCAAACACTGACTCTCACTGGGATACAGTTCCAAACACACTGACTGTCACTGGGAGACAGATCTACACACACTCACTCTCAGTGGGATACAGATCCGCAAAAACTGACTCTCACTGGGGTACAGATCCGCAAACACTGACCCTCACTGTTTACAGATCCACACACACCGAACCTCACTGGGTACAGATCCACACACACTGTCTCTCACTGGGGTACAGATCAACACACACTGACTGTCACTGGGATACAGTTCCACACTCACCGACCCTCACTGGGTACAGATCCACAGACACTGACTCTCACTGGGGTAGAGCACCACACACTCTGGCTCTCAGTGGGGAACAGATCGACACACACTGACTGTCACTGGGATACAGTTCCACACACACTGACTGTCACTGGGATCCAGTTCCACACACTGACCCTCACTGGGATACAGATCCACACACACTGACTGTCACTGGGATCCAGTTCCACACACTGACCCTCACTGGGATACAGATCGACACACACTGAGTCTCACTGGGATACAGTTCCACACACTGACCCCCACTGGGATCCAGTTCCACACACTGACTCTCACTGGGATACAGATCCACACATTTACTCTCACTGGGATACAGATCTACACACACTGACTCTCACTGGGATACAGTTCCACACACTGACCCTTACTGGGATCCAGTTCCACACACACTGATTCTCACTGGGATACAGTTCCACACACTGACCCTCACTGGGATGCAGTTCCACACACTGAACCTCACTGGGATCCAGTTCCACACAAACTGACTCTCACTGGGATACAGATCCACACACTGACCCTCACTGGGATCCAGTTCCACACACACTGACCCTCACTGGGATCCAGTTCCACACACACTGACTCTCACTGGGATACAGTTCCACACACTGACCCTCAGTGGGATCCAGTTCCACACACACTGACCCTCACTGGGATCCAGTTCCACACACACTGACTCTCAATGGGATACAGATCCACACACACTGACTCTCACTGGGATACAGATCTACACACACTGACCCTCACTGGGATCCAGTTCCACACACTGTCCCTCACTGGGATCCAGTTCCACACACACTGACTCTCACTGAGATACAGATCCACACACTGACTCTCACTGCGATACAGATCCAAACACTGACTCTCACTGGGGTACAGTTCCACACACACTGACACTCACTGGGGTACAGATCTACATACACTGACACTCATTGGGGTTCAGTTCCACACACACTGACTTTCACTGGGATCCAGTTCCACACACTGACCCTAACTGGGATCCAAGTCCACACACACTGACTCTCACTGCGATACAGATCCACACACTGACTCTCAGTGGGATACAGTTCCACACACACTGACTCTCACTGGGGTACAGATCGACACACACTGACTCTCACTGGGGTACAGATCGACACACACTGACTCTCACTGGGGTACAGATCGACACACACTGACTCTCACTGGGGTACAGATCCACACACACTGACTCTCACTGGGGTAGAGCTCCACACACTCTGGCTCTCACTGGGGAACAGATCGACACACACTGACTGTCACTGGGATACAGTTCCACACACACCGACCCTCGCTGGGATACAGATCCACACACACTGACTCTCACTGGGATAAAGATCTACACAAACTGCCTCTCACTGGGATACAGATCCACACACTGACTCTCACTGGGCTACGGTTCCACACACACTGACACTCACTGAGATACAGATCTACACACACTGAGCCTCACTGGGATACAGATCCACACACTGACTCTCATTGGGGGACAGCTCCACACACTCTGAAACTCACTGGGGTACAGATCTACACACACTGACTCTCACTGGGATACAGATCCACACACTGACACTCACTGGGATACAGATCCACACAGAATGACTGTCACTGGGGTACAAATCCACACACACTGACTCTCACTTGGGTACAGGTTCCACACACACTGACACTCACTGTGCTATGTGTTCCACAGACACTGACTCTCACTGGGGTACAGGTTCCACAGTCGTTGACTCTCACAAGGGTACGGGTTCCACTGACACTGCATCTCACTGGGGTACGGGTTCCACACATACTGACTCTCACTGGGGTACAGGTTCCACACACACTGAGCCTCACTGGGATACGGGTTCCACACACACTGATCCTCACTGGGGTACAGTTCCACACACACTGACTCGCTCTGGGATACAAATCCAACACTGACTCTCACTGGGATACAGATCCACACACTGACTTTCATTGGGGTAAAGTTCCACACACACTGACTCTCACTGGGGTACAGTTCAACAGACACTGACCCTCACTGAGGTACAATTCCACAGACACTGACACTCACTGGGGTACAGTTCCACACATACTGACTCTCAGTGGGGTTCAGATCCACACACATTGAATCTCACTAAGGATCAATTCCACACACACTGACACTCAATGGGGTAGAGTTTCACACACATTGACACTCACTGGGGTACAGTTCCACACACATTGAATCTCACTGGGGTACAATTCCACAGACACTGACCCTCACTGAGGTACAATTCCACACACACTGACCCTCACTGGGATACAGATCCACACACACTGACTGTCACTGGTATCCAGTTCCACACACTGACCCTCACTGGGATACAGATCTACACACACTGAGTCTCACTGGGATACAGTTCCACACACTGACCCCCACTGGGATCCAGTTCCACACAATGACTCTCACTGGGATACAGATCCACACATTGACTCTCACTGGGATACAGATCTACACACACTGACTCTCTCTGGGATACAGTTCCACACACTGACCCTTATTGGGATGCAGTTCCACACACTGAACCTCACTGGGATCCAGTTCCACACAAACTGACTCTCACTGGGATACAGATCCACACACTGACCCTCACTGGGATCCAGTTCCACACACACTGACCCTCACTGGGATCCAGTTCCACTCACACTGACTCTCACTGGGATACAGTTCCACACACTGACCCTCAGTGGGATCCAGTTCCACACACTGACCCTCACTGGCATCCAGTTCCACACACACTGACTCTCACTGGGATACAGATCCACACACTGACTCTCACTGGGATACAGATCCACACACTGACTCTCACTGGGATACAGATCTACACACACTGACCCTCACTGGGATCCAGTTCCACACACTGTCCCTCACTGGGATCCAGTTCCACACACACTGACTCTCACTGAGATACAGATCCACACACTGACTCTCACTGCGATACAGATCCAAACACTGACTCTCACTGGGGTACAGTTCCACACACACTGACACTCACTGGGGTACAGATCTACACATACTGACTCTCACTGGTATACAGATCTACATACACTGACACTCATTGGGGTTCAGTTCCACACACACTGACTTTCACTGGGATCCAGTTCCACACACTGACCCTAACTGGGATCCAAGTCCACACACACTGACTCTCACTGCGATACAGATCCACACACTGACTCTCAGTGGGATACAGTTCCACACACACTGACACTCACTGGGGTACAGATCGACACACACTGACTGTCTCTGGGATACAGTTCCACACACACCGACCCTCACTGGGTACAGATCCACACACACTGACTGTCACTGGGATACAGTTCCACACACACCGACCCTCACTGGGATACAGATCCACACACTGACTCTCACTGGGATACAGATCTACACACACTGACTCTCACTGGGATAAAGATCTACACAAACTGACTCTCATTGGGATACAGGTCTACACACTGACTCTCACTGGGATACAGATCCACACACTGACTCTCACTGGGATACAGATCCACAAACTGACTCTCACTGGGATACAGATCCACACACTGACACTCACTGGGATACAGGTCTACACACTGACTCTCACTGGGATACAGATCCACACACTGACTGTCACTGGGATACAGATCCACACAGAATGACTGTCACTGGGATACAGTTCCACACACACTGACTCTCACTGGGGTACAGTTCCAAACACACTGACTCTCACTGGGGTACAGTTCCACACTCACTGACTCTCACTGGGGTACTGTTCCACTGACACTGACCCTCACTGAGATACAATTCCAAACACACTGACACTCACTGGTGTACAGTTCAACACACACTGACCCTCTTTGGGGTACAGTTCCAAACACACTGACTCTCACTGGGGTACAAATCCACACACACTGACTCTCACTTGGGTACAGGTTCCACACACACTGACACTCACTGTGCTATGTGTTCCACAGACACTGACTCTCACTGGAACAGGTTCCACAGTCGTTGACTCTCACAAGGGTACGGGTTCCACTGACACTGCATCTCACTGGGGTACGGGTTCCACACATACTGACTCTCACTGGGGTACGGGTTCCACACACACTGACTCTCACTGGGGTACAGTTCCACACACACTGACTCTCACTGGGATACAAATCCAAACACTGACTCTCACTGGGATACAGATCCACACACTGACTCTCACTGGGGTACAGTTCAACAGACACTGACCCTCACTGAGATACAATTCCACAGACACTGACACTCACTGGGGTACAGTTCAACAGACACTGACCCTCACTGAGGTACAATTCCACAGACACTGACACTCACTGGGGTACAGTTCCACACATACTGACTCTCAGTGGGGTTCAGATCCACACACATTGAATCTCACTAAGGATCAATTCCACACACACTGACACTCAATGGGGTAGAGTTTCACACACATTGACACTCACTGGGATACAGTTCCACACACATTGAATCTCACTGGGGGACAATTCCACACACACTGACACTCACTGGGGTGCAGTTCCACACACACTGGCCCTCACTGGGGTACAGCTCCACAAACACTGACCCACACTGTGGTACAGATCCACACACACTGACCCTCTTTGGGGTACAGTTCCAAACACACTGACTCTCACAGAGGTACAGTTCCACACACACTGACTCTCACTGGGGTACAGTTCCACACAAAATGACTCTCACTGGGGTACATTTCCATACACACCGACTCTCACTGGGATACAGATCCACACACTTTGACTCTCACTGGGGTACATCTCCACACACACTGACTCCCACTGGGGTACAGATCCACTCACACTAACTCTCACTGGGGTACATCTCCACATACACTGACTCTCAGTGGGATACAGTTCCAAACACACTGACTGTCACTGGGAGACAGATCTACACACACTCACTCTCAGTGGGATACAGATCTGCACACACTGACTCTCCCTGGGTACAGATCCACACACACTGACCCTGTTTGGGGTATAGTTCCAAACACACTGATTCTCACTGGGGTACAGATCCGCAAACACTGACTCTCACTGGGATACAGTTCCAAACACACTGACCCTCACTGGGGTACAGCTCCACACACACTGACCCTTACCTGGTACAGATCCACATGCACTGACTCTCACTGGGGTACAGATCCGCAGACACTGACTCTCACTGTTTACAGATCCACACACACCGAACCTCACTGGGTACAGATCCACATACACTGACTCTCACTGGGGTACAGATCCGCAGACACTGACTCTCACTGTTTACAGATCCACACACACCGAACCTCACTGGGTACAGATCCACATACACTGACTCTCACTGGGGTACAGATCCGCAGACACTGACTCTCACTGTTTACAGATCCACACACACCGAACCTCACTGGGTACAGATCCGCAAACACTGACCCTCACTGTTTACAGATCCACACACACCGAACCTCACTGGGTACAGATCCACACACACTGTCTCTCACTGGGGTACAGATCAACACACACTGACTGTCACTGGGATACAGTTCCACACTCACCGACCCTCACTGGGTACAGATCCACAGACACTGACTGTCACTGGGATACAGTTCCACACACTGACACTCACTGGGATACAGATCCACACACACTGTCTCTCACTGGGATACAGATCTACACACTGACTCTCACTGGGATACAGATCCACACACACTGTCTCTCACTGGGATACAGATCTACACACTGACTCTCACTGGGATACAGTTCCACACACACTGACTCTCACTGGGGTACCGTTCCACACTCACTGACTCTCACTGGGGTACTGTTCCAGTGACACTGACCCTCACTGAGATACAATTCCAAACACACTGACTCTCACTGGGGTACAGTTCCACACACACTGGCCCTCACTGGTGTACAGCTCCACAGACATTGACCCACACTGTGGTACAGATCCACACACACTGACCCTCTTTGGGGTACAGTTCCAAACACACTGACTCTCACAGAGGTACAGTTCCACACAAACTGACTCTCACTGGGGTACATTTCCACACACACTGACTCTCACTGGGATACAGATCCACACACTTTGACTCTCACTGGGGTACAGATCCACTCACACTAACTCTCACTGGGGTACATCTCCACATACACTGACTCTCACTGGGGTAGAGATCCACACACACTGACTCTCACTGGGATTCAGATCCACACACACTGACTCGCACTGGGATACAAATCCAAACACTGACTCTCACTGGGATACAGATCCACACACTGACTTTCATTGGGGTAAAGTTCCACACACACTGACTCTCACTGGGATACAGATCTACACACACTGACTCTCACTGGGATAGAGTTCCACAAACTGACCGTCACTGGGATCCATTTCCACACACAATGATTCTCACTGGGATACAGTTCCACACACTGACCCTCACTGGGATCCAGTTCCACACACACTGACTCTCACTGGGATCCAGTTCCACACACACTGACTCTCACTGGGATACAGATCCACACACTGACTCTCACTGGGATCCAGTTCCACACACACTGACCCTCACTGGGATCCAGTTCCACACACACTGACTCTCACTGGGATACAGATCCACACACACTGACTCTCACTGGGGTACAGATCTACACACACTGACTCTCACTGGGATACAGATCTGCACACACTGATTCTCACTGGGATACAGATCTACACACACTGACCCTCACTGGGATACAGATCCTCGCACTGACTCTCACTGGGATACAGATCCACACACTGACTCTCACTGGGATACAGTTCCACACACACTGACCCTCACTGGGATACAGATCCTCGCACTGACTCTCACTGGGATACAGATCTATACACACTGACCCTGACTGGGATACAGATACACACACACTGACTCTCACTGGGATACAGTTCCAAACACACTGACTCTCACTGGGAGACAGATCTACACACACTGACTCTCACTGGGATACAGATCTGCACACACTGACTGTCCCTGGGTACAGATCCACACACACGGACCCTTTTTGGGGTACAGTTCCAAACACACTGATTCTCACTGGGGTACAGATCCGCAAACACTGACTCTCACTGGGATACAGTTCCAAACACACTGACCCTCACTGGGGTACAGCTCCACACACACTGACCCTCACTGTGTACAGATCCACGTACACTGACTCTCACTGGGGTACAGATCCGCAAACAGTGACCCTCACTGGGTACAGATCCACACACACGGACCCTCACTGGGTACAGATCCACACACACCGACCATCAATGGGGTACAAATCCATACACACTGACTCTCACTAGGATACAAATCCATACACACTGACTCTCACTGGGATACAGATCCACACACTGACTCTCATTGGGGTACAGCTCCACACACTCTGAAACTCACTGGGGTACAGATCTACACACACTGACTCTCACTGGGTACAGATCCACACACACTGACACTCACTGGGGTACACATCCATACACACTGACTCTCACTGGGATACAGATCCACACACTGACTCTCATTGGGGTACAGCTCCACACACTCTGAAACTCACTGGGGTACAGATCTACACACACTGACTCTCACTGTGATACAGATCGACACAAACTGACTCTCACTGGGATACAGATCCACACACTGACACTCACTGGGATACAGGTCTACACACTGACTCTCACTGGGATACAGATCCACACACTGACTCTCACTGGGATACAGATCCACACAGAATGACTGTCACTGGGATACAGTTCCACACACACTGACTCTCACTGGGATACAGTTCCACACTCACTGACTGTCACTGGGGTACTGTTCCACTGACACTGACCCTCACTGAGATACAATTCCAAACACACTGACACTCACTGGTGTACAGTTCAACACACACTGACCCTCTTTGGGGTACAGTTCCAAACACACTGACTCTCACTGGGGTACAAATCCACACACACTGACTCTCACTTGGGTACAGGTTCCACACACACTGACACTCACTGGGGTACAGGTTCCACAGTCGTTGACTCTCACAAGGGTACGGGTTCCACACACAGGGAGTCTCATTGGGATACGGGTTCCACTGACACTGCATCTCACTGGGGTACGGGTTCCACACATACTGACTCTCACTGGGGTACGGGTTCCACACACACTGACTCGCACTGGGATACAAATCCAAACACTGACTCTCACTGGGATACAGATCCACACACTGACTTTCATTGGGGTAAAGTTCCACACACACTGACTCTCACTGGGGTACAGTTCAACAGACACTGACCCTCACTGAGATACAATTCCACAGACACTGACACTCACTGTGGTACAGTTCAACAGACACTGACCCTCACTGAGGTACAATTCCACAGACACTGACACTCACTGGGGTACAGTTCCACACATACTGACTCTCAGTGGGGTTCAGATCCACACACATTGAATCTCACTAAGGATCAATTCCACACACACTGACACTCAATGGGGTAGAGTTCCACACACATTGAATCTCACTGGGGTACAGTTCCACAGACACTGACCCTCACTGAGGTACAATTCCACACACACTGACACTCACTGGGGTGCAGTTCCACACACACTGGCCCTCACTGGGGTACAGCTCCACAAACACTGACCCACACTGTGGTACAGATCCACACACACTGACCCTCTTTGGGGTACAGTTCCAAACACACTGACTCTCACTGGGGTACAGATCCACACACACTGACTCTCACTGGGGTACAGTTCCACACAAAATGACTCTCACTGGGGTACATTTCCACACACACCGACTCTCACTGGGATACAGATCCACACACTTTGACTCTCACTGGGGTACATCTCCACACACACTGACTCCCACTGGGGTACAGATCCACACACACTGACTCTCACAGAGGTACAGTTCCACACACACTGACTCTCACTGGGGTACAGTTCCACACAAAATGACACTCACTGGGGTACATTTCCACACACACCGACTCTCACTGGGATACAGATCCACACACTTTGACTCTCACTGGGGTACATCTCCACACACACTGACTCCCACTGGGGTACAGATCCACTCACACTAACTCTCACTGGGGTACATCTCCACATACACTGACTCTCAGTGGGATACAGTTCCAAACACACTGACTGTCACTGGGAGACAGATCTACACACACTCACTCTCAGTGGGATACAGATCTGCACACACTGACTCTCCCTGGGTACAGATCCACACACACTGACCCTGTTTGGGGTATAGTTCCAAACACACTGATTCTCACTGGGGTACAGATCCGCAAACACTGACTCTCACTGGGATACAGTTCCAAACACACTGACTCTCACTGGGATACAGTTCCACATACACTGACTCTCACTGGGGTACAGATCCGCAGACACTGACTCTCACTGTTTACAGATCCACACACACCGAACCTCACTGGGTACAGATCCACATACACTGACTCTCACTGGGGTACAGATCCGCAAACACTGACCCTCACTGTTTACAGATCCACACACACCGAACCTCACTGGGTACAGATCCACACACACTGTCTCTCACTGGGGTACAGATCCACACACACTGTCTCGCACTGGGGTACAGATCAACACACACTGACTGTCACTGGGATACAGTTCCACACACACCGACCCTCACTGGGTACAGATCCACAGACACTGACTGTCACTGGGATACAGTTCCACACACACCGACCCTCACTGGGTACAGATCCACACACACTGACTCTCACTGGGGTAGAGCACCACACACTCTGGCTCTCACTGGGGAACAGATCGACACACACTGACTGTCACTGGGATACAGTTCCACACACACCGACCCTCACTGGGATACAGATCCACACACACTGACACTCACTGGTGTACAGTTCAACACACACTGACCCTCTTTGGGGTACAGTTCCAAACTCACTGACTCTCACTGGGATACAGATCCACACAGAATGACTGTCACTGGGATACAGTTCCACACACACTGACTCTCACTGGGGTACAGTTCCACACTCACTGACTCTCACTGGGGTACTGTTCCACTGACACTGACCCTCACTGAGATACAATTCCAAACACACTGACACTCACTGGTGTACAGTTCAACACACACTGACCCTCTTTGGGGTACAGTTCCAAACACACTGACTCTCACTGGGGTACAGTTCCACACTCACTGACTCTCACTGGGTACAGGTTCCACACACACTGACACTCACTGTGCTATGGGTTCCACAGACACTGACTCTCACTGGGGTACAGGTTCCACAGTCGTTGACTCTCACAAGGGTACGGGTTCCACTGACACTGCATCTCACTGGGGTACGGGTTCCACACATACTGACTCTCACTGGGGTACGGGTTCCACACACACTGACTCTCACTGGGGTACGGGTTCCACACATACTGACTCTCACTGGGGTACGGGTTCCACAGACACTGACTCTCACTGGGGTACAGTTCCACACACACTGACTCGCACTGGGATACAAATCCAAACACTGACTCTCACTGGGATACAGATCCACACACTGACTTTCATTGGGGTAAAGTTCCACACACACTGACTCTCACTGGGGTACAGTTCAACAGACACTGACCCTCACTGAGGTACAATTCCACAGACACTGACACTCACTGGGGTACAGTTCCACACATACTGACTCTCAGTGGGGTTCAGATCCACACACATTGAATCTCACTAAGGATCAATTCCACACACACTGACACTCAATGGGGTAGAGTTTCACACACATTGACACTCACTGGGGTACAGTTCCACACACATTGAATCTCACTGGGGTACAGTTCCACAGACACTGACCCTCACTGAGGTACAATTCCACACTCACTGGGGTGCAGTTCCACACACACTGGCCCTCACTGGGGTACAGCTCCACAAACACTGACCCACACTGTGGTACAGATCCACACACACTGACCCTCTTTGGGGTACAGTTCCAAACACACTGACTCTCACTGGGGTACAGATCCACACACACTGACTCTCACTGGGGTACAGTTCCACACAAAATGACTCTCACTGGGGTACATTTCCACACACACCGACTCTCACTGGGATACAGATCCACACACTTTGACTCTCACTGGGGTACATCTCCACACACACTGACTCCCACTGGGGTACAGATCCACTCACACTAACTCTCACTGGGGTACATCTCCACATACACTGACTCTCAGTGGGATACAGTTCCAAACACACTGACTGTCACTGGGAGACAGATCTACACACACTCACTCTCACTGGGATACAGATCTGCACACACTGACTCTCCCTGGGTTCAGATCCACACACACTGACCCTGTTTGGGGTATAGTTCCAAACACACTGATTCTCACTGGGGTACAGATCCGCAAACACTGACTCTCACTGGGATACAGTTCCAAACACACTGACCCTCACTGGGGTACAGCTCCACACACACTGACCCTTACTGGGTACAGATCCACATACACTGACTCTCACTGGGGTACAGATCCGCAGACACTGACCCTCACTGTATACAGATCCACACACACCAAACCTCACTGGGTACAGATCCACATACACTGACTCTCACTGGGGTACAGATCCGCAAACACTGACCCTCACTGTTTACAGATCCACACACTGACTTTCGCTGGGATACAGTTCGACACACACTGACTCTCACTGGGATACAGATCCTCGCACTGACTCTTACTGGGATACAGATCTACACACACTGACCCTCACTGGGATACAGATCCTCGCACTGACTCTCACTGGGATACAGATCTACACACACTGACCCTCACTGGGATACAGATCCTCGCACTGACTCTTACTGGGATACAGTTCCAAACACACTGACTCTCACTGGGATACAGATCTGCACACACTGACTCTCCCTGGGTACAGATCCACACACACTGACCCTGTTTGGGGTACAGTTCCAAACACACTGATTCTCACTGGGGTACAGATCCGCAAACACTGACTCTCACTGGGATACAGTTCCAAACACACTGACCCTCACTGGGGTACAGCTCCACACACACTGACCCTTACTGGGTACAGATCCACATACACTGACTCTCACTGTGGTACAGATCCGCAGACACTGACCCTCACTGTATACAGATCCACACACACCAAACCTCACTGGGTACAGATCCACATACACTGACTCTCACTGGGTACAGATCCACATACACTGACTCTCACTGGGGTACAGCTCCACACACACTGACCCTCACTGGGTACAGATCCACATACACTGACTCTCACTGGGGTACAGATCCGCAGACACTGACCCTCACTGTATACAGATCCACACACACCGAACCTCACTGGGTACAGATCCACAAACACTGACCCACACTGTGGTACAGATCCACACACACTGACCCTCTTTGGGGTACAGTTCCAAACACACTGACTCTCACTGGGGTACAGTTCCACACACACTGACTCTCACTGGGGTACAGTTCCACACAAAATGACTCTCACTGGGGTACATTTCTACACACACCGACTCTCACTGGGATACAGATCCACACACTTTGACTCTCACTGGGGTACATCTCCACACACACTGACTCCCACTGGGGTACAGATCCACTCACACTAACTCTCACTGGGGTACATCTCCACATGCACTGACTCTCAGTGGGATACAGTTCCAAACACACTGACTGTCACTGGGAGACAGATCTACACACACTCACTCTCAGTGGGATACAGATCTGCACACACTGACTCTCCCTGGGTACAGATCCACACACACTGACCCTGTTTGGGGTACAGTTCCAAACACACTGATTCTCACTGGGGTACAGATCCGCAAACACTGACTCTCACTGGGATACAGCTCCACACACACTGACCCTCACTGGGGTACAGCTCCACACACACTGACCCTCACTGGGTACAGATCCACATACACTGACTCTCACTGGGGTACAGATCCGCAGACACTGACTCTCACTGTTTACAGATCCACACACACCGAACCTCACTGGGTACAGATCCTCGCACTGACTCTTACTGGGATACAGATCGACACACACTGACTCTCACTGGGATACAGATCCTCGCACTGACTCTTACTGGGATACAGATCGACACACACTGACTCTCACTGGGATACAGATCCTCGCACTGACTCTTACTGGGATACAGATCGACACACACTGACCCTCACTGGGATACAGATACACACACACTGACTCTCACTGGGATACAGTTCCAAACACACTGACTCTCACTGGGAGACAGATCTGCACACACTGACTCTCCCTGGGTACAGATCCACACACACTGACCCTGTTTGGGGTACAGTTCCAAACACACTGATTCTCACTGGGGTACAGATCCGCAAACACTGACTCTCACTGGGATACAGTTCCAAACACACTGACCCTCACTGGGGTACAGCTCCACACACACTGACCCTCACTGGGTACAGATCCACATACACTGACTCTCACTGGGGTACAGATCCGCAGACACTGACTCTCACTGTATACAGATCCACACACACCGAACCTCACTGGGTACAGATCCACATACACTGACTCTCACTGGGGTACAGATCCGCACACACTGATCCTGACTGGGTACAGATCCATACACACTGACACTCACTGGGATTCAGATCTACACACTGACTCTCACTGGGTACAGATCCACACTCACTGTCTCTCACTGGGATACAGATCTACACACTGACTCTCACTGGGATACAGATCCACACACACTGACTGTCACTGGGATACAGTTCCACACACACCGACCCTCACTGGGGTACAAATCTACACACACTGACTCTCACTGGGGTACAGATCCACACACACTGACTCTCACTGCGGTACAGCTCCACACACACTGACTCTCACTGGGGTACAGATCAACACACACTGACTGTCACTGGGATACAGTTCCACACACACTGACCCTCACTGAGGTACAGATCCACACACACTGACTGTCACTGGGATACAGTTCCACACACACCGACCCTCACTGGGTACAGATCCACACACACTGTCTCTCACTCGGGTAGAGCTCCACACTCTCTGGCTCTCACTGGGGAACAGATCGACACACACTGACTGTCACTGGGATGCAGTTCCACACACACCGACCCTCACTGGGATACAGATCCACACACACTGACTGTCACTGGGATACAGTTCCACACACACCGACCCTCACTGGGATACAGATCCACACACTGACTCTCACTGGGATACAGTTACACACACAGACCCCCACTGGGATCCAGTTCCACACACTGACTCTCACTGGGATACAGATCCACACATTGACTCTCACTGGGATCCAGTCCCACACACACTGACTCTCTCTGGGATACAGTTCCACACACTGACCCTTACTGGGATCCAGTTCCACACACTGATTCTCACTGGGATAAAGTTCCACACACTGACCCTCACTGGGATGCAGTTCCACACACTGAACCTCACTGGGGTCCAGTTCCACACAAACTGACTCTCACTGGGATACAGATCCACACACTGACCCTCACTGGGATCCAGTTCCACACACACTGACCCTCACTGGGATCCAGTTCCACACACACTGTCTCTCACTGGGATCCAGTTCCACACACTGACCCTCACTGGCATCCAGTTCCACACACTGACTCTCACTGGGATACAGATCTACACACACTGACCCTCACTGGGATCCAGTTCCACACACACTGACCCTCACTGGGATACAGTTCCACACACTGACCCTCACTGGGTCCAGTTCCACACACACACTGACTCTCACTGGGATCCAGTTCCACTCACTGTCCCTCACTGGGATCCAGTTCCACACACACTGACTCTCACTGAGATACAGATCCACACACTGACTCTCACTGCGATACAGATCCACACACTGACTCTCACTGGGGTACAGTTCCACACACACTGACACTCAGTGGGGTACAGATCTACATACACTGAACCTCATTGGGGTTCAGTTCCACACACACTGACTTTCACTGGGATCCAGTTCCACACACTGACCCTAACTGGGATCCAAGTCCACACACACTGACTCTCACTGCGATACAGATCCACACACTGACTCTCAGTGGGATACATTTCCACACACACTGACACTCACTGGGGTACAGATCTACACACAATGACTCTCACTGGGGTACAGGTCCACACACACTGACTCTCACTGGGGTACAGATCAACACACACTGACTCTCACTCGGGTAGAGCTCCACACACTCTGGCTCTCACTGGGGAACAGATCGACACACACCGACCCTCACTGGGATACAGTTCCACACACACCGACCCTCACTGGGATACAGATCCACACACACTGACTGTCACTGGGATACAGTTCCACACACACCGACCCTCACTGGGATACAGTTCCACACACACCGACCCTCACTGGGATACAGATCCACACACACTGACTGTCACTGGGATACAGTTCCACACACACCGACCCTCACTGGGATACAGATCCACACACTGACTCTCACTGGGATACAGATCTACACACACTGACTCTTTCTGGGATACAGTTCCACACACTGACCCTTACTGGGATCCAGTTCCACACACACTGATTCTCACTGGGATACAGTTCCACACACTGACCCTCACTGGGATGCAGTTCCACACACACACTGACTCTCACTGGGATCCAGTTCCACACACTGTCCCTCACTGGTATCCAGTTCCACACACACTGACTCTCACTGAGATACAGATCCACACACTGACACTCACTGGGATACAGATCCACACACTGACTCTCACTGCGATACAGATCCACACACTGACTCTCACTGGGGTACAGTTCCACACACACTGACACTCACTGGGGTACAGATCTACACATACTGACTCTCACTGGTATACAGATCTACATACACTGACACTCATTGGGGTTCAGTTCCACACACACTGACTTTCACTGGGATCCAGTTCCACACAATGTCCCGAACTGGGATCCAAGTCCACACACACTGACTCTCACTGCGATACAGATCCACACACTGACTCTCAGTGGGATACAGTTCCACACACACTGACACTCACTGGGGTACAGATCTACACACACTGACTCTCACTGGGGTACAGATCCACACACACTGACTCTCACTGGGGTACAGCTCCACACACACTGACTCTCAATAGGGTACATATCGACACACACTGACTGTCTCTGGGATACAGTTCCACACACACCGACCCTCACTGGGTCCAGATCCACACACTGACTCTAACTGGGATACAGATCTACACAGACTGACTGTCACTGGGATAAAGATCTACACAAACTGACTCTCACTGGGATACAGATCCACACACTGACTCTCACTGGGCTACGGTCCCACACACACTGACACTCACTGAGATACAGATCTACACACACTGACCCTCACTGGGGTACAGATCCGCAAACACTGACTCTCACTGGGATACAGTTCCAAACACACTGACCCTCACTGGGGTACAGCTCCACACACACTGACCCTCACTGGGTACAGATCCACACACACTGACTCTCACTGTGGTACAGATCCGCAGACACTGACCCTCACTGTATACAGATCCACACACACCAAACCTCACTGGGTACAGATACACATACACTGACTCTCACTGGGGTACAGATCCGCAAACACTGACCCTCACTGTATACAGATCCACACACACTGACACTCACTGGGATTCAGATCCACACACTGACCCTGACTGGGTACAGATCCACACACACTGACACTCACTGGGATTCAGATCCACACACTGACTCTCACTGGGTACAGATCCACACACACTGTCTCTCACTGGGATACAGATCTACACACTGACTCTCACTGGGATACAGATCCACACACTGACTCTCACTGGGTACAGATCCACACACACTGTCTCTCACTGGGATACAGATCGACACACTGACTCTCACTGGGATACAGATCCACACACACTGACTGTCACTGGGATACAGTTCCACACACACCGACCCTCACTGGGATACAGATCCACACACACTGACTGTCACTGGGATACAGTTCCGCACACACCGACCCTCACTGGGATACAGATGCACACACTGACTCTCACTGGGCTACGGTTCCACACACACTGACACTCACTGAGATACAGATCTACACACACTGACCCTCACTGGGATACAGATCCACACACTGACTCTCACTGGGATACAGTTCCACACACACTGACCCTCACTGGGATACAGATCCTCGCACTGACCCTCACTGGGATACAGATACACACACACTGACTCTCACTGGGATACAGTTCCAAACACACTGACTGTCACTGGGAGACAGATCTACACACACTCACTCTCAGTGGGATACAGATCTGCACACATTGACTCTCCCTGGGTACAGATCCACACACACTGACCCTGTTTGGGGTATAGTTCCAAACACACTGATTCTCACTGGGGTACAGATCCGCAAACACTGACTCTCACTGGGATACAGTTCCAAACACACTGACCCTCACTGGGGTACAGCTCCACACACACTGACCCTCACTGGGTACAGATCCACATACACTGACTCTCACTGGGATACAGATCCGCAAACACTGACCCTCACTGTATACAGATCCACACACACCGAACCTCACTGGGTACAGATCCACATACACTGACTCTCACTGGGGTACAGATCCACACACACTGACACTCACTGGGGTACAGATCCATACACACTGACACTCACTGGGATTCAGATCTACACACTGACTCTCACTGGGTACAGATCCACACACACTGACACTCACTGGGATACAGATCTACACACACTGACTGTCACTGGGATACAGTTCCACACACACCGACCCTCACTGGGATACAGATCCACACACTGACTCTCACTGGGATACAGATCTACACACACTGACTCTCACTGGGATCCAGTTCCACACACACTGACTCTCACTGGGGTACAGTTCCACACACACTGACTCTCACTGGGGTACAGTTCCACACAAACTGACTCTCACTGGGGTACATTTCCACACACACTGACTCTCACTGGGATACAGATCCACACACTTTGACTCTCACTGGGGTACAGATCCACTCACACTGACTCTCACTGGGGTACATCTCCACACACACTGACTCTCACTGGGGTACAGATCCATTCACACTGACTCTCACTGGGATACATCTCCACATACACTGACTCTCACTGGGATTCAGATCCACACACACTGACTCTCACTGGGGTACAGATCCACTCACACTAACTCTCACTGGGGTACATCTCCACATACACTGACTCTCACTGGGATACAGATCCTCGCACTGAATCTCACTGGGATACAGATCTACACACATTGACTCTCACTGGGATACAGTTCCAAACACACTGTCACTGGGAGACAGATCTACACACACTCACTCTCAGTGGGATACAGATCTGCACACACTGACTCTCCCTGGGTACAGATCCACACACACTGACCCTGTTTGCGGTACAGTTCCAAACACACTGATTCTCACTGGGGTACAGATCCGCAACACTGACTCTCACTGGGATACAGTTCCAAACACACTGACCCTCACTGGGGTACAGCTCCACACACACTGACCCTCACTGGGTACAGATCCACATACACTGACCCTCACTGGGGTACAGCTCCACACACACTGACCCTCACTGGGTACAGATCCACACACACTGACTGTCACTGGGATACAGTTCCACACACACCGACCCTCACTGGGATACAGATCCACACACGCTGACTATCACTGGGATACAGTTCCACACACACCGACCCTCACTGGGATACAGATCCACACACTGACTCTCACTGGGATACAGATCTACACACACTGACTGTCACTGGGATACAGTTCCACACACACCGACCCTCACTGGGATACAGATCCACACACTGACTCTCACTGGGATACAGATCTACACACACTGACTCTCACTGGGATACAGTTCCACACACTGACCCCCACTGGGATCCAGTTCCACACACTGACTCTCACTGGGATACAGATCCACACATTGACTCTCACTGGGATACAGATCTACACACACTGACTCTCTCTGGGATCCAGTTCCACACACACTGATTCTCACTGGGATACAGTTCCACACACTGACCCTCACTGGGATGCAGTTCCACACACTGAACCTCACTGGGATCCAGTTCCACACAAACTGACTCTCACTGGGATACAGATCCACACACTGACCCTCACTGGGATCCAGTTCCACACACACTGACCCTCACTGGGTACAGATCAACACACACAGACACTCACTGGGGTACAGATCCACACACACCGACCATCAATGGGTACAGATCCACATACACTGACTCTCACTCGGGTACAGATCCACACACACTTACCCTCACTGGGTACAGATCCACACACACTGACACTCACTGGGGTACAGATCCATACACACTGACTCTCACTGGGATACAGATCCACACACTGACTCTCATTGGGGTGCAGCTCCACACACTCTGAAACTCACTGGGGTACAGATCTACACACACTGACTCTCACTGGGATACAGATCGACACAAACTGACTCTCACTGGGATACAGATCCACACACTGACACTCACTGGGATACAGATCTACACACTGACTCTCACTGGGATACAGATCCACACACACTGTCTCACACTGGGATGCAGATCTACACACTGACTCTCACTGGGATACAGATCCACACAGAATGACTGTCACTGGGATACAGTTCCACACACACTGACTCTCACTGGGGTACTGTTCCACTGACACTGACCCTCACTGAGATACAATTCCAAACACACTGACACTCACTGGTGTACAGTTCAACACACACTGACCCTCTTTGGGGTACAGTTCCAAACACACTGACTCTCACTGGGGTACAGTTCCACACTCACTGACTCTCACTGGGGTACTGTTCCACTGACACTGACCCTCACTGAGATACAATTCCAAACACACTGACACTCACTGGTGTACAGTTCAACACACACTGACTCTCACTTGGGTACAGGTTCCACACACACTGACACTCACTGGGGTACAGGTTCCACAGTCGTTGACTCTCACAAGGGTACGGGTTCCACTGACACTGCATCTCACTGGGGTACGGGTTCCACACATACTGACTCTCACTGGGGTACGGGTTCCACAGACACTGACTCTCACTGGGGTACAGGTTCCACAGTCGTTGATTCTCACAAGGGTACGGGTTCCACTGACACTGCATCTCACTGCGGTACAGTTCCACACACACTGACTCGCACTGGGATACAAATCCAAACACTGACTCTCACTGGGATACAGATCCACACACTGACTTTCATTGGGGTAAAGTTCCACACACACTGACTCTCACTGGGGTACAGTTCAACAGACACTGACCCTCACTGAGGTACAATTCCACAGACACTGACACTCACTGGGGTACAGTTCCACACATACTGACTCTCAGTGGGGTTCAGATCCACACACATTGAATCTCACTAAGGATCAATTCCACACACACTGACACTCAATGGGGTAGAGTTTCACACACATTGACACTCACTGGGGTACAGTTCCACACACATTGAATCTCACTGGGGTACAGTTCCACAGACACATTGACACTCACTGGTGTACAGTTCCACACACATTGAATCTCACTGGGGTACAGTTCCACAGACACTGACCCTCACTGAGGTACAATTCCACACACACTGACACTCAATGGGGTACAGTTCCAGACACATTGACACTCACTGGTGTACAGTTCCACACACATTGAATCTCACTGGGGTACAGTTCCACAGACACTGACCCTCACTGAGGTACAATTCCACACACACTGACACTCACTGGGGTACAGTTCCACACACACTGGCCCTCACTGGGGTACAGCTCCACAAACACTGACCCACACTGTGGTACAGATCCACAGACACTGACCCTCTTTGGGGTACAGTTCCAAACACACTGACTCTCACAGAGGTACAGTTCCACACACACTGACTCTGACTGGGGTACATTTCCACACACATTGACTCTCACTGGGATACAGTTCCACACACACCGACCCTCACTGGGTACAGATCCACACACACTGTCTCTCACTCGGGTAGAGCTCCACACTCTCTGGCTCTCACTGGGGAACAGATCGACACACACTGACTGTCACTGGGATGCAGTTCCACACACACCGACCCTCACTGGGATACAGATCCACACACACTGACTGTCACTGGGATACAGTTCCACACACACCGACCCTCACTGGGATACAGATCCACACACTGACTCTCACTGGGATACAGATCTACACACACTGACTCTCACTGGGATACAGTTCCACACACTGACCCCCACTGGGATCCAGTTCCACACACTGACTCTCACTGGGATACAGATCCACACATTGACTCTCACTGGGATCCAGTCCCACACACAGTGACTCTCTCTGGGATACAGTTCCACACACTGACCCTTACTGGGTTCCAGTTCCACACACACTGATTCTCACTGGGATACAGTTCCACACACACTGACTCTCTCTGGGATACAGATCCACACACTGACCCTCACTGGGATGCAGTTCCACACACTGAACCTCACTGGGGTCCAGTTCCACACAAACTGACTCTCACTGGGATACAGATCCACACACTGACCCTCACTGGGATCCAGTTCCACACACACTGACCCTCACTGGGATCCAGTTCCACACACACTGTCTCTCACTGGGATCCAGTTCCACACACTGACCCTAACTGGGATCCAGGTCCACACACACTGACTCTCACTGCGATACAGATCCACACACTGACTCTCAGTGGGATACATTTCCACACACACTGACACTCACTGGGGTACAGATCTACACACAATGACTCTCACTGGGGTACAGGTCCACACACACTGACTCTCACTGGGGTACAGCTCCACACACACTGACTCTCACTGGGGTACAGATCAACACACACTGACTCTCACTCGGGTAGAGCTCCACACACTCTGGCTCTCACTGGGGAACAGATCGACACACACCGACCCTCACTGGGATACAGTTCCACACACACTGACCCTCACTGGGATACAGATCCACACACACTGACTGTCACTGGGATACAGTTCCACACACACCGACCCTCACTGGGATACAGATCCACACACTGACTCTCACTGGGATACAGATCTACACACACTGACTCTCACTGGGATACAGTTCCACACACTGACCCCCACTGGGATCCAGTTCCACACACTGACTCTCACTGGGATACAGATCCACACACTGACACTCACTGGGGTACAGATCTACACATACTGACTCTCACTGGTATACAGATCTACATACACTGACACTCATTGGGGTTCAGTTCCACACACACTGACTTTCACTGGGATCCAGTTCCACACACTGTCCCTAACTGGGATCCAAGTCTTCACACACTGACTGTCTCTGGGATACAGTTCCACACACACCGACCCTCACTGGGTACAGATCCACAGACACTGACCCTCACTGAGGTACAATTCCACACACACTGACACTCACTGGGGTACAGTTCCACACACACTGGCCCTCACTGGGGTACAGCTCCACAAACACTGACCCACACTGTGGTACAGATCCACAGACACTGACCCTCTTTGGGGTACAGTTCCAAACACACTGACTCTCACAGAGGTACAGTTCCACACACACTGACTCTGACTGGGGTACATTTCCACACACATTGACTCTCACTGGGATACAGTTCCACACACACCGACCCTCACTGGGTACAGATCCACACACACTGTCTCTCACTCGGGTAGAGCTCCACACTCTCTGGCTCTCACTGGGGAACAGATCGACACACACTGACTGTCACTGGGATGCAGTTCCACACACACCGACCCTCACTGGGATACAGATCCACACACACTGACTGTCACTGGGATACAGTTCCACACACACCGACCCTCACTGGGATACAGATCCACACACTGACTCTCACTGGGATACAGATCTACACACACTGACTCTCACTGGGATACAGTTCCACACACTGACCCCCACTGGGATCCAGTTCCACACACTGACTCTCACTGGGATACAGATCCACACATTGACTCTCACTGGGATCCAGTCCCACACACAGTGACTCTCTCTGGGATACAGTTCCACACACTGACCCTTACTGGGATCCAGTTCCACACACACTGATTCTCACTGGGATACAGTTCCACACACACTGACTCTCTCTGGGATACAGATCCACACACTGACCCTCACTGGGATGCAGTTCCACACACTGAACCTCACTGGGGTCCAGTTCCACACAAACTGACTCTCACTGGGATACAGATCCACACACTGACCCTCACTGGGATCCAGTTCCACACACACTGACCCTCACTGGGATCCAGTTCCACACACACTGTCTCTCACTGGGATCCAGTTCCACACACTGACCCTAACTGGGATCCAGGTCCACACACACTGACTCTCACTGCGATACAGATCCACACACTGACTCTCAGTGGGATACATTTCCACACACACTGACACTCACTGGGGTACAGATCTACACACAATGACTCTCACTGGGGTACAGGTCCACACACACTGACTCTCACTGGGGTACAGCTCCACACACACTGACTCTCACTGGGGAACAGATCGACACACACCGACCCTCACTGGGATACAGTTCCACACACACTGACCCTCACTGGGATACAGATCCACACACACTGACTGTCACTGGGATACAGTTCCACACACACCGACCCTCACTGGGATACAGATCCACACACTGACTCTCACTGGGATACAGATCTACACACACTGACTCTCACTGGGATACAGTTCCACACACTGACCCCCACTGGGATCCAGTTCCACACACTGACTCTCACTGGGATACAGATCCACACACTGACACTCACTGGGGTACAGATCTACACATACTGACTCTCACTGGTATACAGATCTACATACACTGACACTCATTGGGGTTCAGTTCCACACACACTGACTTTCACTGGGATCCAGTTCCACACACTGTCCCTAACTGGGATCCAAGTCTTCACACACTGACTGTCTCTGGGATACAGTTCCACACACACCGACCCTCACTGGGTACAGATCCACACAGACTGACTGTCACTGGGATAAAGATCTACACAAACTGACTCTCACTGGGATACAGATCCACACACTGACTCTCACTGGGCTACGGTCCCACACACACTGACACTCACTGAGATACAGATCTACACACACTGACCCTCACTGGGATACAGATCCACTCACACTAACTCTCACTGGGGTACATCTCCACATACACTGACTCTCACTGGAATACAGATCCACACACTGACTCTCACTGGGCTACGGTCCCACACACACTGACACTCACTGAGATACAGATCTACACACACTGACTCTCACTGGGGTACAGATCCACTCACACTAACTCTCACTGGGGTACATCTCCACATACACTGACTCTCACTGGGATACAGATCTACACACACTGACCCTCACTGGGATACAGATACACACACACTGACTCTCACTGGGATTCAGTTCCAAACACAGTGACTGTCACTGGGAGACAGATCTACACACACTCACTCTCAGTGGGATACAGATCTGCACACACTGACTCTCCCTGGGTACAGATCCACACACACTGACCCTGTTTGGGGTACAGTTCCAAACACACTGATTCTCACTGGGGTACAGATCCGCAAACACTGACTCTCACTGGGATACAGTTCCAAACACACTGACCCTCACTGGGGTACAGCTCCACACACACTGACCCTCACTGGGTACAGATCCACATACACTGACTCTCACTGTGGTACAGATCCGCAGACACTGACCCTCACTGTATACAGATCCACACACACCAAACCTCACTGGGTACAGATCCACATACACTGACTCTCACTGGGGTACAGATCCGCACACACTGACCCTGACTGGGTACAGATCCACACACACTGACACTCACTGGGATTCAGATCCACACACTGACTCTCACTGGGTACAGATCCACACACACTGTCTCTCACTGGGATACAGATCTACACACTGACTCTCACTGGGATACAGATCCACACACTAACTCTCACTGGGTACAGATCCACACACACTGTCTCTCACTGGGATACAGATCGACACACTGACTCTCACTGGGATACAGATCCACACACACTGACTGTCACTGGGATACAGTTCCACACACACCGACCCTCACTGGGATACAGATCCACACACACTGACTGTCACTGGGATACAGTTCCGCACACACCGACCCTCACTGGGATACAGATCCACACACTGACTCTCACTGGGATACAGATCGACACACACTGACTCTCACTGGGATAAAGATCTACACAAACTGACTCTCACTGGGATACAGATGCACACACTGACTCTCACTGGGCTACGGTTCCACACACACTGACACTCACTGAGATACAGATCTACACACACTGACCCTCACTGGGATACAGATCCACACACTGACTCTCACTGGGATACAGTTCCACACACACTGACCCTCACTGGGATACAGATCCTCGCACTGACCCTCACTGGGATACAGATACACACACACTGACTCTCACTGGGATACAGTTCCAAACACACTGACTGTCACTGGGAGACAGATCTACACACACTCACTCTCAGTGGGATACAGATCTGCACACATTGACTCTCCCTGGGTACAGATCCACACACACTGACCCTGTTTGGGGTACTGTTCCAAACACACTGATTCTCACTGGGGTACAGATCCGCAAACACTGACTCTCACTGGGATACAGTTCCAAACACACTGACCCTCACTGGGGTACAGCTCCACACACACTGACCCTCACTGGGTACAGATCCACATACACTGACTCTCACTGGGGTACAGATCCGCAAACACTGACCCTCACTGTATACAGATCCACACACACCGAACCTCACTGGGTACAGATCCACATACACTGACTCTCACTGGGGTACAGATCCGCACACACTGACCCTGACTGGGTACAGATCCACACACACTGACACTCACTGGGGTACAGATCCATACACACTGACACTCACTGGGATTCAGATCTACACACTGACTCTCACTGGGTACAGATCCACACACACTGACACTCACTGGGATACAGATCTACACACACTGACTGTCACTGGGATACAGTTCCACACACACCGACCCTCACTGGGATACAGATCCACACACTGACTCTCACTGGGATACAGATCTACACACACTGACTCTCACTGGGATCCAGTTCCACACACACTGACTCTCACTGGGGTACAGATCCATACACACTGACACTCACTGGGATTCAGATCTACACACTGACTCTCACTGGGTACAGATCCACACACACTGACACTCACTGGGATACAGATCTACACACACTGACTGTCACTGGGATACAGTTCCACACACACCGACCCTCACTGGGATACAGATCCACACACTGACTCTCACTGGGATACAGATCTACACACACTGACTCTCACTGGGATCCAGTTCCACACACACTGACTCTCACTGGGGTACATTTCCACACACACTGACTCTCACTGGGATACAGATCCACACACTTTGACTCTCACTGGGGTACAGATCCACTCACACTGACTCTCACTGGGGTACATCTCCACACACACTGACTCTCACTGGGGTACAGATCCATTCACACTGACTCTCACTGGGATACATCTCCACATACACTGACTCTCACTGGGATTCAGATCCACACACACTGACTCTCACTGGGGTACAGATCCACTCACACTAACTCTCACTGGGGTACATCTCCACATACACTGACTCTCACTGGGATACAGATCCTCGCACTGAATCTCACTGGGATACAGATCTACACACATTGACTCTCACTGGGATACAGTTCCAAACACACTGTCACTGGGAGACAGATCTACACACACTCACTCTCAGTGGGATACAGATCTGCACACACTGACTCTCCCTGGGTACAGATCCACACACACTGACCCTGTTTGCGGTACAGTTCCAAACACACTGATTCTCACTGGGGTACAGATCCGCAACACTGACTCTCACTGGGATACAGTTCCAAACACACTGACCCTCACTGGGGTACAGCTCCACACACACTGACCCTCACTGGGTACAGATCCACATACACTGACCCTCACTGGGGTACAGCTCCACACACACTGACCCTCACTGGGTACAGATCCACACACACTGACTGTCACTGGGATACAGTTCCACACACACCGACCCTCACTGGGATACAGATCCACACACGCTGACTATCACTGGGATACAGTTCCACACACACCGACCCTCACTGGGATACAGATCCACACACTGACTCTCACTGGGATACAGATCTACACACACTGACTCTCACTGGGATCTAGTTCCACACACTGACTCTCACTGGGATACAGATCCACACATTGACTCTCACTGGGATACAGATCTACACACACTGACTCTCACTGGGATCCAGTTCCACACAAACTGACTCTCACTGGGATACAGATCCACACACTGACCCTCACTGGGATCCAGTTCCACACACACTGACCCTCACTGGGTACAGATCAACACACACAGACACTCACTGGGGTACAGATCCACACACACCGACCATCAATGGGTACAGATCCACATACACTGACTCTCACTCGGGTACAGATCCACACACACTTACCCTCACTGGGTACAGATCCACACACACTGACACTCACTGGGGTACAGATCCATACACACTGACTCTCACTGGGATACAGATCCACACACTGACTCTCACTGGGGTACATTTCCACACACTCTGAAACTCACTGGGGTACAGATCTACACACACTGACTCTCACTGGGATACAGATCTACACAAACTGACTCTCACTGGGATACAGATCCACACACTGACACTCACTGGGATACAGATCTACACACTGACTCTCACTGGGATACAGATCCACACACACTGTCTCTCACTGGGATACAGATCTACACACTGACTCTCACTGGGATACAGATCCACACAGAATGACTGTCACTGGGATACAGTTCCACACACACTGACTCTCACTGGGGAACTGTTCCACTGACACTGACCCTCACTGAGATACAATTCCAAACACACTGACACTCACTGGTGTACAGTTCAACACACAAAGACCCTCTTTGGGGTACAGTTCCAAACACACTGACTCTCACTGGGGTACAGTTCAACACACACTGACTCTCACTGGGGTCCGGGTTCCACAGACACTGACTCTCACTGGGGTACGGGTTCCACAGACACTGACTCTCACTGGGGTACAGGTTCCACACACACTAACTCTCACTGGGGTATGGGTTCCACACTCACTGACTCTCACTGGGGAACAGGTTCCACACACACTGACTCTCACTGGAGTATGGGTTCCACTCACACTGACTCTCACTGGGGTACCGTTCCACACACACTGACCCTCACTGGGGTACAGTTCCACACACACAATCTCTCACTGGGGTACGGGTTCCACACACACTGACTTTCACAGGGGTACGGGTTCCACACACACTGACACTCACTCGGGTGCGGGTTCCGCAGACACTGACCCTCACTGGGGTACGGGATCCACAGACACTGGCTCTCACTGGGATACGGGTTCCATACACACTGACTCTCACTGGGGTACAGTTCCACACATACTGACCCTCACTGGGATACAGATACACACACACTGACTCTCACTGGGATACAGTTCCAAACACGCTGACTCTCACTGGGAGACAGATCTACACACACTGACTCTCACTGGGTACAGATCCACACACACTGACCCTCTTTGGGGTACAGTTCCAAACACACTGATTCTCACTGGGGTACAGATCCGCAAACACTGACTCTCACAGGGGTACAGTTCCAAACACACTGACCCTCACTGGGGTATGGGTTCCACACACACTGAGCCTCACTGGGGTACGGGTTCCACACACACTGACTCTGAATGGGGTACAGTTCCACACACACTGACTCTCACTGGGGTACGGGTTCCACGCACACTGACTCTCACTGGGGTACGGGTTCCATACACACTGACTCTCACTGGAATACGGGTTCCACACACATTGACTCTCACTGGGTTACGGGTTCCACAGACACTGACTCTCACTGGGGTACAGATCCACACACACTGACTCTCACTGGGATTCAGATCCACACACATTGACTCTCACTGGGGTACAGATCCACACACACTGACCCTCACTTGGGTACAGCTCCACTCACACTGACCCTCACTGGGTACAGATCCACACACACTGACTGTCACTGGGATACAGTTCCACACACAACGACCCTCACTGGGTACAGATCCACACTCACAGACCCTCACTGGGTAGAGATCGATACACGCTGACTCTCACTGGGTTACAGCTCCAGCCACACTGACTCTCACTGGGGTACAGATCCACACACACTGACTCTCACTGGGGTACAGCTCCACACACACTGACTCTCACTGGGGTACAGATCCACACACACTGACTCTCACTGGGATACAGTTCCACACACACCGACCCTCACTGGGTACAGATCCACACACACTGACTGTCACTGGGATACAGTTCCACACACACCGACCCTCACTGGGTACAGATCCACACACACTGACTCTCACTGGGATCCAGTTCCACACACACTGACTCTCACTGGGATCCACTTCCACACACACTGACTCTCACTGGGATACAGATCCACACACTGACCCTCACTGGGATCCAGTTCCACACACACTGACACTCACTGGGATCCAGTTCCACACACACTGACTCTCAATGGGATACAGTTCCACACACTGACCCTCACTGGGATCCAGTTCCACACACTGACCCTCACTGGGATCCAGTTCCACACACACCCTGACTCTCACTGGGATCCAGTTCCGCACACTGACCCTCACTGGGATCCAGTCCCACACACACTGACTCTCACTACGATACAGATCCACTCACTGACTCTCACTGGGGTACAGTTCCACACACACTGACACTCATTGGGATACAGATCTACACAAACTGACTCTCACTGGGATACAGTTCCACACACACTGACTCTCACTGGGATAAAGATCTACACAAACTGACTCTCACTGGGATACAGATCCACACACTGACTCTCGCTGGGATACAGTTCGACACACACTGACTCTCACTGGGATAAAGATCTACACAAACTGACTCTCACTGGGAGACAGATCCTCGCACTGACTCTCACTGGGATACAGATCTACACAAACTGACTCTCACTGGGATACAGTTCCACACACACCGACCCTCACTGGGATACGGGTTCCACACACACTAACTCTCACTGGGGTATGGGTTCCACACTCACTGACTCTCACTGGGGAACAGGTTCCACACACACTGACTCTCACTGGAGTATGGGTTCCACTCACACTGACTCTCACTGGGGTAACGTTCCACACACACTGACCCTCACTGGGGTACAGTTCCACACACACAATCTCTCACTGGGGAACAGGTTCCACACACACTGACTCTCACTGAGATATGGGTTCCACACACACTGACTCTCACAGGGGTACGGGTTCCACACACACTGACACTCACTCGGGTACGGGTTCCGCAGACACTGACTCTCACTGGGGTACGGGTTCCATACACAATGACTCTCACTGGGGTACAGTTCCACACACACTGACTCTCACTGGGGTATGGGTTCCACACACACTGAGCCTCACTGGGGTACGGGTTCCACACACACTGACTCTGAATGGGGTACAGTTCCACACACACTGACTCTCACTGGGGTACAGTACCACACACACTGACTCTCACTGGGGTACGGGTTCCACAGACACTGACTCTCACTGGGGTACAGGTTCCACACACACTGACTCTCACTGGGGTACGGGTTCCACACACACTGGCTCTCACTGGGATACGGGTTCCACACACACTGATCCTCACTGGGGTACAGTTCCACACACATAGTCTCTCACTGGGGAACAGGTTCCACACACACTAACTCTCACTGGGGTATGGGTTCCACACTCACTGACTCTCACTGGGGAACAGGTTCCACACACACTGACTCTCACTGGGGTATGGGTTCCACTCACACTGACTCTCACTGGGGTACCGTTCCACACACACTGACCCTCACTGGGGTACAGTTCCACACACACAATCTCTCACTGGGGAACAGGTTCCACACACACTGACTCTCACTGAGGTATGGGTTCCACACACACTGACTCTCACTGGGGTACGGGTTCCATACACACTGACTCTCACTGGGGTACAGTTCCACACACACTGACTCTCACTGGGGTATGGGTTCCACACACACTGAGCCTCACTGGGGTACGGGTTCCACACACACTGACTCTGAATGGGGTACAGTTCCACACACACTGACTCTCACTGGGGTACGGGTTCCACAGACACTGACTCTCACTGGGGTACAGGTTCCACACACACTGACTCTCACTGGGGTTCCCCACGGTAGGCTATTGCAGAAAATACGCAAGTATGGGGTTGAAGGTGATTTAGAGCTTAGGATCAGAAATTGGCTAGCTGAAAGAAGACAGAGGGTGGTGGTTGATGGCAAATGTTCATCCTGGAGTTTAGTTACTAGTGGTGTACCGCAAGGTTCTGTTTTGGGGCCACTGCTGTTTGTCATTTTTATAAACGACCTGGATGAGGGTGTAGAAGGGTGGGTTAGTAAATTTGCGGATGACACGAAGGTCGGTGGAGTTGTGGATAGTGTCGAAGGGTGTTGTAGGGTACAGAGGGACATAGATAGGCTGCAGAGCTGGGCTGTGAGATGGCAAATGGAATTTAATGCGGAGAAGTGTGAGGTGATTCACTTTGGAAGGAGTAACAGCAATGCAGAGTACTGGGCTAATGGGAAGATTCTTGGTAGTGTAGATGAGCAGAGAGATCTTGGTATCCAGGTACATAAATCCCTGAAAGTTGCTACCCAGGTTAATAGGGCTGTTAAGAAGGCATATGGTGTGTTAGCCTTTATTAGTAGGGGGATCGAGTTTCAGAGCCACGGGGTCATGATGCAGCTGTACAAAACTCTGGTGAGGCCGCACCTGGAGTATTGCGTGCAGTTCTGGTCACCGCATTATAGGAAGGATGTCGAAGCTTTGGAAAGGGTGCAGAGGAGATTTACTAGGATGTTGCCTGGTATGGAAGGAAGGTCTTACGAGGAAAGGCTGAGGGACTTGGGGTTGTTTTCGTTAGAGAGAAGGAGGAGGAGAGGTGACTTAATAGAGACATACAAGATAATCAGAGGGTTAGATAGGGTGGATAGTGAGAGTCTTTTTCCTCGGATGAGGATGGCAAACACGAGGGGACATAGCTTTAAGTTGAGGGGTGAAAGATATAGGACAGATGTCAGAGGTAGTTTCTTTACGCAGAGAGTAGTAGGGGCGTGGAACGCCCTGCCTGCAACAGTAGTAGACTCGCCAACTTTAAGGGCATTTAAGTGGTCATTGGATAGACATATGGATGTAAATGGAATAGTGTAGGTCAGATGATCGGCGCAACATCGAGGGCCGAAGGGCCTGTACTGCACTGTAATATTCTAATTCTAATTCTAAAAAAAACATACTGACCCTCACTGGGGTATAGTTCCACACACACTGACTGTCACTGGGGAACTGGTTCCACACACACTGACTCTCACTGGGGTACAGTTCCACTCACACAGACTCTCACTGGGGAACAGGTTCCACACACACTGAGTCTCACTGGGGTATGGGTTCCACACACACTGACTCTCACTGGGGTATGGGTTCCACACACACTGAGCCTCACTGGGGTACAGGTTCCACACACACTGAGCCTCACTGGGGTACAGGTTCCACACACACTGACTCTGACTGGGGTACAGTTCCACACACACTGATTCTCACTGGGGTACGGGTTCCGCACACACTGACATCACTAGGGTACGGGTTCCACATACACTGACTCTCACTGGGGTACAGGTTCCACTGACACTGACTCTCACTGGGGTACGGGTTCCACATACACTGACTCTCACTGGGGTACAGGTTCCACACACACTGATTCTCACTGGGGTACGGGTTCCGCACACACTGACTCTCACTGGGGTACGGGTTCCACACACACTGACATCACTAGGGTACGGGTTCCACATACACTGACTCTCACTGGGGTACAGGTTCCACACACACTGACTCTCACTGGGGTACGGGTTCCACACACACTGACTATCACTGGGGTACGGGTACCACACACACTGACCCTCACTAGGGTACGGGTTCCACAGACACTGACTCTCACTGGGGTACGGGTTCCACACACACTGACCCTCACTAGGGTACGGGTTCCACAGACACTGACTCTCACTGGGGTACGGGTTCCACACGCACTGACTCTCACTGGGATACGGGTTCCACACACACTGACTGTGACTGGGGTACAGTTCCACACACACTGATTCTCACTGGGGTACGGGTTCCAGACACACTGACTCTCACTGGGATACGGGTTCCACTCACACTGTGACTGTCACTGGGATACAGTTCCTCACACACCGACCCTCACTGGGTACAGATCCACACACACTGACTCTCACTGGGGTAGAGCTCCACACACACTGGCTCTCACTGGGGAACAGATCGACACACACTGACTGTCACTGGGATACAGTTCCACACATACCGACCCTCACTGGGATACAGATCCACACAGTGACTCTCACTGGGATACAGATCTATACACACTGACTCTCACTGGGATACAGTTCCACACTCTGACCCTCACTGGGATCCACTTCCACACACACTGACTCTCACTGGGGTACGGGTTCCACACACACTGACTCTCACAGGGGTACGGGTTCCACACACACTGACACTCACTCGGGTACGGGTTCCACAGACACTGACCCTCACTGGGGTACGGGATCCACAGACACTGGCTCTCACTGGGATACGGGTTCCATACACACTGACTCTCACTGGGGTATAGTTCCACACACACTGACTGTCACTGGGGAACTGGTTGCACACACACTGACTCTCACTGGGGTACAGTTCCACTCACACAGACTCTCACTGGGGAACAGGTTCCACACACACTGAGTCTCACTGGGGTATGGGTTCCACACACACTGACTCTCACTGGGGTATGGGTTCCACACACACTGAGCCTCACTGGGGTACAGGTTCCACACACACTGACTCTGACTGGGGTACAGTTCCACACACACTGATTCTCACTGGGGTACGGGTTTCGCACACACTGACTCTCACTGGGGTACGGGTTCCACACACACTGACATCACTAGGGTACGGGTTCCACATACACTGACTCTCACTGGGGTACAGGTTCCACACACACTGACTCTCACTGGGGTATGGGTTCCACACACACTGACTCTCACTGGGGTACGGGTTCCACACACACTGACCCTCACTAGGGTACGGGTTCCACAGACACTGACTCTCACTGGGGTACAGGTTCCACACACACTGACTCTCACTGGGGTACGGGTTCCACACACACTGACTCTCACTGGGATACGGGTTCCACACACACTGAGCCTCACTGGGGTACAGGTTCCACACACACTGACTGTGACTGGGGTACAGTTCCACACACACTGATTCTCACTGGGGTACGGGTTCCGCACACACTGACTCTCACTGGGGTACGGGTTCCACACACACTGACTCTCACTGGGATACGGGTTCCACTCACACTGTGACTGTCACTGGGATACAGTTCCTCACACACCGACCCTCACTGGGTACAGATCCACACACACTGACTCTCACTGGGGTAGAGCTCCACACACACTGGCTCTCACTGGGGAACAGATCGACACACACTGACTGTCACTGGGATACAGTTCCACACATACCGACCCTCACTGGGATACAGATCCACACACTCACTCTCACTGGGATACAGATCTACACACACTGACTCTCACTGGGATACAGTTCCACACTCTGACCCTCACTGGGATCCAGTTCCACACACACTGACTCTCACTGGGATCCACTTCCACACACACTGACTCTCACTGGGATACAGATCCACACACACTGACTCTCACTGGGGAACAGGTTCCACACACACTGAGTCTCACTGGGGTACAGGTTCCACACACACTGACTCTGACTGGGGTACAGTTCCACACACACTGATTCTCACTGGGGTACGGGTTCCGCACACACTGACTCTCACTGGGGTACGGGTTCCACACACACTGACTCTCACTGGGGATACGGGTTCCACAGACACTGACTCTCACTGGGGTACAGGTTCCACACACACTGACTCTCACTGGGGTACGGGTTCCACACACACTGACACTCACTGGGGATACGGGTTCCACAGACACTGACTCTCACTGGGGTACAGGTTCCACACACACTGACTCTCACTGGGGTACGGGTTCCACACACACTGACTCTCACTGGGGTACGGGTTCCACACACACTGACTCTCACTGGGGTACGGGTACCACACACACTGAACCTCACTAGGGTACGGGTTCCACAGACACTGACTCTCACTGGGGTACAGGTTCCACACACACTGTATCTCACTGGGGTACGGGTTCCACCCACACTGACTCTAACTGGGATACGGGTTCCACACACACTGACTCTCACTGGGGTACGGGTTCCACACACACTTACCCTCACTAGGGTTGAGGTTCCACAGACACTGACTCTCACTGGGGTACAGGTTCCACACACACTGACTCTCACTGGGGAACGGGTTCCACACACACTGACTCTCACTGGGGTAGGGGTTCCACACACACTGACTCTCACTGGGGTACAGGTTGCACACACACTGAGCCTCACTGGGGTATGGGTTCCACACACACTGAGCCTCACTGGGGTACAGGTTCCACACACACTGACTCTGACTGGGGTACAGTTCCACACACACTGATTCTCACTGGGGAACGGGTTCCACACACACTGACTCTCACTGGGATACGGGTTCCACACACACTGACTCTCACTGGGGTACGGGATCCACACACACTGACTCTCACTGGGATACGGGTTCCACACACACTGACTCTCACTGGGATACGGGTTCCACACACACTGACTCTCACTGGGGTACGGGATCCACACACACTGACCCTCACTGGGGTACGGGATCCACAGACACTGGCTCTCACTGGGATACGGGTTCCATACACACTGACTCTCTCTGGGGTACAGTTCCACACATACTGCCACTCACTGGAGTACGGGTTCCACACACACTTACCCTCACTAGGGTAAGGGTTCCACAGACACTGACTCTCACTGTGGTACAGGTTCCACACACACTGACTCTCACTGGGGTACGGGTTCCACACACACTGACTCTCACTGGGGTACAGGTTCCACACACACTGACTCTCACTTGGGTCCGGGTTCCACACACACTGACTCTCACTGGGGTATGGGTTCCACACACACTGACTCTCACTGGGGTACAGGTTCCACACACACTGACGCTCACTGGGGTACGGTTTCCACACACACTGACTCTCACTGGGGTACAGGTTCCACACACACTGAGCCTCACTGGGATACAGGTTCCACGCACACTGACTCTCACTGGGGTACAGGTTCCACACACACTAACTCTCACTGGGGTACAGGTTCCACACACATAGTCTCTCACTGGGGAACAGGTTCCACACACACTAACTCTCACTGGGGTACAGGTTCCACACACACTGACTCTCACTGGGGTATGGGATCCTCTCACACTGACTCTCACTGGGGTACCGTTCCACACACACTGACCCTCACTGGCGTACAGTTCCACACACACAGTCTCTCACTGGGGAACAGGTTCCACACACATTGATTCTCACTGAGGTATGGGTTCCACACACACTGACTCTCACAGGGGTACGGGTTCCACACACACTGACACTCACTCGGGTACGGGTTCCACAGACACTGACCCTCACTGGGGTACGGGATCCACAGACACTGGCTCTCACTGGGATACGGGTTCCATACACACTGACTCTCTCTGGGGTACAGTTCCACACATACTGACCCTCACTGGGGTATGGGTTCCACACACACTGACTGTCACTGGGGAACTGGTTCCACACACACTGACTCTCACTGGGGTACAGTTCCACTCACACAGACTCTCACTGGGGAACAGGTTCCACACACACTGAGTCTCACTGGGGTATGTGTTCCACACACACTGACTCTCACTGGGGTATGGGTTCCACACACACTGAGCCTCACTGGGGTACAGGTTCCACACACACTGACTCTGACTGGGGTACGGGTTCCGCACACACTGATTCTCACTGGGGTACGGGTTCCACACACACTGACTCTGACTGGGGTACAGTTCCACACACACTGACTCTCACTGGGGTACGGGTTCCACACACACTGACTCTGACTGGGGTACAGTTCCACACACACTGACTCTCACTGGGGTACGGGTTCCACACACACTGACTCTGACTGGGGTACAGTTCCACACACACTGACTCTCACTCGGGTACGGGTTCCACACACACTGACTCTCACTGGGATACGGGTTCCACACACACTGACTCTCACTAGTGTACGGGTTCAACAGACACTGACTCTCACTGGGGTACAGGTTCCACACACACTGACTCTCACTGGCGTACGGGTTCCACACACACTGAGCCTCACTGGGATACGGGTTCCACACACACTGATCCTCACTGGGGTACAGTTCCACACACATAGTCTCTCACTGGGGAACAGGTTCCACACACACTAACTCTCACTGGGGTATGGGTTCCACACTCACTGACTCTCACTGGGGTACAGGTTCCACACACACTGACTCTCACTGGGGTATGGGTTCCACTCACACTGACTCTCACTGGGGTATGGGTTCCACACACACTGACTCTCACAGGGGTACGGGTTCCACACACACTGACACTCACTGGGGTACAGTTCCACACACACAGTCTCTCACTGGGGAACAGGTTCCACACACACTGACTCTCACTGAGGTATGGGTTCCACACACACTGACTCTCACAGGGGTACGGGTTCCACACACACTGACACTCACTCGGGTACGGGTTCCACAGACACTGACCCTCACTGGGGTACGGGGTCCACAGACACTGGCTCTCACTGGGATACGGGTTCCACACACACTGAGCCTCACTGGGGTACAGGTTCCACACACACTGACTCTCACTGAGGTATGGGTTCCACACACACTGACTCTCACAGGGGTACGGGTTCCACACACACTGACACTCACTCGGGTACGGGTTCCACAGACACTGACCCTCACTGGGGTACGGGGTCCACACACACTGACTCTCTCTGGGGGACAGTTCCACACATACTGCCCCTCACTGGGGTATAGTTCCACACACACTGACTCTCACTGGGGTACGGGTTCCACACACACTGACTCTCACTGAGGTATGGGTTCCACACACACTGAGCCTCACTGGGGTACAGGTTCCACACACACTGAATCTCACAGGGGTACGGGTTCCGCATACACTGACTCTCACTGGGCTACGGGTTCCACACACTTTGACTCTCACTGGGATACGGGTTCCACACACACTGACTCTCACTGGGGTATGCGTACCACAGATTCTGACTCTCACTGTGACACAGTTCCACACACACTAACTCTCACTGGGGTACGGGTTCCACACACACTGACTCTCACTGGGATACGTGTTCCACACACACTGACTCTGACTGGGGTATGGGTTTCACACACACTGACTCTCACTAGGGTACGGGTTCCACAGACACTGACTCTCACTGGGGTACAGGTTCCACACACACTGCCTCTCACTCGGGTACGGGTTCCACACACACTGAGTCTCATTGGGATACGGGTTCCACACACACTGACTCTCACTGGGGGACGGGTTCCACACACACTGACGCTCACTAGGGTACGGGTTCCACAGACACTGACTCTCACTGGGGTACAGGTTCCACACACACTGACTCTCACTTGGTTACGGGTTCCACACACACTGACTCTCACTGGGGTACGGTTTCCACACACACTGACTCTCACTGGCGTACGGGTTCCACACACACTGACTCTCACTGGGGTACAGGTTCCACACACACTGACCCTCACTGGGGTACAGTTCCACACACACAGTCTCTCACTGGGGAACAGGTTCCACACACACTGACTCTCACTGAGGTATGGGTTCCACACACACTGACTCTCACAGGGGTACGGGTTCCACACACACTGACACTCACTCGGGTACGGGTTCCACAGACACTGACCCTCACTGGGGTACGGGATCCACAGACACTGGCTCTCACTGGGATACGGGTTCCATACACACTGACTCTCTCTGGGGGACAGTTCCACACATACTGCCCCTCACTGGGGTATAGTTCCACACACACTGACTCTCACTGGGGTACGGGTTCCACACACACTTACCCTCACTAGGGTACGGGTTCCACAGACACTGACTCTCACTGGGGTACAGGTTCCACACACACTGACTCTCACTGGGGTACGGGTTCCACACACACTGACTCTCACTGGGGTACAGGTTCCACACACACTGACTCTCAGTGGGGTACGGGTTCCACACACACTGAGCCTCACTGGGGTATGGTTTCCACACACACTGACTCTCACTGGGGTATGGGTTCCACACACACTGAGCCTCACTGGGGTACAGGTTCCACACACACTGACTCTGACTGGGGTACAGTTCCACACACACTGATTCTCACTGGGGTACGGGTTCCGCACACACTGACTCTCACTGGGGTATGGGTTCCACAGACACTGACTCTCACTGTGACACAGTTCCACACACACTAACTCTCACTGGGGTACGGGTTCCACACACACTGAGTCTCATTGGGGTATAGGTTCCACAGACACTGACTCTCACTGTGACACAGTTCCACACACACTAACTCTCACTGGGGTACGGGTTCCACACACACTGACTCTCACTGGGATACGTGTTCCACACACACTGACCCTCACTAGGGTACGGGTTCCACAGACACTGACTCTCACTGGGGTACGGGTTCCACACACACTGACCCTCACTAGGGTACGGGTTCCACAGACACTGACTCTCACTGGGGACCAGGTTCCACACACACTGACTCTCACTGGGGTACGGGTTCCACACATACTGACTCTCACTGGGATACGGGTTCCACACACACTGACTCTCACTGGGGTACAGGTTCCACACACACTGACTCTCACTTGGGTACGGGTTCCACACACAGTGACTCTCACTGGGGTACAGGTTCCACACACACTGACGCTCACTGGGGTACGGTTTCCACACACACTGACTCTCACTGGGGTACGGGTTCCACACACACTGACTCTCACTGGGGTACAGTTCCACACACATAGTCTCTCACTGGGGAAGAGGTTCCACACACACTAACTCTCACTGGGGTACGGTTTCCACACACACTGACTCTCACTGGGGTACGGGTTCCACACACACTGACTCTCACTGGGGTACGGTTTCCACACATACTGACTCTCACTGGGATACGGGTTCCACACACACTGACTCTCACTGGGGTATGGGTTCCACACACACTGACTCTCACTGGCGTACGGGTTCCACACACACTGACTCTCACTGGGGTACAGGTTCCACACACACTGAGCCTCACTTGGATACGGGTTCCACACACACTGATCCTCACTGGGGTACAGTTCCACACACATAGTCTCTCACTGGGGTACGGGTTCCACACACACTGACACTCACTCGGGTACGGGTTCCATACACACTGACTCTCTCTGGGGGACAGTTCCACACATACTGACTCTCACTGGCGTACAGTTCCACTCACACAGTCTCTCACTGGGGAACAGGTTCCACACACACTGAGTCTCACTGGGGTGTGGGTTCCACACACACTGAGCCTCACTGGGGTACAGGTTCCACACACACTGACTCTCACTGGGGTATAGGTTCCACACACACTGACGCTCACTGGGGTACGGTTTCCACACACACTGACTCTCACTGGGGTACGGGTTCCACACACACTGACTCTCACTGGGGTACAGGTTCCACACACACTGAGCCTCACTGGGATACGGGTTCCACACACACTGATCCTCGCTGGGGTACAGTTCCACACACATAGTCTCTCACTGGGGAACAGGTTCCACACACACTGACTCTCACTGGGGAACAGGTTCCACACACACTGACTCTCACTGGGGTATGGGATCCTCTCACACTGACTCTCACTGGGGTACCGTTCCACACACACTGACCCTCACTGGGGTACAGTTCCACACACACAGTCTCTCACTGGGGAACAGGTTCCACACACACTGATTCTCACTGAGGTATGGGTTCCACACACACTGACACTCACTCGGGTACGGGTTCCATACACACTGACTCTCTCTGGGGTACGGGTTCCACACATACTGACCCTCACTGGGGTATGGGTTCCACACACACTGACTGTCACTGGGGAACTGGTTCCACACACACTGACTCTCACTGGGGTACAGTTCCACTCACACAGACTCTCACTGGGAACAGGTCCCACACACACTGAGTCTCACTGGGGTATGGGTTCCACACACACTGACTCTCACTGGGGTATGGGTTCCACACACACTGAGCCTCACTGGGGTACAGGTTCCACACACACTGACTCTGACTGGGGTACAGTTCCACACACACTGATTCTCACTGGGGTACGGGTTCCGCACACACTGACTCTCACTGGGGTACGGGTTCCACACACACTGACTCTCACTTGGGTACAGGTTCCACACACACTGACTCTCACTGGGGTACGGGTTCCACACACACTGACTCTCACTGGGATACAGGTTCCACACACACTGACTCTCACTGGGGTACGGGTTCCACACACACTGACTCTCACTGGGGTACGGGTTCCACACACACTGACTCTCACTGCGGTACAGGTTGCACACACACTGACTCTGACTGGGGTACAGTTCCACACACACTGATTCTCACAGGGGTACGGGTTCCGCACACACTGACTCTCACTGGGCTACGGGTTCCACACACTTTGACTCTCACTGGGGTATGGGTTCCACAGACACTGACTCTCACTGTGACACAGTTCCACACACACTAACTCTCACTGGGGTACGGGTTCCACACACACTGATTCTCACTGGGATACGTGTTCCACACACACTGACTCTGATTGGGGTATGGGTTCCACACACACTGACTCTCACAGGGGTACGGATTCCACACACGCTGACCCTCACTAGGGTACGGGTTCCACAGACACTGACTCTCACTGGGGTACAGGTTGACACACACTGCCTCTCACTCGGGTACGGGTTCCACACACACTGATTCTCATTGGGATACGGGTTCCACACACACTGACTCTCACTGGGGTACGGGTTCCACACACACTGACGCTCACTAGGGTACGGGTTCCACAGACACTGACTCTCACTGGGTTACAGGTTCCACACACACTGACACTCACTGGGGTACGGGTTCCACACACACTGACTCTCACTGGGATACGGGTTCCACACACACTGACTCTCACTAGGGTACGGGTTCCACAGACACTGACTCTCACTGGGTTACAGGTTCCACACACACTGACACTCACTGGGGTACGGGTTCCACACACACTGACTCTCACTGGGATACGGGTCCCACACACACTGACTCTCACTTGGGTACGGGTTCCACACACACTGACTCTCACTGGGATACTGGTTCCACACACACTGACTCTCACTAGTGTACGGGTTCCACAGACACTGACTCTCACTGGGGTACAGGTTCCACACACACTGATGCTCACTGGGGTACGGTTTCCACACACACTGACTCTCACTGGCGTACGGGTTCCACACACACTGACTCTCACTGGGGTACAGGTTCCACACACACTGACCCTCACTGGGGTACAGTTCCACACACACAGTCTCTCACTGGGGAACAGGTTCCACACACACTGACTCTCACTGAGGTATGGGTTCCACACACACTGACTCTCACAGGGGTACGGGTTCCACACACACTGACACTCACTCGGGTACGGGTTCCACAGACACTGACCCTCACTGGGGTACGGGATCCACAGACACTGGCTCTCACTGGGATACGGGTTCCATACACACTGACGGTCACTAGGGTACGGGTTCCACAGACACTGACTCTCACTGGGTTACAGGTTCCACACACACTGACTCTCACTTGGGTACGGGTTCCACACACACTGACTCTCACTGGGGTACAGGTTCCACACACACTGACTCTCACTAGTGTACGGGTTCCACAGACACTGACTCTCACTGGGGTACAGGTTCCACACACACTGACGCTCACTGGGGTACGGTTTCCACACACACTGACTCTCACTGGCGTACGGGTTCCACACACACTGACTCTCACTGGGGTACAGGTTCCACACACACTGAGCCTCACTGGGATACGGGTTCCACACACACTGATCCTCACTGGGGTACAGTTCCACACACATAGTCTCTCACTGGGGAACAGGTTCCACACACACTAACTCTCACTGGGGTATGGGTTCCACAGTCACTGACTCTCACAGGGGTACGGGTTCCACACACACTGACACTCACTCGGGTACGGGTTCCACACACACTGACTCTCACTGGGGAACAGGTTCCACACACACAGACTCTCACTGGGGTATGGGTTCCACTCACACTGACTCTCACTGGGGTTCCGTTCCACACACACTGACCCTCACTGGGGTATGGGTTCCACTCACACTGACTCTCACTGGGGTTCCGTTCCACACACACAGACCCTCACTTTGGTACAGTTCCACACACACTGACTCTCACTGGGGTATGGGTTCCACTCACACTGACTCTCACTGGGGTTCCGTTCCACACACACTGACCCTCACTGGGGTACAGTTCCACACACACAGTCTCTCACTGGGGAACAGGTTCCACACACACTGACTCTCACTGAGGTATGGGTTCCACACACACTGACTCTCACAGGGGTACGGGTTCCACACACACTGACACTCACTCGGGTACGGGTTCCACAGACACTGACCCTCACTGGGGTACGGGATCCACAGACACTGGCTCTCACTGGGATACGGGTTCCATACATACTGACTCTCTCTGGGGTACAGTTTCACACATACTGCCCCTCACTGGGGTATAGTTCCACACACACTGACTCTCACTGGGGTACGGGTTCCACACACACTGACTCTCACTTTGGTACAGGTTCCACACACACTGACTCTCACTGGGGTACGGGTTCCACACACACTGAGCCTCACTGGGGTATGGTTTCCACACAGACTGACTCTCACTGGGGTATGGGTTCCACACACACTGAGCCTCACTGGGGTACAGGTTCCACACACACTGACTCTGACTGGGGTACAGTTCCACACACACTGATTCTCACTGGGGTACGGGTTCCACACACACTGACTCTCACTGGGGTACGGGTTCCACACACACTGACTCTCACTGGGGTACGGGTTCCACACACGCTGACCCTCACTAGGGTACGGGTTCCACACACACTGACTCTCAATGGGATACGGGTTCCACACACACTGACTCTCACTGGGGTATGGGTTCCACAGACAATGTCTCTCACTGTGACACAGTTCCACACTCACTAACTCTCTCTGGGGTACGGGTTCCACACACACTGACTCTCACTGGGATACGTGTTCCACACACACTGACCCTCACTAGGGTACGGGTTCCACAGACACTGACTCTCACTGGGGTACGGGTTCCACACACACTGACCCTCACTAGGGTACGGGTTCCACAGACACTGACTCTCACTGGGGTACGGGTTCCACACACACTGACTCTCACTGGGATACGGGTTCCACACACACTGACTCTCACTGGGGTATGGGTTCCACACACACTCACTCTCACTGGGATACGGGTTCCACACACACTGACTCTCACTGGGGTATGGGTTCCACACACACTGACTCTCACTGGGGTACGGGTTCCACACACACTGACCCTCACTAGGGTACGGGTTCCACTGACACTGACTCTCACTGGGGTACAGGTTCCACACACACTGACTCTCACTCGGGTACGGGTTCCACACACACTGACTCTCACTGGGGTACGGGTTCCACACACACTGACTCTCACTGGGGTACGGGTTCCACACACACTGACTCTCACTGGGGTACAGGTTCCACACACACTGACTCTCACTGGGGTACGGGTTCCACACACACTGACCCTCACTGGGGTGCGGGTTCCACTGACACTGACTCTCACTGGGGTACAGGTTCCACACACACTGACTCTCACTCGGGTACGGGTTCCACACATACTGAGTCTCATTGGGATACGGGTTCCACACACACTGACTCTCACTGGGGTACGGGTTCCACACACACTGACTCTCACTGGGGTATGGGATCCTCTCACACTGACTCTCACTGGGGTACCGTTCCACACACACTGACCCTCACTGGGGTACAGTTCCACACACACAGTCTCTCACTGGGGAACAGGTTCCACACACACTGACACTCACTCGGGTACGGGTTCCATACACACTGACCCTCTCTGGGGTACGGGTTCCACACATACTGCCCCTCACTGGGATACGGGTTCCATACACACTGACTCTCTCTGGGGTACAGTTCCACACATACTGAGCCTCACTGGGGTACAGGTTCCACACACACTGACTCTGACTGGGGTACAGTTCCACACACACTGATTCTCACTGGGGTACGGGTTCCACACACACTGACTCTCACTGGGGTACGGGTTCCACACACACTGACTCTCACTGGGGTACGGGTTCCACACACGCTGACCCTCACTAGGGTACGGGTTCCACACACACTGACTCTCAATGGGATACGGGTTCCACACACACTGACTCTCACTGGGGTATGGGTTCCACAGACAATGTCTCTCACTGTGACACAGTTCCACACACACTAACTCTCTCTGGGGTACGGGTTCCACACACACTGACTCTCACTGGGATACGTGTTCCACACACACTGACCCTCACTAGGGTACGGGTTCCACAGACACTGACTCTCACTGGGGTACGGGTTCCACACACACTGACCCTCACTAGGGTACGGGTTCCACAGACACTGACTCTCACTGGGGTACGGGTTCCACACACACTGACTCTCACTGGGATACGGGTTCCACACACACTGACTCTCACTGGGGTATGGGTTCCACACACACTGACTCTCACTGGGATACGGGTTCCACACACACTGACTCTCACTGGGGTATGGGTTCCACACACACTGACTCTCACTGGGGTACGGGTTCCACACACACTGACCCTCACTAGGGTACGGGTTCCACTGACACTGACTCTCACTGGGGTACAGGTTCCACACACACTGACTCTCACTCGGGTACGGGTTCCACACACACTGACTCTCACTGGGGTACGGGTTCCACACACACTGACTCTCACTGGGGTACGGGTTCCACACACACTGACTCTCACTGGGGTACAGGTTCCACACACACTGACTCTCACTGGGGTACGGGTTCCACACACACTGACCCTCACTGGGGTGCGGGTTCCACTGACACTGACTCTCACTGGGGTACAGGTTCCACACACACTGACTCTCACTCGGGTACGGGTTCCACACATACTGAGTCTCATTGGGATACGGGTTCCACACACACTGACTCTCACTGGGGTACGGGTTCCACACACACTGACTCTCACTGGGGTATGGGATCCTCTCACACTGACTCTCACTGGGGTACCGTTCCACACACACTGACCCTCACTGGGGTACAGTTCCACACACACAGTCTCTCACTGGGGAACAGGTTCCACACACACTGACACTCACTCGGGTACGGGTTCCATACACACTGACCCTCTCTGGGGTACGGGTTCCACACATACTGCCCCTCACTGGGATACGGGTTCCATACACACTGACTCTCTCTGGGGTACAGTTCCACACATACTGACCCTCACTGGGGAACTGGTTCCACACACACTGACTCTCACTGGGGTACAGTTCCACTCACACAGACTCTCACTGGGGTACAGGTTCCACACACACTGACTCTGACTGGGGTACAGTTCCACACACACTGATTTTCAATGGGGTACGGGTTCCGCACACACTGACTCTCACTGGGGTACGGGTTCCACACACACTGACTCTCACTGGGGATACGGGTTCCACAGACACTGACTCTCACTGGGGTACAGGTTCCACACACACTGACTCTCACTGGGGTACAGGTTCCACACACACTGACTCTCACTGGGGTACGGGTTCCACACACACTGACTCTCACTGGGGTACGGGTTCCACACACGCTGAGCCTCACTGGTGTACAGGTTCCACACACACTGACTCTGACTGGGGTACAGTTCCACACACACTGATTCTCACAGGGGTACGGGTTCCGCACACACTGACTCTCACTGGGCTACGGGTTCCACACACTTTGACTCTCACTGGGATACGGGTTCCACACACACTGACTCTCACTGGGGTATGGGTTCCACAGACACCGACTCTCACTGTGACACAGTTCCACACACACTAACTCTCACTGGGGTACGGGTTCCACACACACTGAGTCTCATTGGGATACGGGTTCCACACACACTGACCCTCACTGGGGTGCGGGTTCCACTGACACTGACTCTCACTGGGGTACAGGTTCCACACACACTGACTCTCACTCGGGTACGGGTTCCACACACACTGAGTCTCACTGGGGTGCGGGTTCCACACACACTGACTCTCACTGGGATACGGGTTCCACACACACTGACTCTCACTTGGGTACGGGTTCCACACACAATGACTCTCACTGGGATACGGGTTCCACACACACTGACTCTCACTAGGGTACGGGTTCCACAGACACTGACTCTCACTGGGGTACAGGTTCCACACACACTGACTCTCACTGGGGTACAGGTTCCACACACACTGACTCTCACTTGGGTACGGGTTCCACACACAATGACTCTCACTGGGATACGGGTTCCACACACACTGACTCTCACTAGGGTACGGGTTCCACAGACACTGACTCTCACTGGGGTACAGGTTCCACACACACTGACTCTCACTGGGGTATGGGATCCTCTCACACTGACTCTCACTGGGGTACCGTTCCACACACACTGACCCTCACTGAGGTACGGGTTCCACACACACATTCTCTCACTGGGGAACAGGTTCCACACACACTGACACTCACTCGGGTACGGGTTCCATACACACTGACCCTCTCTGGGGTACGGGTTCCACACATACTGCCCCTCACTGGGATACGGGTTCCATACACACTGACTCTCTCTGGGGTACAGTTCCACACATACTGACCCTCACTGGGGTATAGTTCCACACACACTGACTCTCACTGGGGTACGGGTTCCACACACACTTACCCTCACTAGGGTACGGGTTCCACAGACACTGACTCTCACTGTGGTACAGGTTCCACACACACTGACTCTCACTGGGGTACGGGTTCCACAGACACTGATTTTCAATGGGGTATGGGTTCCGCACACACTGACTCTCACTGGGGATACGGGTTCCACAGACACTGACTCTCACTGGGGTACAGGTTCCACACACACTGACTCTCTCTGGGGTACAGTTCCACACATACTGCCCCTCACTGGGGTATAGTTCCACACACACTGACTCTCACTGGGGTACGGGTTCCACACACACTGAGCCTCACTGGGGTATGGTTTCCACACACACTGACTCTCACTGTGGTATGGTTTCCACACACACTGACTCTCACTGGGGTACGGGTTCCACACACACTGAGCCTCACTGGGGTATGGTTTCCACACACACTGACTCTCACTGGGGTATGGTTTCCACACACACTGACTCTCACTGGGGTATGGGTTCCACACACACTGAGCCTCACTGTGGTACAGGTTCCACACACACTGACTCTGACTGGGGTACAGTTCCGCACACACTGACTCTCACTGGGGTACGGGTTCCACACACACTGACTCTCACTGGGATACGGGTTCCACACACACTGACTCTCACTGGGGTATGGGTTCCACAGACAATGTCTCTCACTGTGACACAGTTCCACACACACTAACTCTCACTGGGGTACGGGTTCCACACACACTGACCCTCACTAGGGTACGGGTTCCACAGACACTGACTCTCACTGGGGTACAGGTTCCACACACACTGACTCTCACTGGGGTACGGGTTCCACACACACTGACTCTCACTGGGATACGGGTTCCACACACACTGACTCTCACTGGGGTATGGGTTCCACACACACTGACTCTCACTGGGGTATGGGTTCCACACACACTGACCCTCACTAGGGTACGGGTTCCACTGACACTGACTCTCACTGGGGTACAGGTTCCACACACACTGCCTCTCACTCGGGTACGGGTTCCACACACACTGAGTCTCATTGGGATACGGGTTCCACACACACTGACGCTCACTAGGGTACGGGTTCCACAGACACTGACTCTCACTGGGGTATGGGTTCCACACACACTGACTCTCACTGGGGTACGGGTTCCACACACACTGACCCTCACTAGGGTATGGGTTCCACAGACACTGACTCTCACTGTGACACAGTTCCACACACACTAACTCTCACTGGGGTACGGGTTCCACACACACTGACTCTGACTGGGGTATGGGTTCCACACACGCTGACCCTCACTCGGGTACGGGTTCCACAGACACTGACTCTCACTGGGGTACAGGTTCCACACACACTGCCTCTCACTCGGGTACGGGTTCCACACACACTGAGTCTCATTGGGATACGGGTTCCACACACACTGACGCTCACTAGGGTACGGGTTCCACAGACACTGACTCTCACTGGGGTACAGGTTCCACACACACTGACTCTCACTGGCGTACAGTTCCACACAGACTGACTCTCACTGGGGTACGGGTTCCACACACACTGACTCTCACTGGGGTACAGGTTCCACACACACTGACTCTCACTCGGGTACGGGTTCCACAGACACTGACTCTCACTTGGTTACGGGTTCCACACACACTGACTCTCACTGGGGTACGGTTTCCACACACACTGACTCTCACTGGCGTACGGGTTCCACACACACTGACTCTCACTGGGGTACAGGTTCCACACACACTGACTCTCACTGGGATACGGGTTCCACACACACTGATCCTCACTGGGGTACAGTTCCACACACATCGTCTCTCACTGGGGAACAGGTTCCACACACACTAACTCTCACTGGGGTATGGGTTCCACACACACTGACTCTCACTGGGGAACAGGTTCCACACACACTGACTCTCACTGGGGTATGGGTTCCACTCACACTGACTCTCACTGGGGTACCGTTCCACACACACTGACCCTCACTGGGGTACAGTTCCACACACACAGTCTCTCACTGGGGAACAGGTTCCACACACACTGACTCTCACTGAGGTATGGGTTCCACACACACTGACTCTCACTGGGGTACGGGTTCCACACACACTGACACTCACTCGGGTACGGGTTCCACAGACACTGACCCTCACTGGGGTACGGGATCCACAGACACTGGCTCTCACTGGGATACGGGTTCCATACACACTGACTCTCTCTGGGGGACAGTTCCACACATACTGCCCCTCACTGGGGTATAGTTCCACACACACTGACTCTCACTGGGGTACGGGTTCCACACACACTTACCCTCACTAGGGTACGGGTTCCACAGACACTGACTCTCACTGGGGTACCGGTTCCACACACACTGACTCTCACTGGGGTACGGGTTCCACACAGACTGACTCTCACTGGGGTATGGGTTCCACACACACTGAGCCTCACTGGGGTATGGTTTCCACACACACTGACTCTCACTGGGGTATGGGTTCCACACACACTGAGCCTCACTGGGGTACAGGTTCCACACACACTGACTCTCACTGGGGTACGGGTTCCACACACACTGACTCTCACTGGGATACGGGTTCCACACACACTGACTCTCACTGGGGTATGGGTTCCACAGACACTGACTCTCACTGTGACACAGTTCCACACACACTAACTCTCACTGGGGTACGGGTTCCACACACACTGACTCTCAATGGGATACGTGTTCCACACACACTGACCCTCACTAGGGTACGGGTTCCACAGACACTGACTCTCACTGGGGACCAGGTTCCACACACACTGACTCTCACTGGGGTACGGGTTCCACACATACTGACTCTCACTGGGATACGGGTTCCACACACACTGACTCTCACTGGGGTATGGGTTCCACACACACTGACTCTCACTGGGGTACGGGTTCCACACACACTGACTCTCACTGGGGTACGGGTTCCACACACACTGACGCTCACTAGGGTACGGGTTCCACAGACACTGACTCTCACTGGGGTACAGGTTCCACACACACTGACTCTCACTTGGGTACGGGTTCCACACACACTGACGCTCACTAGGGTACGGGTTCCACAGACACTGACTCTCACTGGGGTACGGGTTCCACACACACTGACTCTTACTGGGGTACAGGTTCCACACACACTGAGCCTCACTGGGATACGGGTTCCACACACACTGATCCTCACTGGGGTACAGTTCCACACACATAGTCTCTCACTGGGGAACAGGTTCCACACACACTGACTCTCACTGGGGTATGGGTTCCACACACACTGACTCTCACTGGGGAACTGGTTCCACACACACTGACTCTCACTGGGGTATGGCATCCTCTCACACTGACTCTCACTGGGGTACCGTTCCACACACACTGACCCTCACTGGGGTACAGTTCCACACACACAGTCTCTCACTGGGGAACAGGTTCCACACACACTGATTCTCACTGAGGTATGGGTTCCACACACACTGACTCTCACTGGGATACGGGTTCCATACACACTGACTCTCTCTGGGGTACAGTTCCACACATACTGACCCTCACTGGGGTATGGGTTCCACACATACTGACTGTCACTGAGGAACTGGTTCCACACACACTGACTCTCACTGGCGTACAGTTCCACTCACACAGACTCTCACTGGGGAACAGGTTCCACACACACTGAGTCTCACTGGGGTATGGGTTCCACACACACTGACTCTCACTGGGGTATGGGTTCCACACACACTGAGCCTCACTGGGGTACAGGTTCCACACACACTGACTCTCACTGGGGTATAGGTTCCACACACACTGACGCTCACTGGGGTACGGTTTCCACACACACTGACTCTCACTGGGGTACGGGTTCCACACACACTGACTCTCACTGGGGTACAGGTTCCACACACATAGTCTCTCACTGGGGAACAGGTTCCACACACACTAGCTCTCACTGGGGTATGGGTTCCACACTCGCTGACTCTCACTGGGGAACAGGTTCCACACACACTGACTCTCACTGGGGTATGGGATCCTCTCACACTGACTCTCACTGGGGTACCGTTCCACACACACTGACCCTCACTGGGGTACAGTTCCACACACACAGTCTCTCACTGGGGAACAGGTTCCACACACACTGACTCTCACAGGGGTACGGGTTCCACACACACTGACACTCACTCGGGTACGGGTTCCATACACACTGACTCTCTCTGGGGTACGGGTTCCACACATACTGACCCTCACTGGGGTATGGGTTCCACACACACTGACTGTCACTGGGGAACTGGTTCCACACACACTGACTCTCACTGGGGTACAGTTCCACTCACACAGACTCTCACTGGGAACAGGTTCCACACACACTGAGTCTCACTGGGGTATGGGTTCCACACACACTGACTCTCACTGGGGTATGGGTTCCACACACACTGAGCCTCACTGGGGTACAGGTTCCACACACACTGACTCTGACTGGGGTACAGTTCCACACACACTGACTCTCATTGGGGTACGGGTTCCACACACACTGACTCTCACTGGGGTACGGGTTCCACAGACACTGACTCTCACTGGGGTATGGGTTCCCACACACTGACTCTCACTGGGGTACGGGTTCCGCACACACTGACTCTCACTGGGGTACGGGTTCCACACACACTGACTCTCACTGGGATACAGGTTCCACACACACTGACTCTGACTGGGGTACAGTTCCACAGACACTGACTCTCACTTGGGTACAGGTTCCACACACACTGACTCTCACTGGGGTACGGGTTCCACACACACTGACTCTCACTGGGATACAGGTTCCACACACACTGACTCTCACTGGGGTACGGGTTCCACACACACTGACTCTCACTGGGGTACGGGTTCCACACACACTGACTCTCACTGCGGTACAGATTGCACACACACTGAGCCTCACTGGGGTACAGGTTCCACACACACTGACTCTGACTGGGGTACAGTTCCACACACACTGATTCTCACAGGGGTACGGGTTCCGCACACACTGACTCTCACTGGGCTACGGGTTCCACACACTTTGACTCTCACTGGGGTATGGGTTCCACAGACACTGACTCTCACTGTGACACAGTTCCACACACACTGACTCTCACTGGGATACGTGTTCCACACACACTAACTCTCACTGGGGTATGGGTTCCACACACACTGACTCTCACAGGGGTACGGATTCCACACACGCTGACCCTCACTGGGGTACGGGTTCCACAGACACTGACTCTCACTGGGGTACAGGTTCCACACACACTGCCTCTCACTCGGGTACGGGTTCCACACACACTGAGTCTCACTGGGGTACGGGTTCCACACACACTGACGCTCACTAGGGTACAGGTTCCACAGACACTGACTCTCACTGGGTTACAGGTTCCACACACACTGACTCTCACTTGGGTACGGGTTCCACACACACTGACTCTCACTGGGGTACAGGTTCCACAGACACTGACTCTCACTGGGTTACAGGTTCCACACACACTGACTCTCACTAGTGTACGGGTTCCACAGACACTGACTCTCACTGGGGTACAGGTTCCACACACACTGACGCTCACTGGGGTACGGTTTCCACACACACTGACTCTCAGTGGCGTACGGGTTCCACACACACTGACACTCACTGGGGTACAGGTTCCACACACACTGAGCCTCACTGGGGTACGGGTTCCACACACACTGACTCTCACTGGGGTATGGGTTCCACACCCACTAACTCTCACTGGGGTACAGGTTCCACACACACTGAGTCTCATTGGGGTACGGGTTCCACACACACTGACTCTCACTGGGGTACGGGTTCCACACACACTGACTCTCACTGGGGTACGGGTTCCACACACACTGACTCTCACTGGGGTATGGGTTCCACACCCACTAACTCTCACTAGGGTACGGGTTCCACACACACTGACTCTCACTGGGGTACGGGTTCCACACACACTGACTCTCACTGGGGTATGGGTTCCACACCCACTAACTCTCACTAGGGTACGGGTTCCACACACACTGACTCTCACTGGGGTACGGGTTCCACACAAACTGACTCTCACTGGGGTACGGGTTCCACACACACTGACTCTCACTGGGGTACGGGTTCCACACACACTGACTCTCACTGGGCTACGGGTTCCACACACACTGACACTCACTCGGATATGGTTTCCACACACACTGACTCTGACTGGGGTACAGTTCCACACACACTGATTCTCACTGGGGTACGGGTTCCACACACACTGACATCACTAGGGTACGGGTTCCACAGAGACTGACTCTCACTGGGGTACGGGTTCCACAGACACTGACTCTCACTGGGGTACGGGTTCCACACACACTGACATCACTAGGGTACGGGTTCCACAGAAACTGACTCTCACTGGGGCACAGGTTCCACACACACTGACTCTCACTGGGGTACGGGTTCCACAGACACTGACTCTCACTGGGGTACAGGTTCCACACACACTGACTCTCACTGGGGTACGGGTTCCACACACACTGACTCTCACTGGGGTACAGGTTCCACACACACTGAGCCTCACTGGGGTATGGTTTCCACACTCACTGACTCTCACTGGGGTATGGGTTCCACACACACTGTGCCTCACTGGGGTACAGGTTCCACACACACTGACTCTGACTGGGGTACAGTTCCACACACACTGATTCTCACTGGGGTACGGGTTCAGTACACACTGACTCTCACTGGGGTACGGGTTCCACACACACTGACTCTCACTGGGATACGGGTTCCTCACACACTGACTCTCACTGGGGTATGGGTTCCACAGACACTGACTCTCACTGTGACACAGTTCCACACACACTAACTCTCACTGGGGTACGGGTTCCACACACACTGACTCTGACTGGGGTATGGTTCCACTCACACTGACTCTCACAGGGGTACGGGTTCCACAGACACTGACTCTCACTGGGGTACGGGTTCCACACACACTGACTCTCACTGGGGTATGGGTTCCACACCCACTAACTCTCACTAGGGTACGGGTTCCACACACACTGACTCTCACTGGGGTACGGGTTCCACACACACTGACTCTCACTGGGGTACGGGTTCCACACACACTGACTCTCACTGGGGTACGGGTTCCACACACACTGACTCTCACTGGGGTACGGGTTCCACACACACTGACTCTCACTGGGCTACGGGTTCCACACACACTGACACTCACTCGGATATGGTTTCCACACACACTGACTCTGACTGGGGTACAGTTCCACACACACTGATTCTCACTGGGGTACGGGTTCCACACACACTGACTCTCACTGGGGTACGGGTCGCACACACACTGACTCTCACTGGGGTACGGGTTCCACAGACACTGACTCTCACTGGGGTACAGGTTCCACACACACTGACTCTCACTGGGGTACGGGTTCCACACACACTGACTCTCACTGGGGTACAGGTTCCACACACACTGAGCCTCACTGGGGTATGGTTTCCACACACACTGACTCTCACTGGGGTATGGGTTCCACACACACTGAGCCTCACTGGGGTACAGGTTCCACACACACTGACTCTGACTGGGGTACAGTTCCACACACACTGACTCTCACTGGGGTACGGGTTCCACACACACTGACTCTCACTCGGATATGGTTTCCACACACACTGACTCTCACTGGGGTACGGGTTCCACACACACTGACTCTCACTGGGATACGGGTTCCTCACACACTGACTCTCACTGGGGTATGGGTTCCACAGACACTGACTCTCACTGTGACACAGTTCCACACACACTAACTCTCACTGGGGTACGGATTCCACACACGCTGACCCTCACTCGGGTACGGGTTCCACAGACACTGACTCTCACTGGGGTATGGGTTCCACACCCACTAACTCTCACTAGGGTACGGGTTCCACACACACTGACTCTCACTGGGGTACGGGTTCCACACACACTGACTCTCACTGGGGTACGGGTTCCACACACACTGACTCTCACTGGGCTACGGGTTCCACACACACTGACTCTCACTCGGATATGGTTTCCACACACACTGACTCTCACTGGGGTACGGGTTCCACACACACTGACTCTCACTGTGATACAGTTCCACACACACTGACTCTCACTGGGGTACGGGTTCCACACACACTGCCTCTCACTAGGATACGGGTTCCACACACACTGACTCTCACTGGGGTACGGGTTCCACACACACTGACTCTCACTGGGATACAGTTCCACACACACTGACTCTCACTGTGATACAGTTGCACACACACTGACTCTCACTGGGGTACGGGTTCCACACACACTGCCTCTCACTAGGATACGGGTTCCACACACACTGACTCTCACTGGGGTACGCGTTCCACACACACTGACTCTCACTGGGGTACGGGTTCCACACACACTGACTCTCACTGTGATACAGTTCCAAACACACTGACTCTCACTGGGGTACAGTTCCACACACACTGATTCTCACTGGGGTACGGGTTCCACACACACTGACATCACTAGGGTACGGGTTCCACAGACACTGACTCTCACTGTGATACAGTTCCACACACACTGACTCTCACTGGGGTACAGTTCCACACACACAGTCTCTCACTGGGGAACAGGTTCCACACACACTGATTCTCACTGAGGTATGCGTTCCACACACACTGACTCTCACAGGGGTACGGGTTCCACACACACTGACACTCACTCGGGTACGGGTTCCATACACACTGACCCTCTCTGGGGTACGGGTTCCACACATACTGCCCCTCACTGGGATACGGGTTCCATACACACTGACTCTCTCTGGGGTACAGTTCCACACATACTGACCCTCACTGGGGTATGGGTTCCACACACACTGACTGTCACTGGGGAACTGGTTCCACACACACTGACTCTCACTGGGGTACAGTTCCACTCACACAGACTCTCACTGGGGTACAGGTTCCACACACACTGACTCTCACTGGGGTACAGTTCCACACACACTGATTTTCACTGGGGTACGGGTTCCGCACACACTGACTCTCACTGGGGTACAGTTCCACACACACTGATTTTCACTGGGGTACGGGTTCCACACACACTGACTCTCACTGGGGTACAGGTTCCACACACACTGACTCTCACTGGGGTACAGGTTCCACACACACTGACTCTCACTGGGGTACGGGTTCCACACACACTGACTCTCACTGGGGTACGGGTTCCACACACACTGACCCTCACTGTGACACAGTTCCACACACACTAACTCTCACTGGGGAACGGGTTCCACACACACTGTCTCTCACTGGGATACGTGTTCCACACACGCTGACCCTCACTAGGGTACGGGTTCCACAGACACTGACTCTCACTGGGGTACGGGTGCCACACACACTGACCCTCTCTAGGGTACGGGTTCCACAGACACTGACTCTCACTGGGGTACAGGTTCCACACACACTGACTCTCACTGGGGTACGGGTTCCACACACACTGACTCTCACTGGGATACGGGTTCCACACACACTGACTCTCACTGGGGTATGGGTTCCACACACACTGACTCTCACTGGGGTACGGGTTCCACACACACTGTCCCTCACTAGGGTACGGGTTCCACTGACACTGACTCTCACTGGGGTACAGGTTCCACACACACTGACTCTCACTCGGGTACGGGTTCCACACACACTGAGTCTCATTGGGATACGGGTTCCACACACACTGACTCTCACTGGGGTACTGTTTCCACACACACTGACGCTCACTAGGGTACGGGTTCCACAGACACTGACTCTCACTGGGGTACCGGTTCCACACACACTGACCCTCACAGGGATACGGGTTCCACACACACTGACTCTCACTTGGGTACGGGTTCCACACACACTGACTCTCACTGGGATACGGGTTCCACACACACTGACTCTCACTAGTGTACGGGTTCCACAGACACTGACTCTCACTGGGGTACAGGTTCCACACACACTGACGCTCACTGGGGTACGGTTTCCACACACACTGACTCTCACTGGCGTACGGGTTCCACACACACTGACTCTCACTGGGGTACAGGTTCCACACACACTGAGCCTCACTGGGATACGGGTTCCACACACACTGATCCTCACTGGGGTACAGTTCCACACACATAGTCTCTCACTGGGGAACAGGTTCCACACACACTAACTCTCACTGGGGTATGGGTTCCACACTCACTGACTCTCACTGGGGTACGGGTTCCACAGACACTGACTCTCACTGGGGTACAGGTTCCACACACACTGACTCTGACTGGGGTACGGGTTCCACACACACTGACTCTCACTGGGATACGGGTTCCACACACACTGACTCTCACTGGGGTATGGGTTCCACACACACTGAGCCTCACTGGGGTACAGGTTCCACACACACTGACTCTCACTGGGGTACGGGTTCCACACACACTGACTCTCACTGGGGTACGGATCCCACACATACTGCCCCTCACTGGGATACGGGTTCCATACACACTGACTCTCTCTGGGGTACAGTTCCACACATACTGACCCTCACTGGGGTATGGGTTCCACACACACTGACTGTCACTGGGGAACTGGTTCCACACACACTGACTCTCACTGGGGTACAGTTCCACTCACACAGACTCTCACTGGGGAACAGGTTCCACACACACTGAGTCTCACTGGGGTATGGGTTCCACACACACTGACTCTGACTGGGGTATGGGTTCCACACACACTGAGCCTCACTGGGGTACAGGTTCCACACACACTGACTCTCACTGGGGTACAGTTCCACACACACTGATTTTCACTGGGGTACGGGTTCCGCACACACTGACTCTCACTGGGGTACGGGTTCCACACACACTGACTCTCACTGGGGATACGGGTTCCACAGACACTGACTCTCACTGGGGTACAGGTTCCACACACACTGACTCTCACTGGGGTACAGGTTCCACACACACTGACTCTCACTGGGGTACGGGTTCCACACACACTGACTCTCACTGGGGTACGGGTTCCACACACACTGACCCTCACTAGGGTACGGGTTCCACACACACTGACTCTCACTGGGGTACGGGTTCCACACACACTGACTCTCACTGGGGTACGGGTTCCACACACACTGACTCTCACTGGGGTACGGGTTCCACACACACTGAGCCTCACTGGGGTATGGTTTCCACACACACTGACTCTCACTGGGGTATGGGTTCCACACACACTGACTCTGACTGGGGTACAGTTCCACACAAACTGATTCTCACAGGGGTACGGGTTCCGCACACACTGACTCTCACTGGGCTACGGGTTCCACACACTTTGACTCTCACTGGGATACGGGTTCCACACACACTGACTCTCACTGGGGTATGGGTTCCACAGACACCGACTCTCACTGTGACACAGTTCCACACACACTAACTCTCACTGGGGTACGGGTTCCACACACACTGAGTCTCATTGGGATACGGGTTCCACACACACTGACCCTCACTGGGGTGCGGGTTCCACTGACACTGACTCTCACTGGGGTACGGGTTCCACACACACTGACTCTCACAGGGGTACGGGTTCCACACACACTGACTCTCACTCGGGTACGGGTTCCACACACACTGACTCTCACTCGGGTACGGGTTCCACACACACTGACTCTCACAGGGGTACGGGTTCCACACACACTGACACTCACTCGGGTACGGGTTCCACAGACACTGACCCTCACTGGGCTACGGGATCCACAGACACTGGCTCTCACTGGGATACGGGTTCCATACACACTGACTCTCACTGGGGTACAGTTCCACTCACACAGTCTCACACTGGGGAACAGGTTCCACACACACTGACTCTCACTGGGGTACGGGTTCCACACACACTGACTCTCACTGGGGTACGGGTTCCACACACACTGACTCTGACTGGGGTACAGTTCCACACACACTGATTCTCACTGGGGTACAGGTTCCACACAAACTGAGCCTCACTGGGATACGGGTTCCACACACACTGATCCTCACTGGGGTACAGTTCCACACACATAGTCTCTCACTGGGGAACAGGTTCTACACACACTAACTCTCACTGGGGTATGGGTTCCACACTCACTGACTCTCACTGGGGAACAGGTTCCACACACACTGACTCTCACTGGGGTATGGGTTCCACTCACACTGACTCTCACTGGGGTACCGTTCCACACACACTGACCCTCACTGGGGTACAGTTCCACACACACAGTCTCTCACTGGGGAACAGGTTCCACACACACTGACTCTCACTGAGGTATGGGTTCCACACACACTGACTCTCACAGGGGTACGGGTTCCACAGACACTGACCCTCACTGGGCTACGGGATCCACAGACACTGGCTCTCACTGGGATACGGGTTCCATACACACTGACTCTCACTGGGGTACAGTTCCACACATACTGACCCTCACTGGGGTATAGTTCCACACACACTGACTGTCACTGGGGAACTGGTTCCACACACACTGACTCTCACTGGGGTACAGTTCCACTCACACAGTCTCACACTGGGGAACAGGTTCCACACACACTGACTCTCACTGGGGTACGGGTTCCACACACACTGACTCTCACTGGGGTACGGGTTCCACACACACTGAGCCTCACTGGGGTATGGGTTCCACACACACTGAGCCTCACTGGGGTACAGGTTCCACACACACTGACTCTGACTGGGGTACAGTTCCACCCACACTGATTCTCACTGGGGTACGGGTTCCGCACACACTGAGTCTCACTGGGGTACGGGTTCCACACACACTGACATCACTAGGGTACGGGTTCCACAGACACTGACTCTCACTGGGGTACAGGTTCCACACACACTGACTCTCACTGGGGTACGGGTTCCACACACACTGACTCTCACTGGGGTACAGGTTCCACACACACTGAGCCTCACTGGGGTATGGTTTCCACACACACTGACTCTCACTGAGGTATGGGTTCCACACACACTGAGCCTCACTGGGGTACAGGTTCCACACACACTGCCTCTGACTGGGGTACAGTTCCACACGCACTGATTCTCACTGGGGTACGGGTTCCGTACACACTGACTCTCACTGGGGTACGGGTTCCACACACACTGACTCTCACATGGATACAGGTTCCTCACACACTGACTCTCACTGGGGTACCGTTCCACACACACTGACCCTCACTGGGGTACAGGTTCCACACACACTGACTGTCACTGGGGTACGGGTTCCACACACACTGACTCTCACTGGGGTATGGGTTCCACACACACTGACTCTCACTGGGGTACAGGTTCCACACACACTGAGCCTCACTGGGGTATGGTTTCCACACACACTGACTCTCACTGGGGTATGGGTTCCACACACACTGAGCCTCACTGGGGTACTGGTTCCACACACACTGATTCTCACTGGGGTACGGGTTCCGCACAAACTGACTCTCACTGGGGTACGGGTTCCACACACACTGACTCTCACTGGGATACGGGTTCCACACACACTGACTCTCACTGGGGTATGGGTTCCACAGACACTGACTCTCACTGTGACACAGTTCCACACACACTAACTCTCACTGGGGTACGTGTTCCACACACACAGACTCTGACTGGGGTATGGGTTCCACACACACTGACTCTCACAGGGGTACGGATTCCACACATGCTGACCCTCACTAGGGTACGGGTTCCACAGACACTGACTCTCACTGGGGTACGGGTTCCACACACACTGACCCTCACTTGGGTACGGGTTCCACAGACACTGACTCTCACTGGGGTACAGGTTCCACACACACTGACTCTCACTGGGGTACGGGTTCCACACACACTGACTCTCACTGGGATACGGGTTCCACACACACTGACTCTCACTGGGGTACAGGTTTTACACACACTGACGCTCACTGGGGTACGGGTTCCACAGACACTGACTCTCACTGGGGTACGGGTTCCACACACACTGACTCTCACTGGGGTACAGTTCCACACACACTGACTCTCACTGGGGTACGGGTTCCACACACACTGACTCTCACTGGGGAACAGGTTCTACACACACTAACTCTCACTGGGGAACAGGTTCTACACACACTAACTCTCACTGGGGTATGGGTTCCACACTCACTGACTCTCACTGGGGAACAGGTTCCACACACACTGAGCCTCACTGGGGTATGGTTTCCACACACACTGACTCTCACTGGGGTATGGGTTCCACACACACTGAGCCTCACAGGGGTATGGGTTCCACACACACTGACTCTCACTGGGGTATGGGTTCCACACACACTGACTCTCACTGGGGTACAGGTTCCACACACACTGAGCCTCACTGGGGTATGGTTTCCACACACACTGACACTCACTCGGGTACGGGTTCCACTGACACTGACCCTCACTGGGCTACGGGATCCACAGACACTGGCTCTCACTGGGATACGGGTTCCATACACACTGACTCTCACTGGGGTACAGTTCCACACATACTGACCCTCACTGGGGTATAGTTCCACACACACTGACTGTCACTGGGGAACTGGTTCCACACACACTGACTCTCACTGGGGTACAGTTCCACTCACACAGACTCTCACTGGGGAACAGGTTCCACACACATTGAGTCTCACTGGGGTATGGGTTCCACACACACTGACTCTCACTGGGGTATGGGTTCCACACACACTGAGCCTCACTGGGGTACAGGTTCCACACACACTGACTCTGACTGTGGTACAGTTCCACACACACTGATTCTCACTGGGGTACGGGTTCCGCACACACTGACTCTCACTGGGGTACGGGTTCCACACACACTGACATCACTAGGGTACGGGTTCCACAGACACTGACCCTCACTAGGGTACAGGTTCCACACACACTGACTCTCACTGGGGTACGGGTTCCACAGACACTGACTCTCACTGGGGCACAGGTTCCACACACACTGACTCTCACTGGGGTACGGGTTCCACACACACTGACTCTCACTGGGGTACAGGTTCCACACACACTGAGCCTCACTGGGGTATGGTTTCCACACTCACTGACTCTCACTGGGGTACAGTTCCACACACACTGATTCTCACTGGGGTACGGGTTCAGTACACACTGACTCTCACTGGGGTACGGGTTCCACACACACTGACTCTCACTGGGGTACAGGTTCCACACACACTGACTCTCACTGGGGTATGGGTTCCACAGACACTGACTCTCACTGTGACACAGTTCCACACACACTAACTCTCACTGGGGTACGGGTTCCATACACACTGACTCTCACTGGGGTACAGTTCCACTCACACAGTCTCACACTGGGGAACAGGTTCCACACACACTGACTCTCACTGGGGTACGGGTTCCACACACACTGACTCTCACTGGGGTACGGGTTCCACACACACTGACTCTGACTGGGGTACAGTTCCACACACACTGATTCTCACTGGGGTACAGGTTCCACACAAACTGAGCCTCACTGGGATACGGGTTCCACACACACTGATCCTCACTGGGGTACAGTTCCACACACATAGTCTCTCACTGGGGAACAGGTTCTACACACACTAACTCTCACTGGGGTATGGGTTCCACACTCACTGACTCTCACTGGGGAACAGGTTCCACACACACTGACTCTCACTGGGGTATGGGTTCCACTCACACTGACTCTCACTGGGGTACCGTTCCACACACACTGACCCTCACTGGGGTACAGTTCCACACACACAGTCTCTCACTGGGGAACAGGTTCCACACACACTGACTCTCACTGAGGTATGGGTTCCACACACACTGACTCTCACAGGGGTACGGGTTCCACAGACACTGACCCTCACTGGGCTACGGGATCCACAGACACTGGCTCTCACTGGGATACGGGTTCCATACACACTGACTCTCACTGGGGTACAGTTCCACACATACTGACCCTCACTGGGGTATAGTTCCACACACACTGACTGTCACTGGGGAACTGGTTCCACACACACTGACTCTCACTGGGGTACAGTTCCACTCACACAGTCTCACACTGGGGAACAGGTTCCACACACACTGACTCTCACTGGGGTACGGGTTCCACACACACTGACTCTCACTGGGGTACGGGTTCCACACACACTGAGCCTCACTGGGGTATGGGTTCCACACACACTGAGCCTCACTGGGGTACAGGTTCCACACACACTGACTCTGACTGGGGTACAGTTCCACCCACACTGATTCTCACTGGGGTACGGGTTCCGCACACACTGAGTCTCACTGGGGTACGGGTTCCACACACACTGACATCACTAGGGTACGGGTTCCACAGACACTGACTCTCACTGGGGTACAGGTTCCACACACACTGACTCTCACTGGGGTACGGGTTCCACACACACTGACTCTCACTGGGGTACAGGTTCCACACACACTGAGCCTCACTGGGGTATGGTTTCCACACACACTGACTCTCACTGAGGTATGGGTTCCACACACACTGAGCCTCACTGGGGTACAGGTTCCACACACACTGCCTCTGACTGGGGTACAGTTCCACACGCACTGATTCTCACTGGGGTACGGGTTCCGTACACACTGACTCTCACTGGGGTACAGGTTCCACACACACTGAGCCTCACTGGGGTATGGTTTCCACACTCACTGACTCTCACTGGGGTACAGTTCCACACACACTGATTCTCACTGGGGTACGGGTTCAGTACACACTGACTCTCACTGGGGTACGGGTTCCACACACACTGACTCTCACTGGGGTACAGGTTCCACACACACTGACTCTCACTGGGGTATGGGTTCCACAGACACTGACTCTCACTGTGACACAGTTCCACACACACTAACTCTCACTGGGGTACGGGTTCCATACACACTGACTCTCACTGGGGTACAGTTCCACTCACACAGTCTCACACTGGGGAACAGGTTCCACACACACTGACTCTCACTGGGGTACGGGTTCCACACACACTGACTCTCACTGGGGTACGGGTTCCACACACACTGACTCTGACTGGGGTACAGTTCCACACACACTGATTCTCACTGGGGTACAGGTTCCACACAAACTGAGCCTCACTGGGATACGGGTTCCACACACACTGATCCTCACTGGGGTACAGTTCCACACACATAGTCTCTCACTGGGGAACAGGTTCTACACACACTAACTCTCACTGGGGTATGGGTTCCACACTCACTGACTCTCACTGGGGAACAGGTTCCACACACACTGACTCTCACTGGGGTATGGGTTCCACTCACACTGACTCTCACTGGGGTACCGTTCCACACACACTGACCCTCACTGGGGTACAGTTCCACACACACAGTCTCTCACTGGGGAACAGGTTCCACACACACTGACTCTCACTGAGGTATGGGTTCCACACACACTGACTCTCACAGGGGTACGGGTTCCACAGACACTGACCCTCACTGGGCTACGGGATCCACAGACACTGGCTCTCACTGGGATACGGGTTCCATACACACTGACTCTCACTGGGGTACAGTTCCACACATACTGACCCTCACTGGGGTATAGTTCCACACACACTGACTGTCACTGGGGAACTGGTTCCACACACACTGACTCTCACTGGGGTACAGTTCCACTCACACAGTCTCACACTGGGGAACAGGTTCCACACACACTGACTCTCACTGGGGTACGGGTTCCACACACACTGACTCTCACTGGGGTACGGGTTCCACACACACTGAGCCTCACTGGGGTATGGGTTCCACACACACTGAGCCTCACTGGGGTACAGGTTCCACACACACTGACTCTGACTGGGGTACAGTTCCACCCACACTGATTCTCACTGGGGTACGGGTTCCGCACACACTGAGTCTCACTGGGGTACGGGTTCCACACACACTGACATCACTAGGGTACGGGTTCCACAGACACTGACTCTCACTGGGGTACAGGTTCCACACACACTGACTCTCACTGGGGTACGGGTTCCACACACACTGACTCTCACTGGGGTACAGGTTCCACACACACTGAGCCTCACTGGGGTATGGTTTCCACACACACTGACTCTCACTGAGGTATGGGTTCCACACACACTGAGCCTCACTGGGGTACAGGTTCCACACACACTGCCTCTGACTGGGGTACAGTTCCACACGCACTGATTCTCACTGGGGTACGGGTTCCGTACACACTGACTCTCACTGGGGTACGGGTTCCACACACACTGACTCTCACATGGATACAGGTTCCTCACACACTGACTCTCACTGGGGTACCGTTCCACACACACTGACCCTCACTGGGGTACAGGTTCCACACACACTGACTGTCACTGGGGTACGGGTTCCACACACACTGACTCTCACTGGGGTATGGGTTCCACACACACTGACTCTCACTGGGGTACAGGTTCCACACACACTGAGCCTCACTGGGGTATGGTTTCCACACACACTGACTCTCACTGGGGTATGGGTTCCACACACACTGAGCCTCACTGGGGTACTGGTTCCACACACACTGATTCTCACTGGGGTACGGGTTCCGCACAAACTGACTCTCACTGGGGTACGGGTTCCACACACACTGACTCTCACTGGGATACGGGTTCCACACACACTGACTCTCACTGGGGTATGGGTTCCACAGACACTGACTCTCACTGTGACACAGTTCCACACACACTAACTCTCACTGGGGTACGTGTTCCACACACACAGACTCTGACTGGGGTATGGGTTCCACACACACTGACTCTCACAGGGGTACGGATTCCACACACGCTGACCCTCACTAGGGTACGGGTTCCACAGACACTGACTCTCACTGGGGTACGGGTTCCACACACACTGACCCTCACTTGGGTACGGGTTCCACAGACACTGACTCTCACTGGGGTACAGGTTCCACACACACTGACTCTCACTGGGGTACGGGTTCCACACACACTGACTCTCACTGGGATACGGGTTCCACACACACTGACTCTCACTGGGGTACAGGTTTTACACACACTGACGCTCACTGGGGTACGGGTTCCACAGACACTGACTCTCACTGGGGTACGGGTTCCACACACACTGACTCTCACTGGGGTACGGTTTCCACACACACTGACTCTCACTGGGGTACGGGTTCCACACACACTGACTCTCACTGGGGAACAGGTTCTACACACACTAACTCTCACTGGGGAACAGGTTCTACACACACTAACTCTCACTGGGGTATGGGTTCCACACTCACTGACTCTCACTGGGGAACAGGTTCCACACACACTGAGCCTCACTGGGGTATGGTTTCCACACACACTGACTCTCACTGGGGTATGGGTTCCACACACACTGAGCCTCACAGGGGTATGGGTTCCACACACACTGACTCTCACTGGGGTATGGGTTCCACACACACTGACTCTCACTGGGGTACAGGTTCCACACACACTGAGCCTCACTGGGGTATGGTTTCCACACACACTGACACTCACTCGGGTACGGGTTCCACTGACACTGACCCTCACTGGGCTACGGGATCCACAGACACTGGCTCTCACTGGGATACGGGTTCCATACACACTGACTCTCACTGGGGTACAGTTCCACACATACTGACCCTCACTGGGGTATAGTTCCACACACACTGACTGTCACTGGGGAACTGGTTCCACACACACTGACTCTCACTGGGGTACAGTTCCACTCACACAGACTCTCACTGGGGAACAGGTTCCACACACATTGAGTCTCACTGGGGTATGGGTTCCACACACACTGACTCTCACTGGGGTATGGGTTCCACACACACTGAGCCTCACTGGGGTACAGGTTCCACACACACTGACTCTGACTGTGGTACAGTTCCACACACACTGATTCTCACTGGGGTACGGGTTCCGCACACACTGACTCTCACTGGGGTACGGGTTCCACACACACTGACATCACTAGGGTACGGGTTCCACAGACACTGACCCTCACTAGGGTACAGGTTCCACACACACTGACTCTCACTGGGGTACGGGTTCCACAGACACTGACTCTCACTGGGGTACAGGTTCCACACACACTGACTCTCACTGGGGTACGGGTTCCACACACACTGACTCTCACTGGGGTACAGGTTCCACACACACTGAGCCTCACTGGGGTATGGTTTCCACACTCACTGACTCTCACTGGGGTACAGTTCCACACACACTGATTCTCACTGGGGTACGGGTTCAGTACACACTGACTCTCACTGGGGTACGGGTTCCACACACACTGACTCTCACTGGGGTACAGGTTCCACACACACTGACTCTCACTGGGGTATGGGTTCCACAGACACTGACTCTCACTGTGACACAGTTCCACACACACTAACTCTCACTGGGGTACGGGTTCCACACACACTGACTCTGACTGGGGTATGGTTCCACTCACACTGACTCTCACAGGGGTACGGATTCCACACACGCTGACCCTCACTGGGGTATGGGTTCCACACCCACTAACTCTCACTAGGGTATGGGTTCCACAGACACTGACTTTCACTGGGGTACGGGTTCCACACACACTAACTCTCACTGGGGTATGGGTTCCACACCCACTAACTCTCACTAGGGTACGGGTTCCACACACACTGACTCTCACTGGGGTACGGGTTCCACACACACTGACTCTCACTGGGGTACGGGTTCCACACACACTGACTCTCACTGGGGTACGGGTTCCACACACACTGACTCTCACTGGGCTACGGGTTCCACACACACTGACACTCACTCGGATATGGTTTCCACACACACTGACTCTCACTGTGATACAGTTCCACACACACTGACTCTCACTGGGGTACAGTTCCACACACACTGATTCTCACTGGGGTACGGGTTCCACACACACTGACATCACTAGGGTACGGGTTCCACAGAAACTGACTCTCACTGGGGTACAGGTTCCACACACACTGACTCTGACTGGGGTATGGTTCCACTCACACTGACTCTCACAGGGGTACGGATTCCACACACGCTGACCCTCACTAGGGTACGGGTTCCACAGACACTGACTCTCACTGGGGTACGGGTTCCACACACACTGACTCTCACTGGGGTACGGGTTCCACAGACACTGACTCTCACTGGGGTACAGGTTCCACACACACTGACTCTCACTGGGGTACGGGTTCCACACACACTGACTCTCACTGGGGTACAGGTTCCACACACACTGAGCCTCACTGGGGTATGGTTTCCACACTCACTGACTCTCACTGGGGTATGGGTTCCACACACACTGAGCCTCACTGGGGTACAGGTTCCACACACACTGACTCTGACTGGGGTACAGTTCCACACACACTGATTCTCACTGGGGTACGGGTTCAGTACACACTGACTCTCACTGGGGTACGGGTTCCACACACACTGACTCTCACTGGGATACGGGTTCCTCACACACTGACTCTCACTGGGGTATGGGTTCCACAGACAATGACTCTCACTGTGACACAGTTCCACACACACTAACTCTCACTGGGGTACGGGTTCCACACACACTGACTCTGACTGGGGTATGGTTCCACTCACACTGACTCTCACAGGGGTACGGATTCCACACACGCTGACCCTCACTAGGGTACGGGTTCCACAGACACTGACTCTCACTGGGGTACGGGTTCCACACACACTGACTCTCACTGGGGTATGGGTTCCACACCCACTAACTCTCACTAGGGTACGGGTTCCACACACACTGACTCTCACTGGGGTACGGGTTCCACACACACTGACTCTCACTGGGCTACGGGTTCCACACACACTGACACTCACTCGGATATGGTTTCCACACACACTGACTCTGACTGGGGTACAGTTCCACACACACTGATTCTCACTGGGGTACGGGTTCCACACACACTGACATCACTAGGGTACGGGTTCCACAGATACTGACTCTCACTGGGGTACAGGTTCCACACACACTGACTCTCACTGGGGTACGGGTCGCACACACACTGACTCTCACTGGGGTACGGGTTCCACAGACACTGACTCTCACTGGGGTACAGGTTCCACACACACTGACTCTCACTGGGGTACGGGTTCCACACACACTGACTCTCACTGGGGTACAGGTTCCACACACACTGAGCCTCACTGGGGTATGGTTTCCACACACACTGACTCTCACTGGGGTATGGGTTCCACACACACTGAGCCTCACTGGGGTACAGGTTCCACACACACTGACTCTGACTGGGGTACTGTTCCACACACACTGATTCTCACTGGGGTACGGGTTCAGTACACACTGACTCTCACTGGGGTACGGGTTCCACACACACTGACTCTCACTGGGATACGGGTTCCTCACACACTGACTCTCACTGGGGTATGGGTTCCACAGACACTGACTCTCACTGTGACACAGTTCCACACACACTAACTCTCACTGGGGTACGGATTCCACACACGCTGACCCTCACTAGGGTACGGGTTCCACAGACACTGACTCTCACTGGGGTATGGGTTCCACACCCACTAACTCTCACTAGGGTACGGGTTCCACACACACTGACTCTCACTGGGGTACGGGTTCCACACACACTGACTCTCACTGGGGTACGGGTTCCACACACACTGACTCTCACTGGGGTACGGGTTCCACACACACTGACTCTCACTGGGCTACGGGTTCCACACACACTGACTCTCACTGGGGTACGGGTTCCACACACACTGACTCTCACTCGGATATGGTTTCCACACACACTGACTCTCACTGGGGTACGGGTTCCACACACACTGACTCTCACTCGGATATGGTTTCCACACACACTGACTCTCACTGGGGTACGGGTTCCACACACACTGACTCTCACTGTGATACAGTTCCACACACACTGACTCTCACTGGGGTACGGGTTCCACACACACTGCCTCTCACTAGGATACGGGTTCCACACACACTGACTCTCACTGGGGTACGGGTTCCACACACACTGACTCTCACTGGGATACAGTTCCACACACACTGACTCTCACTGTGATACAGTTCCACACACACTGACTCTCACTGGGGTACGGGTTCCACACACACTGCCTCTCACTAGGATACGGGTTCCACACACACTGACTCTCACTGGGGTACGCGTTCCACACACACTGACTCTCACTGGGGTACGGGTTCCACACACACTGACTCTCACTGTGATACAGTTCCACACACACTGACTCTCACTGGGGTACAGTTCCACACACACTGATTCTCACTGGGGTACGGGTTCCACACACACTGACATCACTAGGGTACGGGTTCCACAGACACTGACTCTCACTGGGGTACGGGTTCCACACACACTGACATCATTAGGGTACGGGTTCCACAGAAACTGACTCTCACTGGGGTACAGGTTCCACACACACTGACTCTCACTGGGGTACGGGTTCCACAGACACTGACTCTCACTGGGGTACAGGTTCCACACACACTGACACTCACTGGGGTACGGGTTCCACACACACTGACTCTCACTGGGGTACAGGTTCCACACACACTGACACTCACTGGGGTACGGGTTCCACACACACTGACTCTCACTGGGGTACAGTTCCACACACACTGACTCTCACTGGGGTACGGGTTCAGTACACACTGACTCTCACTGGGGTACGGGTTCCACACACACTGACTCTCACTGGGATACGGGTTCCTCACACACTGACTCTCACTGGGGTATGGGTTCCACAGACACTGACTCTCACTGTGACACAGTTCCACACACACTAACTCTCACTGGGGTACGGGTTCCACACACACTGACTCTGACTGGGGTATAGTTCCACTCACACTGACTCTCACAGGGGTACGGATTCCACACACGCTGACCCTCACTAGGGTACGGGTTCCACACACACTGACTCTCACTGGGGTATGGGTTCCACACCCACTAACTCTCACTAGGGTACGGGTTCCACACACACTGACTCTCACTGGGGTACGGGTTCCACACACACTGACTCTCACTGGGGTACGGGTTCCACACACACTGACTCTCACTGGGGTACGGGTTCCACACACACTGACTCTCACTGGGCTACGGGTTCCACACACACTGACTCTCACTGGGGTACGGGTTCCACACACACTGACTCTCACTGGGCTACGGGTTCCACACACACTGACTCTCACTGGGGTACGGGTTCCACACACACTGACTCTCACTGGGGTACAGGTTCCACACACACTGACTCTGACTGGGGTACAGTTCCACACACACTGATTCTCACTGGGGTACGGGTTCCACACACACTGACATCACTAGGGTACGGGTTCCACAGATACTGACTCTCACTGGGGTACAGGTTCCACACACACTGACTCTCACTGGGGTACGGGTCGCACACACACTGACTCTGACTGGGGTACGGGTTCCACCCACATTGACTCTCACTGGGATACGGGTTCCACAGACACTGACTCTCACTGGGGTACAGTTCCACACACACTGACTCTCACTAGGATACGGGTTCCACACACACTGCCTCTCACTAGGATACGGGTTCCACAGACACTGACTCTCACTGGGATACGGGTTCCACAGACACTGACTCTCACTGGGGTACAGTTCCACACACACTGACCCTCACTGGGGTACGGGTTCCCCAGACTGAGTCTTGTGTAAATTAATGTGATACTGTTCGGATGATGTATTTGGAAGATGTTGGCTCTGAGACCAATATTGCGCATGACATGGGTGAATCCCTTGCTCTTCCTCCGTTAGTGCTGTGGGATCTTTCACATCCTCCTGCGAGGGCAGACTGGCCTGGTTTTAATGTTTCTTTCCCATGTCTGAAATACTGCAGGGAGGTTTCAGCCTGAATTATGTGCTCAAGTGTGTGGAGCTTAACGTTATCATGAACCAGAGGAGTGTCTTCCGTCGTTTGGTGAGACTGCAGAAGCTGGGCTTGTTTTCCTTCGGGAAATGATCTTTATGGGGATATTTAATGAAGATGTTGAAAAGTATGAGGGAATTTGGAGAACAATTAGGGAGAAATGGTTTTCACTGCCAGGCAGTTCAATAACCAGTGATCATTGATTTAAAATAGTTGACAAAAGTATCAGATGCAATTTGAGTCGACTGTTTTTAACACAGTGAGTTGTTGTGATCTGGACTGGACTGTGCTGCCTGAAAGGGCGGTGGAAGCAGATTCAATTGTAACTTTCAAAAGGGAATTGGATAAAGCCTGCAAAATGAAGCTTCTCTGGGGCTATGGAAAAAGAACAGGGGTGTGGCAGTGATTGGATAGTTCTGTCAATGAGATGGCACAGATAGGATGGGCCAAATGGCCTCTTTCTGTGCGGTTAGATTCTATAATTCATGTTTTTCTCATTGAGTGAACATTCTCATGTTCTCACATCATAAGATGATGTTTTGGATGATAATTTGATTAAATTCAGCACATTCACAGGGTTTGGTTGTTTCGTGGTTTAGTTACTGGTCTAATAACCCAGAGAAGGTGAATCCAAATCTGACTGTGAGCAGTTTGAAAATTTGCCTTCGATTTGAAAAATCTGGAGTTAAGAATCTGGTAACAGTAAGAATGAGTGTGAAGCTGCTGGGTTGTCAAAAAAAAAACCTGATTGGTTCTCTGCTGCCCTTTAAGGGAGGAAACTGGATGTGCTTAACTGGTCTGATCTATATGTGATTCCAGTCCCACAACAACATGGTGGAGTCTGAAGTAGTTACTCAGTTGTATCAATGGTTCAAGAAGAGGGCCCAGCAGCTTCTCAGTGCAATTAGAAACACGCAAGGAATGCTGGCCTTGCCAGTGATGTCCACAAGATGAGAATGAACAGAGAACATGAAGCAGTCTCTGTCTGGAACTAGTTTCAGACCGAGTTTGCTCCATTTCTCAATGTCTCCCAGTGGCTTTGGCCCTCGGTGCTTGTGGGTTCCATGTGTGTATCGAGTAGAGCATTAGATACAGCTCCCCATTTCTTTCTGTGTTCAGTGATTGATGGACCGAATCAGATCACCATCAGGGAGGTGGCTGATACGTTCGCCTTTGTGGAATGGACACCTCCAAGAGCCCATGTCGACCATGTCCTGCTGTCGTATGGATTAGCCAGTGGGACGAGTGTGAAGACCATGCTGAGGCTCCAGCCCACACTGAGCCAGTACTCCCTGCAGAATCTGAGACCCGCCTCACAGTACCAGGTGTCAGTCACTGGCATTCATGAGCATGGGCAGAGCCAGTCTGTGACTGCAGCCTTTACCACAGGTAAAGGCGTCTGTGTACATGTGTGTGTGTGTGTGTGTGTACACATGTGTGTGTATACAAGTGTGTATGCATGCGTGTCTGTGTACACGTGTGTGTGTCTGTGTACGTGTGTGCGTGTGTGTGTGTGTATGTGTGTGTATGTCTGTATACATGTGTGTGTGAGTGTGTGCACGTTGGTGTGCAAAGTGCGAGAACTTCTTGCACCTCTGAGTGACTGAGTGCTGGATTCCCACCTATCACTGCAGGCACTCTCATGGATAGCTATGGATGTCTCCCAGATAATCACAGTTCATATCTCTAAGTGTCTGCCTAGACCAACATGTAAAATTCTGTGTGCATTCCTGTGTGTCTGAAACATCATGTATCAAAGTGTGAGTATTTACGTGTGCTTGCTTTGCCAACCTTAGTCCTTTGCATGAATTTATGTGTTTTTCTGTGTTTTATCAGGCACTGATCCACATTCAACCGAAGCACAATCATTGAAGGATGTCCCAATTCAAAACAAATTCACCAATCAATTTGCTTTTTCATGGGCTGAAGTGAGCTTCACTCGGTATCTAACCCATGCTGTTGCTGCCCTGGGAGTGTTTGATCAAACAGTGGACAGGGAGCTTTACTCTTATCATAGAGTCAGAACAGCACAGAAGGAGGCCTTTCAGCCCATCGAGTGCATGCAGGCTCTCTGTAGAGCAATCCAGCCGGTCCCATTCCCCGGCTGTATTCCCGTAGTTTATTTCCCTCAAGTGTTCATCATCTCTGCTTCCACCACACTCGCAAACAGTGAATCCAGATTATTACCACTCACTATGTAAAAAGAATTCTTGTCCCCCTGCATCTCTTACCCAAACTCTGTGTCCCCCAGTTCTTGTACCATCAGCTAATGAGAACAGATTTCCTTTGTCTACCTTATCTAAACCTGTCATAATCTTGTACACCTCTATCAAATCTCCCCCCCCCCCCCCCCCCAAACTCCTTTTCTCCAATTCTTAAAGTGCATACAGGAGAGCTTTTTGACCCAGCACGTAGAAAGTCCTACAAGAGAAGGGGCAGTACTGGACCTGATCCTAGGGAATGAAGCCGGACAAGTGGTAGAAGTGTCAGTGGGGGAACATTTCGGGGATAGTGACCTGCAAGATTTAAGGTAGTTATGGAAAAGGATAAAGATGGACTGGAAATAAAGGTACTGAATTGGGGGAAGGCTAAATTCAATATGATAAAACAGGATCTGGCCAAAGTGGACTGGGAGCAGCTACTTGTAGGAAAGTCTACATCAGACCAGTGGGAGTCAAAGAGAAAATAGTGAGAGTTCAGGTCCATCATGTTTCCGTAAAGGTGAAGTGTAGGAGCAACAAGTCCAGGGAAGCCTGGATGTCAAGGGATATAGAGGATTGGATAAGGAAAAAAAAAGGAGTCTTATGGCAGGTTTGGAGCGCTGAAAACAGTGGAGGCACTAGAGAAGTATAGAAAGTGTAGGGGGGTACTTAAAAAATTAATTAGGAGAGCGAAGAGGGGACATGGAAAAACACTGGCGGGCAAGATAAAGGAAAATTCTAAGGCATTTTATAAGTATATTAAGGGCAAGAGGATAACCAGGGAAAGAGTAGGGCCCATTAGGGATCAAAGTGGCAATCTGTGTGTGGAGCCGGAGGACATAGGTGAGGTTTTAAATGATTACTTTTCATTTGTGTTCACTATGAAGAAGGACGATGTAGGTGCAGAGATCAGAGATGGGAATTGTGATATACTTGAACATATTAGTACTGAAAGAGAGGAAGTATTAGTTGTTTTAGCGGGCTTAAAAGTGGATAAATCCCCAGGCCCAGATGAGATGTATCCCAGGCTGTTATGTGAGGCAAGGGAGGTGATAGCAGGGGCTCTGACACAAATTTTTAAATCCTCTCTGGCCACAGGAGAGGTACCAGAGGACTGGAGGACAGCGAATGTGGTACCATTATTCAAGAAGGGTAGTAGGAATAAACCAGGTAATTACAGGCTGGTGAGTCTAACATCAGTGGTAGGGAAACTATTGGAAAAAATTCTGAGGGACAGGATTAATCTCCACTTGGAGAGGCAGGGATTAATCAAGAATAGTCAGCATGGCTTTGTCAGGGGGAGATCATGTCTAACAAACTTGACTGAATTTTTCGAGGAGGTGACTAGATGTGTAGATGAGGGTAAAGCAGTTGATGTAGTCTACATGGAAATCAGTAAGGCTTTTGATAAGGTCCCACATGGGAGATTGGTTAAGAAGGTAAGAGCCCATGGGATCCAGGGCAATTTGATAAATTGGATCCAAAATTGACTTAGTGGCAGGAGGCAGAGGGTGATGGTCGAGGGTTGTGTCTGCAATTGGAAACCCGTTGACCAGTGGTGTACCGCAGGGATTGGTGCTGGGACACTTGCTGTTTGTAGTGTACATTAATGATTTAGACGTGAATATAGGAGGTATGAACAGTAAGTTCGCAGATGACACGAAAACTGGTGATGTCGTAGATAGTGAGGAGGAAAGCCTTAGATAGTCCAATAGTCAGAGGGAAGTGGAGGAGCATATATGTAGGGAAATCACAGATAAGGTGTAGGAATTATAGGGTTGTAATAGTAGGTGATTTTAACTTCCCTAATATTGACTGGGACTGCCTTAGTGCCAAGGGATCAAATGGGGAAGAATTTGTTAAGTGTGTCTGAAGCAGTATGTGGATAGCCCTACTAGAGAAGGGGCTACACTCGACATCCTCTTAGGAAATGAGGTAAGATGGGCGGAGCAGTGGCAAATGGAATTTAATCCTGAGACGTGTGAAGTGATGCATTTTGGGAGGACTAATAAGGCAAGGGAATATACAATGGATGGTAGGACCCCAGGAAGTACAGAAAGTCAGCAGGACCTTGGTGTACTTGTCCATAGACCACTGAAGGCAGCAGCAAAGGTAGATAAGGTGGTTGGGAAGGCATATGGGATACTTGCCTTTATTAGCCAAGGCATAGAATATAAGAGCAGAGAGGTTATGATGGTAGGAATAGGAGGATTAGGCAAATGAATGCGTGGCTGAAGAGCTGGTGTAGGCGGGAGGGCTTCAGCTACTTGGATCGTTGGGATCTCTTCTGGTGCAGAGGTGACCTGTACAAGAAGGACGGGTTGCATCTAAACTGGAGGGGTCCAATATCCTTGCAGGGAGGTTTGCTAGTACTATGCGGGAGTGTTTAAATTAGTCTTGCAGTGGGGTGGGATCCAAAGTAGTAGTCTCTCAGATGAGATAGTTGAGACAAATGTAGAGGTTAAAGCAAGCAAGTCCAGTAGGCAGGCCGGGCAGGGGCAGGACAGGGAGTGTGGAAGGTCCGGTAGGCTAAACTGCATTTACTTTAATGCAAGAAGCCTTACAGGTAAGGCAGATGAACTCAGAGCATGGATTGTGATATTATAACTATTACGGAAACGTGGTTGAGGGATGGGCAGGACTGGCAGCTCAATGTTCCGGGGTACCGATCTTTCCAGCGTGACAGAGGTGGAGGTAAGAGAGGAGGGGGAGTTGCACTATTGATTAGGGAGGACATCACAGCAGTACTTAGAGAGGATATCCCGGGGGGAATGTCCAGCGAGGCCATATGGGAATGAAGGGTAGGTAGTTAGTTTGATTATCTTAGAGTAGGTTAAAGGTTCGGCACAACATCGTGGGCCGAAGGGCCTGTACTGTGCTGTACTGTTCTATGTTCTATGTTCTAATACTTCTCGTCCGTATTTACCATGAAGAAGGTCATGGAAGCTAATGAGTTCAAGGGAGGGAACACCGATATCCTGGAGCATATTAACATTACAAAGGAGAAGGTGTTGGAGGTTTTGAAGCTCATTAAGGAGGATAAATCCCCAGGGCCTGACCAGGTGTATCTGAGGATGCTTTGGGAAGCAAGGGAGGAGATTGCTGGGGCCCTGGCAGAGATTTTTGTATCATCGTTAGCCACGGGTGAGGTACCGGAAGACTGGAGGATAGCTAATGTTGTGCCTTTATTTAACAAGGGCAGCAGGGATAATCCAGGGAACTACAGGCCGGTGAGCTTTACATCAGTGGTGGGAAAGTTATTGGAAGGGATTCTGTGAGACAGGATTTATATGCATTTGGAAAGGCAAGCTCTGATTAGGGATAGTCAGCATGGCTTTGTGTGTGGGAAATCATGTCTCACGAATTTGATAGAGTTTTTCGAGGAGGTGACCAAGAGGATTGACGAGGGCAGGGCGATGGGCGTTGTCTACATGGACTTTAGCAAGGCCTTTGATAAGGTCCTGCATGGTAGGCTGGTCCGGAAGGTTCGAACACATGGGATCCAGGGTGAGCTAGCCAATTGGATACAAAATTGGCTTGGTGATAGGAGGCAGAGGGTGGTGGTGGAGCGTTGTTTTTCAGATTGGAGGCCGGTGACCAGTGGTGTGCTGCAGGGATCGGTGCTGGGCCCTCTGTTGTTTCTCATATATATTAATTAATTGGATGTGAATGTAAGGGGCATGATTAGTACGTTTGCAGGTGACACCAAAATTGGTGGTATGGTGGACAGTGAAAAAGGTTGACTAAGGTTACAACAGGATATAAATAAACTGGGAAAGTGGGCAAGGGAATGGCAAATGGAATTTAATGCCGACAAGTGTGAAGTGATGCATTTTGGGAAGTTAAACCAGGGCAGGACATATACAGTGAATGGCAGGGCCCTGGGGTGTGTGTTCAGCAGAGAGACCTTGGGCTGCAAGTTCATAGTTCCCTGAAAGCGGCAACACAGGTAGACAGAGTGGTGAAGAAGGCGTATGGCATGCTTGCCTTCATTGGCCGAGGCATTGAGTCCAAGAGTTGGGACGTCATGTTACAGTTGTACATGATGTTGGTTAGGCCGCATTTGGAGTACTGTGCGCAGTTCTGGTTGCTGCATTACAGGAAAGATGTGATTAAGCTAGAGAGGGTGCAGAAAAGATTCACAAGGATGTTGCCTGGTTTGGAGGGCTTGAGTTTTAAAGAGAGATTGGATAGGCTGGGTCTGTTTTCCCTGGAGCGAAGGAGGCTGAGAGGGGACATGATAGGGGTATATAAAATTATGAGAGGCATAGATAGGGTAGATAGTCAGAGTCTGTTTCCCATGGTAGGGGTGACTAAAACTAGAGGGAATAGATTTAAGGTGAAACGGAGGAGGTTTAAAGGGGATAAAAGGGGTAAATTTTTCACACAAAGAATAGTGGGTATCTGGAATGAGCTGCCTGAGGAGGTGGTGGAGGCAGGAAGAGTAGCGACATTTAATAGCCATCTGGACAGGTACTTGAATGAGCAAGGCATAGAGGGATATGGAATTAATGCAGGCAGGTGGGATTAGTATAGATAGGCATTATGGTCGGCATGGACGTCGTGGGCCGAAGGGCCTGTTTCTATGCTGTCCGACTCTATGACTCTATGAGCTGTCTAAAACACTAGTTAGGTCACAGCTGGAGTACTGTGTACAGTTCTGGTCACCGCACAATAGGAAGGATGTGATTGCACTGGAGAGGGTACAGAGGAGATTCACCAGGATGTTGCCTGGGCTGGAGCATTTCAGCTATGAAGAGAGACTGAAAAGGCTAGGGTTGTTTTCCTTAGAGCAGAGAAGGCTGAGGGAGACATGATTGAGGTGTACAAAATTATGAGGGGCATTGATCGGGTAGATAGGAAGAAACTTTTTCCCTTAGCGGAGGTGTCAATTACCAGGGGGCATAGATTTAAGGTAAGGAGCAAAAGGTTTAGAGGGTATCTGAGGAAACATTTTTTCACCCAGAGGGTGGTTGGAATCTGGAACGCATTGCCTGAAGGGGTGATAGAGGCAGGAACCCTCACAACATTTAAGAAGTATTTAGAGGAGCACTTGAAATACCATAGCATACAAGGCTACGGGCCAAGTGCAGGAAAATGGGATTAGGATAAATACGTGCTTGATGGCTGGCACGGACACAATGGGCCGAAGGGCCTGTTTCTGTGCTGTATAACTCGATGACACTAATGGAAAACAACCCCAGCTTTTCCAACATAATCTTGTAACTAAAATCCGTCATCCCTGGAAACATTCTGGTAAATCTCCTCTGTACCCTCTTAAGTACCATCACATCCTTCCTCAAGTGTCGTGGCCAGAACTGGACACAATACTCTAGTTGATGGCTAACCAGAGCTTTATAAAGTTTCAGCATAACTTCCCTGCTTTTGTACTCACTGCCTCTATTTATGAAGCCCAAGATCCCATATGCTTTGCTAACCACTCTCTCAATATGTCCTGCCACCTTCAAAGATTGATGCACATAAACCCCCAGGTCCCTCTGTTCCTGCACACTCTTTAGAACTGTACCGATCTATATTGCCTCACTCTATCCCTTTTGCCAAAATGCATCACCTCACATTTCTCTGTATTAAATTCCATCTGCCACTTGTCTGCCCATTCTGCTAGTTGATCTATGTCCTGTTGCCGTCAATTGGTATCATCCTCACTGACTGCTCCACCTGCAAGTTTCATATCATCTGCAAATTTTGAAATTTTTCTCTGCATTCCAGTATCCAAATCACTAATATACATCAAAAAGCAGTGGTCCTCGCACTGATCCTTGGGAACACCACTGTCTACCATCCTCCAGTCTGAAAAACAACCAGTTACCATGACTTGCTATTTTCTGTCCTTGAGCCAATTTTTTATCCAAGCTGACACTGACCCTCCTATTTCATGAGCCTCAGTTTTGTTAACCAGCATTTATGTGCTACTTTGTCAAATGCTTTCTTAAAATCCCATATAGACAGCATCCACCGCATTCCCTTCATCAACCTTCTTGATGATTTCATCAAAAATTCAACTAGATTAGTTAAGCATGATCAGCCTTTTACAAATCCATGCAGACTTTCCCTAATTAACTTAAACCTCTCCAAGTGTCTGCTGATTTTATTTTTAACCCTGGTTATAGTTTCTAAAATGTTACCTACCACTAATGTGAAATTGCTGAACCTGTAATTACTAGGAACGTCCTTACAACCTTTCTTGAATAAAGGTGTCACATTTTCCACTCTCCAATCCTCTGGCACCTCCTCCATATCTATGGAAGATTGGAAGATTATGGAAAGCCTTTCCATTATCTCCATCCCCACTTCCTTTAGCAACCTGGGATGTAAGCCATCTGGACCAGGTGACTTATCCATTCTAAACAGAACTGGTGTTTCCAGTAGATCCTGTTAATTAATTTTCACTTCATCCATTATCTTTACCATCAGGCCCTGGGGACTTATCTACCTTAATGTTTTTCAAGAGGCCCAACACCTCCTTTTTGATATCAACATGACCCAGACTATCTACACTCCCTTCCCTAGACTCATCATCCACCAAGTCCTTCTCTTTGGTGAATACTGATGCAAAGTACTCATTTAGTACCTCGCCCATTTCCTCTGGCTCCATGCATAGATTCCCTCCACTGACCTTGAGTGGGCCAACCCTTTCCCTGGTTACCCTCTTGCTCTTTATATACATATAAAAAGCTTTGGGATTCTCCATAATCCTGTTTGCCAATGACTTTTCATGATCTCTTTTAGCCGTCCTGACTCCTTGATATGTGGGAGGCTTTTAAAGAGAGGTTGATTAGCGTGCAGGAGAGACATGTTCCTGTGAAAATGAGGGATAGAAATGGCAAGATTAGGGAACCATGGATGACAGGTGAAATTGTGAAACTAGCTAAGAGGAAAAAGGAAGCATACATAAGGTCTAGGCGGCTGAAGAAAGACGAAGCTTTGGAAGAATATCTGGAATGTAGGACCAATCTGAAACGAGGAATTAAGAGGGCTAAAAGGGGTCATGAAATATCTTTAGCAAACAGGGTGAAGAAAAATCCCAAAGCCTTTTATTCATACATAAGGAGCAAGAGGGTAATTAGAGAGAGGATTTGCCCACTCAAGGACAAAGGAGGAAAGTTATGCGTGGAGTCAGAGAAAATGGGTGAGATTCTAAACGAGTACTTTGCATCGGTATTCACCGAGGAGAGGGACATGACGGATGTTGAGGTTAGGGACAGATGTTTGATTACTCTAGGTCAAGTCGGCATAAGGAGGGAGGAAGTGTTGGGTATTCTAAAAGGCATTAAGGTGGACAAGTCCCCAGGTCCGGATGGGATCTATCCCAGGTTTCTGAGGGAAGCGAGAGAGGAAATAGCTGGGGCCTTAACAGATATCTTTGCAGCATCCTTAAACACGGGTGAGGTCCCGGAGGACTGGAGAATTGCCAATGTTGTCCCCTTGTTTAAGAAGGGTAGCAGGGATAATCCAGGTAATTATAGACCGGTGAGCCTGACGTCAGTGGTGGGGAAGCTGCTGGAGAAGATACTGAGGGATAGGATCTATTCCCATTTGGAAGAAAATGGGCTTATCAGTGATAGGCAACATGGTTTTGTGCAGGGAAGGTCATGTCTTACCAACTTAATAGAATTCTTTGAGGAAGTGACAAAGTTGATTGATGAGGGAAAGGCTGTAGATGTCATATACATGGACTTCAGTAAGGCGTTTGATAAGGTTCCCCATGGTAGGTTGATGGAGAAAGTAAAGTCGCATGGGGTCCAGGGTGTACTAGCTAGATGGATAAAGAACTGGCTGGGCAACAGGAGACAGAGAGTAGCAGTGGAAGGGAGTTTCTCAAAATGGAGACGTGTGACCAGTGGTGTTCCACAGGGATCCGTGCTGGGACCACTGTTGTTTGTGATATACATAAATGATTTGGAGGAAAGTATAGGTGGTCTGATTAGCAAGTTTGCAGACGACACTAAGATTGGTGGAGTAGCAGATAGTGAAGGGGACTGTCAGAGAATACAGCAGAATATAGATAGATTGGAGAGTTGGGCAGAGAAATGGCAGATGGAGTTCAATCAGGGCAAATGCGAGGTGATGCATTTTGGAAGATCCAATTCAAGAGTGAACTATACAATAAATGGAAAAGTCCTGGGGAAAATTGATGTACAGAGAGATTTGGGTGTTCAGGTCCATTGTTCCCTGAAGGTGGCAACGCAGGTCAATAGAGTGGTCAAGAAGGCATACGGCATGCTTTCCTTCATCGGACGGGGTATTGAGTACAAGAGTTGGCAGGTCATGTTACAGTTGTATAGGACTTTGGTTCGGCCACATTTGGAATACTGCGTGCAGTTCTGGTCGCCACATTACCAAAAGGATGTAGATGCTTTGGAAAGGGTGCAGAGGAGGTTCACCAGGATGTTGCCTGGTATGGAGGGCGCTAGCTATGAAGAGAGGTTGAGTAGATTAGGATTATTTTCATTAGAAAGACGGAGGTTGAGGGGGGACCTGATTGAGGTGTACAAAATCATGAGAGGTATAGACAGGGTGGATAGCAAGAGGCTTTTTCCCTGAGTGGGGGATTCAATTACTAGGGGTCACGAGTTCAAAGTGAGGGGGGAAAAGTTTAGGGGGGATATGCGTGGAAAGGTCTTTACGCAGAGGGTGGTGGGTGCCTGGAACGCGTTGCCAGCGGAGGTGGTAGACGCGGGCACGATAGCGTCTTTTAAGATGTATCTAGACAGATACATGAATGGGCAGGAAGCAAAGAGATACAGAACCTTAGAAAATAGGCGACAGGTTTAGATAGAGGATCTGGATCGGGCGCAGGCTTGGAGGGCCGAAGGGCCTGTTCCTGTGCTGTAATTTTCTTTGTTCTTTGTTCTTTGTACTTTCTTTATATTCCTCAAGGGCTTTGTCTGTTACCAGCCTTCTAGCCCTTACGAATGCTTCCTTTTTCTTTTTGACTAGGCTCTCAATATCCCTTGTTATCCAAGGTTCCCAAAACTTGCCCTTCATCCTCACAGGAACATGCTGGTCCTGGATTCAAATCAACTGACATTTGAAAGACTCCCACATTTTTTACTTTTCTTTTATTTATTTTTATTTCGAGATACAACACTGAAACAGGCCCTTCGGCCCACTGAGTCTGTACTGACCATCAACCACCCATTTTATACTAATCCTGCATTAATCCCATATCCCCTACCACATCCCCACAATTCTCCTACCACCTACCTACACTAGGGGTAATTTACAATGGCCAATTTACCTATCAACCTGCAAGTCTTTGGCTGTGGGAGGAAACCAGAGCACCCAACGGAAACCCACACAGTCACAGGGAGAACTTGCAAACTCCACACAGGCAGTACCCAGAATCGAACCTGAGTTGCTGGAGCTGTGAGGTTGCGGTGCTAGCCACTGCACCACTGTGCCGCCCCAATGTCAGATGTTGATTTACCCTCAAACAGCCACCACTATATTGCCACTATATCATATTCCTACATGGCTATCTGTGCTTGTAGCTCACCAATTTTATTTGCCACACTTTGTGCATTTACATACATGCATTGTAAACCTTCCAATATATTCCTCACAGCCCTTCTTAGTCTCTCCCATCTCATATGGTACTGCTCCCTTCTCTAGTACTATCTAACACTCTCACTCCTTTATACACCTTATTCCTCTTTTCTACTTCTATATGCTGGTGCCCATCCCCCTGTTAATTCAGTTTAAACCCTCCCCAACCACACTAGTGAACCTCTCCGCGAGGACTTTGGTCCCAGTCCTGTTGAGGTGCAACCCGTCCCTTTTGAATAGGTGCCTCCTGCACCAGAACCGGTCCCAATGCCCCAATAATCCGAAGCCGTCCCTCCTACACCATGCTTTAAGTCATGCATTGATCCTCCCGATCTTCCTATTTCTACTCTCGCCAGCACCTAGCACTGGGGGTAATCCAGAAATTACTACCTTTGAGGTCCTACTCTTTAACTTCCTCCCTAGCTCCTGAAAGTCTGACTGTTGGACATCAATACCTGCTCTCTCTGTGTCTTTGGTACTGACGTGCACCACAACTTCTGGCTCACTCCCTTCCCCCTGCAGAATATTCTGCACCCTCTCCGTGATGTTCTTACCCTGGCACCAAGGAGTCAACACAGCATGTGGGACTCACGATGACGGTTACAGAAATGCACGTCTGTCTCCCTGACTGTGGAATCTCCTATAGCAACTGTATTTCTGCACTTTGCTGCTCCCTCCTGTATAATCCCTTGCCAATTGGTGCCATGGTCTGGACTGCACTCCTTCAAGGTGTTGTCACTCTCAGCAGTCCTGTTTGAGAGTGGCACACACACTGAAGACTCCTGCACCTCCTGTGTCTTCCCACTCTTCCAGATGGCCACCCACCTACTATCCCGAAATAACAGAAGAACATAAGAAATAGGAGCAGGAGTAGGCCACTCAGCCGCTCGAGCCTGCTCTGCCATTCAGTAAGATTATGGCTGATATAATTGTGCCCTGAACTCAACTTTCCTCCCTACCCCTGTACCATTTGACTCCCTTGTAGATCAAAAATCTGTCTAACTCAGCCTTGAATATATTCAATGCCCCAACCTCCATTGCTCTCTAGGGAAGAGAATTCCAAAGATTAATGACCCTCTGAATGAAGAAATTCCTCCTCATCTCCAGCTTTAATGCGAGACCCCCTTATTCTGAATCTGTGCCCCCTTGTTCTGGATTCCCCCACAAGGGGAGACATCCTCTCAGCATCTCCCCTGTCAAACCCCCTTAGAATTTTAGATGTTTCAATAAGATCACTTCTCATTCTACTAAACTTCATTGAGTATCAGCCCAACCTGCTCAACCTTTCCTCATAAGACAACCCCTTCATCCAGGAATCAGCCTAGTGAACCTTCTCTGAACTGCTTCCAATGCAAGTTTATTCCTCCTTAAATAAGGAGAGCAAAACTGTACACAGGACTTTAGGTGTGGTCTCACCAATGCCCTGTACAGTTGTGGCAAGACTTCCCCAGTTTTATATTCCATCCTCCTACTATAAAGGCCAACATTCCATTTGTCTTCATAATTACTTGCTGTACCTGCATGCTAACTTATTGTGATTCATGTACAAGGACACCCAGATCCCTCTGTACTGCGGCATTCTGCAGTCTCTCTCCATTTAAATAATACTTTGCTTTTCTATTCTTCCTACCAAATTGAACAACCTCACATTTTCCCACATTATACTCCCTCTGTCAAATTGTTAGCCACTCAATTGACCCATCTATATCCCTTTACTTTGTGTCCTCCTCACAACTTGCTTTCCCACCTATCTTTGTATCGTCAGCAAATTTGAACTCGCACTGCCCATGGGATGACCACCCCCTGGAAAGGACGATCCAGGAAACTCTCTTGCTCCCTGATGCTCCGCAGTGACTCCAGCTGCCCCTCAATCTCGGGAATCCTGAACTCGAGCTGAAGTAGCTGGAGACACTTCCTACACACATGTGGTCTCCCAAGATGTGTGAAATGTTCTGGAGTTCCCACATTGCACAGGAATTGGAGGCAACAGGTCTCAGCTGCTCATCCACAGTCTAAAAAAAATCTGTCTTCCCTCTTTTATAATCTAGTTAGCACCTTCTTTAATTTTATTTTTTTAATAAATATTAATTGTAATTAAAAAAACAACTCTAGATCTGCTCTCTGCTAATACTCTTATTAATTCAGTTACTGTTTTACTTACCCCAATTGGAATGACTACCCTGGATCAGAGAGGAAGAAAATGTGTAAAAATTCATCAACCAATCTTCTACCCGCTCTGCTCTGATATCATTCCTTGCTTTTTCTGGACAATGTGGTGCTAGGTCCACTCTTTCTCCGCTCCGATTTATCAGCTGCTGCTGTACACCAGCTCTGCTGCTTGCTGCTGCTGCCAGGTCTCACTGTCTCCCACTCCCTCACTCAGACCGCTCCTTGTTTTCTAAAAGACCAGAACATCACCTCTTCCCTCACTGTTCCGAATTCCCTCACTGTCCAAATTCCCCAGCTTTTGTATTCTGTCACAGTAGTACTCTGTCGAGCTGGACTTCATGCTATTTATCTGATCCAGAATTCCCCACATTCCATGCACACTGCAATTCCCACACAGTATATGCACTTCAGAATTCCTATGCAGCCCATACACTCCGGAATTTCTCACGCATGATGGATCATTCCTGATGGATCTCTCAGAGTGCCAGTTTGGAAAACCCAAAGGTAACAACACAACCTCAAGCCGATGCAAACACGTCGACTGTCTCAAACCTGGATATGGGGACAGGAGGGTGAAAGGGGTGAATGCTGGCCTCTTGTCCACTTTACTCCTTTCTGTAAACTTTCACACTCCATGCTTTATTCCACAGATATTGATGCTCCCAAAAACCTACGTGTAGTGACCCCAGGGGACAGCAGGCTGGGGCTGGAATGGGACAACAGTCAAGCTGATGTAGACAAGTACAGGGTGGTCTACAGCACACTGGCAGGTGGCCAATATCATGAGCTGATTGTGCCTGAAAACACAGGGCCAACAAGCAAGGTGACTTTGACTGGTGAGTAGCAGAGCTTCCAACACACATTGTGGCGTCAGCATTTACCCATTGATGGGTGACTGGAATGTGGATCTATTACATTTGGGTTACACTCCACACCTCAAGGCCACTGATAATGATACAGATTGTGCTGCTGATATTGTTGGTCATAATATTGGTAGTAATGTTGTTGATGCATCGAGGGCCGAAGGGCCTGTACTGCGCTGTAATGTTCTAATTCTAATTCTAATGCTGCTGCTGCTGATTGTACTGAAGATACTAATGATGATGACAGTGGCGTTAATGTTGCTGCTGATGATATTAATGGGGCTGATGATGAAAATGGTGTAAATGATGGTACATACAATTAGGAGGAGAAGTAGGCCATTCGACCCCTCGAGCCTGTTCTGCCATTCTGTTTGTGTCTCGATCTGTTTGAATCCCACATTCCTATCTACCCCGATAACCTTTGATTCCCTTTGATTGCCTAACAAGAATCTATCCACCTCCGACTTAAAAATAATCAATGACTCCACGTCCACCACCTTCTGAGGCAGAGAGTTCCAAAGTCGCAGAGAGACAAATTTCTCCTCATCTCTGTCCTAAAAGGGCGACCCCTAATTTTAAAACAGTGTCCTCCAGTTCTGGACTCACCCACAAGAGGAAACATCCTCTCCACATCCACCTTGTCAAGACCATTCAGGATCTTATATGCTTCAATCAAGTCTCCCCTCACTCTTCTAAACTCCAGTGAAAACAAGCCCAGTCTGTCCAACCTTTCCTCATAAGACAACCCGCTCATTCCAGGTATCAATCTAGTAAACCTCCTCTGAACCGCCTCCAATGCATTTACATTCTCCCTTAAATAAGGAGACCAAAACTGCACACGGTATTCGAGATGTGGTCTCACCAATGCTCTGTATAACTGAAGCATAACATCCTTACTTTTATTTTTAATTCCTCTCTTTATGGCTTGCTTTACCTGCATACTAACGTTTTGTGATTCAAGCACTAGAACACCGAGATCCCTCTGCACCTCGGAATTCTGCATTTGTTCTCCATTTAAGTAACCTCGTAGTATTAAAGCTGCTCATAGGAACATAGGAAATATGAGCAGGGGTAGGCCATTCAGCCCATCGAGCCTGCTCCACCATTCAATAATATCAAGGCTGATCATCCACTTCAATGCCTTTTTCCCACACTATCCCCATATCCCCATGATGATATTAATGCAGATTATAACCACTGCTACCATTTGTTTGGGACAGCAGCAGCTGATGAGGATTCTGCTGTGGCCATTTGCACCTCCTCTAGATCCATCTTTCACTTCTTTATGTGTCCCATTACCACCCCCTTTGCCTTGCACTTGCACAACATCCTTTTTCTCATTTCATCTCTCCAGCCCTCCACCCGATCACAGATGTTCCCTTTTGTTTATTCCCTCCTGTCATGCTAGGCCCCCACCTGCCAAGAATGAGACACATTAATTTTGTCATGAACATTGATTTTTAAACTGTTACTGGAGTGAAGAAAGGACTAGTTAGGAGACATTTGCTTATTAACAGAGGGTGATTGGAAGGACAAAGGACCATTCCCTGACACATTCAACCCAAAATGGACCTTGATCACCAGGTATTGTGTGTAAAAGGAGCATTCCAGAGACTGCTAAGGTGGTACAATCCAAGATGTAGTCAGAGCAGTTAGTCACATGACTAATCTGCTGGGCAACCTGGGTTTTTCTGAATTGTACAAACAGACTTTTTGCTCCTGTACTGAACAAAGAACAAAGAACAGTACAGCACAGGAACAGGCCATTCGGCCCTCCAAGCCTGCGCCGATCTTGATGCCTGCCTAAACTAAAACCTTCTGCACTTCCGGGTCCGTATCCCTCTATTCCCATCCTATTCATGTATTTGTCAAGATGTCTCTTAAATGTCGCTATCGTACCTGCTTCCACCACCTCCCCCGGCAGCAAGTTCCAGGCACTCACCACCCTCTGTGTAAAGAACTTGCCTCGCACATCCCCTCTAAACTTTGCCCCTCGCACCTTAAACCTATGTCCCCTAGTAACTGACTCTTCCACCCTGGGAAAAAGCTTCTGACTATCCACTCTGTCCATGCCACTCATAACTTTGTAAACCTCTATCATGTCGCCCTTCCACCTCTGTCGTTCCAGTGAAAACAATCCGAGTTTATTCAACCTCTCCTCATAGCTAATGCCCTCCAGACCAGGCAACATCCTAGTAAACCTCTTCTGTACCCTCTCCAAAGCCTCCACATCCTTCTGGTAGTGTGGCGACCAGAATTGCACGCAATATTCTAAGTGTGGCCTAACTAAAGTTCTGTACAGCTGTAGCATGACTTGCCAATTTTTATACTCTATGCCCCGACCGATGAAGGCAAGCATGCCGTATGCCTTCTTGACTACCTTATCCACCTGTGTTGCCACTTTCAGTGACCTGTGGACCTGTACGCCCAGATCTCTCTGCCTGTCAATACTCCTAAGGGTTCTGCCATTTACTGTATACTTCCCACCTGCATTAGACCTTCCAAAATGCATTACCTCATATTTGTCTGGATTAAACTCCATCTGCCATTTCTCCACCCAAGTCTCCAACCGATCTATATCCTGCTGTATCCTCTGACAATCCTCATCACTATCCTCAACTCCACCAACCTTTGTGTCGTCCACAAACTTACTAATTAGACCAGTTACATTTTCCCCCAAATCATTTATATATAATACAAACAGCAAAGGTCCCAGCACTGATCCCTGCAGAACACCACTAGTCACATCCCTCCATTCAGAAAAACACCCATCCACTGATACCCTCTGTCTTCTATGACTGAGCCAGTTCTGTATCCATCTTGCCAGCTCACCTCTGATCCCGTGTGACTTCACCTTTTGTACCAGTGTGCCATGAGGGACCTTGTCAAAGGCTTTATTGAAGTCCATATAGACAACATTCACTGCCCTTCCTTCATCAATCATCTTTGTCACTTCCTCAAAAAACTTAATCAAGTTAGTGAGACACGACCTCCCCTTCACAAAACCATGCTGCCTCTCGCTAATAAGTCCATTTGTTTCCAAATGGGAGTAAATCCTGTCCCGAAGAATCCTCTCAAATAATTTCCCTACCACTGACGTAAGGCTCACCGGCCTATAATTTCCTGGATTATCCTTGCTACCCTTCTTAAACAAAGGAACAACACTGGCTATTCTCCAGTCCTCTGGGACCTCACCTGTAGCCAATGAGGATACAAAGATTTCTGTCAAGGCCCCAGCAATTTCTTCCCTTGCCTCCCTCAGTATTCTGGGGTAGATCCCATCAGACCCTGGGGACTTATCTACCTTAATGCTTTGCAAGAAGCCCAACACCTCCTCCTTTTTGATAACGACATGACCGAGACTATCTACACTCCCTTCCCTGGACTCATCATCCACCAAGTCCTTCTCTTTGGTGAATACTGATGCAAAGTACTCATTTAGTACCTCACCCATTTCCTCTGGCTCCACACATAGATTCCCTCCTCTGTCCTTGAGTGGGCCAACCCTTTCCCTGGTTACCCTCTTGCTCTTTATATACGTATAAAAAGCCTTGGGATTTTCCTTAATCTTGCTTTGCCAATGACGTTTCATGACCCCTTTTAGTCCTCCTAACTCCTTGCTTAAGTTCCTTCCTACTGTCTTTATATTCCTCAAGGGCTTCGGCTGTTCCCAGCCTTCCAGCCCTTACAAATGCTTTCTTTTTCTTTTTGACTGGGCTTACAATATCCCGTGTTATCCAAGGTTGCCCAAACCTGCCAAACCTATCCTTCTTCCTCACAGGAACATGATGTTCCTGGATTCTAATCAACTGACGTTTGAAAGACTCCAACATGTCAGATGTTGATTTACCCTCAAACAGCCGCCCCCAATCTAAATTCTTCAGTTCCTGCCTAATATTGTTATAATTAGCCTTCCCCCAATTTAGCACCTTCACCCGAGGTCTACTCTTATCCTGATCCACAAGTACTTTAAAACTTAAGAAATTATGGTCAATGTTCCCGAATTGCTCCCCTACTGAAAATTCAAGAAGATCTCTCCTGTCTGCTCCCATCTACTTCTTGCCTCTGAATCCACTGAAGACACATGAACCTCAAGAGAGAAAAGTCTCCTACAATGAACATGGTTTAAGAAGAATACTGGGCCCCAACGTAAAGCAAGATCTATCTGCAATCAAGAATTCTACAGTGAGCTCGAAGAACCGTAACAAAAACTCTTCAGATATTGCCTCAAACTTTTCTTCTGTTCTTTTCTGTCTCTATTTTCATGTGTGCATCGCATGCTAGCATGGGTGCGTCGTTAACCGAATTAGAGTTTAAGTTTAAAAAAAATTCAATCTTTCTTCCTTAAACCTAAGAACACCTGTTTGTACTGGTTTCTTTGCCTTACAATTGGAAAATGATGAACAAGGATTCACCAAGGGGGAGCTAAAAACACAGTGTGTTTAAAATTAAACCCTGTTGCAGTAAGACCAGGTGAAGGCTGAGAGAGAACCCCTGGACACTTTTCTCACCTGGTTGTAACACTCCCCTCCCCTTTCCCTGCCTCTACCTGCTTAAAACCTGTAACATCTCTAACTTTTCCCAGTTCTGATGAAAGGTCACAGACCTGAAAAGTTAACTCTGTTTCTCTCTGCACAGATGCTGCCAGATCTGCTGAGTATTTCTGGCACTCTCTGTTTTCATTTTAGATTTTTAGGATCCGCAGTATTTTGATCTTAGAACATAGAACATAGAACATAGAAAAATACAGCACAGAACAGGCCCTTCGGCCCACGATGTTGTGCCGATCCTTTGTCCTCTGTCAAGGACAATTTAATCTATACCCCATCATTCTCCTTTATCCATATACCTATCTAAAAGCCGTTTGAAAGTCCCTAAAGTTTCTGACTCAACAACTTCCCCAGGCAAGGCATTCCATGCCCCGACCACTCTCTGGGTAAAGAACCTTCCCCTGACATCCCCCTTATATCTCCCACCCTTCACCTTAAATTTATGACCCCTTGTAACGCTTTGCTCCACCCGGGGAAAAAGTTTCTGACTGTCTACCCTATCTATTCCCCTGATCATCTTATAAACCTCTATCATGTCACCCCTCATCCTTCTCCGTTCTAATGAGAAGAGGCCTAGAATGTTCAGCCTTTCCTCGTAAGACTTATTCTCCATTCCAGGCAACATCCTGGTAAATCTCCTCTGCACCCTCTCCAAGGCTTCCACATCCTTCCTAAAATGAGGCGACCAGAACTGCACACAGTACTCCAAATGAGGCCTTACCAAGGTCCTGTACAGCTTCATCATCACCTCACGGCTCTTAAATTCAATCCCTCTGCTAATGAACGCTAACACCCCATATGCCTTCTTCACAGCCCTATCCACTTGAGTTGCAACTTTCAACGATCTATGCACATAGACCCCAAGGTCTCTCTGCTCCTCCACATGCCCAAGAACCCTACCGTTAACCCAGTATTTTGCATTCGTGTTTGTCCTTCCAAAATGGACGACCTCACACTTTTCAGGGTTAAACTCCATCTGCCACTTTTCAGCCCAGCACTGCAACCTATCCAAGTCCCTTTGCAGACGACAATAGCCCTCCTCGGTATCCACAACTCCACCAACCTTTGTATCATCTGCAAATTTACTGACCCACCCTTCGACTTCCTCATCCAAGTCGTTAATAAAAATCACAAACAGGAGAGGACCCAGAACTGATCCCTGTGGCACGCCACTGGTAACTGGGCTCCAGGCTGAGTATTTACCATCTAAGACCACTCTCTGCCTTCTATCAGTTAGCCAATTCTTAATCCAACTGGCCACATTCCCCACTATCCCATGCCTCCTGACTTTCTCCATAAGTCTACCATGGGGGACCTTATCAAATGCCTTACTAAAATCCATGTACACCACATCCACTGGTTTACCCTCATCCACTTGCTTGGTCACCTGCTCAAAGAATTCAATCAGGCTTGTGAGGCAAGACCTACCCCTCACAAAACCGTGCTGACTGTCCCGAATCAAGCAGTGTCTTTCCAGATGCTCAGAAATCCTATCCCTCAGCACCTTTTCCATCAACTTGCCTACCACCGAAGTAAGACTAACTGGCCTGTAATTCCCAGGGTTGTTCCTATTTCCTTTCTTGAACAGGGGCACAACATTTGCCACCCTCCAATCACCTGGTACCACCCCCGTCAACAGAGAAGATGAAAAGATCATTGCCAGCGGCTCTGCAATTTCATCCCTTGCTTCCCATAACATCCTTGGATATACCCCGTCAGGCCCGGGAGACTTGTCTATCTTCAAGTTATTCAAAAACCCCAACACATCTTCCCTCCTAACGAGCACTTCCTCGAGCTTACCAGTCTGTTTCACACCGTCCTCTTCAGTAATACACCCCTTCTCATTCGTAAATACCGAAGAGAAGTACTCATTCAAAACCTCACTTATCTCTTCCGGCTCAACACACAGTCTCCCGCTATTGTCCTTGACCGGACCTACGGTCCCCCTAGTCATCCTCATATTTCTGACATACGCGTAAAAGGCCTTGGGGTTTTCTTTTATCCTACCCGCCAAGCATTTTTCATGCCCTCTCTTAGCTCTCCTAATCCCTTTCTTCAGATCCTTCCTGGCCATCTTGTATCCCTCCAGAGCTATGCCTGTGCCCTTTTTCCTCAACCTTATATACGCATCCTTCTTCTTCCTAACAAGACTCTCAACCTCTCTTGTCAACCACGGTTCCCTCACATGACCATCCCTTCCCTGTCTGACAGGGACATGCTTATCAATGGCCCCTACTATCTGCTCCTTGAAAAAGTTCCACATTTCGACCGTGCCCTTCCCTGCCAGCATATGCTCCCAACTTATGCTCCTCAGTTCCTGCCTGACAGCATCATATCTACCCTTCCCCCAATTGTAAACCTTGCCCTGTTGCACATACCTATCCCTCTCCATTACCACAGTGAATGCTACAGAATTGTGATCACTATCTCCAAAGTGCTCGCCCACCAACAGCTCTATCACTTGCCCTGGTTCATTACCTAGTACCAAATCCAATATTGCCTCCCCTCTGGTCGGGCAGTCTACATACTGAGTCAGAAAAGCTTCCTGGACATACTGCACAAACACTACCCCATCCAAACTATTCGATCTAAAGAGTTGCCAATCAATATTTGGGAAGTTGAAATCCCCCATAATTACTACCCTGTGACTTCTGCTCCTTTCCAAAATCTGTTTCCCAATCTGCTCTTCCACCTCCCTGCTGCTATTGGGGGGCCGATAGAAAACTCCCATCAAGGTGACTGCTCCTTTCCTGTTCCTGACCTCAACCCACAGTGCCTCAGTTGGCAGATCCTCCTCGAAAATTCTTTCAGCAGTTGTTACACTATTTCTAACTAACAATGCCACCCCCCCACCTCTTTTACCACCATTCCTAATCTTATGAAAACATCTATAACCAGGTACCTCCAAGAACCATTCCTCCCCCTCACCTATCCACGTTTCAGTGATGGCCACAACATCGTAGTCCCAAGTGCCCATCCACGCCTTCAATTCACTCACCTTATTCCTGATGCTTCTTGCGTTGAAGTATACGCACTTTAACCCTTCTCCGTGCCCATCTGTCCTCTGCGACAGTGCTACCTTCCCCAATACCTCACTACACTCTTTGTCTTTCTGAGTGGACCCACTGGTCCCTGGACTACAAGTCCGGTTCCCATCCCCCTCCCAAACTAGTTTAAACCCTCCCGAACAGTACTAGCAAACCTCCCTCCCAGGATATTGGTGCCCCTCTGGTTCAGATGCAGCCCGTCCTGTTTGAACAGGTCCCATCTTCCCCAGAATGCAGTCCAATTATCCAAGAACTGGAAGCCCTCCCTCCTACACCATTCCTGCAGCCACGTGTTCAGCTGTGCTCTCTCCCTATTCCTAGCCTCACTATCACGTGGCGCCGGCAACAAACCAGAGATAACAACTCTGTCCGTCCGAGCTTTCAGCTTCCAGCCTAACTCCCTAAACTCACTTCTAACATCTGTGCCACCCTTCCTTACTACGTCGTTGGTGCCAATGTGCACCACGACCTCTGGCTGCTCCCCCTCCCCTTTAAGGATCCTGAAGACGCGATCACAAACATCACGGACCCTGGCACCAGGGAGGCAACAAACCATCCGTGCGTCTCGCCTGCGCCCACAGAACCGCCTGTCGGTACTCCTCACCATCGAGTCCCCGATGACTAGTGCTCTCCCGTTCTCCCTCCTTCCCTTCTGAGCCACAGTGCAGGACCCTGTGCCAGAGGCCCGTTCACTGCAGCCTGCCCCCGATAGGCCGTCCCCCCCAACAGTATCTAAAACTGTATACTTGTTGCCGAGGGGAACGACCACAGGAGATCCCTGCACTGACCTCTTCCCACCTCTAACTGTTACCCAGCTGCCTTTGTTTAATATTAATAATGGTGATGGTGATGATGATTGCACTAACAGTGATGATGAGGATGATAATTTTAGTTGTCATTGTCTGATTACCTGCTCTCTTTATTTTTTCTGCAGATTTATTGTCTGGTACAGAGTATGGTATAGGGATATCAGCCATTAAGGAGACCAAGCAAAGTGCTCCTGCCACCATGAATGCAAGGACTGGTATCGTATTGTAGTCAATTCATTTACTTTTCACATTTAACCAAGTTTATTCAACTAATCAATTGCTTTCAGGTAGGCAGTTCGAACTGTTAGTAATGGGTCGGCAGTTCCCAGAGATGCTACAGGTCACTTACACTTGGGGACGGGATCGGTGGACAGTAATCATGCAATCATACTTTACCTGGTGGTGACATCTGTTCCTGTGGCAGAGATGGTACAATTGCACAATGTCAAGGGCTGGTACAGTTAGGTGGCTCCTCGGGATGGAGCAGGCCATGTCCAGGGGTGATGCAGATAACTGGCCATCAGGATTGATGCAGACTATAGCTACAGAGAGGAGGGGTGCAGAAATGGTGCAAATACACAGTACCTGGCAATGGTACAGGTAGGTAACAGCTCGAGTTGGGATGTGTACCCATGTATAGTACCCAGCTCTCGTCGCTGAGTTAAAAGGATGGGTTTCAAGTCCCACTCCAGAGAATTGAGCACAAAAATCCAGACAGACACTCCATTGCAGTACTGAGGCAGTGCAGCACTGTCTGAAGTGCTGTCATTTAAATGAGACATTAAACAATTCATATAATCTCGAAGGTGGATATAAAGGATTCCATGACACTATTTTGAAGAGGAGCAGGGAAGGTAGCCCTGGTAGCCTGGCCAATAATTATCCCTCAAATAACATCACAAAAACAGATAATCTAGTTATCATCACATTGCTGCTTGTGGGATCTTGCTGTGTGCAAATTGGCTATCACAATTCCTACCTTACAACATTCCAAATTCCAAAGTAATTAATAGGCAGTAAAGTGTCGTTGGATTATCATGAAAATCGCTAAAAAAACCCTCTTTTTTGGGGTCATGTCAGTGGATTGTATTTGGGAATGGTGGGTAATACTCGGGGATGGTGGGTAGTACTCAGGGATCGTGTCAGTGGGTAGTATTCAGGGATGGTGGGTAGTACTCAGGGATGGTGTCAGTGGGTAGTATTCGGGGATGGTGGGTAGTACTCAGGGATGGTGTCAGTGGGTAGTATTCGGGGATGGTGGGTAGTACTCAGGGATGGTGTCAGTGGGTAGTATTCGGGGATGGTGGGTAGTACTCAGGGATGGTGTCAGTGGGTAGTATTCGGGGATGGTGGGTAGTACTCAGGGATGGTGTCAGTGGGTAGTATTCGGGGATGGTGGGTAGTACTCAGGGATGGTGTCAGTGGGTAGTATTCGGGGATGGTGGGTAGTACTCAGGGATCGTGTCAGTGGGTAGTATTCGGGGATGGTGGGTAGTACTCAGGGATCGTGTCAGTGGGTAGTATTCAGGGATGGTGGGTAGTACTCAGGGATGGTGTCAGTGGGTAGTATTCGGGGATAGTGTCATGGATAGCACTCAGGGATGTGTGGGTGGTTAGTACTCATGGATGGTGGGAATTATTCGGGGATTGTGGGTAGTACTTGAGGATATGTCGGGTAGTACTCGGGGATGGTATGAGTGGGTAGTACTCGGGGATGGTGGGTAGTACTTGGGGATGTGTCAGTGGGTAGTACTCAAGGATGGTGGATAGTACTCGTGGATGGTGTCAGTGAGTAGTACTTGGGGATGATGAATAGTACTCTGAGATGATGTTGGAGGGTAGTACCCAGGGATAGATGATAGTACTCGAGGATGGTGTTGGTGGGTAGTATTCGACGAGGGTGTATGAGATGGTTTTCTGGAGTAGTACGTTGAAGAACCAACTAGGGATCGATCTATTTTTGATTTAGTATTTTGTAATGAGAAAGGGCTAATTAAGAACCTTGCTGTAAAGGAGCCTTTGGGAAATAGTGACCATAATATTAAAAATGTTTACATTAAGTTTGCAAGTGATATAGTTCATTCGAAAACTAGGGTCTTAAATCTGAACAAAGGAAACTACAAGTTGGCTATGGTGGTTGGGAAAATATACGAAAAGATTTGACAGTAGACAGGCAATGGCTAGTATAAAAAAGGTATTACATGGTCTACCACAAATATACATTCCTCTAAGATACAAAAACCCAACAGGAAAGATGAAACAACCGTGGCTAACAAAAAAAGTTAAAGATTGCATTAGATCGAAGGAAGTGGCTTCTAAGGTTGCCAGAAAAAGTGGTAAGCCTGAGGATTGGGAGCAATTTAGAATCCAGCAAAGGAAGACCAGGAAACATGATAAAGAAAGGGAAAAGAGAATATGAATAAAAGCCAGCGAGAAACATAAATGTGAACTGTAAGAGCTTCTTTAGGTATGTGAAAAGGAAAAGATTAGCGAGGACAAATGTGGGTCCATTACAGGTGGAGACAGGAGAATTTATAATGGAGAATAGGGAACTGGCGGAGAAATGAAACAATTACTTCGTGTCTGTCTTCACAGAGAAAGATACGGAAAATCTCCCAGAAATAACAGGGAACCAAGGGACTTGTGAAAATGAGGAACTGAAAGAATTAGTATTCATAAAGAGTTAGTACTTGAAAAATTAACTGGATTGAAGGTTGACAAATCCCCTGCACCAGATGAGCTGCATCCCAGAGTGTTGAAGGAGGTGGCTGTAGAGATAATGGATGCATTGGTGGTTATCCTTCAAAATTCTATAGATTCTGGAAAGGTTCCTACAGACTGGAAAGCAGCAAATGTAGCCCCACTATTTAAGAAAGGAGGGAGAAAAAAACAGGGATCTACAGACCTGTTTGCTTGATACAGTAGTAGGGAAAATGGTAGAATCTATCACAAAGGATGTGATAACTAGACACTTAGAAAATAATGATATGATTGGACAGAGTCAACATGGATTTATAAAAGGGAAATCATGTTTGGAGTTTTTTGAGGATGTGACTTGTAGCATAGATAAAGAAGAACCAGTGGATGTGGTGTATTTGAATTTTCAGAAAGCTTTTGAGTAGGTTCCACACAAGAGGTTAGTAAATAAAATTAGAGCACTTGGAATTGAGGGTAATATACTGGTATGGACTGAGAATTGGTTAACAGACAGAAAACGGAGAGTAGGAATAAACAGGTCATTCTCAGGATGGCAGGCTGTTACGAGTCAGATACCGCAAGGATCAGTACTGGGGCCCCAGCGATTCACAATCTATGTCAATGATTTGGATGTGGGGATCAAATGTAATATTTCCAGATTTGCTGATGACACAACATTAGTTGGGAATGTGAGTTGTGAGGAAGATGCAAAGTGGCTTCAAGAGGATTTGGACAGTCTAAATGAGTGGACAAGAATATGGCAGATGGAATATAATGTGAAAAAATGTGAAGTTATCCACTTTGGTAGAAAAAACAGAAAGACAGAGCATTTCTTAAATGGTGAAATGTTGAGAGTGTTGATGTCCAAAGGGACCTGGGTTTCCTTGTTCATGAGTGACTAAAAGTTAGCATGCAGGTGCAGCAAGCAATTCGGAAGGCAAATGGTATGTTGGCCTTCATTGCAAGGGGTTTTGAGTACAGGAGTACAGATGTCTTGCTGCAACTGGGTGGCACAGTGGTTAGCACTGTAGCCTCACAGCTCCAGCAACCTGGGTTCGGTTCTGGGTGCTGGCTGTGTGGAGTTTGCAAGTTCTCCCTGTGACCGTGTGGGTTTCTGCCAGGTGCTCCGGTTTCCTCCCACAGGCGAGGACTTGCAGGTTGATAGGTAAATTGCCCCTAGTGTAGGTAGGTGGTAGGAGAATTGAAGGGATGTGGTGGGGAGTATGGGATTAATGTAGGATTAGTATAAATGGGCGGTTGATGGTCAGCACAGACTCGAAGGGCCTGTTTCAGTGCTGTATCTCTCTATAACTGTATGAAGCCTTGGTAAGACCGTACCTGGAGTATTGTGTACAGTTTTGGTCTCCTTATCTAAGGAAGGATATACTTGCCGTAGAGGGAGTGCAACAGAGGTTCACCGGACTAATCCCTGAGATCAGGATTGTTTTATAGAACATAGAACAGCACAGCACAGTACAGTACAGGCCCTTCGGCCCACGATGTTGTGCCGAACCATTAACCTACTCTAAGATCAAACTAACTACCTACCCTTAATTCTACTATCATCCATGTACCTATCCAAGAGTCGCTTAAATGCCCCTAATGTATCTGCTTCTACTACCACCGCTGGCAGCGCATTCCACGCACCCACCACTCTCTGTGTAACGAACCTACCTCTGACATCTCCCCGAAACCTTCCTCCATTATACCCCCTGGTGATAGCCCTTTCCACCCTGGGAAAAAGTCTCTGGCTATCCACTCTATCTATGCCTCTCATCATCTTGTACCCCTCTATCAAGTTACCTCTCATCCTTCTTCGCTCCAATGAGAAAAGCCCTAGCTCCCTCAGTCTTTCTTCATAGGACATGCCCTCCAGTCCAGGCAGCATCCTGGTAAATCTCCTCTGCACCCTCTCTAAAGCTTCCATATCCTTCCTATAATGAGGCGACCAGAACTGAACACAATATTCCAAGTGTGGTCGAACCAGGGCCTTATAGAGCTGCAGCATAACCTCACGGCTCTTAAACTCAATCCCCCTGTTAATGAAAGTCAACACACCATACGCCTTCTTAACAACCCTATCAACTTGGGTGGCAACTTTGAGCGATCTATGGACATGGACCCCAAGATCCCTCTGTTCCTCCACATGACCAAGAATCCTGTCTTTCAGCCTGTATTCCGCATTCAAATTCGACCTTGCAAAATGAATCACTTCACACTTTTCCAGGTTGAACTCCATCTGCCACTTCTCAGCCCAGCTCTGCATCCTGTCAATGTCCCGTTGCAACCTACAACAGCCTTCCACACTATCCACAACTCCAGCAACCTTCGTGTCATCGGCAAACTTGCTAACCCAGCCTTCCACTTCCTCATCCAAGTTATTTATAAAAATCACAAAGAGCAGAGGTCCCAGAACAGATCCTTGTGGAACACCACTGGTCACCGAACTCCAGGCTGAATTCTTTCCATCTACTACCACCCTCTGACTTCTATGGGCCAGCCAATTTTGTATCCAGACAGCCAACTTTCCCTGAATCCCATGCCTCCTTACTTTCTGAATGAGCCTACCATGGGGAACCTTAGCCTTGCTAAAGTCCATATACACCACATCCACTGCTCTTCCTTCATCAATGTGTTTTGTCACACCTTCAAAGAATTCAATAGGCTTGTGAGGCATGATCTGGCCCTCACAAAGCCATGCTGACTGTCTCTAATCAAACCATGCTTTTCCAAATAATCATAAATCCTGTCTCTCAGAATCCTCTCCAATAATTTGCCCACTACCGACGTAAGACTGACTGGTTTATAATTCCCAAGTTTATCCCTATTCCCTTTCTTGAAGAGAGATTGCAGAAACTAGGCCTGTATTTTTTAGAGTTTCGAAGAATGAGAGGTGATCTCATTGAAACTTACAAAATCCTTACAAGGGGTGACAGGGTGGATGTAGATAGGATGTTTCCCCTGGCTGGTGAGCCTGGAACCAGGGGACATAATCTCAGAATAAGGGGTAGGACATTTAAGACTGAGATGAGGAGGAATTTCTTCACTCTGAGGGTGGTGAATCTGTAGAATTCTCTACCCCAGAGGGCTGTGGAAGCTCAATCATTGAGCATGTTCAAGACAGAAATTGACAGATATCTGGATACTATTGACATCAAGGGATATGGGGTTAGTGCGGGAAAGTGGCGTTGAGGTAGATGATCAGCCTTGATCTAATTGAATGGTGGAGCAGGCTCAATGTACTGAATGGCCTACTTCTGCTCCGATGTCCATATGTCCTATGACGCTGGTTAGTACATGGAAATGTGTCAGTGGGTAGTACTTGGGGATGGTGTCGGTGACTCGCAGTTAGGGAGTGGGAGTGGGTAGTACTCGGGGATGGTGTCGGTGGCGAGCACTCAGGGATGGTGGGTATTACTCGGAAATGGTGGGTAGTACACCCACGTATGGTGTCAGTGGGTAGTACTCAGGGATGGTATTCGTGGATGTCACTTAGGGATGTGTCGGTGGGTAGTACACAGTGATGATGTCAGTGGACAGTACTCGGTGATGGTATTGGTGGATGTTACTCAGGATGGTGTCAGTGGCTAGTACTCGGGGATGGTGGGTAGTACTCAGGGATGATGGGGAGTACTCGGGGATCGTATCTGTGGGTAGTCCTTGGGGATGGTGGGTAGTACTCGGGGATGGTGGGTAGTACTCGGGGATGGTGGGTAGTACACCCAGGCATGGTGTCAGTGGGTAGTACTCAGGGATGGTATTAGTGGATGTCACTCAGGGATGTGTCGGTGGGTAGTACTCAGCGATCGTATTAGTGGATGTTACTCAGGATGTGTCGGTGGGTAGTACTCAGGGATGATGTCAGTGGACAGTACTCGGTGATGGTATTGGTGGATGTTACTCAGGATGTGTCAGTGGCTAGTACTCGGGGATGGTGTCAGTGTGTAGTACTCGGGGATCGTGTCTCTGGGTAGTACTCAGGGATGGTGGGTAGTGCTCGGGGATGGTGGGTAGTACTCGGGGATGGTGGGTAGTACTCAGGGATGGTGGGTAGTACTCGGGGATGGTGGGTCGTATACCCAGGCATGGTGTCAGTGGGTAGTACTCGGGGATCATGTCTGTGGGTAGTACTCATGGATGATGGGTAGTATTCGGGGATCGTATCTGTGGGTAGTCCTCAGGGATGGTGGGTAGTACTCGGGGATGGTGGGTAGTACTCAGGGATGATGGGTAGTATTCGGGGTTAGTATCTGTGGGTAGTACTCGGGGATGGTGTCAGTGGGTAGTACTCGGGGATGGTGTCAGTGGGTAGTACTCGGGATGGTGGGTAGTACTCGAGGATAGTGGGTAGTACTCGGGGATGGTGGGTAGTACTCGGGGATGGTGGGTCGTATACCCAGGCATGGTGTCAGTGGGTAGTACTCGGGGATCATGTCTGTGGGTAGTACTCATGGATGATGGGTAGTATTCGGGGATCGTATCTGTGGGTAGTCCTCAGGGATGGTGGGTAGTACTCGGGGATGGTGGGTAGTACTCAGGGATGATGGGTAGTATTCGGGGATCGTATCTGTGGGTAGTCCTCGGGGATGGTGGGTAGTACTCAGGGATGATGGGTAGTATTCGGGGATCGTATCTGTGGGTAGTCCTCAGGGATGGTGGGTAGTACTCGGGGATGGTGGGTAGTACTCAGGAATGATGGGTAGTATTCGGGGATAGTATCTGGGGGTAGTACACGGGGATGGTGTCAGTGGGTAGTACTCGGGGATGGTGGGTAGTACTCGAATATAGTGGGTAGTACTCGGGTATGGTGGGTAGTACTCAGGGATGATGGGTAGTACTCAGGGATGGTGGGTAGTTCTCGGGGATGGTGGGTAGTACTCGGGGATGGTGGGTAGTATTCGGGGATAGTATCTGTGGGTGGTACTCCGGGATGGTGTCAGTGGGTGGTACTCGGGGATGGTGGGTAGTACTCGGGGATGGTGGGTAGTATTCGGGAATAGTATCTGTGGGTGGTACTCCGGGATGGTGTCAGTGGGTAGTACTTGGGGATGGTGGGTAGCACTCGAGGATAGTGGGTAGTACTCGGGGATGGTGGGTAGTACTCAGGGATGGTGGGTAGTACTCGGGGATGGTGGGTCGTATACCCAGGTATGGTGTCAGTGGGTAGCACTCGGGGATCATGTCTGTGGGTAGTACTCAGGGATGATGGGTAGTATTCGGGGATTGTATCTGTGGGTAGTCCTCAGGGATGGTGGGTAGTACTCGGGGATGGTGGGCAGTACTCAGGCATGATGGGTAGTATTTGGGGATCATATCTGTGGGTAGTACTCAGGGATGATGGGTAGTATTCGGGGTTAGTATCTGTGGGGAGTACTCAGGGATGGTGTCAGTGGGTAATACTCGGGGATGGTGGGTAGTACTCGAGGATAGTGGGTAGTACTCGGGGATGGTGGGTAGTATGCAGGGATGGTGGGTAGTACTCAGGGATGGTGGGTAGTTCTCGGGGATGGTGGGTAGTACTCAGGGATGGTGGGTAGTACTCAGGGATGATGGGTAGTATTCGGGGATAGTATCTGTGGGTAGTACTCGGGGATGGTGTCAGTGGGTAGTACTCGGGGATGGTGGGTAGTACTCGGGGATGGTGGGTAGTTCTCGGGGATGGTGGGTAGTACTCGGGGATGGTGGGTAGTACTCAGGGATGATGCGTAGTACGGGGATGGTGGGTACTACTCGGGGATGGTGGGTAGTCCTCATGGATGATGGGTAGCACTCGGGGATGGTGGGTAGAACTCAGGGATGATGGGTAGTATTCGGGGATCGTATCTGTGGGCAGTCCTCGGGGATGGTGGGTAGTACTTGAGGATGGTGGGTAGTAGTTGGGGATGGTGGGTAGTACTCGGGGATGGTGGGTAGTACTCACGGGTGATGGGTAGTACTCGGGGATGATGGGTAGTACTCGGGGATGATGGGTAGTCCTCGGGGATGGTGGGTAGTACTCGGGGATGATGAGTAGTATTCGGGGATGGTGGGTAGTCCTCGGGGATGGTGGGTAGTACTCGGTGATGATGGGTAGTCCTCGGGGATGGTGGGTGGTACTCGGGGATGATGGGTAGTACTCGGGGATGGTGGGTAGTCCTCGGGGATGGTGGGTAGTACTCGGGGATGGTGGGTAGTACTCGGGGATGATGGGTAGTCCTTGGGGATGGTGGGTAGTACTCAGGGATGATGAGTAGTCCTCGGGGATGGTGGGTAGTACTCGGGGATAATGAGCAGTATTCAGGGATCGTATCTGTGGGTAGTACTCGGGGATGGTGGGTAGTCCTCGGGGATGGTGGGTAGTACTCAGGGATGATGGGTACTACTCGCGGATCGTATCTGTGGGTAGTACTAGGGGATGGTGGGTAGTACACGGGGATGGTGGGTAGTAATCGGGGATGGTGGGTAGTCCTCGGGGATGGTGGGTAGTACTTGGGGATGGTGGGTAGTAATCGGGGATGGTGGGTAGTACTCGCGGATCGTATCTGTGGGTAGTACTCGGGGATGGTGGGTAGTACTAGGGGATGGTGGGTAGTACTCAGGGATGATGGGTAGTACTCAAGAATGGTGGGTAGTTCTCGCCGATGGCGGGTAGTTCTCGCCGATGGTGGGTAGTACTCGGGGATCGTATCTGTGGGTAGTACTCGGGGATAGTGGGTAGTACTCAGGGATGGTGGGTAGTACTCAGGGATGATGGGTAGGACGGGGATGGTGGGTACTACTCGGGGATGGTGGGTAGTCCTCATGGATGATGGGTAGCACTCGGGGATGGTGGGTAGAACTCAGGGATGATGGGTAGTATTCGGGGATTGTATCTGTGGGTAGTCCTCGGGGATGGTGGGTAGTACTCGAGGATGGTGGGTAGTACTTGGGGATTGTGGGTAGTACTCGGGGATGGTGGGTAGTACTCACGGATGATGGGTAGTACTCGGGGATGGTGGGTAGTCCTCGGGGATGGTGGGTAGTACTCGGGGATGATGGGTAGTCCTCGGGGATGGTGGGTAGTCCTCGGGGATGGTGGGTAGTCCTCGTGGATGGTGGGTAGTACTCAGGGATGATGGGTACTACTCGCGGATCGTATCTGTGGGTAGTACTAGCGGATGGTGGGTAGTACACGGGGATGGTGGGTAGTATTCGGGGATGGTGGGTAGTACTCGGGGATGGTGGGTAGTACTCGGGGATGATGAGTAGTATTCGGGGATCGTATCTGTGGGTAGTACTCGGGGATGGTGGGTAGTCCTCGGGGATGGTGGGTAGTACTCAAGGATGGTGAGTATTACTCGGGAATGTGGGATGTACTCGGAGATGGTGTCATTGGGTTGTACTTGGGCATGGTGGGTGGTACTCGGGATAATGTCAGTGGGTAGTACTTGGGGATGGTGTCATTGGGTTATACTCGGGCATGGTGGGTAGTAATAAGGGATGGTGATGGTGGGTAGTACTCGGCGGTGTCAGTGGGTAGTATGTGGGGATGTGTCAGTGGTTTGTACTTCGGGATGTGTCAGTAGGTAGTAATCGGAGATGGTGTCGGTGATTTATACTCGGTGATTTGTCGATGGGTAGTACTCGCGGATGGTGGGTACTACTCGGAAATGTGTCTGTGGATAGTACTCAGGGAGTATTTGGGATTGCGTCGGTGGGTAGTATTTGGGATTGCGTTGGTGGGTAGTATTTGAGATTGTGTCGGTGGGTAGTATTTGAGATTGTGTCGGTGGGTAGTATTTGGGATTGTGTCGGTGGGTAGTATTTGGGATTGTGTCGGTGGGTAGTATTTGAGATTGTGTCGGTGGGTAGTATTTGAGATTGTGTCAGTGGGTAGTATTTGGGATTGTGTCGGTGGGTAGTATTTGAGATTGTGTCAGTGGGTAGTATTTGGGATTGTGTCGGTGGGTAGTATTTGAGATTGTGTCAGTGGGTAGTATTTGGGATTGTGTCGGTGGGTAGTATTTGAGATTGTGTCAGTGGGTAGTATTTGGGATTGTGTCTGTGGGTAGTATTTGGGATTGTGTCGGTGGGTAGTATTTGGGATTGTGTCGGTGGGTAGTATTTGGGATTGTGTCAGTGGGTAGTATTTGGGATTGTGTCGGTGGGTAGTATTTGGGATTGTGTCGGTGGGTAGTATTTGAGATTGTGTCAGTGGGTAGTATTTGAGATTGTGTCAGTGGGTAGTATTTGGGATTGTGTCTGTGGGTAGTATTTGGGATTGTGTCGGTGGGTAGTATTTGAGATTGTGTCAGTGGGTAGTATTTGAGATTGTGTCGGTGGGTAGTATTTGGGATTGTGTCAGTGGGTAGTATTTGAGTTTGTGTCAGTGGGTAGTATTTGGGATTGTGTCGGTGGGTAGTATTTGGGATAGTGTCAGTGGGTAGTATTTGGGATTGTCTCAGTGGGTAGTATTTGGGATTGTGTCGGTGGGTAGTATTTGGGATTGTGTCAGTGGGTAGTATTTGAGATTGTGTCAGTGGGTAGTATTTGGGATTGTGTCGGTGGGTAGTATTTGGGATTGTGTCGGTGGGTAGTATTTGAGATTGTGTCGGTGGGTAGTATTTGGAATTGTGTCGGTGGGTAGTATTTGAGATTGTGTCAGTGGGTAGTATTTGAGATTGTGTCAGTGGGTAGTATTTGGGATTGTGTCGGTGGGTAGTATTTGGGATTGTGTCAGTGGGTAGTATTTGGGATTGTGTAGGTGGGTAGTATTTGGAATTGTGTCGGTGGGTAGTATTTGAGATTGTGTCGGTGGGTAGTATTTGAGATTGTGTCAGTGGGTAGTATTTGGGATTGTGTCGGTGGGTAGTATTTGGGATTGTGTCGGTGGGCAGTATTTGGAATTGTGTCGGTGGGTAGTATTTGAGATTGTGTCAGTGGGTAGTATTTGAGATTGTGTCAGTGGGTAGTATTTGGGATTGTGTCGGTGGGTAGTATTTGGGATTGTGTCGGTGGGCAGTATTTGGGATTGTGTCGGTGGGTAGTATTTGGGATTGTGTCGGTGGGTAGTATTTGAGATTGTGTCGGTGGGTAGTATTTGGGATTGTGTCGGTGGGTAGTATTTGGGATTGTGTCGGTGGGTAGTATTTGAGATTGTGTCGGTGGGTAGTATTTGGGATTGTGTCGGTGGGTAGTATTTGAGATTGTGTCGGTGGGTAGTATTTGGGATTTTGTCGGTGGGTAGTATTTGAGATTGTGTCAGTGGGTAGTATTTGAGATTGTGTCGGTGGGTAGTATTTGAGATTGTGTCGGTGGGTAGTATTTGGGATTGTGTCGGTGGGTAGTATTTGGGATTGTGTCGGTGGGTAGTATTTGAGATTGTGTCGGTGGGTAGTATTTGGGATTTTGTCGGTGGGTAGTATTTGAGATTGTGTCGGTGGGTAGTATTTGGGATTGTGTCGGTGGGTAGTATTTGGGATTGTGTCGGTGGGTAGTATTTGGGATTGTGTCAGTGGGTAGTATTTGGGATTGTGTCGGTGGGTAGTATTTGGGATTGTGTCGGTGGGTAGTATTCATAATGTTAGGTTATTCTAAGTGGCGTGTGGGGAAATCATTCTCTAGGATGTTTCGGAAGGTTGTATGTTGTGCAGGTTATACTCTGCTAAGGTGTGTGGAAAAAGAAAGTCTTGCATTTATATCGAGTCTTTCCTGACCACAGGACATTCCAAATCTGTTTGCAGCCAATGCAGCCCTTTTGAAGTGTAGTCAATGTTGTAATGTAGGAATCGTCGAAGCCATTTTGTGCACAACAATCTTCCACAAACAGCTATGCGATAATGGACTGGTAATCTATTTTCTTGTGATGTTTATTGAGGGATATTTATTGACCAGGACACTGAGTATAAACTCTATTGCTCCTCTTTGAGCTAATGTCATAGGATCTTTTATGTCCACCTGAGGGAGCTGATGGAGCATTGTAACACGTGAACTGTTATGAAGATTCAGACTGGAACAGGATAAATAATGACACTGGCAAATGTATAGGATCACAAGATTCTCCAACAAACATTATCGAACTTTGCTTCAAAATCACAAGGGATATGAATAGCACACTGATAGCTGACGAACAAGTTAATTACACCACACATGACTATTAACAAAACTCACAAACTAACCTCTTTCAATTCAGTTGTGTCATTATTTTATAAATATCCCACAGAATCTAAATCTTCCCAATCCACAGAACAACTGGCCTGACTTACTTTAAACTATGAGATCAAAGGTTTACACATCTGGTTATCTGGATGATATTCACAAAGCTGAATCTATCACAGTCCCCAGCCTTGCCCTTCAATCTGTTTAACTCCACCACAGAAAACTGGCATTTCCCCTCCAGCTCTCCACTTTAACTCAACCAGGAGACTAAAGGGTTACACGTTCCCTGAATGATACTCACAGGCTTTTCTCTTACCCAGCCCAGCTGGTCCCCTCTGGTCTCTATTCATACCTGGAGCGCTGATCAGACACCCAGGGGAAAAGATGTAACTTCTGACACATTGGCCAATGGTCTGGCTGTACAGTGAAGAACAAAGGAAGGTACGCCTTTTCTATACCCCTCTGTACATGTGTTCAGAACCTGTGGTGATCAGGGATCGGTTACTCCCTGCATGGTCAGTTCTGTGAGTCTTCAAGTGTGATGTTGCTTCTCATGCAGAGTGGTCCTAGAAGATGCTAGTGATAAGGGCAAGTAGCCATGCTGTGAATGCCTGTCCCTTTTTCAATCACCCAGGTGTTTTCCTTCACACTGTTTCAAGGTTCCTCGCTCCCCTGACTATAATGATGACCATGGAACCAGAAGAAGTTACAAGATTCCCTTAATGAGGTCCACCCTGCCAGTCTTTAGATTATCATAGGTATTTGTATCATTGGAATGTTTGCAATAAGAACAGATCCCATACCTTATTTCTTATCATTACAGGCTTGTGGTCATTTTATTGCCTCTATCCTGCACTCCCTCAGTAGTGCACTGGATTTTCAGCTTTCACTCGGAGAGGGACTGAAACCCACAATCTTCTGACTCTGAGAGGAGAGTAGAATGATAGAATCATAGAAAGTTTAAGGCACAGAAAGAAACCACTTGGCCCATCTGTGTCTGTGTTGGCCGAAAAACGATCCACCGACCAACTGAGCTACTGTTGACACTTTATAGGGAGAACTGGGGATTGATAGGCATGTAGTATTTGAGGATCTCCCCTCAGTCTCCTGTGCTCCAAGGAGAACAAGCCCAGCTTCTCCAACCTAACCTTGTAGCTAAAATCCTTCATCTCAGGAACCATTCTGGTAAATCTCCTCTGCACCCTCTCAAGGACCCTCACATCCTTCCCTCCAGACTGGAGGATGTTAGACAGTGGTTTTCCTTAAGTGTCAATACTAGGATTATTTTTATTTATATATATATATATATATATATATATAAATATATTGACTTGCATATTACAATACAGAGTGGAAATGTTTTTTTTAAATTCCATATAGACAACATCCAGTGCATTCTCTTCATCAACCTTCTCTGGTCCTTCATCAAAAAATTGAATTAGATTAGTCAAATACAATCTGCCTTTATTAACTCAAACCTCTCAAGTTTTTCAACCTTATTAACTCAAACCTCTCAAGTACCTGTTGACTTTTTTCACTCATTGTTTCTTAAACTCTTACCAACAGCTGATGTTAAACTGATGCACCTGTAGTTACTAGGACTGTCCTTACACCCTTTCTTGGGTTAGGGTGTCACATTTGCCACTCTTCAATCCTCTGGCATTTCCCTCACATCTAGGGAAGATTGGAAGATTATGGCAACCCCCACATCCTTCAGCAACCTGGGATGCAAGCCACCTGGACCAGGCATATATCCACTCCAAACAGAGCCAGCCTTTCCAGTGCATCCTGCCTATCATTTTTCATCCTACCCATTATCTTTTTTTGTAATTTGTTCTTCAGAGATTTTTTTTAATTTTTTTTATTTCTAAAATATACTTTATTCATAAAAATCTGTAAAAATTACATTGCCAAACAGTTTCCAAACAGCACCAAAAAATACAAACTTTGCAAGGGAGATCAATTTCCTTCAATACTGTCATGAGTTTCTTCCCAACCCTTCCGTTTCACAATTGTCATGTCAATTACAGTTTTACATTTACAGCAATTGAGAATATTAACGATACAGTTCGAGGGGTTTCCCATGGATCCAGCCCCTCAGTCAAGCTTGGTGGGGGAACCTTACTCTGCGGTCTTTCCCCATTGAGCCTTTGCTGCGGCTGCCCCAAGCTTTAGTGCGTCCCTCAGCACGTAGTCCTGGACCTTGGAATGTGCCAGTCTGCAACATTCGGTGGTGGACAACTCTTTGCGCTGGAAGACCAGCAGGTTTCGGGCAGACCAAAGGGCGTCTTTCACCGAATTGATAGTCCTCCAGCAGCAGTTGATGTTTGTCTCGGTGTGCGTCCCTGGGAACAGCCCGCAGAGCACAGACTCCTGTGTTACAGAGCTGCTTGGGATGAACCTTGACAAAAATCACTGCATCTCTTTCCACACCTGCTTTGCAAAGACACATTCCAGGAGGAGGTGGGCGACCGTCTCTTCCCCACCACAGCCAACGCGGGGGCACTGTGTGGAGGGGGAGAGACTTCGGGTGTGCATGAAGGATCTGACGGGGAGGGCCCTTCTCACCACCAGCCAAGCTACGTCTTGGTGCTTGTTTGAAAGTTCTGGTGATGAGGCATTCCGCCAAATGACTTTGACGGTCTGCTCGGGGAACCATCCGACAGGATCCACCATTTCCTTTTCCCGTAAGGCCTTGAGAACATTCCGTGCAGACTACTGCCTGATGGACCGGTGGTCAAAGGTGTTTTCCCGCAGAAACTGCTCCACGAAGGATAGGTGGTACGGCGCCGCCCAACTGCATGGAGCGTTCCGCGGCAATGTGACCAGGCCCATCCTTCGCAACACCGGGGACAGATAGAACCTCAGCACGTAGTGACACTTGGAATTTGCGTACTGGGGATCTACACACAGCTTGATGCAGCCGCACACAAAGGTGGTCATCAGGATGAGGGCCACGTTGGGTACATTTTTCCCGCCCTTGTCCAGAGATTTGAACATCGTGTCCCTCCGGACCCGGTCCATTTTAGATCCCCAGACAAAGCGGAAAATGGCTCGGGTGACTGCCACGGCGCAGGAGTGGGGTATGGGCCAGACCTGCGCCACGTAGAGCAACAACGTGAGCGCCTCGCACCTGATGAATTTGTTCTTCAGAGATGAGTGTCACTGGCAAAGCCAGCATTTATTGTCCACCCCTGAGTGGCTTTCTCGGCCGTTTCAAGGGGCAGCTTAGACTCAATTATCTTTGTTCTTTTGTTCTTTGTTCTTTTATTACAGTGAGTCTGGAGTCACATGTAGGCCAGACCGGGTAAGGACGGCAGATTTCCTTCCATAAAGAACCTTAGTGAAGCAGATGGGTTTTTACGACAATCCACTAGTTTCATGGTCATTATTAATAAGAATAGCTTTTTAATTCCAGATTTATTAATGAATTACATTTAAATTCCCTCCTGCTGCTGTGGTGGGATTTGAACCCATGTATCAAGAGCATTTGTCCAAGCCTCAATCATCACTGCTTCTACCAACATTCTATCAGCATCCTCTTCTTTAGTGAACACTGATACAAAGTACCCATTAAGTATTCTAGCCTTGCCCTGCACCTCTAAGCATATATCACCCTCTTTGTCTCTAATTGTCCCCACCCTACCTTTGGTGTATCGCTTATTATTTATCTGCTGGTAGAAGATTTTTGGGTTCCCTCATGTGTTTGGTGCCATTCTATTATCATATTCTCTCTTTGCCAGTCTTATTTTCCACTTCACTTCCCCTCTCAACTTATTGTACTTGGTCTGGTTCTCGCTTGAAGGATTCGCTTGATATGCATCACACTCCCAATTTTTTGTTTCATCATATTTGCTATCTCCCTCATCATCCAACGAGCCCTGGCTTAGTTCTCCTACCTTTCCCTCTTGTTGGAATGTACCCTCTGTATCTTGTCCATGAGACCAACATCCTGCTCCCTTGATCCTATTCCCACTAAACTGCTGATCACCCTTCTTCCCCTCCTGGTCCCCATGTTAGCCAATATTGTTAACAATTCTCTCTCTTCAGGTGTTGTCCCTTTGCTTTAAATCTGATAACACCCAGCTCTACCTCACCATCGCCTTTCTTGACTACTGTTGCGAAACTATCAAACTGCTTACCTGATATCCAGTACTGGGATGAGCAAAAATTTCCTCCAATTAAATATTGAGAAGACAGAAGCCATTGTTTTCAATCCCCACTCCAAACTCCGTTCTGTAGCGACTGAATCCACCACTCTCCCGGGCAAAAATCTGAGATTAGGCCAGTCTGTTTGCAACCTTGTTGTCACATTTGACCTCATATTTGCACCATAAGACTGCTTATATCAACCTCCATAACATCATCTGACTTCTCTGTTGTCTCGGTTGATCTGCTGCTGAAAGCCTCTGTTGTGTTTTTCTCAGATTGAGATTACATGCTCACTCACAGCAAGCAACCATTATTGAACAAACTTTAGTAATCCCTCCCAAACAGAGAGAGCAATATAACAAAATGCTCAGCTATTACAATACACTACACTCCATCCCCACTTAAAAAAAACTAACTTATGCATTAAAATATAAAATGGTACATGTACATAATTTCCCAGAATACAATAACAATACTTGAAATTTAATAGGTTAGGATGCATGCTTGTTACTGTAATCACAACTGAAACCAATAGTTTCAGAGTAATTTACATAGAAAGAAAAGTTTTTCCTTAACGTCTTTAACAAAAATATCATCATTGACAAGAAGTAATAAAAAGAACAACTTATTTCTTCTGCCTTCCTACATACTTTCAATTAATCTATCTGGCTTCTTTTTCTTTCTGTCTGGGTATCTTCTTCCATTTCCATTCGCTTGACTCTAATTTTTGCTAGTCTTTTCACGACAAGTCCAAACACATACTTCTCCTGATCACATCGGTGGCTTTTCACCATGACCTTCTGACCAGCACTGAACTCTCTAAGTTTCATAACTCGAATATCTGACTCATCTTCATTCTGTTTTGCTTTTCTTTCACTTTGCTATTGACATCAGGCTTAAGCAAACTAAACCTTGTCCAAGGAGCATGTTTAAATGCTAACTCATAAGGTGAGTAATCTGTTATAGGCTGTGGGGTTATTCTGTAAGAGAACAGAAAATTGTCTAGCTTGTGTCAAAGAGAAACATGGAAATTACTGCCCAGGCTTGTTACCTAGCAAATACCTCTGCAAAGACCTTTTCACAATTTGTACATGTCTTTCTGCCACACCATTCAATGCGGGGTGATATGGTGGTATTAGAGGTTGACTCCATTTTTGGAAATATTTCAGACTCTTCTGATGTAAACTGTGGACCATTATCTGACACCAACACTGCTCTGGCAACCCATAAATTGCAAACCGATTTCTCAAAACCTCAATAGTTTTGGTACTTGTAGTATTGGGCACAGATACAACATTTATCCAATTGCTATAGCTATCAACCAAAATCAAGTACTCTTTCCCCTCCACTTCAAAGAAATTGACTGTACTCATTCCCATGGTTTTCTTGTGTTTAACTATGTTTTTTAAATTCATTTCATGGGATCTGGGCATCTCTGGCCAGGCCAGCACTTATGGCTCATCCCTAATTGACCTTAAGAAGGTGGTGGTGAGCTGCATTCTTGAACCGCTGCAGTCCATGTGGGGTAGGTATACCCACAGTGCTGTTAGGAAGGGAGTTCCAGGGTTTAGTCTCAGTGACAGTGAAGGAACAGCAATATAGTTCCAAGTCAGGATGGTATGTGGCTTGTAGGGAGTCGGGGAACTTGCAGGTGATGGTGTTCCCATGAATCTGCTGCCCTTGTCCTTCTAGGTGGCAGAGGTTGCGGGTTTGGAAGGTGCTGCCTGAGTAGCCTTGGTGTATTGCTGCAGTGCATCTTGTAGATGGTACACACTGCTGCCACTGTGCATCGGTGGTGGAGGGAGTGAATGTTTGTGGATGGGGTGCCAATCAAGCGGGCTGCTTTGTCCTGGATGGTGTCGAGCTGCATGAGTGTTGTTGGAGCTGCACCCATCCAGGCAAGTGGAGAGTATTCCATCACACTCCTGACTTGTGCCTTGTAGATGGTGGACAGGCTTTGGGGAGTCAGGCGATGAGTTACTCGCCTCAGGATTCCTAGCCTCTGACCTGCTCTTGTAGCCACGGTATTTATATGGCTACTCCAGTTCAGTTTCTGGTCAATGGTAGCCCCTAGGATGTTGATAGTGGGGGATTCAGCGATGGTAATGCCGTTGAATGTCAAGGTGAGATGGTTAGATTCTCTCTTGTTGGAGATGGTCATTGCCTGGCACTTGTGTGGTGCGAATGTTACTTGCCACTTATCAACCCAAGCCTAGATATTGTTCAGGTCTTGTTGCATTTCTACACGGACTGCTTCAGTATCTGAGGAGTCACGAATGGTGCTGAACATTGTGCAATTATCGGTGAACATCCCCACTTTTGACCTTATGATTGAAGGATGGTCATTGATTAAGCAGCTGAAGATGGTTGGGCCTTGGACACTACCCTGAGGAACTCCTGCAGTGATGTTCTGGAGCTGAGATGATTGACCTCTATCATGCAGACCCCCACCTGCCAAGAATGAGACACATATTTTGCCACATGAACATTAAAATTTAAAATCGTTGCTGGGAAGAAAAGAGAGCCTATCACAAAGAATTGCCAGGCCTCTCGCCAGAAAGACCTTTTTTGCATACTAGCAGACAGTGTTAGAAAAAAGGGACTAGTCCCTGCTTCCCCAATACGCAGAAGACGTGGTCAGATCAGTTTAGTCACATGACTAACTAGCTATTCGAATTTTTTGAATTTGAACTTGTCAAAGAGTTTTAAAACTCAGAAAGCTGTTTGCTCCTGGACTGAAAAGACCTCTATCCTGTCTGCTCGCATCTCGCTCTCAACAGCTTTGGAAACCATTGAAGAAATATGAACCCCAAGAGAGAAAAGTCTCCTACAGTGAACAAAGTTTAAGAGGAATACTGGGCCCCAGTGAAAAGCAAGATCTACCTACAATTAAGGACTCTACAGTGAGCACGAAGCACAGTAAAAAACCCCTCTTCAGAGATTGCCTCAAACCTCTCCACTATTTTTTCACTGCTCATTTCTGTCTCTATTTGCATGTGCGTATCATGTATGCATGCTGGTGTGAGTGCGTCATGTATCCGTAGGCATTAACTAGATTAGAGTTTAAGTTTAAGTTTACTAAATTTCACTTTTCTTCTTTAAACCTAAGAAGGCCTGTTTGTGCTCATTTCTTTGCCTTATGATCGGAAAGCAGTGAACAAGGATTCACCAAGGGGAGCACAAAACACAGTGTGTTTAAAAATAAAACCCTATTACAATAAGACCAGGTGAAGGTTGAGAAAGACCCCGAGACACCTTTCTTACCTGGTCGTAACAGAAATCTGGGTGCTAGCATCCGGAATTTTACCGACAAACAAGAGAAATTGGAAATAGGAAGCCACATTATTTGCAATCAAAAATAGCAAGTTTAATTCAGGTTTTCTCGTGGTTGTGTGTGATTGAATACTAACATTTTAGCAAGGCGTTTGATAAGGTTCCCCATGGTAGGCTCATTCAGAAAGTAAGGAGGCATGGGATTCAGGGAAAGTTGGCTGTCTGGATACAAAATTGGCTGGCCCATAGAAGTCAGAGGGTGGTAGTAGATGGAAAGTATTCAGCATGGAGCTCGGTGACCAGTGGTATTCCACAAGGATCTGTTCTGGGACCTCTGCTCTTTGTGATTTTTATAAATGACTTGGATGAGGAAGTGGAAGGCTGGGTTAGTAAGTTTGCCGATGACACAAAGGTTGCTGGAGTTGTGGATAGTGTGGAAGGCTGTTGTAGGTTGCAATGGGACATTGACAGGATGCAGAGCTGGGCTGAGAAGTGGCAGATGGAGTTCAACCTGGAAAAGTGTGAAGTGATTCATTTTGGAAGGTTGAATTTGAATGCGGAATACAGGCTTAAAGACAGGATTCTTGGTAGTGTGGAGGAACAGAGGGATCTTGGGGTCCATGTCCATAGATCGCTCAAAGTTGCCACCCAAGTTGATAGTGTTGTTAAGAAGGCGTATGGTGTGTTGACTTTCATTAACAGGGGGATTGAGTTTAAGAGCTGTGAGGTTATGCTGCAGCTCTATAAGGCACTGGTTCGACCACACTTGGAATATTGTGTTCAGTTCTGGTCGCCTCATTATAGGAAGGATGTGGAAGCTTTAGAGAGGGTGCAGAGGAGATTTACCAGGATGCTGCCTGGACTGGAGGGCATGTCCTACGAAGAAAGATTGAGGGAGCTAGGGCTTTTCTCATTGGAGCGAAGAAGGATGAGAGGTGACTTGATAGAGGGGTACAAGATGATGAGAGGCATAATTAGAGTGGATAGTCAGAGACTTTTTCCCAGGGTGGAAAGGGCTATCACCAGGGGGCATAATTTTAAGGTGATTGGAGGAAGGTTTCGGGGAGATGTCAGAGGTAGGTTCTTTACACAGAGAGTGGTGGGTGCGTGGAATGCACTGCCAGCAGTGGTAGTAGAAGCAGATACATTAGGGGCATTTAAGTGACTCTTGGATAGGTACATGGATGATAGTAGAATGAAGTTACTTAGATCTTAGAGTAGGTTAAAGGTTCGGCACAACATCGTGGGCCAAAGGGCCTGTACTGTGCTGTACTGTTCTATGTTCTATGTTCTATATGTCTGCAACTGAAGCGAGTAGCTCTCCAAGCCAGGGTGAAGTAACTTGGGATAAGTTGAAAGCACTGTCTATGGAAGAGTTGAGCAGTGTGGGATCACTGTATGTGGCAAGGCTAGGAAGTCTGAACTGCTAAGGCTAGTGGCCAACCATTTTTCCCTTGAATCTGAGGAAGCAGAAACAGGGTTCGAAGTAGACCCAGACAGGGTACTGCTGGCAAAGATACAATTGGAACAGAAGAAACTTGAATTCGAAGACAGGGAAAGAGAAAGAGAGAGAGAGAGGCAGGAAAGGGAGAGAGAGAGAGAGAGGCAGGAAAGGGAGAAAGAGAGAGCCTTCCAGAAAGAATGTAAAGAAAAAGAAAGACAGGAGATTGAAAGAGAGAGACAGAGAGAGAAAGAATATTCCAAAAAGAATGTGAAGAAAGAGAGCTATGGTGGCTTGGGTAAACCAGGGGGTGACAGAGTAACCCCAGTAAAAGCATGGCCAATATGGCGGAGCACAATTCAGAGCTGGGTACAAAACTCGCTCAATTAATTCCAAAATTCATTGAGGAAGATGTGGAAGTTGTTTTTGCATCTTTTGAGAAACTGGCAAGGCAGATTAAATGGCCAGCTGAAACCTGGTCTCCCTTATTGCAAAGCAAACTAACTGGAAAAGCCCATGAGGTTTAATTCCTGTTGCCAAATGATAGTTCATCAAATTATGAACTGACCAAAAATGCTATCCTCGGGGCATATGAATTAGTAGCCGAAGCCTACTGCCAAATGTGTAGAACCCTCAAAAAACTAGCTAATCAAACTTATCTGGAGTTTGAAAGAAGTAAGCAGCCGGCTTTTGACCAGTGGCTGAGGGCTGTTAAAATTCAGCTCAGTTATGAGAATCTCAGAGAAGTAATTCTGTTAGAGGAATTTAAACACTCTCTCCCATAAAGTGTAGAGGAGCAGCAGGTTCAGGGAGCCCTGCAAACGGCTGTTCTGGCCGATGAGTTTGCTTTAATTTATAAGTCGGTTTCCCAGGGGAGAACCTTTCCTAATCACACCCACAAATCCGAAAAGGACAAAGGGTGGGAAGGTGATCTCCGCCAGGCAGTCCTGGGAGAGCAGGAGACACAGGGGGCCCTCCTCCAGCTAAAACGGAAGGTGCTGTGAGCAAGAGTGAGACTTGGAGACCTGTGTGCTTCCATTGTAATAAAGCAAGGCACTTAAAAGCTGACTACTGGAAACTAAAGGGGTTAATCAGGGCACACCCACACAGTGAAGACAGGGACCTGATGCAAAGCACAGCAGAACAAGCTGTGGCTTTAACTGTATTAAGAGTGCAACCCAGGAAGCTTACTATGACCAGTGCAGGAAAAATTAATCAGATTCCTGAAGGCTATCGGGATTTTGTGTTTGAAGGGAAAGTAACCCCATACCTCTCGAGTGGGGCCAGCAAGCCCATAGTAATTCTCAGGGACACAGGAGCCACTAGATCCCTTTTACTGTGAAAAGGCCTGACCTTTCCCCCAGAGATTGCAGTGAACACCAGAATGGTGGTGAATGGTATTGGAGGGCAGTGTATGTCTGTACCTGTACACCGGGTGCACCTGGAGTGCAACCTGGTTTTGGGACCGGTGACTGTAGGGATTGTCCTTAGTTTGCCTGTGGACGGGGTTAACCTGCTCCTAGGTAAAGATCTGGTGGTGGTTAAGGTGGTAGCCCCTTAGTAGTGAAAGAAAGACCGCAGGAGGTCAGAGAGACAGGGCAGTGGCAGGGGACGGTCCCCTGCAGAGTCCCTGAGTGTGTAGTGGATCAGGCCATGATCAAAACAGCTCCCCCAGAGGAGACGGAATTGGCACTGCAGACAGATGACCATGAGGCAACACGTGTTTAGTGTGTTGACCATGAGGTCTGTCTGTCTGAGACTTTCTTTGGAAAGTTAAAAGACCCAGGGAATGAAATAAATGGATTTTCCCTAGCTGAGGCTCAGCGAACCGACCCAGTATTGTGAGAGTTAGCACAAGCTGCCCAGTCTGAAAGTGAAGCAGAGGGTGTCCCTGATTGCTGCTATTTAAAGAATGAGGTACTGATGAGGAAGTGGAGTTCTCCTCACAGATCTGAGAGCAAGGAGTGGACAGTAGTTCACCAGTTAGTGGTGCCGCAGAGGTACTGGGGAGAAATATTAAGAAGACTACAGTGGCTGTACATGCTGGTATATGAAAGACCAAAGCCTGCATAAGACAGCGGTTTGACTGGCCAAAACTCCACATAGATCTGGTGGAGTACTGCAGGAGTTGCCACATGTGCCAGATTGAGGAGAACCCAACCTACAGTGAAACCTGCACCCCTAAGTCCTGTACTGGTGTTAGGAGGACCCTCCAGCAGAGGGCTGGTGAACTGTAAGGAATACCCGCCGAGAACAGAAGGGGACAGGCAGGCATAAGGCTGGCAAAAGTTTAGAAAGAGAAGGGGAAAAAGTGACCAAGCGGGCAGGTTAAAGGAAGTCCGGGAGGAATCCCGGATGAAAACCCATACTATCCGGTCAGCCAACCCCAAAAAATGTGAAAAGTTAGACCCAATATCCTCCTATGTAAATGCAAACTCTAGAAGCACCCCACCAGAGTTGCTAACAGCATTTACAGGAACCTTCAGAGACAAAGAGAGACCTCTAGCGGGCAGAGAAACAGTGAGGGTGATGCCTCATCTTGTGGAAGTGCCACAGGAGAGCGCAGTCAAGTCTGCACACATAGCTTCAGACAGGAATATCCCAGAGAACAAAGGGAAGATTAACAAAGAATCCTCTCCACAGTCAGAGGAAAAGGGAACCACCCATCCACTGAAGGCAAAAGTCTTTGCATGACTTAGCAAAACACCGAAAGCGAATTCAGGATAGACCCGCCCACTATTAACTCTGCTGAAAAATAAATTACCTCAACAGGAACTAAACCCTAGGCAGTCATGGCAATGGGCAAACTGAAGAAAAACTTTCCCAAAGAACCACATGGTTACTGGGATGCCAGAAAAGGGGAAATTAAAGCAGCACTTGCATCTGGAAAAGACTATTCTAATAGGCTTTAAGATTGATGAATGAATGGAAATGAATGAGAGAAATGCATGGTTTTTCTTTCTGTATCTTCTATTTCTCTCACACCTTTTAATGAAATGCGCTATTTTTTTTCAAATCGCATTTCATTCCCCTGGGTGTGGAGGTGTCATGCAGGCCCCCACCTGCCAAGAATGAGGCACATATTTCGCCACATGAACATTAAAACTTAAAATTGTTGCTAGGAAGAAAAGAGGGCCTATCACAAGGAATTGCCAGGGCCCTCGCCTCGCCGTAAAGACCTTTTTTGCATACTAGCAGACAGTGTTGGAACAAAGGAACCAGTCCCTGCTTCCATAATACACAGAAGACGTGGTCAGATCAGTTTAGTCACATGACTAACAGCCTGTTGGAGTTTTTTGAATTTGAACTTGCCACAGAGTTTTAAAACTCAGAAAGCTGTTTGCTCCTGGACTGAAAAGACCTCTCTCCTGCCTGCTCTCATCTCGCTCACACCAACTTCGAGAACCATTGAAAAAATATGAACCCCAAGAGAGAAAAGTCTCCTACAGTGAACAAAGTTTAAGAGGAATACTGGGCCCCAGTGAAAAGCAAAATCAACCTACAATCAAGGACTCTACATTAAGCTCGAAGCACAGTAAAAAATCCCTCTTCAGAGATTGCCTCAAACCTCTCCACTATTTTTCTTCTGCTCATTTCTGTCTCTATTTGCATGTGTGTATTGCTAATGTGGGGTGCGGCGTGTATCTGTAGGCATTAACTGAATTGGAATTTAAGATTAAGCTTTAATAAATTTCACTTTTCTTCTTTAAACCTAAGAAGGCCTGTTTGTGCTCATTTCTTTGCCTTATAATTGGAAAGCTGTGAACAAGGATTCACCAAGCGGGAGCTCAAAACACAGTGTGTTTAAAAATAAAACCCTATTACAATAAGACCAAGTGAAGGCTGAGTAAGACCCCTAGAGGTTGGAGGTTGTAACACCTCCAACAACCACAACCATCTTCCTTTGTGCTAAGTACGATTCCAACTAGCGGAGAGTTTACCCCCTGATTCCCATTGACTCCAGTTTTGCTCGGGCTTCTTGATGCCATACTCAGTCAAATGCTGCCTTGATGTCAAGGGCAGTCACTCTCACCTCACCTCTTGAGTTCAACTCTTTTGTCCATGTTTGAACCAAGGCTGTAATGAGGTCAGGAGCTGAGTGGCCCTGGTGGAACCCAAACTGAGTGTCACTGAGCAGGTTATTGCTGAGCAAGTGCCGTTTGATGGCACTGTCAATGACACCTTCCATCACTTTACTGATGATCAGGAGCGGACTGATAGGGCGGTAATTGGCCGGGTTGCATTTGTCCTGAATTTTGTGTACAGGACATACCTGGGCAACCTTCCACATTGCAGGATAGATGCCAGTGTTGTAGCTGTACTGGAACAGCTTGGCTAGGGGTGCGGCAGGTTCTGGAGCACAGGTGTTCAGTCCTATTGCTGGAATGTTGTCAGGGACCATAGCCTTTGCAGTATCCAGTGCCATGTAATAAATGGAGTCTTGGATCATTTCTCATTCTGAGACACACTTCACAACTTTTCACCAACTCTTCAATGTCTCTATTTACTTTTGGATACCAAAAATAGCTTTTTGCTACTGCTTTCATACAGACTATCCCAGTGTGCTCTTGATGAAGTTCCTCTAACAATCTCTCAACACCTGGGCAAAATAATGACTCTTAAACCCCATAGGAGAAATCCTCGATCCACACTCAGTTCATTTCTGCATGTGAAAAAACTCCTGCAATGTCTCATCATCACTCTCTTTAGGCCAGCTATTCATAACATAATTGAATACTTTACTGAGCACCATCCTTACGAGTTTCTTCACTAATTTCTCTGGCAGACACTGACATGTCATTTATAGATGTAAAGTAGTCCATTGGCTAAAAATAAATCAATCTTCACGGGAAATCTCGAAAGAACATCCACATTTGTATTAGCTGCTGACTTACAACATTTATGATCGTACTGCTGGGCAATCAATATCAATGCCCATCTCTGAAGCCGTGCTGCCACTAGAGATGGTACTCCCTTCTCTGAACCAAATATGATCGCAAGGGCTTGGTAGTCAGTTAACAAAGTGAACTTCTGACTGTACAGTATATATGGAACTTTGTAACACCACATATGCTTGCTACTGCCTCTTTCTCAACTTGTGAGTAATTTTGCTCTGACTTTGTTAAAGTACGCGAAGCACATGCTACAGGCTTCTCCACATAGTCTTCCGTTATGTGAGATAACACCACACCTAATCACTGTGGTGAGGCACTGCATGCTAAAACCAATTGTTTCTTGGAATCACAGTGGGTCAAAATAGCATCACTAGTCAGTACATAGGAACAGAGGACTTAGGAGCAGGAGTAGGCCATTCAGCCTGTTGAGCCTGCTCTGCTATTCAATAAGATCATGACTGATCTGGTCATGGCCTCAACTCCACTTTCCAGTCTGCTCCCCATAACCCTTGACTCCCTTGTCTATCAAAGATCTATCTAACTCAGCCTTGAGTAAATTCAATGACCCAACATCCACCGCTTTCTGGGGAAGAGAATTCCACAGCTTAACGACCATCTGAGAAAAAAAATCTTCTTATCTTCATCTTAAAAGGCAGACCTCTTATTCTTAAATTGTGTTCCCTAGTTGTAGTCTCCCCCACAAGAGGAAATATCCTCCCAGTATCCACTCTAGCAAGTCCCCTCTGGATCTTGTATGTTTCAAAAAGATCACCTCTCATTCTTCGAAACTCCAATGGGTGTAGTCCCAAACTGTTCAACCTTTCTTCATAAGATAAGTCCTTCATCTCAGAAAATAGTTGAGTGAACCTTCTCTGAACTGCTTCTAATGCAATTATATCCTTTTTTCAAATAAGGAGACCAAATTTGTACACAGTGCTCCAGATGTGGTCTCCCCAAGGTCCTGTACAGCTGCAGTAAAACTTCCCTGCTTTTATATTCCATTCCCCTTGCAATAAATGCCAACATTCTCGTTGCCTTCCTGATCACTTGTTGTACCTGCATGCTAACCTTTTGTGATTCATGTACCAGGACACCCAGATCCCTCTGTACCATCAACCTCTGCAATCTCTCTCATTTAAATAATATTCTGCTTTTCTATTCTTCCTGCTAAAGTGGACAAGTTCACATGATCCCACATTATACTCCATCTGCCAGATTTTTGCCAACTCACTTAACCTATCTATATCCCTTTGTAGACTTTTTACCTCCTCTTGATTACTTTCCTTCCTATCTTTGTGTCATCGGCAAATTTAAATACCATACATTCGGTCTCTTCATCCAAGTCATTGATATAGATTGCAAATATTTGAGGCCCCATCACTGATCCCTGTGGCACTCCATTAGTTACAGCTTGCCAACCATTTATCCTTACTCTCTGCTTCCTGTTCGCTAACCAACCCTTTATCCATGCTAATATGTTACCCTCTAAACCATGTGCTCTTATCTTGTGTAGTAATCTTTGATGTGGGACATTAACAAATGCCTTTTGGAAATCCATGTACACCACATCTAAAGGTTCCCCTTTATCCACCTTGCTTGTTACTTCCTGGAATCTCGAAATAAATTAGTTAAACGCAATTTACCTTTCATAAAACCATGTTGACTCTGTCTGATCCCATGATGATTTTCTAAGTATCCTGCTCTAACCTCCTTAATAATGGATTCTAGTAATTTCCCCGTGACAGATGTTAGGCTAACTGGCCTATAATTTCTTGCTTTCTGTCTGTCTCCTTTCTTGAATAAAGGTGTTACATTTGCTATTTTCCAATTCACTGATACCCTTCCAGAATGTAAGGAATTTTGGAAGATTATAATCAAAGCCTCTATGATCTCTGCAGCCACTTTTTTGTTAAGACCCCAGGATGCAGGCCATCTGGTCCTGGGGACTTGTTAGCCTTTAGATCCAGTAGTTTTCCCAGCACCTTTTTCCTGGTGATGGTGATTGTTTTCTGTTCCTCCCTCCCTTCCACCTCTTGATTTTCAAATATCTTTGGGATGTTTTCTAAGTCTTCTATAGTGAAAAAAAGACACAAAATACTTGTTCAATACCTCTGCCATTTCCTTGATTTCCAATATCATTCCTCAGACTCACTCTCTAGAAGACCAACTCTAGCTTTAGTTACTCTTTTCCTATTTAAATACTTGCATAAACTCTTACCATCTGTTTTTATATTACTAGCTAGATTTCTCTCACAGTCTATTTCTCCCTCTTTTTTTCTAGTCATTCTTTGCTGGTTCTTAAAATCTGTCCAATCTTCTGATCTACCACTAACCTTTACAGATTTCTACAGTGTTTCTTTCAATTTGATACTATCCTTAGCTTCCTTATTTAGCCATGGATGATGCAACCTTCTTAAAGAATCTTTCTTTCTCACTGGGATAAATCTTTGCTGAGAGTTGTTAAATATCTCCTTAAAAGTCTGACACTGCATCTCCACTGTCCTACCTTTTAACTGAGTTTCCCAGTTCACTTTAGCCAGCTCTGTCTGCAATTGGCTTTATTTAGGTGTAAAACACTAGGTTTAGACCCACACTTCTCCCCTTCAAACTGAACATGAAATTCTATCATGTTATGATCGCTGTCGCCTAGAGACTGTTTTACCATGAGGTTATTGATTAATCCTGTCTCATTGCACATTACCAGGTCTAGAATAGCCTGCTCCCTAGTTGGCTCTATAACATACTGCTCTAAGAAACTGTCCCGAATACACTTTATGGACTTATTTTCCAGGCTACCTTTGCCAATCTGATTCACCCAGTCTACGTGTAGATTAAAATCATTTCTTCAAATGCTATCTGACACTCCATAGACCATTCCCAATCCATTCCATCTTTGAGCAGTTGATACAATAGAGCAAATGTATTAGCTAAGTTGGGGATGAACTTTAGAATAATACACAACAATTCCTATGAATATTCTAAATTCTTCTTTGTTCTCTGCTCTCTTTGCTTTCAAAGTCCCCTAATCCTCTCTTGTGTTGGGTGGATACCTTCACCATCTATTTGGTGACCTATGCTATAGATATTTAACAAAGAAAAGAGTTAACAAAGTGAGCGTTGGTCCAATAAAAATTAAGTATGGCGAATTAATGAGGGAAAGTAAGGAGATGGCAGATGAATAGAATAGATATTTTGCATTGGTCTTCACAATCAAAGATACAAGTAACATCCCAGAAATAGCTGTAAATCAGGAAATGGAAGGGAGGGAGGATCTCAAGAAAATTACAACCACCGGGGAAGCGGTACGGGGAAAATTGATGGAGCTGCAGGCTGACAAATCCTCGGGTCCTGATAGACTTCATCCTAGGGTCATAAAAGAAGTGGCTAGTGAGGTGGTCGATGTATTGGTTTTAATTTTCCAGAATTCCCTAGATTCTGGGAAGGTTCCAATAGATTGGAAAATAGAAAATGAAAGCTCATGGTGTAGGGGGTAACATATTGGCATGCACAGAAGATTGGCTAGCTAACAGGAAACAGAGAGTAGGCATATATGGGTCATTTTCTGGTTGGCAAGATGTAATGAGTGGTGTGCCACAGGGGTCAGTGCTGGGGCCTCAACGTTTTACAATTTATATAAATGACTTAGATGAAGGGATGGAAGGTATGGTTGATAAATCTGTAGATGACACAAAGGTAGGGAGGAAAGTAGGTTGTGAAGAGGATATAAGTGGGTTTCCTCCGGGTGCTCTTGTTTCCTCCCACATGCCAAAGACTTGCAGGTTGATAGGTAAATTGGCCATTATAAATTGCCCCTAGTATAGGTAGGTGGTAGGGAAATATAGAGACAGGTGGGGATGTGGTAGGAATATGGAATTAGTGTAGGATTAGTATAAATGGGTGGTTGATGGTCGGCACAGACTCGGTGGGCCTAAGGGCCTGTTTCAGTGCTGTATCTCTAAATAAAAAATAAGAAGGCTACAAGGGGATGTAAACATAGAAACATAGAAAATAGGAGCAGGAGTAGGCCATTCAGCCTATGTAGATAGGTTAAGTGAATGGGAAAAGTTCTGGCAAATGGAGTATAATGTGGTAAATTGTGAAATTGTCCATTTTGGCAGGAAGAATAAAAAAGAAGCCTGTTATCTAAATGGTAAGAGATTGCAGAGCTCTGAGATGCAGAGTGATCTGGGTGCCCTAGTGCATGAATCGCAAAAGGTTAATATGCAGGTTCAGCAAGTAATTAGGAAAGCTAATAGAATGTTGAATATTGCTGACAATAGAGACATGTTGTTGAAGCTTTTTGTCTTGCACTCATCAGGACAATCCACAAGAGTACCAATGTAAGGGAAAACAACAACCTTATTCTGTATGAGAAGAGAGTGCTAATTGGTTGGCAAGTGAACTCTGAATGGTAAAGGCATTGCCATGGAGAATGCACCAGTTTATGGTGACTGACAGTTAACTGCCAAGCTTTGTTAGAAATTTAAACCAGGCAGCTTGACTCTGATTGGTCAAGGCATTACCCTGAGGAATGAACCAGCGAATGGCTGTCACTTATTTTGTTTAGCTGAAACAGGCGCAATGTGTGTACATGTTCTTTCTGCTCAGCTGCAGCTGTATCAATGATGAAAGTAAGTTGTGAATCTTCAAGTTTCATTTTTAGTGGGCGCTGGAATTATATCTTCAGCCCTTTTACTCTCCTCTTCCATGTGCTGTTTTTCTTGGTCTCTGACTTCTTGCTCAATAACATCAACTTCTGTTTCCATATTTATAATATGCATATTCGAGGTTTCCAGGCTCCAGAACTGGCTTTAGGTTAACCATGACCTCGACGTGGTGTATTGCTGTGACCTGGAGCATTACTCTTTCTTCTATTCCTGCATGCTGTACGGATATGACCGACTTTCCCACAGACATAGTACCTTGACTGGAAATGGGAGCATGTAGATGGCTGGTGGCTACCATGGCAATGGCTGCATTTACATTTCTGACTCTGAGTCTGTGAACTTGACTGCCATGGCCTGATTCCCACTGAAATCCAGTGAACCTCTCCTGCAGGCTCAGGAAAAGAACTTCCTTGCAATCTGCAGCTATCTCTTCCTGACATTTCCATGGCTGTGGCCTCATCGCAGGCCTCCTTCCACATCAGCTTATTGCCTTTACACAAAAGCTTGGCCTGGATTTTACTGTTCTTTAGACCTCTAACAAATGTGTCTCTAAGGTTGAATTCTAAGTTTGTTCTGTACCCACAAGAGAGTTGCTTTAATTCGAGAATATAGTTTCACTTTGCAACTGCTTCCATTCATGGAATGCAATTTGTAATGCAATTTCATTCTTAGTTGCAATTTCATTCTAGTTGCAATTTCATTCCAGTTGCAATTTCATTCTTAGTTGTGCCATAATGTGAGTCCAAAATCTCATTCATTTCAGAATAGTCCATAGTACTGGGGTCTTGCAGGCAACATTGGTTAGACCCCACCCCAAAACCATCTGACCCGATCATGGTGAGGAAAACATTCACTTGATCCTCATTGCCTATCTTATTGGCTTGCAGCCAAATGTGTAACCTTCATTCGTAATTACCCCAGTCCTCTTTGTTAGGGTTGAATTCCCCCATTGTCCCAAAATATGTCTTCGGTGCCATTTTTGTTTCAAATATGTACCATGCTGACTCACTGAGTTGTATCTGAACACGGTGTGCACGTGCACTGAGCAATCTTTTAAATTGGCCATACTTCCTCAAAGTCAACTTTAAGAGATCCAAAAATTGTGTTACAATGTTCTTCAGACTGGAATTTCTCAAATGAAATCTAAAAAAGAATTCAATCCCATCTTATCGTCATCTTTCTGTTGTGTATTTCACTGATTGAGAAGATGGGCTGCATGTAATGCAGGAGGCGGGGCTCCCGGTGCTGGGCCAAAACCCTGCCTCAGCATTTTTTCTGACCCCTTGAGCGATCCTCTGGTCCTTTGCGGTCAAAGTTGAAGGAGGCAGGATCCCTGTCCCTTTAAACACTTAATAAGGATGGGGATCCCGCCCCCAAGAGCTGCTGGCCAATCACAGGGCTTACAGCTCAGCAGTATTGGCAGTGCCACCAGACCCAGGTGCAGCGCTGGAACCCCGGGCCTCAGGTAAGTGAGGCGGGGTTGCCAGGACCAGTCCCGAAGGTCCCGGTGAGGGTGGGTGTGAATTTGGTCCAGGGGAAGGGGGGGGGTACATTTGTTCCTGGTGCGGGTCCTTTGTGGCTCACAAATTGCCCACAAAGGAGGCCTCCCCCCCCATGCCTGCAGGGAGGGCACCTCATTTTCTGATGCATCCTCCCCGCGCGGTGGAGGCTCCCGCACCACTAGTAAGATCCCAGCGGCTACAGAAAGAAGCCCTTATTTGGCTTCTGGGTGGGTAGGCTGTCATCGGCCTATCCTGCCCCCAAGAGAATTGCAACCAGAATTCCTGGCATTGGATTCCGTAGTGGCCATTGCTGCTCTGATTCTCCAGCACTCCCGTCACGAAATCCGCCGTCAGGAGGAGAACAAGATCCAGCCCTACATGTACACTCACAGCAAGCAGCCATTATTGAACCAACGTTAGTAACACCTCCCCAAACAGAGAGGGCAGTATAACAAAATGCTCAGCTATATAATATACTTTCGTTAATGCCTTTGTTACCTCTAGGCTTGACTATTTCAACGCATTCCTGGCTTGTTTCCCACATTTTACTTTCTGTCACCTTGAGGATGAGAATTTTTAAATCAAGATGTTGCTTGACCTGGAGCCAATGTAGGTCAGCGAGTATAGGGGTGATCGAGGAACGGGACTTGGTGTGTGTTAATGTAGATCAGCGAGTACAGGGGTGAGAGAGGAATGGGTCCTGCTGTGTATTAAGACATGGGCAGCCGAATTTTGGATGATGGGCTCACCTCCCTCTCTCTGTAATCTCCTCCAGCCCCACAACCCTCTCTAACTGTGGCCTCTTGAACATTCCCGATTTAAATTTCTCCTCCTTTGGCAGTCGCCCCTTCAGTTGCCTCGGCCCCAAAGTCTGGACTATCCTCCCTAAACCTCTCCACCTCTCTTCCTCACTTTCCTTCTTTAAGACACTCCTTAATACCTTGGACCAAGCTTTTGGTCATCTGACCTAATATCTTCTTTGGTGGCTCAGAGTCATATTATGTTTTAGAATGCTCCTGTGAACCTCCTTGGGATGTTTTCTTATATTAAAGGTGTGATAAATATAAGCTGTGTTGTGTATCTGAAGCATCTCCTCCTTGAATTGTTCCTTTACAGTTTTTCCTGCCAGTCTTTGGTTCCATTTTACCCTGGCTAGATCCCCTCTCATCCCATCGAAGTTAGCCCTCTTCCAATGTAGTTCTACTTTAGATTTTTCCTTGCTCTTCTCCATTACTAATCGAAACATATGATATGATGATCACTCTTACCCCAGTGTTCTCCTACAGACACTTGGTCCACTTGGCCCACCTCATTCCCCAGCACCAGATCCAGCAATGCCGCCTTCCTAGTTGGACCACGAACCAACTGGTCACGGAAGTTCTCCTGAGCACATTTTAGAAATTCCTCCTGTCATGCTAGGCCGCCACCTGCCAAGAATGTGGTATATCAATTTTGTCATGAACATTGATTTTTAACTGTTGTTGGAGTGAGGAAATGATTTGTTAAACAGATCAGCCGTGGCTGGAAAAAAAACATTTACATATCAACAGATATTGAAGGTGAGGACGCGCATTCCAGGGCCTGCTAATGAGGATACAATCCACAAAGGCCAGGACTGGTTAGACCAGCTGGTCACATGACTAAACTGGCTGTTCCAGGGTTTTCCTTTGAACTGGCCACAGAGAGTTTGAACTCAGAAAGTCTGTTTGCTCCTGGACTGAGAAGATCTCTCCTGTCTGCTCCCATCTATTTCTCACAAGCCTTTGAATCCACTGAAGACACATGAACCCCAAGAGAGAAAAGTTTCCGACAGCGAACAAGGTTTAAGAAGAATGCTGGACTCCAACGAAAAGCAAGATCTACCTCCAATCAAGGACTCCACAGTGGGCTCGAAGAACTGTAACAAAAACTCTTCAGATATTGCCTCAAACCTTTCCAATTTATTTCTTCCGCTCTTTTCTGTCTCTATTTGCATGTGTGTATCGCATATGTATGCTAGTGTGGGCATGTCGTGTAAGCGTCAACCGAATTAAAGTTTAAGTTTAATAAATTTCAACTTTTTTTCTTTAAACCTAAGAGAACCTGTTTGTGCTGGTTTCTTTGCCTTATAATTGGAAAGCAGTGAACAAAGATTCACCAAGAGGGAGCTAAAATCACAGTGTGTTTAAAGTTGAACCCTGCTATCGTCAGACCAGGTGAAGGCTGAAAGGGAATCCAAGACCCCTTTCTCATCTAGTTGTAACTTACCCTTTACCCTAACATTATCCCAATCGATATTTGGGAAATTAAAATCTCCCAATATCATCACTCGATGGTTTTTGCACATCTCTGTCATTTCCCAGCAGATTTGATCCTCCCTTGCCATTTAGAGGCCTATGCAATAGCCCTCTCTCTACACCATGGCTTAAGCCATGCATTGATCCTCCCTATCTTCCTGTTTCTACTCTGGCTGGCAGGTGGCATTGGGAGTAATCCAGAGATTATTACCTTCGAGGTCCTACTCTATAACCTCCTCCCTAGCTCTGGAAAATCTGACCGTAGGACCTCAATACCTGTCTTGTTATGTTGTTGGTATTGACTTTGTCAGCACTCTATGAACTGCTTTGCCTGTGCTGGGATGAGGGAGCAGTACCACAGGACATGCGCGATGCCAATATCATCACCCTCTATAAAAACAAAGGTGACCGCGGTGACTGCAACAACTACCGTGGAATCTCCCTGCTCAGCATAGTGGGGAAAGTCTTCACTCGAGGCGCTTTAAACAGGCTCCAGAAGCTGGCCGAGCGCATCTACCCTGAGGCACAGTGTGGCTTTCGTGCAGAGAGATCGACCATTGACATGCTGTTCTCCCTTCGTCAGATACAGGAGAAATGCCGCGAACAACAGATGCCCCTCTACATTGCTTTCATTGATCTCACCAAAGCCTTTGACCTCGTCAGCAGACGTGGTCTCTTCAGACTACTAGAAAAGATCGGATGTCCACCAAAGCTACTAAGTATCATCACCTCATTCCATGACAATATGAAAGGCACAATTCAACATGGTGGCTCCTCATCAGAACTCTTTCCTATCCTGAGTGGCGTGAAACAGGGCTGTGTTCTCACACCTACACTGTTTGGGATTTTCTTCTCCCTGCTGCTCTCACATGCGTTCAAATCTTCAGAAGAAGGAATTTTCCTCCACACAAGATCTGGGGGCAGATTGTTTTACTTTGCCCATCTAAGAGCGAAGAGCAAAGTACGGAAAGTTCATCAGGGAACTCCTCTTTGCTGACGTTGCTGCTTTAACATCTCACACTGAAGAGTGCCTGCAGAGTCTCATCGACAGGTTTGCGGCTGCCTGCAATGAATTTGGCCTAACCATCAGCCTCAAGAAAACGAACAACATGGGACAGGACGTCAGAAATGCTCCATCCATCAATATCGGCAACCACGCTCTGGAAGTGGTTCAAGAGTTCACTTACCTAGGCTCAACTATTGCCAGTAACCTGTCTCTCGATGCAGAAATTAGCAAGCACATGGGAAAGGCTTCCACTGCTATGTCCAGACTGGCCAAGAGAGTGTGGGAAAATGGCGCACTGACACGGAACACAAAAGTCCGAGTGTATCAAGCCTGTGTCCTCAGTACCTTGCTCTACGGCAGCGAGGCCTGGACAACGTATGTCAGCCAAGAGCGACGTCTCAATTCATTCCATCTTCGCTGCCTCCAGAGAATCCTTGGCATCAGGTGGCAGGACCATATCTCCAACACAGAAGTCCTCGAGGCGGCCAACATCTCCAGCTTATACACACTACTGAGTCAGCGGCGCTTGAGATGGCTTGGCCATGTGAGTCGCATGGAAGATGGCAGGATCCCCAAGGAAACATTGTACGAGCTCACCACTGGTATCAGGCCCACCGGCCGTCCATGTCTCCGCTTTAAAGACGTCTGAAAATGTGACATGAGGTCCTGTGACATTGATCACAAGTCGTGGGAGTCAGTTGCCAGTGATCGCCGGAGCTGGCGGGCAGCCATAAAGGCGGGGCTAAAGTGTGGCAAGTCGAAGAGACTTAGCAGTTGGCAGGAAAAAAGACAGAAGCGCAAGGGGAGAGCCAACTGTGTAACAACCCTGACAACCAATTCTATCTGCAGCACCTGTGGAAGAGTCTGTCACTCTAGAATTGGCCTTTATAGCCACTCCAGGCGCTGCTCCACAAACCATTGACCACCTCCAGGCACTTACCCATTGTCTCTCGAGACAAGGAGGCCAAAGAAGAGAAGAAGAAGAAGATTGACTGACCTTCTGGAGGTGGAGTGGAGAGGAGCGGATGGGGCGGGGAGAACGCTGAGAGAGGAGCCGATAAATGCAGCCGAGGATCGTGGCCTAGTCACTTACCTTCTCGGAGCGGAGAGGACCGGACCTGAGGGGAGAACGCCAAGAAATACAGCCCGAGTATTGCGGCCTGGACACTTTCCTTCCAGGAGCAGAATCCAGGCGCGCCGGAGTTTTGAAAAAAGACATGAACAGTGACATCACAGGAAAGCTGCCAGGTGATTGGTTGGTGAGTAACAGCTGTTCGTGTTTGGAAACAGAAAAATCAGGGAAAAGTTCTTTTTTTTTTAAAAAACCTTAAAACCTACCTTATAAGTGATAAGGTTCGTACTCCTAAAGTGTTTTTTTTTCATTAGTGTAATTTATTAAGGACTTTAGATTGTAGGGGTAGTGTTTGGAGTAGAACAAGGCCCCTCGCGTAATTAGTATTTTTTAATTAAAGGGAGTAACAAGGTAATCTAAGTAAGTCATACAAGAGAGCTCGCACCCGTGATCTGCTCCTCCTGTGCAATGTGGGAAATCAGGGACGCTTCCAGTGTCCCTGACAACCATGTGTGCAGGAAGTGTATCCATCTGCAGCTACTGACTACCTGCATTACGGAGCTGGAGCTGCGGGTGGATTCACTGTGGAGCATCTGCGATGCTGAGATTGTCATGGATAGCACGTTTAACGAGGTGGTCACGCTGCAGTCAAATGCTGCAAAGGCAGGAAGGGAATGGGTGACCACCAGGCAGAGAAGAGGAAGGCAGATAGTGCAGGAGTTCCCTGTGGCCATCCCCCTCTCTAACAGATATACCGCTTTGGATACTGTTGGGGGAGATGGCTCAGGGAAAAGCAGCAAGTGTGGCTCTGCAGCACAGGAGGGAAGGAAGAAGAGTGGCAGAGCTTTAGTGATAGAGGATTCAATCATAAGGGGAACAGATAGGCATTTATGCAGTCACAAACATGACTCCAGGATGGTATTTTGCCTGCCTGGTGCTCGGGTCAACGATGTCACGAAGCGGCTGCAGGACATACTGAAGGAGGAGGGTGAACAGTCATGCGACCAGACCAGAGGTCGTGGTACAAATTGGTACCAATGACATATGTAGAAAGATGGATGAGGTCCTGCAACAAAACTTTAGGGAGCTAGGTAGCAGATTAAAAAGCAGGACCTCAAAGGTTGTAATCTCTGGATTACTCCCAGTGCCACATGCTAGTGAGTTTCGGAATAGGAGGATAGAGCAGATGAATGTGTGGCTGAAGACATGGTGCAGGAGGGAGGGCTTTAGTTTCCTGGATCACTGGGTCTGTTTCTGGTGAAGGTGGGACCTGTACAAGTTGGACGGGTTGCACATGAACTGGAACGGGACCAATATCCTTGCTGGGAGGTTTGCTAGTGCTGTTGGGGGGGTGTTGAAACTAAATTGGCAGGGGGTTGGGATACAGAGTGGAGGTACAGTAAGGGATGAGGCAGAGCCAAATATAGAAGAGAAACTGAGTCAGTCTGGAAGGCCGAGCAAATAAAGACCTGTTAAGGCACAAAGGAAAAATGCAAGGCTGGATTGCATCTATTTTAATGCAAGGTGTCTTACTAGTAAGACAGATAAATTGAGGGCATTGATTAGCACATGGGATTATGATATTATTGCTATCACAGAAACATGGCTGAGGGAGGGGCAGGACTGGCAGCTCAATATTCCAGGGTATAGAATCTTCAGACATGACAGGGGAGGGGGTAAAAGAGGAGGTGGCATTGCACTGTTGTCAATTACTGCAGTAAGGAGGGATGATATCTTAGAAGGTTCCTCAAATGAGGTCATATGGGTCGAACTTAAAAACAAAATGGGGGCAATCATTTGGCTGGGAGTGTACTACAGGCTTCCAAACAGTCAGGGAGAGATAGAGGAGCAGATATGTAGGCAAATCTCAGAGAGGTGTAAAAATAATAGGGTAATAATAGTAGGGGATTTCAACTCCCCCAATATCAACTGGGATAGTCTTAGTGCAAAAGGCTTAAAGGGGGTGGAATTCTTAAAATGCAAAAAGGAGAGATTTTTGAGCCGGTACGTAGAAAGTCCGACAATAGAAGGGGCGGTCCTGGATCTAATCCAAGGGAATGAAGCCGGACAAGGGGTAGAAGTGTCAGTGGGAGGATAGTGATGAAAACTCTGTCAGATTTAAGGTAGTTATGGAAAAGGACGAAGAGGGACTGGAAATAAAGGTACTGAATTGGGGGAAGGCCGATTTCAATGTGATAAAACAGGATCTGGCCAAAGTAGTCTGGGAGCAGCTACGTGTAGGAAAGTCTACATCAGACCAGTGGGAGTCATTCAAAAAGGAAATAGTGAGAGTTCAGGGCCAACATGTTCCCGTAAAGGTGAAAGGTAGGATCAACAAGTCCAGGAACCCTGGATGTCAAGGGATATAGAGGATTGGATAATGGAAAAAAGGATGATTATGGCAGATTTAGTGTGCTAAAGGCACTAGAGGAGTATAGAAAGTGTTGGGGGGGTACTTAAAAAAAGTAATTAGGAGAGCGAAGAGGTGATATGAAAACTAACTAGCGGGCAAGATAAAGGAAAATCCCAACGTGTTTTATAAGTATATTAAGGGCAAGAGGATAACCAGGGAAAGAGTAGAGCATCAAGGGCCGAAGGGCCTGTACTGCGCTGTAATGTTCTATGTTCTAGCACATTAGGGACCAGAGTGGCAGTCTGTATGTGGAGCCGGAGGTCATTGGTGAGGTTTTAAATGATTACTTTTCATCTGTGTTCACTATGAAGAAGGATGATGTAGGTGTAGAAATCAAGAAGGGGGATTGTGATTTACTTGAACATATTAGCATTGAAAGGGAGTAAGTATTAGCTGTTTTAGCAGGCTTAAAAGTGGATAAATCCCCAGGCCCAGATGAGATGTATCCCAGGCTGTTATGTGAGGCAAGGGAGGAGATAGCAGGGGCTCTGACACAAATTTTCAAATCTTCTCTGGATTGGAGGACAGCGAATGTGGTACCATTATTCAAGAAGGGTAGCAGGGATAAACAAGGTAATTACAGGCCAGTGAGTCTAACATCAGTGGTTGGGAAACTAATGGAAAAAAATTCTGAGGGACAGGATTAATCTCCACTTGGAGAGGCAGGGATTAATCAGGGATAGTCAGCATGGCTTTGACAGGGGGAGATCGTGTCTAACAAACTTGATTCAATTTTTTGAGGCGGTGACTAGATGTGTAGATGAGGGTAAAGCAGTTGCTGTAGTTTACATGGACTTCAGTAAGGCTTTTGATAAGGTCCCGCATGGAACATTGGTTAAAAAGGTAAGAGCCCATGGGATCCAGGGCAATTTGGCAAACTGGATCTAAAATTGGCTTAATGGCAGGAGGCAGAAGGTGATGGTTGAGGGTTGTTTTTGCGAATGGAGGCCTGTGACCAGTTGTGTACCACAGGGATCGGTGCTGGGACCCTTGCTGTTTGTAGTGTACATTAATGATTTAGACGTGAATATAGGAGGTATGATCAGTAAGTTCACAGATGACATGAAAATTGGTGGCGTTATAAATAGTGAGGAGGAAAGCCTTAGATTACAGGATGATATAGATGGGCTGGTAAGATGGGCGGAGCAGTGGCAGATGGAATTTAATCCTGAGAAGTGTGAGGTGATGCATTTTGGGAGGACTAACAAGGCAAAGGAATATACAATGGATGGTAGGACTCTAGGAAGTACAGAGGGTCAGCGGGATCTTGGTGTACTTGTCCATAGATCACTGAAGGCAGGTAGATAAGGTGGTTAGGAAGGCATATGGGATACTTGCCTTTATTAGCCGAGGCATAGAATATAAGAGCAGGAAGGTTATGATGGAGCTGTATAAAACGCTAGTTAGGCCACAGCTGGAGTACTGTGTACAGTTCTGGTCACCACACGATAGGAAGGATGTGATTGCACTGGAGAGGATGCAGAGGAGATTTACCAGGATGTTGCCTGGGCTGGAGCAATTCAGTTATGAAAAGAAACTGGATCGGCTAGGGTTGTTTTCCTTAGAACAGAGAAGGCTGAGGGGGGACCTGATTGAGGTATACAAAATTATGAGGGGCATTGATAGGATAGATAGGAAGAAACTTTTTCCCTTAGTGGAGGTGTCAATAACCAGGAGGCATAGATTTAAGGTAAGGGGCAGGAGGTTTCGAGGGGATTTCAGGAAAAAAACTTTTCACTCAGAGGTTGGGTGGAATCAGGAACGCACTGCCTGAAGGGGTGGTAGAGGCAGGAACCCTCACAACATTTAAGACGTATTTAGATGTGCACTTGAAACGCCATAGCATACAAGGCTATGGGCCAAGTGCAGGAATATGGGATTAGAATAGATAGGTGCTTGATGGCCAGCACAGACATGATGGGCCGAAGGGCCTGTTTCTGTGCTGTATAACTCTATGACTTTATGACATGTACCACCAATTCTGGCACACTCCCTGCAGGATATTCTGCACCCTCTCTGTGATGCCCTGGCACCAGGGAGGCAACACACCATGTGGGACTCATGATAACGGTTAGAGGGCCTGTCCGCCTGACTATGGAAACTCCCATAATGACTTCGTTTCTACTCTTTGCTGTTCCAGTTTTGCCCATCAGTGCCATGCTCTGGACTGCACTCCTTCAAGATGTCATCACACCCAGCAGTCTCCAATACTGAGTACCGGTTTGAGAGCGGCACACACCCCAAAGTACATCCTGTACTTCCTGCCTCTTCCTACTCTTCTTGATGGCCAACCATTGAATATCCTGAACACTCACTGCTTGCAGGGTGGCCACTTCCTGGAAGATACAATCCAGGAAACTCTCATCCTCCCTGATGTGCTGCAGCGACTCCAGCTGCCCTTGAAGCTCGGAAATCCTGAGCTCAAGCAAAAGCCGCTGGAGACACTTCCTACATACGTGGTCCCCCAAGATGCATGAATTGTCTTGATGTTCCAACATGGCGCAGAAATTGCAAGCAACAGGTCTGAGATGCATAACAAAAATATCTCTCTTCCCTCTTTTCGAATCTAGTTAGCTCGTTGTTTAAGCTATTAATTTTAATTAATGCCTCGAGACCTCATCTTGCATGTTTTGCTGCCTCCCACTCACTCTCTTGGACCAGTCCTTGCTTTTTTTATAAAATGCTGGAACAGCCCCTCTTCCCTCAGTGAACGCTTAAAATTTACTCATTCACCAAATTCGCTGAGTTTCGTGGTCTGTGGAAGGAGTACTCCATTGAACTGTACCATCTGCATTAGCAAAAGCTTCTTGCATTCAGACGAGCAAAAATTCCAAAGACCTGGTCAGTTCCTGCCAACAGTAATTAGCAGTTCGAATTAGCCACCTAATTAATGAACTGAAACTGCTTGTAGAAGGCAGCTTGTTTACATTCAATAACACTGTGAAAGAAACTGCAGTTAAGATTCAAGTTAAGTTAAATGCAAAGTCAAAAGCAAAACAATGAAATTTTAGAAGTATAATACTCAGTGATGTGTAAGGATGTGCTTTTAGCCAATGAGTAGGTAATTAGTACTCAGAGATATGTGGGTAGCGAGTATTGAGGACTGGTATAGGTAGGTAGTACTTGGGAGGTGCATGTAGTTAATACTCAGGGATGTGTATGTAGCTAGTACTCAGGGATGTGTATATAGCTGGTACTCAGTGATGTGAATGTAGCTAGTACTCAAGGATGTGTATGTAGCTAGTACTCAGGGATGAGTATGTAGCTAGTACTCAGGGATGTGTATGTAGCTAGTACTCAGGGATGTGTATGTGGCTAGTACTCAGAGATGTTTATCGAGCTAGTGCTCAGAGATGTTTATGTAGCTAGTACTCAGGGATGTGTATGTAGCTAGTACTCAGGGATGTGTATATAGCTAGTACTCAGGGCTGAGTATGTAGCTAGTACTCAGGGATGTTTATGTAGCTAGTACTCAGAGATTTTTATCGAGCTAGTGCTCAGAGATGTTCATGTAGCTAGTACTCAGGGATGTTTATGTAGCTAGTACTCAGGGATATGTATATAGATAGTACTCAGGGATGAGTATGTAGCTGGTACTCAGGGATGTGTATGTAGCTCGTACTCAGGGATGTGTATGTAGGTAGTACTCAGAGATGTTTATGTAGCTAGTACTCAGAGATTTTTATCGAGCTAGTGCTCAGAGATGTTATTGTAGCTAGTACTCAGGGATGTGTATATAGCTAGTACTCAGGGATGTGTATGTAGCTAGTACTCAGGGATGTGTATGTAGCTAGTACTCAGGGATGCGTATGTAGCTAGTACTCAGAGATGTGTATGTAGCCAGTACTCAGAGATGTGTATGTAGCCAGTACTCAGAGATGTGCATGTAGCGAGTACTCAGAGATGTGTATGTAGCTAGTACTCAGGGATGCGTATGTAGCTAGTTCTCAGGGATGTGTATGTAGCTGGTACTCAGGGACGTGTATGGAGCTAGTACTCAGGGATGTTTATGTAGCTAGTACTCAGGGATGTGTATGTAGCCAGTACTCAGAGATGTGCATGTAGCGAGTACTCAGAGATGTGCATGTAGCGAGTACTCAGAGATGTGCATGTAGCGAGTGCTCAGAGATGTGTATGTAGCCAGTTCTCAGAGATGTGCATGTAGCGAGTACTCAGAGATGTTTATGTAGCTAGTGCTCAGAGATGTTTATGTAGCTAGTACTCAGGGATGTGTATGTAGCTAGTACTCAGGGATGCGTATGCAGCTAGTACTCAGGGATGTGTATGTAGCTAGTACTCAGGGATGTTTATGTAGCTAGTACTCAGGGATGTGTATGTAGCCCGTACGCAGGGATGTGTATGTAGCTGGTACTCAGGGACGTGTATATAGCGAGTGCTCAGAGATGTTTATGTAGCTAGTGCTCAGAGATGTTTATGTAGCTCGTACGCAGGGATGTGTATGTAGCTGGTACTCAGGGACGTGTATATAGCGAGTGCTCAGAGATGTTTATGTAGCTAGTACTCAGGGATGTGTATGTAGCTCGTACGCAGGGATGTGTATATAGCTAGTGCTCAGAGATGTTTATGTAGCTAGTACTCAGGGATGTGTATGGAGCTAGTGCTCAGAGATGTTTATGTAGCTAGTACTCAGGGATGTGTATGTAGCTCCTACGCAGGGATGTGTATGTAGCTGGTACTCAGAGATGTGTATATAGCGAGTGCTCAGAGATGTTTATGTAGCTAGTACTCAGGGATGTGTATGTAGCTAGTACTCAGGGATGTGTATGTAGCTAGTACTCAGGGATGTGTATGTAGCTAGTGCTCAGAGATGTTTATGTAGCTAGTACTCAGGGATGTGTATGTAGCTAGTACTCAGGGATGTGTATATAGCGAGTGCTCAGAGATGTTTATGTAGCTAGTACTCAGGGATGTGTATGTAGCTAGTACTCAGGGATGTGTATGTAGCTAATACACAGGGATGTGTATATAGCTAGTGCTCAGAGATGTTTATGTAGCTAGTACTCAGAGATTTTTATCGAGCTAGTGCGCAGAGAGGTTTATGTAGCTAGTACTCAGGGATGTGTATGTAGCTAGTACTCAGGGATGTGTATGTAGCTTGTACTGAGGTATGTGTATATAGCTAGTACTCAGGGATGTGTATGTAGCTAGTACTCAGGGATGTGTATGTCGCTAGTAGACAGGGATGAGTATGTAGCTGGCACTCAGGGATGTGTATGTAGCTAGTACACAGGGATGTGTATGTAGCTAGTACTCAGGGATGTGTATGTAGCTAGTACACAGGGATGTGTATATAGCTAGTGCTCAGAGATGTTTATGTAGCTAGTACTCAGGGATGTGTATGTAGCTAGTACTCAGGGATGTGTATGTAGCTAGTACTCAGGGATGTGTATGTAGCTAGTACTCAGGGATGTGTATGTAGCTAGTACTCAGGGATGTGTATGTAGCTAGTACTCAGGGATGTGTATGTAGCTAGTACACAGGGATGTGTATATAGCGAGTGCTCAGAGATGTTTATGTAGCTGGTACTCAGGGATGTGTATGTAGCTAGTACTCAGGGATGTGTATATAGCGAGTGCTCAGAGATGTTTATGTAGCTAGTACTCAGGGATGTATATGTAGCTAGTACTCAGGGATGTGTATGTAGCTAGTACTCAGGGATGTGTATGTAGCTAGTACACAGGGATGTGTATATAGCTAGTGCTCAGAGATGTTTATGTAGCTAGTACTCAGGGATGTGTATGTAGCCAGTACTCAGGGATATGCATGTAGCTTGTACTGAGGTATGTGTATATAGCTAGTACTCAGGGATGTGTATGTAGCTAGTACTCAGGGATGTGTATGTAGCTAGTACACAGGGATGTGTATATAGCTAGTGCTCAGAGATGTTTATGTAGCTAGTACTCAGGGATGTGTATGTAGCTAGTACTCAGGGATGTGTATGTAGCTAGAACTCAGGGATGTGTATGTAGCTAGTACACAGGGATGTGTATATAGCTAGTGCTCAGAGATGTTTATGTAGCTAGTACTCAGGGATGTGTATGTAGCTAGTACTCAGGGATGTGTATGTAGCTAGTACTCAGGGATGAGTATGTAGCTGGTACTCAGAGATGTGTATGTAGCTAGTACTCAGGGATGAGTATGTAGCTGGTACTCAGAGATGTGTATGTAGCTAGTACTCAGGGATGAGTATGTAGCTGGTACTCAGAGATGTGTATATAGCGAGTGCTCAGAGATGTTTTTGTAGCTAGTACTCAGAGATTTTTATCGAGCTAGTGCTCAGAGATGTTTATGTAGCTAGTACTCAGGGATGTGTATGTAGCTTGTACTGATGGATGTGTATATAGCTGGTACTCAGAGATGTGTATATAGCTAGTACTCAGTGATGAGTATGTAGCTGGTACTCAGGGATGTGTATGTCACTCGTACTCAGGGATGTGTATGTAGCTAGTACTCAGAGATGTTTATGTAGCTAGTACTCAGGGATGTGTATGTAGCTTGTACTGAGGTATGTGTATATAGCTGGCACTCAGGGATGTGTATGTCGCTAGTACACAGGGATGAGTATGTAGCTGGTACTCAGAGATGTGTATATAGCTAGTACTCAGCGATGTTTATGTAGCTGGTACTCAGGGATGTGTATATAGCTTGTACTCAGGGATGTGTATGTAGCTAGTACACAGGGATGTGTATATAGCTAGTACTCAGGGATGTGTATGTAGCTAGTACTCAGGGATGTGTATGTAGCTAGTACTGAGGGTTGTGTATGTAGCTAGTACTCAGGGATGTGTATGTAGCTAGTGCTCAGGGATGCGTATGTAGCTAGTACTCAGGGACGTGTATGTAGCCAGTACTCAGGGATGTGTATGTAGCTTGTACTCAGGGATGTGTATGTAGTTAGTACTCAGGGATGTGTATGTAGCTAGTGCTCAGAGATGTTTATGTAGCTAGTACTCAGGGGTGTGTATGTAGCTAGTACTCAGGGGTGTGTATGTAGCTAGTACTCAGGGATGTGTATGTAGCTAATACTCAGGGATGTGTATGTAGTTAGTACTCAGGGATGTGTATATAGCTAGTGCTCAGAGATGTTTATGTAGCTAGTACTCAGGGATGTGTATGTAGCTAGTACTCAGGCATGTGTATGTAACTCGTACACAGGGATGTGTATGTAGCCGGTACTCATGGATGTGTATATAGCTAGTGCTCAGAGATGTTTATGTAGCTAGTACTCAGGAATGTGTATGTACCTCGTACGCAGGGATGTGTATGTAGCTAGTGCTCAGAGATGTTTATGTAGCTAGTACTCAGGAATGTGTATGTAGCTAGTACTCAGGGATGTGTAGACAGCTAGTGCTCAGAGATGTTTATGTAGCTAGTACTCAGGAATATGTATGTAGCTAGTACTCAGGGCTGTGTATGTTGCTAGTACTCAGGGATGTTTATGTAGCTCGTACTCAGGGATTTGTATATAGCTAGTGCTCAGAGATGTTTATGTAGCTAGTACTCAGGGATGTGAATGTAGCTAGTACTCAGGGATGTGTATGTAACTAGTACTCAGGGATGTGTATGCAGCTAGTACTCAGGGATGTGTATGTAGCTAGTATGCAGGGATGTGTATGTAGCTCGGACGCAGGGATGTGTACATAGCTAGTGCTCAGAGATGTTTATGTAGCTAGTACTCAGGGATGTGTATGTAGCTAGTACTCAGGGATGTGTATGCAGCTAGTGCTCAGGGATGCGTATGTAACTAGTACTCAGGGATGTGTATGTAGCTAGTACTCAGGGATGTGTATGTAGCTGGTACTCAGGGATGTGTATGTAGCTGGTACTCAGAGATTTGTATGTAGCTAGAACTCAGGGATGTGTATGTAGCTAGTACTCAGGGATGTGTATATAGCAAGTGCTCAGAGATGTTTATGTAGCTAGTACTCAGGGATGTGTATATAGCTAGTGCTCAGAGATGTTTATGTAGCTAGCACTCAGGGATGTGGATATAGCTAGTACTCAGAGATGTGTATGTAGCCAGTACTCAGGGATGTGTATGTAGCTAGTACTCAGGGATGTGTATGTAGCTAGTACTCAGGGATGCGTATGTAGCAAGTAATCAGTGATGTGTATGTAGCTAGTACTCAGGGATGCGTATGTAGCAAGTACTCAGAGATGTGTATGTAGCCAGTACTCAGGGATGTGTATGTAGCTAGTACTCAGGGATGTGTATGTAGCTAGTACTCAGGGATGCGTATGTAGCAAGTACTCAGGGATGTGTATGTAGCATGTACTCAGAGATGTGCATGTAGCGAGTACTCAGAGATGTGTATGTAGCTAGTACTCAGGGATGTGTATGTAGCTAGTACTCAGGGATGCGTTTGTAGCAAGTACTCAGGGATGTGTATGTAGCTAGTACTCAGGGATGTCTATGTAGCTGGTACTCAGGGATGTGTTTATAGCTAGTGCTCAGAGATGTTTATGTAGCAAGTACTCAGGGATGTGTATGTAGCTCGTATGCAGGGATGTGTATGTAGCTGGTACTCAGGGATGTGTATATAGCGAGTGCTCAGAGATGTGTATGTAGCTAGTACTCAGGGATGTGTATGTAGCTAGTACTCAGGGATGTGTATGGAGCTAGTGCTCAGAGATGTGTATGTAGCTCCTACGCAGGGATGTGTATGGAGCTAGTGCTCAGAGATGTGTATGTAGCTCCTACGCAGGGATGTGTATGTAGCTAGTACTCAGGGATGTGTATATAGCTAGTGCACAGAGATGTTTATGTAGCTAGTACTCAGGGATGTGTATGTAGCTAGTACTCAGGGATGTGTATGTCGCTAGTAGACAGGGATGAGTATGTAGCTGGTACTCAGGGATGTGTATATAGCTAGTACTCAGTGATGAGTATGTAGCTGGCACTCAGGGATGTGTATGTAGCTAGTACACAGGGATGAGTATGTAGCTGGTACTCAGGGATGTGTATGTAGCTGGTACTCAGGGATGTGTATATAGCGAGTGCTCAGAGATGTTTATGTAGCTGGTACTCAGAGATTTTTATCGAGCTAGTGCTCAGAGATGTTTATGTAGCTAGTACTAAGGGATGTGTATGTAGCTTGTTATGAGGGATGTGTATATAGCTGGCACTCAGGGATGTGTATGTAGCTAGTACACAGGGATGAGTTTGTAGCTGGCACTCAGGGAGCTGTATGTAGCTAGTACTCAGGGATGAGTATGTAGCTGGTACTCAGGGATGTGTATGTCGCTCGTACTCAGGGATGTGTATGTAGCTGGTACTCAGAGATGTTTATGTAGCTAGTACTCAGAGATTTTTATCGAGCTCATGCTCAGAGATGTTTATATAGCTGGTATTCAGGGATGTGTATATAGCTTGTACTCAGGGATGTGTATGTAGCTAGTACTCAGGGTTGTGTATGTAGCTAGTACTCAGGGATGTGTATGTAGCTAGTGCTCAGGGATGCGTATGTAGCTAGTACTCAGGGACGTGTATGTAGCCAGTGCTCAGGGATGTGTATGTAGCTTGTACTCAGGGATGTGTATGTAGCGAGTTCTCAGGGATGTGTATGTAGCTAGTACTCAAGGATGTGTATGTAGCTAGTACTCAGGGATGTGTATGTAGCTAGTACTCAGGGATGTGCATGTAGTTAGTACTCAGGGATGTCTATGTAGCCAGTGCTCAGAGATGTTTATGTAGCGAGTACTCAGGGATGTGTATGTAGCTAATATTCAGGGATGTGTATGTAGTTAGTACTCAGGGATGCGTATATAGCTAGTGCTCAGAGATGTTTATGTAGCTAGTACTCAGGGATGTGTATGTAGCTAGTACTCAGAGATGTTTAGGTAGCTAGTACTCAGGGATGTGTATGTAGCCAGTACTCAGGGATGTGTATGTAGCTTGTACTCAGGGATGACTATGTAGCGAGTTCTCAGGGATGTCTATGTAGCTAGTACTCAGGGATGTGTATGTAGCTAGTACTCAGGGATGTGTATGTAGCTAGTACTCAGGGATGTGCATGTAGTTAGTACTCAGGGATGTGCATGTAGCTAGTGCTTAGAGATGTTTAAGTAGCTAGTACTCAAGGGTGTGTGTGTAGCTAGTACTCAGGGATGTGTATGTAGTTAGTACTCAGGGATGTGTATATAGGTAGTGGTCAGTGATGTTTATGTAGCTAGTACTCAGGGATGTGTATGTAGCTAGTACTCAGGGATGTGTATGTAACACGTACACAGGGATGTGTATGTAGCCCGTACTCAGGGATGTGTATATAGCTAGTGCTCAGAGATGTTTATGTACCTAGTACTCAGGAATGTGTATGTAGCTAGTACACAGGGATGTGTATGTAGCTAGTAATCAGGGATGTGTATGTAGCTCGTACGCAGGGATGTTTATGTAGCTAGTGCTCAGAGATGTTTATGTAGCTAGTACTCAGGAATGTGTATGTAGCTAGTACTCAGGGATGTGTATATAGCTAGTGCTCAGAGATGTTTATGTAGCTAGTACTCAGGAATATGTATGTAGCTAGTACTCAGGGCTGTGTATGTAGCTAGTACTCAGGGATGTTTATGTAGCTCGTACTCAGGGATGTGTATATAGCTAGTGCTCAGAGATGTTTATGCAGCTAGTACTCAGGGATGTGTATGTAGCTAGTACTCAGGGATGTGTATGTAGCTAGTACTCAGGGATGCGTATGTAACTAGTACTCAGGGATGTGTATGCAGCTTGTACTCAGGGATGTGTATGTAGCTAGTACGCAGGGATGTGTATGTAGCTAGTGCTCAGAGATGTTTATGTAGCTAGTACTCAGGGATGTGTATGTAGCTAGTACTCAGGGATGTGTATGCAGCTAGTGCTCAGGGATGCGTATGTAACTAGTACTCAGGGATGTGTCTGTAGCTAGTACTCAGGGATGTGTATGTAGCTAGTACTCAGGGATGTGTATGTAGCTGGTACTCAGAGATGTGTATGTAGCTGGAACTCAGGGATGTGTATGTAGCTAGTACGCAGGGATGTGTATATAGCTAGTGCTCAGAGATGTTTATGTAGCTAGTACTCAGGGATGTGTATGTAGCTAGTACTCAGGGATGTGTATATAGCTCGTGCTCAGAGATGTTTATGTAGCTAGTACTCAGGAATATGTATGTAGCTAGTACTCAGGGCTGTGTATGTAGCTAGTACTCAGGGATGTGTATATAGCTAGTGCTCAGAGATGTTTATGTAGCTAGTACTCAGGAATATTTATGTAGCTAGTACTCAGGGCTGTGTATGTAGCTAGTACTCAGAGATGTTTATGTAGCTAGTACTCAGGGATGTGTATGTAGCTAGTACTCAGGGATGTGTATGTAGCTAGTACTCAGGGATGTGTATGTAGCTAGTACTCAGGGATGTGCATGTAGTTAGTACTCAGGGATGTGCATGTAGCTAGTGTTTAGAGATGTTTAAGTAGCTAGCACTCAAGGGTGTGTATGTAGCTAGCACTCAGGGATGTGTATGTAGTTAGTACTCAGGGATGTGTATATAGGTAGTGCTCAGAGATGTTTATGTAGCTAGTACTCAGGGATGTGTATGTAGCTAGTACTCAGGGATGTGTATGTAACACGTACACAGGGATGTGTATGTAGCCCGTACTCAGGGATGTGTATATAGCTAGTGCTCAGAGATGTTTATGTAGCTAGTACTCAGGAATGTGTATGTAGCTAGTTTTCAGGGATGTGTATGTAGCTAGTAATCAGGGATGTGTATGTAGCTCGTACGCAGGGATGTTTATGTAGCTAGTGCTCAGAGTTGTTTATGTAGCTAGTACTCAGGAATGTGTATGTAGCTAGTACTCAGAGATGTGTATATAGCTAGTGCTCAGAGATGTTTATGTAGCTAGTACTCAGGAATATGTATGTAGCTAGTACTCAGGGCTGTGTATGTAGCTAGTACTCAGGGATGTTTATGTAGCTCGTACTCGGATGTGTATATAGCTAGTGCTCAGAGATGTTTATGCAGCTAGTACTCAGGGATGTGTATGTAGCTAGTACTCAGGGATGTGTATGTAGCTAGTACTCAGGGATGCGTATGTAACTAGTACTCAGGGATGTGTATGTAGCTAGTACTCAGGGATGTGTATGTAGCTAGTACTCAGGGATGTGTATGCAGCTAGTGCTCAGGGATGCGTATGTAACTAGTACTCAGGGATGTGTCTGTAGCTAGTGCTCAGAGATGTTTATGTAGCTAGTACTCAGGGATGTGTATGTAGCTAGTACTCAGGGATGTGTATGCAGCTAGTGCTCAGGGATGCGTATGTAACTAGTACTCAGGGATGTGTCTGTAGCTAGTACTCAGGGATGTGTATGTAGCTAGTACTCAGGGATGTGCATGTAGCTGGTACTCAGAGATGTGTATGTAGCTGGAACTCAGGGATGTGTATGTAGCTAGTACTCAGGGATGTGTATATAGCAAGTGCTCAGAGATGTTTATGTAGCTAGTACTCAGGGATGTGTATGTAGCTAGTACTCAGGGATGTGTATGTAGCTAGTGCTCAGGGATGGTAAGTAGCTAGTACTCAGGGATGTGCATTAGCTCGTTCTCAGGGATGTGTATGTAGCTAGTACTCAGGGATGTTTATGTAGCTAGTACTCAGGGATGTGTATGTAGCTAGTACTCAGGGATGTGCATTAGCTAGTTCTCAGGGATGTTTATGTAGCTAGTACTCAGGGATGTGTATGTAGCTCGTACGCAGGGATGTTTATGTAGCTAGTGCTCAGAGATGTTTATGTAGCTAGTACTCAGGAATGTGTATGTAGCTAGTACTCAGGGATGTGTATATAGCTCGTGCTCAGAGATGTTTATGTAGCTAGTACTCAGGAATATGTATGTAGCTAGTACTCAGGGCTGTGTATGTAGCTAGTACTCAGAGATGTTTATATAGCTAGTACTCAGGGATGTGTATGTAGCTAGTACTCAGGGATGCGTATGTAACTAGTACTCAGGGATGTGTATGCAGCTAGTACTCAGGGATGTGTATGTAGCTAGTACGCAGGGATGTGTATGTAGCTCGTACGCAGGGATGTGTATATAGCTAGTGCTCAGAGATGTTTATGTAGCTAGTACTCAGGGATGTGTATGCAGCTAGTGCTCAGGGATGCTTATGTAACTAGTACTCAGGGATGTGTCTGCAGCTAGTACTCAGGGATGTGTATGTAGCTAGTACTCAGGGATGTGCATGTAGCTGGTACTCAGAGATGTGTATGTAGCTGGAACTCAGGTATGTGTATGTAGCTAGTACTCAGGGATGTGTATATAGCAAGTGCTCAGAGATGTTTATGTAGCTAGTACTCAGGGATGTGCATGTAGTTAGTACTCAGGGATGTGTATATAGCTAGTTCTCAGAGATGTTTATGCAGCTAGTACTCAGGGATGTGTATGTAACTAGTACTCAGAGATGCGTATTAGCTAGTTCTCAGGGATGTGTATGCAGCTGGTACTCAGGGATGTGTATATAGCCAGTTCTCAGAGATGTTTATGCAGCTAGTACTCAGGGATGTGTGTGTAGCTAGTACTCAGGGATGTGCATGTAGTTAGTACTCAGGGATGTGTATATAGCTAGTGCTCAGAGATGTTTATGTAGCTAGTACTCAGGAATGTGTATGTAGCTAGTACTCAGGGATGTGTATGTAGCTAGTAATCAGGGATGTGTATGTAGCTCGTACGCAGGGATGTTTATGTAGCTAGTGCTCAGAGATGTTTATGTAGCTAGTACTCAGGAATGTGTATGTAGCTAGTACTCAGAGATGTGTATATAGCTAGTGCTCAGAGATGTTTATGTAGCTAGTACTCAGGAATATGTATGTAGCTAGTACTCAGGGCTGTGTATGTAGCTAGTACTCAGGGATGTTTATGCAGCTCGTACTCAGGGATGTGTATATAGCTAGTGCTCAGAGATGTTTATGCAGCTAGTACTCAGGGATGTGTATGTAGCTGGTACTCAGGGATGAGTATGTAACTAGTACTCAGGGATGTGTATGCAGCTTGTACTCAGGGATGTGTATGTAGCTAGTACGCAGGGATGTGTATGTAGCTAGTGCTCAGAGATGTTTATGTAGCTAGTACTCAGGGATGTGTATGTAGCTAGTACTCAGGGATGTGTATGCAGCTAGTGCTCAGGGATGCGTATGTAACTAGTACTCAGGGATGTGTCTGTAGCTAGTACTCAGGGATGTGTATGTAGCTAGTACTCAGGGATGTGTATGTAGCTGGTACTCAGAGATGTGTATGTAGCTGGAACTCAGGGATGTGTATGTAGCTAGTACGCAGGGATGTGTATATAGCTAGTGCTCAGAGATGTTTATGTAGCTAGTACTCAGGGATGTGTATGTAGCTAGTACTCAGGGATGTGTATGTAGCTAGTACTCAGGGATGTGTATGCAGCTAGTGCTCCGGGATGCGTATGTAACTAGTACTCAGGGATGTGTATGTAGCTGGAACTCAGGGATGTGTATGTAGCTAGTACTCAGGGATGTGTATATAGCAAGTGCTCAGAGATGTTTATGTAGCTAGTACTCAGGGATGTGTATGTAGCTAGTACTCAGGGATGTGTATGTAGCTAGTGCTCAGGGATGGTAAGTAGCTAGTACTCAGGGATGTGCATTAGCTCGTTCTCAGGGATGTGTATGTAGCTAGTACTCAGGGATGTGTATGTAGCTAGTACTCAGGGATGTGTATGTAGCTAGTGCTCAGGGATGCGTAAGTAGCTAGTACTCAGGGATGTGCATTAGCTAGTTCTCAGGGATGTTTATGTAGCTAGTACTCAGGGATGTGTATGTAGCTCGTACGCAGGGATGTTTATGTAGCTAGTGCTCAGAGATGTTTATGTAGCTAGTACTCAGGAATGTGTATGTAGCTAGTACTCAGGGATGTGTATATAGCTCGTGCTCAGAGATGTTTATGTAGCTAGTACTCAGGAATATGTATGTAGCTAGTACTCAGGGCTGTGTATGTAGCTAGTACTCAGGGATGTGTATATAGCTAGTGCTCAGAGATGTTTATGTAGCTAGTACTCAGGAATATGTATGTAGCTAGTACTCAGGGCTGTGTATGTAGCTAGTACTCAGAGATGTTTATGTAGCTAGTACTCAGGGATGTGTATGTAGCTAGTACTCAGGGATGCGTATGTAACTAGTACTCAGGGATGTGTATGCAGCTAGTACTCAGGGATGTGTATGTAGCTAGTACGCAGGGATGTGTATGTAGCTCGTACGCAGGGATGTGTATATAGTTATTGCTCAGAAATGTTTATGTAGCTAGTACTCAGGGATGTGTATGTAAATAGTACTCAGGGATGTGTATGCAGCTAGTGCTCAGGGATGCTTATGTAACTAGTACTCAGGGATGTGTCTGCAGCTAGTACTCAGGGATGTGTATGTAGCTAGTACTCAGGGATGTGTATGTAGCTGGTACTCAGAGATGTGTATGTAGCTGGAACTCAGGGATGTGCATGTAGCTAGTACTCAGGGATGTGTATATAGCAAGTGCTCAGAGATGTTTATGTAGCTAGTACTCAGGGATGTGCATGTAGTTAGTACTCAGGGATGTGTATATAGCTAGTTCTCAGAGATGTTTATGCAGCTAGTACTCAGGGATGTGTATGTAACTAGTACTCAGAGATGCGTATTAGCTAGTTCTCAGGGATGTGTATGCAGCTGGTACTCAGGGATGTGTATATAGCCAGTTCTCAGAGATGTTTATGCAGCTAGTACTCAGGGATGTGTGTGTAGCTAGTACGCAGGGATGTGTATGTAGCTAGTACTCAGGGATGTGTATATAGGTAGTGCTCAGAGATGTTTATGTCGCTAGTTCTCTGGGATGTTTATGTAGCTAGTACTCAGAGATGTTTATCGAGCTAGTACTCAGAGATGTTTATGTAGCTAGTACTCAAGGATGTGTATGTAGCTAGTACGCAGGGATGTGTATGTAGCTAGTACTCAGGGATGTGTATATAGCTAGTTCTCAGAGATGTTTATGTAGCTAGTACCAGGTATGTGTATGTCGCTAGTACTCAGGGATGCGTATGTAGCTAGTACTCAGGGATGTGTATGTAGCTGGTACTCAGGGATGTGTATGTAGCTCATACTCAGGGATGTGAACGCAGCTGGTACTCAGAGATGTGTATGTAGCGAGTACTCAGGGATGTGTATATAGCTGGTGCTGAGAGATGTTTATGTAGCTAGTACTCAGGGATGTGTATGTAGCTAGTACTCAGGGATATGTATGTAGCTAATACTCAGGGATGTGTATTTAGCTAGTACTCAGGGATGTGTATGTAGCTGGTACTCAGAGATGTGTATGTAGCTGGTACTCAGAGATGTTTAGCTAGTACTCAGAGATGTATATGTAGCTAGTACTCAGGGATGTGTATGTCGCACGTACACAGTGATGTGCATGTAGCTGGTACTCTGAGTTGATCATATAGCTAGTACTCAGGGATGTGCATGTAGCTACTTCTCAGGGATGTGTATGTAGCTCGTACCCAGGGATGTGTACGTAGCTAGTACTCAGGGATGTGTACGTAGCTGGTACTCAGAGATGTGTATGTAGATAGTACTCAGGAATGTGTATGTAGCTATTACTTAGGGATGTTTATACAGATAGTACTCAGGGATGTGTATGTAGCTAGTACTCAGGGAAGTGTATATAGCTAGTGCTCAGAGTTGTTTTTGCAGCTGGTACTCGGGGATGCGTATGTAGCTAGTACTCAGGGATGTGTATGTAGCTGGTACTCAGGGATGTGTATGTAGCTAGTACTCAGGGATGTGTATGTAGCTAGTACTCAGGGATGTGTATGTAGCTAGTACTCAGGGATGAGTATGTAGCTCGTACTCAGGGATGTGTATATAGCTAGTTCTCAGAGATGTTTATGTAGCTAGTACTCAGGGAAGTGTATGTAGTTAGTATTCAGGGATGTGTATGTAGCTAGTACTCAGGGATGTGTATATAGCTAGTGCTCAGAGATGTTTCTGTAGCTAGTACTCAGGTATGTGTATGTCGCTAGTTCTCAGGGATGTGTCAGTAGCTAGTACTCACAGACGTTTATGGAGCTAGTACTCAGGGATGTGTATGTAGCTGTTACTCAGGGAAGTGTATGCAGCTAGTACTCAGGGATGTGTATGTAGCTAGTACACAGGGATGTGTATATAGCTGGTGCTCAGAGATGTTTATGTAGCTAGTGCTCAGAGATGTGTGTGTCGCTAGTACTCAGGGATGTGTATATAGCTAGTACTCAGAGATGATTTTGCAGCTGGTTCTCAGGGATGTGTATGTAGCTAGTACTCAGGAATGTGTATGTAGCTAGTACTCAGGGATGTGTATATAGCTAGTGCTCAGAGATGTTTTTGTCGCTGGTACTCAGGGATGTGTATGTAGCTAGTACTCAGAGATGTGTATGTATCTCGTACTCAGGGATGTGTATGTACCTAGTACTCAGGGATGCGTATGTAGCTAGTACTCAGGGATGTGTATGTAGCTAGTACTCAGGGATGTGTATATAGCTAGTGCTCAGAGATGTTTTTGTCGCTGGTACTCAGGGATGTGTATGTAGCTAGTACTCAGGGATGTGTATGTATCTCGTACTCAGGGATGTGTATGTACCTAGTACTCAGGGATGCGTATGTAGCTAGTACTCAGGGATGTGTATGTAGCTGGTACTCAGAGATGTTTAGCTAGTACTCAGGGAAGTGTATGTAGCTGGTACTCAGAGATGTGTATGTAGCTGGTACTCAGAGATGTTTAGCTAGTACTCAGAGATGTGTCTGTAGCTAGTTCTCAGGGATGTGTATGTCGCACGTACACAGTGATGTGCATGTAGCTGGTACTCTGAGTTGATCATATAGCTAGTACTCAGGGATGTGCATGTAGCTACTTCTCAGGGATGTGTATGTGGCTCGTACCCAGGGATGTGTACGCAGCTAGTACTCAGGGATGTGTACGTAGCTATTACTTAGGGATGTTTATACAGATAGTACTCAGGGATGTGTATGTAGCTAGTACTCAGGGAAGTGTATATAGCTAGTGCTCAGAGTTGTTTTTGCAGCTGGTACTCGGGGATGCGTATGTAGCTAGTACTCAGGGATGTGTATGTAGCTGGTACTCAGGGATGTGTATGTAGCTAGTACTCAGGGATGTGTATGTAGCTAGTACTCAGGGATGTGTATGTAGCTAGTACTCAGGGATGAGTATGTAGCTCGTACTCAGGGATGTGTATATAGCTAGTTCTCAGAGATGTTTATGTAGCTAGTACTCAGGGATGTGTATGTAGTTAGTACTCAGGGAAGTGTATGTAGTTAGTATTCAGGGATGTGTATATAGGTAGTGCTCAGAGATGTTTACGTAGCTAGTACTCAGGGATGTGTATGTAGCTAGTACTCAGGGATGTGTATATCGCTAGTGCTCAGAGATGTTTATGTAGCTGGTACTCAGGGCTGTGTATGTAGCTAGTACTCAGGGATGTGTATGTAGCTAGTACTCAGGGATGTGTATATAGCTAGTGCTCAGAGATGTTTACGTAGCTAGTACTCAGGGATGTGTATGTAGCTAGTACTCAGGGATGCGTATGTAACTAGTACTCAGGGATGTGTATGTAGCTAGTACTCAGGGATGTGTATGTAGCTAGTACGCAGGGATGTGTATGTAGCTCGTACGCAGGGATGTGTATATAGCTAGTGCTCAGAGATGTTTATGTAGCTAGTACTCAGGGATGTGGATGCAGCTAGTGCTCAGGGATGCGTATGTAACTAGTACTCAGGGATGTGTCTGTAGCTAGTACTCAGGGATGTGTATGTAGCTGGTACTCAGAGATGTGTATCTAGCTGGAACTCAGGGATGTGTATGTAGATAGTACTCAGGGATGTGTATATAGCAAGTGCTCAGAGATGTTTATGTAGCTAGTGCTCAGGGATGCGTAAGTAGCTAGTACTCAGGGATGTGCATGTAGTTAGTACTCAGGGATATGTATATAGCTAGTTCTAACTGATGTTTATGTAGCTAGTACTCAGGAATGTGTATGCAGCTAGTATTCAGGGATGTGTATATAGCTAGTGCTCAGAGATGTTTATGTAGCTAGTACTCAGGAATATGTTTGTAGCTAGTACTCAGGGCTGTGTATGTAGCTAGTACTCAGAGATGTTTATGTAGCTAGTACTCAGAGATGTTTATCGAGCTAGTGCTCAGAGATGTTTATGTAGCTAGTACTCATGGATGTGTATGTAGCTAGTACTCATAGATGTGTATGTAGCTAGTACTCAGGGATGTGTATGTAGCTAGTACTCAGAGATGTGTATGTAGCTAGTACTCAGGGATGTGTATGTAGCTCGTACTCAGGGATGTGTATGCAGCTGGTACTCAGAGATGTGTATGTAGCTCGTACGCAGGGATTTGTGTGTAGCTAGTACTCAGGGATGTGTATATAGCTAGTACTCAGGGATGTGTATGTAGCTGGTACTCAGGGATGTGTATGTAGCTAGTACTCAGGGTTGTGTATGTAGCTAGTACTCAGGGATGTGTATGTAGCTGGTACTCAGGGATGTGTATGTAGCTAGTACTCAGGGATGTGTATGTAGCTAGTACTCAGGGATGTGTATGTAGCTCATACGCAGGGATGTGGATGTAGCTCGTATGCAGGGATGTGTATATAGCTATTGCTCAGAGATGTTTATGTAGCTAGTACTCAGGGATGTGTATGTAGCTAGTACTCAGTGATGTGTATGTAGCTCGTACGCAGGGATGTGTATATAGCTAGTGCTCAGAGATGTTTATGTAGCTAGTACTCAGAGATGTTTTTGCAGCTGGTTCTCAGGGATGTGTATGTAGCTAGTACTCAGGGATGTGTATATAGCTAGTGCTGAGAGACGTTTTTGCAGCTGGTACTCAGGGATGCGTATATAGCTAGTACTCAGGGATGTGTATGTAGCTAGTACACAGGGATGCGTATGTAGCTAGTACTCGGATGTGTACGTAGCGTGTACTCAGAGATGTGTATGTAGCTAGTACTCAGGGATGTGTAAGTAACTATTACTCAGAGATGTTTATGTAGCTGGTACTCAGAGATGTTTAGCTAGTACTAAGGGATGTGTATATAGCTGGTACTCAGAGATGTGTATGTAGCTGGTACTCAGAGATGTTTAGCTAGCACTCAGAGATCTGTATGTAGCTGGTACTCAGAGATGTTTGGCTAGTACTCAGAGATGTGTATGTAGCTAGTACTCAGGGATGTGTATGTCGCACGTACACAGTGATGTGCATGTAGCTGGTACTCTGAGTTGATTATATAGCTAGTACTCAGGGATGTGCATGTAGCTGGTACTCAGAGTGTTTAGGTAGCTAGTACTCAGGGATGTGTATGTAGCTACTTCTCAGGGATGTGTATGTGGCTCGTACCCAGGGATGTGTACGTAGCTAGTACTCAGGGATGTGTACGTAGCTGGGACTCAGAGATGTGTATGTAGATAGTACTCAGGAATGTGTATGTATCTATTACTTAGGGATGTTTATACAGATAGTACTCAGGGATGTGTATGTAGCTAGTACTCAGGGATGTGTATATAGCTAGTGCTCAGAGATGTTTTTGCAGCTGGTACTCGGGGATGCGTATGAAGCTAGCACTCAGGGTTGTGTATGTAGCCAGTACTCAGGGATGTGTATGTAGCTGGTACTCAGGGATGTGTATGTAGCTAGTACTCAGGGATGTGTATGTAGCTAGTACTCAGGGATGAGTATGTAGCTCGTACTCAGGGATGTGTATGTAGCGAGTACTCAGAGATGTGTATGTATCTCGTTCTCAGGGATGTGTATGTCGCTAGTACTCAGGGATGCGTATGTAGCTAGTACTCAGGGATGTGTATGCAGCCAGTACTCAGGGATGTGTATGTAGCCAGTACTCAGGGATGTGTATGTAGCCAGTACTCAGGGATGTGTATGTAGCTAGTACTCAGGGATGTGTATGTAGCTGGTTCTCAGGAATGTGTTTGTCGAAAGTACTCAGGAATGTGTCTGTATCTGGTACTCAGAGATGTGTATGTAGCTAGTACTCAGAGATGTGTATGTAGCTGGTACTCAGAGATGTGTATATAGATAGTACTCAGGAATGTGTCTGTGGCTAGTACTCAGGGATGTGTATATAGCTAGTTCTCAGAGATGTTTTTGCAGCTGGTACTCAGGGATGTGTACGTAGCTGGTTCTCAGGAATGTGTTTGTAGATACTACTCAGAAATGTGTCTGTATCTGGTACTCAGATATGTGTATGTAGCTAGTACTCAGGGATGTGTATGTAGCTGGTACTCAGAGATGTGTATGTAGATCGTACTCAGGAATGTGTCTGTAGCTGGTCCGCAAGGATGTGTGTGTAGCTCGTCCTCAGGGATGTGTGTGTAGCTAGTACTCAGGGATGTGTATGTAGCTGGTACTCAGGGATGTGTATGTCGCTAGTACTCAGGGTTGTGTATGTAGCTAGTACTCAGGGATGTGTATGTAGCTGGTACTCAGGGATGTGTATGTAGCTAGTACTCAGGGATGAGTATGTAGCTAGTACTCAGGGATGTGTATGTAGCTCGTATGCAGGGATGTGTATATAGCTCGTGCTCAGAGATGTTTATGTGACTGGTACTCAGAGATTTTTATCAAGCTAGTGCTCAGAGATGTTTATGTAGCTAGTAGTCAGGGATGTGTATGTAGCTTGTACTGAGGGATGTGTATATAGCTGGCACTCAGGGATGTGTATGTCGCTAGTACTCAGTGATGAGTATGTAGCTGGCACTCAGGGATGTGTGTGTAGCTAGTACACAGGGATCAGTTTGTAGCTGGCACTCAGGGATCTGTATGTAGCGAGTACTCAGGGATGAGTATGTAGCTGGTACTCAGGGATGTGTCTGTCGCTCGTACTCAGGGATGTGTATGTAGCTAGTACTCAGAGATGTTTATGTAGCTACTGCTCAGAGATTTTTATCGAGCTCGTGCTCAGAGATGTTTATGTAGCTGGTACTCAGAGATGTTTAGCTGGTACTCAGGGATGTGTACGTAGCTGGTACTCAGAGATGTGTATGTAGATAGTACTCAGGAATGTGTATGTAGCTATTACGTAGGGATGTTTATACAGATAGTACTCAGGGATGTGTATGCAGCTAGTACTCAGGGATGTGCATATAGCTAGTGCTCAGAGATGTTTTTGCAGCTGGTACTCGGGGATGCGTATGAAGCTAGTACTCAGGGTTGTGTATGTAGCTAGTACTCAGGGATGTGTATGTAGCTGGTACTCAGGGATGTGTATGTAGCTAGTACTCAGGGATGTGTATGTAGCTAGTACTCAGGGATGAGTATGTAGCTCGTACTCAGGGATGTGTATGTAGCGAGTACTCAGAGATGTGTATGTATCTCGTTCTCAGGGATGTGTATGTAGCTAGTACTCAGGGATGCGTATGTAGCTAGTACTCAGGGATGTGTATGTAGCGTCTACTCAGGGATGTGTATGCAGCTATACTCAAAGATGTGTATGTAGCTAGTACTCAGGGATGTGTATGTAGCCAGTACTCAGGGATGTGTATGTAGCTAGTGCTCAGGGATGTGTATGTAGCTAGTACTCAGGGATGTGTATGTAGCTCGTATGCAGGGATGTTTATATAGCTAGTGCTCAGAGTTGTTTATGTTGCTAGTACTCAGGGATGTGTATGTAGCCAGTACTCAGGGATGTGTATGTAGTGAGTACTCAGGGATGTGTATGTAGCTGGTTCTCAGGAATGTGTTTGTCGATAGTACTCAGGAATGTGTCTGTATCTGGTCCTCAGAGATGTGTATGTAGCTGGTACTCAGAGATGTGTATGTAGATCGTACTCAGGAATGTGTCTGTAGCTGGTCCGCAGGGATGTTTGTGTAGCTAGTACTCAGGGATGTGTGTGTAGCTAGTACTCAGGGATGTGTATGTAGCTGGTACTCAGGGATGTGTATGTCGCTAGTACTCAGGGTTGTGTATGTAGCTAGTACTCAGGGATGTGTATGTAGCTCGTATGCAGGGATGTGTATATAGCTAGTGCTCAGAGATGTTTATGTAGCTAGTACTCAGGGATGTGTAAAAGGCTAGTGCTCAGAGATGTTTATGTAACTAGTACTCAGAGATTTTTATCAAGCTAGTGCTCAGAGATGTTTATGTAGCTAGTACTTAGCGATGTGTATGTAGCTTGTACTGAGGGATGTGTATATAGCTAGTGCTCAGAGATGTTTATGTAGCTAGTACTCAGGAAAATGTATGTAGCTAGTACTCAGGGCTGTGTATGTAGCTAGTACTCAGGGATGTTTATGTAGATCCTACTCAGGTGATGTGTATGTAGTTACTTCCTGAGGCTGTTTATGTAGCTGGTACATCAATGATGTGTATGTAGTTACTTCCTGAGGCTGTTTATGTAGCTGGTACATCAATGATGTGTATGTAGTTACTTCCTGTGGCTGTTTATGTAGCTGGTACATCAATGATGTGTATGTAGTTACTTCCTGAGGCTGTTTATATAGCTGGTACATCAATGATGTGTATGTAGTTACTTCCTGTGGCTGTTTATGTAGCTGGTACATCAATGATGTGTTTGTAGTTGCTTCCTGAGGCTGTTTATGTAGCTGGTACATCAATGATGTGTATGTAGTTACTTCCTGTGGCTGTTTATGTAGCTGGTACATCAATGATGTGTATGTAGTTACTTCCTGTGGCTGTTTATGTAGCTGGTACATCAATGATGTGTATGTAGTTACTTCCTGAGGCTGTTTATATAGCTGGTACATCAATGATGTGTATGTAGTTACTTCATGTGGCTGTTTATGTAGCTGGTACATCAATGATGTGTTTGTAGTTGCTTCCTGAGGCTGTTTATGTAGCTGGTACATCAATGATGTGTATGTAGTTACTTCCTGTGGCTGTTTATGTAGCTGGTACATCAATGATGTGTTTGTAGTTACTTCCTGAGGCTGTTTATGGAGCTGGTACATCAATGATGTGTATGTAGTTACTTCCTGAGGCTGTTTATGTAGCTGGTACATCAATGATGTGTTTGTAGTTACTTCCTGAGGCTGTTTATGTAGCTGGTACATCAATGATGTGTATGTAGTTACTTCCCGAGACTGTTTATGTAGCTGGTACATCAATGATGTGTATGTAGTTACTTCCTGAGGCTGTTTATGTAGCTGGTACATCAATGATGTGTATGCAGTTACTTCCTGAGGCTGTTTATGTAGCTGGTACATCAATGATGTGTATGTAGTTACTTCCTGAGGCTGTTTATGTAGCTGGTACATCAATGATGTGTATGTAGTTACTTCCTGAGGCTGTGTTTGTAGCTGGTACATCAATGATGTGTATGTAGTTACTTCCTGAGGCTGTTTATGTAGCTGGTACATCAATGATGTGTTTGTAGTTACTTCCTGAGGCTGTGTTTGTAGCTGGTACATCAATGATGTGTATGTAGTTACTTCCTGAGGCTGTTTATGTAGCTGGTACATCAATGATGTGTATGTAGTTACTTCCTGAGGCTGTTTATGTAGCTGGTACATCAATGATGTGTATGTAGTTACTTCCTGAGGCTGTTTATGTAGCTGGTACATCAATGATGTGTATGTAGTTACTTCCTGAGGCTGTTTATGTAGCTGGTACATCAATGATGTGTTTGTAGTTACTTCCTGAGGCTGTTTATATAGCTGGTACATCAATGATGTGTTTGTAGTTACTTCCTGAGGCTGTTTATGTAGCTGGTACATCAATGATGTGTATGTAGTTACTTCCTGAGGCTGTGTTTGTAGCTGGTACATCAATGATGTGTATGTAGTTACTTCCTGAGGCTGTTTATATAGCTGGTACATCAATGATGTGTATGTAGTTACTTCCTGAGGCTGTTTATGTAGCTGGTACATCAATGATGTGTATGTAGTTACTTCCTGAGGCTGTGTTTGTAGCTGGTACATCAATGATGTGTATGTAGTTACTTCCTGAGGCTGTTTATATAGCTGGTACATCAATGATGTGTATGTAGTTACTTCCTGAGGCTGTTTACTTGGCTGGTACATCAATGATGTGTATGTAGTTACTTCCTGAGACTGTTTATGTAGCTGGTACATCAATGATGTGTATGCAGTTACTTCCTGAGGCTGTTTATGTAGCTGGTACATTAATGATGTGTATGTAGTTACTTCCTGAGACTGTTTATGTAGCTGGTACATCAATGATGTGTATGCAGTTACTTCCTGAGGCTGTTTATGTAGCTGGTACATCAATGATGTGTATGTAGTTACTTCCTGAGGCTGTTTATGTAGCTGGTACATCAATGATGTGTATGTAGTTACTTTCTGAGGCTGTTTATGTAGCTGGTACATCAATGATGTGTATGTAGTTACTTCCTGTGGCTGTTTATGTAGCTGGTACATCAATGATGTGTATGTAGTTACTTCCTGAGGCTGTGTTTGTAGCTGGTACATCAATGATGTGTATGTCGTTACTTCCTGAGGCTGTTTATATAGCTGGTACATCAATGATGTGTATGTAGTTACTTCCTGAGGCTGTGTTTGTAGCTGGTACATCAATGATGTGTATGTAGTTACTTCCTGAGGCTGCGTTTGTAGCTGGTACATCAATGATGTGTATGTAGTTACTTCCTGAGGCCGTTTATGTAGCTGGTACATCAATGATGTGTATGTAGTTACTTCCTGAGGCCGTTTATGTAGCTGGTACATCAATGATGTGTATGTAGTTACTTCCTGAGGCTGTGTTTGTAGCTGGTACATCAATGATGTGTATGTAGTTACTTCCTGAGGCTGCGTTTGTAGCTGGTACATCAATGATGTGTATGTAGTTACTTCCTGAGGCCGTTTATGTAGCTGGTACATCAATGATGTGTATGTAGTTACTTCCTGAGGCTGCGTTTGTAGCTGGTACATCAATGATGTGTATGTAGTTACTTCCTGAGGCTGTGTTTGTAGCTGGTACATCAATGATGTGTATGTAGTTACTTCCTGAGGCTGTTTATGCAGCTGGTACATCAATGATGTGTATGTAGTTACTTCCTGAGGCTGCGTTTGTAGCTGGTACATCAATGATTTGTATGTAGTTACTTCCTGAGGCTGTGTTTGTAGCTGGTACATCAATGATGTGTATGTATTTACTTCCTGAGGCTGTGTTTGTAGCTGGTACATCAATGATGTGTATGTAGTTACTTCCTGAGGCTGTTTATGTAGCTGGTACATCAATGATGTGTATGTAGTTACTTCCTGAGGCTGTGTTTGTAGCTGGTACATCAATGATGTGTATGTAGTTACTTCCTGAGGCTGTTTATGTAGCTGGTACATCAATGATGTGTTTGTAGTTACTTGCTGAGGCTGTTTATGTAGCTGGTACATCAATGATGTGTTTGTAGTTACTTCCTGAGGCTGTTTATGTCGCTGGTACATCAATGATGTGTATGTAGTTACTTCCTGAGGCTGTGTTTGTAGCTGGTACATCAATGATGTGTATGTAGTTACTTCCTGAGGCTGTTTATATAGCTGGTACATCAATGATGTGTATGCAGTTACTTCCTGAGGCTTTTTATGTAGCTGGTACATCAATGATGTGTATGTAGTTACTTCCTGAGGCTGTGTTTGTAGCTGGTACATCAATGATGTGTATGTAGTTACTTCCTGAGACTGTTCATGTAGCTGGTACATCAATGATGTGTATGCAGTTACTTCCTGAGGCTGTTTATGTAGCTGGTACATTAATGATGTGTATGTAGTTACTTCCTGAGGCTGTTTATGTTCTGGTACATCAATGATGTGTATGTAGTTACTTTCTGAGGCTGTTTATGTAGCTGGTACATCAATGATGTGTATGTAGTTACTTCCTGTGGCTGCTTATGTAGCTGGTACATCAATGATGTATATGTAGTTACTTCCTGAGGCTATGTTTGTAGCTGGTACATCAATGATGTGTATGTCGTTACTTCCTGAGGCTGTTTATATAGCTGGTACATCAATGATGTGTATGTAGTTACTTCCTGAGGCTGTGTTTGTAGCTGGTACATCAATGATGTGTATGTAGTTACTTCCTGAGGCTGCGTTTGTAGCTGGTACATCAATGATGTGTATGTAGTTACTTCCTGAGGCTGTTTATGAAGCTGGTACATCAATGATGTGTATGTAGTTACTTCCTGAGGCTGTGTTTGTAGCTGGTACATCAATGATGTGTATGTAGTTACTTCCTGAGGCTGTGTTTGTAGCTGGTACATCAATGATGTGTATGTAGTTACTTCCTGAGGCTGTTTATGTAGCTGGTACATCAATGATGTGTATGTAGTTACTTCCTGAGGCTGTGTTTGTAGCTGGTACATCAATGATGTGTATGTAGTTACTTCCTGAGGCTGTGTTTGTAGCTCGTACATCAATGATGTGTATGTAGTTACTTCCTGAGGCTGTGTTTGTAGCTGGTACATCAATGATGTGTATGTAGTTACTTCCTGAGGCTGTGTTTGTAGCATGTAGATCAATGATGTGTATGTAGTTACTTCCTGAGACTGTTTATGTAGCTGGTACATCAATGATGTGTATGTAGTTACTTCCTGAGGCTGTTTATGTAGCTGGTACATCAATGATGTGTATGTAGTTACTTCCTGAGGCTGTGTTTGTAGCTGGTACATCAATGATGTGTATGTAGTTACTTCCTGAGGCAGTTTATGTTGCTGGTACATCAATGATGTGTATGTAGTTACTTCCTGAGGCTGCGTTTGTAGCAGGTACATCAATGATGTGTATGTAGTTACTTCCTGAGGCTGTTTATGTAGCTGGTACATCAATGATGTGTATGTAGTTACTTCCTGAGGCTGTGTTTGTAGCTGGTACATCAATGATGTGTATGTAGTTACTTCCTGAGGCTGTTTATGTAGCTGGTACATCAATGATGTGTATGTAGTTACTTCCTGAGGCTGTTTATGTAGCTGGTACATCAATGATGTGTATGTAGTTACTTCCTGAGGCTGTTTATGTAGCTGGTACATCAATGATGTGTATGTAGTTACTTCCTGAGGCTGTTTATGTAGCTGGTACATCAATGATGTGTATGTAGTTACTTCCTGAGGCCGTTTATGTAGCTGGTACATCAATGATGTGTATGTAGTTACTTCCTGAGGCTGTGTTTGTAGCTGGTACATCAATGATGTGTATGTAGTTACTTCCTGAGGCTGCGTTTGTAGCTGGTACATCAATGATGTGTATGTAGTTACTTCCTGAGGCCGTTTATGTAGCTGGTACATCAATGATGTGTATGTAGTTACTTCCTGAGGCTGCGTTTGTAGCTGGTACATCAATGATGTGTATGTAGTTACTTCCTGAGGCTGTGTTTGTAGCTGGTACATCAATGATGTGTATGTAGTTACTTCCTGAGGCTGTTTATGCAGCTGGTACATCAATGATGTGTATGTAGTTACTTCCTGAGGCTGCGTTTGTAGCTGGTACATCAATGATTTGTATGTAGTTACTTCCTGAGGCTGTGTTTGTAGCTGGTACATCAATGATGTGTATGTATTTACTTCCTGAGGCTGTGTTTGTAGCTGGTACATCAATGATGTGTATGTAGTTACTTCCTGAGGCTGTTTATGTAGCTGGTACATCAATGATGTGTATGTAGTTACTTCCTGAGGCTGTGTTTGTAGCTGGTACATCAATGATGTGTATGTAGTTACTTCCTGAGGCTGTTTATGTAGCTGGTACATCAATGATGTGTTTGTAGTTACTTGCTGAGGCTGTTTATGTAGCTGGTACATCAATGATGTGTTTGTAGTTACTTCCTGAGGCTGTTTATGTCGCTGGTACATCAATGATGTGTATGTAGTTACTTCCTGAGGCTGTGTTTGTAGCTGGTACATCAATGATGTGTATGTAGTTACTTCCTGAGGCTGTTTATATAGCTGGTACATCAATGATGTGTATGCAGTTACTTCCTGAGGCTTTTTATGTAGCTGGTACATCAATGATGTGTATGTAGTTACTTCCTGAGGCTGTGTTTGTAGCTGGTACATCAATGATGTGTATGTAGTTACTTCCTGAGACTGTTCATGTAGCTGGTACATCAATGATGTGTATGCAGTTACTTCCTGAGGCTGTTTATGTAGCTGGTACATTAATGATGTGTATGTAGTTACTTCCTGAGGCTGTTTATGTTCTGGTACATCAATGATGTGTATGTAGTTACTTTCTGAGGCTGTTTATGTAGCTGGTACATCAATGATGTGTATGTAGTTACTTCCTGTGGCTGCTTATGTAGCTGGTACATCAATGATGTATATGTAGTTACTTCCTGAGGCTATGTTTGTAGCTGGTACATCAATGATGTGTATGTCGTTACTTCCTGAGGCTGTTTATATAGCTGGTACATCAATGATGTGTATGTAGTTACTTCCTGAGGCTGTGTTTGTAGCTGGTACATCAATGATGTGTATGTAGTTACTTCCTGAGGCTGCGTTTGTAGCTGGTACATCAATGATGTGTATGTAGTTACTTCCTGAGGCTGTTTATGAAGCTGGTACATCAATGATGTGTATGTAGTTACTTCCTGAGGCTGTGTTTGTAGCTGGTACATCAATGATGTGTATGTAGTTACTTCCTGAGGCTGTGTTTGTAGCTGGTACATCAATGATGTGTATGTAGTTACTTCCTGAGGCTGTTTATGTAGCTGGTACATCAATGATGTGTATGTAGTTACTTCCTGAGGCTGTGTTTGTAGCTGGTACATCAATGATGTGTATGTAGTTACTTCCTGAGGCTGTGTTTGTAGCTCGTACATCAATGATGTGTATGTAGTTACTTCCTGAGGCTGTGTTTGTAGCTGGTACATCAATGATGTGTATGTAGTTACTTCCTGAGGCTGTGTTTGTAGCATGTAGATCAATGATGTGTATGTAGTTACTTCCTGAGACTGTTTATGTAGCTGGTACATCAATGATGTGTATGTAGTTACTTCCTGAGGCTGTTTATGTAGCTGGTACATCAATGATGTGTATGTAGTTACTTCCTGAGGCTGTGTTTGTAGCTGGTACATCAATGATGTGTATGTAGTTACTTCCTGAGGCAGTTTATGTTGCTGGTACATCAATGATGTGTATGTAGTTACTTCCTGAGGCTGCGTTTGTAGCAGGTACATCAATGATGTGTATGTAGTTACTTCCTGAGGCTGTTTATGTAGCTGGTACATCAATGATGTGTATGTAGTTACTTCCTGAGGCTGTGTTTGTAGCTGGTACATCAATGATGTGTATGTAGTTACTTCCTGAGGCTGTTTATGTAGCTGGTACATCAATGATGTGTATGTAGTTACTTCCTGAGGCTGTTTATGTAGCTGGTACATCAATGATGTGTATGTAGTTACTTCCTGAGGCTGTTTATGTAGCTGGTACATCAATGATGTGTATGTAGTTACTTCCTGAGGCTGTTTATGTAGCTGGTACATCAATGATGTGTTTGTAGTTACTTCCTGAGGCTGTTTATATAGCTGGTACATCAATGATGTGTATGTAGTTACTTCCTGAGGCTGTTTATGTACCTGGTACATCAATGATGTGTTTGTAGTTACTTCCTGAGGCTGTTTATGTAGCTGGTACATCAATGATGTGTATGTAGTTACTTCCTGAGGCTGTGTTTGTAGCTGGTACATCAATGATGTGTATGTAGTTACTTCCTGAGGCTGTTTATATAGCTGGTACATAAATGATGTGTATGTAGTTACTTCCTGAGACTGTTTATGTAGCTGGTACATCAAAGATGTGTATGCAGTTACTTCCTGAGGCTGTTTATGTAGCTGGTACATTAATGATGTGTATGTAGTTACTTCCTGAGGCTGTTTATGTAGCTGGTACATCAATGATGTGTATGTAGTTACTTCCTGAGGCTGTTTATGTAGCTGGTACATCAATGATGTGTATGTAGTTACTTTCTGAGGCTGTTTATGTAGCTGGTACATCAATGATGTGTATGGAGTTACTTCCTGAGGCTGCGGTTGTAGCTGGTACATCAATGATGTGTATGTCGTTACTTCCTGAGGCTGTTTATATAGCTGGTACATCAATGATGTGTATGTAGTTACTTCCTGAGGCTGTGTTTGTAGCTGGTACATCAATGATGTGTATGTAGTTACTTCCTGTGGCTGTTTATGTAGCTGGTACATCAATGATGTGTATGGAGTTACTTCCTGAGGCTGTGTTTGTAGCTGGTACATCAATGATGTGTATGTCGTTACTTCCTGAGGATGTTTATATAGCTGGTACATCAATGATGTGTATGTAGTTACTTCCTGAGGCTGTGTTTGTAGCTGGTACATCAATGATGTGTATGTAGTTGCTTCCTGAGGCTGCGTTTGTAGCTGGTACATCAATGATGTGTATGTAGTTACTTCCTGAGACTGTTTATGTAGCTGGTACATCAATGATGTGTATGTAGTTACTTCCTGAGACTGTTTATGTAGCTGGTACATCAATGATGTGTATGTAGTTACTTCCTGAGGCTGTTTATGTAGCTGGTACATCAATGATGTGTATGTAGTTACTTCCTGAGGTTGTTTATGTAGCTGGTACATCAATGATGTGTATGTAGTTACTTCCTGAGGCTGTGTTTGTAGCTGGTACATCAATGATGTGTATGTAGTTACTTCCTGAGGCTGTGTTTGTAGCTGGTACATCAATTATGTGTATGTAGTTACTTCCTGAGGCTGTTTATATAGCTGGTACATCAATGATGTGTATGTAGTTACTTCCTGAGGCTGTGTTTGTAGCTGGTACATCAATGATGTGTATGTAGTTACTTCCTGAGGCTGTGTTTGTAGCTGGTACATCAATGATGTGTATGTCGTTACTTCCTGAGGCTGTGTTTGTAGCTGGTACATCAATGATGTGTATGTCGTTACTTCCTGAGGCTGTTTATGTAGCTGGTACATCAATGATGTGTATGTAGTTACTTCCTGAGGCTGTTTATGTAGCTGGTACATCAATGATGTGTACGTTGTTACTTCCTGAGGCTGCGTTTGTAGCTGGTACATCAATGATGTGTATGTAGTTACTTCCTGAGGCCGTTTATGTAGCTGGTACATCAATGATGTGTATGTAGTTACTTCCTGAGGCTGTTTATGTCGCTGGTACATCAATGATGTGTATGTAGTTACTTCCTGAGGCTGTGTTTGTAGCTGGTACATCAATGATGTGTATGTATTTACTTCCTGAGGCTGTGTTTGTAGCTGGTACATCAATGATGTGTATGTAGTTACTTCCTGAGGCTGTTTATGTAGCTGGTACATCAATGATGTGTATGTAGTTACTTCCTGAGGCTGTGTTTGTAGCTGGTACATCAATGATGTGTATGTAGTTACTTCCTGTGGCTGTTTATGTAGCTGGTACATCAATGATGTGTGTGTAGTTACTTCCTGAGGCTGCGTTTGTAGCTGGTACATCAATGATGTGTATGTAGTTACTTCCTGAGGCTGTTTATGTAGCTGGTACATCAATGATGTGTATGTAGTTACTTCCTGAGGCTGTTTATGTAGCTGGTACATCAATGATGTGTATGTAGTTACTTCCTGAGGCTGTTTATGTAGCTGGTACATCAATGATGTGTATGTAGTTACTTCCTGAGGCTGTTTATGTAGCTGGTACATCAATGATGTGTATGTAGTTACTTCCTGAGGCTGTTTATGTAGCTGGTACATCAATGATGTGTTTGTAGTTACTTTCTGAGGCTGTTTATATAGCTGGTACATCAATGATGTGTATGTCGTTACTCCCTGTGGCTGTTTATGTAGCTGGTACATCAATGATGTGTTTGTAGTTACTTGCTGAGGCTGTTTATGTAGCTGGTACATCAATGATGTGTTTGTAGTTACTTCCTGAGGCTGTTTATGTAGCTGGTACATCAATGATGTGTATGTAGTTACTTCCTGAGGCTGTGTTTGTAGCTGGTACATCAATGATGTGTATGTAGTTACTTCCTGAGGCTGTTTATATAGCTGGTACATAAATGATGTGTATGTAGTTACTTCCTGAGGCTGTTTATGTAGCTGGTACATCAATGATGTGTATGTAGTTACTTCCTGAGGCTGTGTTTGTAGCTGGTACATCAATGATGTGTATGTAGTTACTTCCTGAGAGTGTTCATGTAGCTGGTACATCAATGATGTGTATGCAGTTACTTCCTGAGGCTGTTTATGTAGCTGGTACATTAATGATGTGTATGTAGTTACTTCCTGAGGCTGTTTATGTTCTGGTACATCAATGATGTGTATGTAGTTACTTTCTGAGGCTTTTTATGTAGCTGGTACATCAATGATGTGTATGTAGTTACTTCCTGTGGCTGTTTATGTAGCTGGTACATCAATGATGTGTATGTAGTTACTTCCTGAGGCTGTGTTTGTAGCTGGTACATCAATGATGTGTATGTCGTTACTTCCTGAGGCTGTTTATATAGCTGGTACATCAATGATGTGTATGTAGTTACTTCCTGAGGCTGTGTTTGTAGCTGGTACATCAATGATGTGTATGTAGTTACTTCCTGAGGCTGCGTTTGTAGCTGGTACATCAATGATGTGTATGTAGTTACTTCCTGAGGCTGTTTATGTAGCTGGTACATCAATGATGTGTATGTAGTTACTTCCTGAGGCTGTGTTTGTAGCTGGTACATCAATGATGTGTATGTAGTTACTTCCTGAGGCTGTGTTTGTAGCTGGTACATCAATGATGTGTATGTAGTTACTTCCTGAGGCTGTTTATGTAGCTGGTACATCAATGATGTGTATGTAGTTACTTCCTGAGGCTGTGTTTGTAGCTGGTACATCAATGATGTGTATGTAGTTACTTCCTGAGGCTGTGTTTGTAGCTCGTACATCAATGATGTGTATGTAGTTACTTCCTGAGGCTGTGTTTGTAGCTGGTACATCAATGATGTGTATGTAGTTACTTCCTGAGGCTGTGTTTGTAGCTGGTAGATCAATGATGTGTATGTAGTTACTTCCTGAGACTGTTTATGTAGCTGGTACATCAATGATGTGTATGTAGTTACTTCCTGAGGCTGTTTATGTAGCTGTTACATCAATGATGTGTATGTAGTTACTTCCTGAGGCTGTGTTTGTAGCTGGTACATCAATGATGTGTATGTAGTTACTTCCTGAGGCTGTTTATGTAGCTGGTACATCAATGATGTGTATGTAGTTACTTCCTGAGGCTGCGTTTGTAGCAGGTACATCAAAGATGTGTATGTAGTTACTTCCTGAGGCTGTTTATGTAGCTGGTACATCAATGATGTGTATGTAGTTACTTCCTGAGGCTGTGTTTGTAGCTGGTACATCAATGATGTGTATGTAGTTACTTCCTGAGACTGTTTATGTAGCTGGTACATCAATGATGTGTATGTAGTTACTTCCTGAGGCTGTTTATGTAGCTGGTACATCAATGATGTGTATGTAGTTACTTCCTGAGGCTGTTTATGTAGCTGGTACATCAATGATGTGTATGTAGTTACTTCCTGAGGCTGTTTATGTAGCTGGTACATCAATGATGTGTTTGTAGTTACTTCCTGAGGCTGTTTATATAGCTGGTACATCAATGATGTGTATGTAGTTACTTCCTGAGGCTTTTTATGTAGCTGGTAGATCAATGATGTGTTTGTAGTTACTTCCTGAGGATGTTTATGTAGCTGGTACATCAATGATGTGTATGTAGTTACTTCCTGAGGCTGTGTTTGTAGCTGGTACATCAATGATGTGTATGTAGTTACTTCCTGAGGCTGTTTATATAGCTGGTACATAAATGATGTGTATGTAGTTACTTCCTGAGACTGTTTATGTAGCTGGTACATCAATGATGTGTATGCAGTTACTTCCTGAGGCTGTTTATGTAGCTGGTACATTAATGATGTGTATGTAGTTACTTCCTGAGGCTGTTTATGTAGCTGGTACATCAATGATGTGTATGTAGTTACTTCCTGAGGCTGTTTATGTAGCTGGTACATCAATGATGTGTATGTAGTTACTTTCTGAGGCTGTTTATGTAGCTGGTACATCAATGATGTGTATGGAGTTACTTCCTGAGGCTGTGTTTGTAGCTGGTACATCAATGATGTGTATGTCGTTACTTCCTGAGGCTGTTTATATAGCTGGTACATCAATGATGTGTATGGAGTTACTTCCTGAGGCTGTGTTTGTAGCTGGTACATCAATGATGTGTATGTCGTTACTTCCTGAGGCTGTTTATATAGCTGGTACATCAATGATGTGTATGTAGTTACTTCCTGAGGCTGTGTTTGTAGCTGGTACAACAATGATGTGTATGTATTTACTTCCTGAGGCTGCGTTTGTAGCTGGTACATCAATGATGTGTATGTAGTTACTTCCTGAGACTGTTTATGTAGCTGGTACATCAATGATGTGTATGTAGTTACTTCCTGAGACTGTTTATCCAGCTGGTACATCAATGATGTGTATGTAGTTACTTCCTGAGGCTGTTTATGTAGCTGGTACATCAATGATGTGTATGTAGTTACTTCCTGAGGCTGTTTATGTAGCTGGTACATCAATGATGTGTATGTAGTTACTTCCTGAGGCTGTGTTTGTAGCTGGTACATCAATGATGTGTATGTAGTTACTTCCTGAGGCTGTGTTTGTAGCTGGTACATCAATGATGTGTATGTAGTTATTTCCTGAGGCTGTTTATATAGCTGGTACATCAATGATGTGTATGTAGTTACTTCCTGAGGCTGTGTTTGTAGCTGGTACATCAATGATGTGTATGTAGTTACTTCCTGAGGCTGTGTTTGTAGCTGGTACATCAATGATGTGTATGTCGTTACTTCCTGAGGCTGTGTTTGTAGCTGGTACATCAATGATGTGTATGTCGTTACTTCCTGAGGCTGTTTATGTAGCTGGTACATCAATGATGTGTATGTAGTTACTTCCTGAGGCTGCGTTTGTAGCTGGTACATCAATGATGTGTATGTAGTTACTTCCTGAGGCTGTTTATGTAGCTGGTACATCAATGATGTGTATGTAGTTACTTCCTGAGGCTGTTTATGTAGCTGGTACATCAATGATGTGTATGTAGTTACTTCCTGAGGCTGTTTATGTAGCTGGTACATCAATGATGTGTATGTAGTTACTTCCTGAGGCTGTTTATGTAGCTGGTACATCAATGATGTGTATGTAGTTACTTCCTGAGGCTGTTTATGTAGCTGGTACATCAATGATGTGTTTGTAGTTACTTCCTGAGGCTGTTTATATAGCTGGTACATCAATGATGTGTATGTAGTTACTTCCTGAGGCTGTTTATGTAGCTGGTACATCAATGATGTGTTTGTAGTTACTTCCTGAGGCTGTTTATGTAGCTGGTACATCAATGATGTGTATGTAGTTACTTCCTGAGGCTGTTTATGTAGCTGGTACATCAATGATGTGTATGTAGTTACTTCCTGAGGCTGTGTTTGTAGCTGGTACATCAATGATGTGTATGCAGTTACTTCCTGAGGCTGTGTTTGTAGCTGGTACATCAATGATGTGTATGCGGTTACATCCTGAGGCTGTTTATGTAGCTGGTACATTAATGATGTGTATGTAGTTACTTCCTGAGGCTGTTTATGTAGCTGGTACATCAATGATGTGTATGTAGTTACTTTCTGAGGCTGTTTATGTAGCTGGTACATCAATGATGTGTATGTAGTTACTTCCTGTGGCTGTTTATGTAGCTGGTACATCAATGATGTGTATGTAGTTACTTCCTGAGGCTGTGTTTGTAGCTGGTACATCAATGATGAGTATGTCGTTACTTCCTGAGACTGTTTATGTAGCTGGTACATCAATGATGTGTATGTAGTTACTTCCTGAGGCTGTGTTTGTAGCTGGTACATCAATGATGTGTATGTAGTTACTTCCTGAGGCTGCGTTTGTAGCTGGTACATCAATGATGTGTATGTAGTTACTTCCTGAGGCTGTTTATGTAGCTGGTACATCAATGATGTGTATGTAGTTACTTCCTGAGGCTGTGTTTGTAGCTGGTACATCAATGATGTGTATGTAGTTACTTCCTGAGGCTGTGTTTGTAGCTGCTACATCAATGATGTGTATGTAGTTACTTCCTGAGGCTGTTTATGTAGCTGGTACATCAATGATGTGTATGTAGTTACTTCCTGAGGCTGTGTTTGTAGCTGGTACATCAATGATGTGTATGTAGTTACTTCCTGAGGCTGTGTTTGTTGCTCGTACATCAATGATGTGTATGTAGTTACTTCCTGAGGCTGTGTTTGTAGCTGGTACATCAATGATGTGTATGTAGTTACTTCCTGAGGCTGTGTTTGTAGCTGGTAGATCAATGATGTGTATGTAGTTACTTCCTGAGACAGTTTATGTAGCTGGTAAATCAATGATGTGTATGTAGTTACTTCCTGAGGCTGTTTATGTAGCTGGTACATCAATGATGTGTATGTAGTTACTTCCTGAGGCTGTTTATGTAGCTGGTACATCAATGATGTGTATGTAGTTAATTCCTGAGGCTGTTTATGTAGCTGGTACATCAATGATGTGTATGTAGTTACTTCCTGAGGCTGTTTATGTAGCTGGTACATCAATGATGTGTATGTAGTTACTTCCTGAGACTGTTTATGTCGCTGGTACATCAATGATGTGTATGTAGTTACTTCCTGAGGCTGTGTTTGTAGCTGGTACATCAATGATGTGTTTGTAGTTACTTCCTGAGGCTGTTTATGTAGCTGGTACATCAATGATGTGTATGTAGTTACTTCCTGAGGCTGTTTATATAGCTGGTACATCAATGATGTGTATGTAGTTACTTCCTGAGGCTGTGTTTGTAGCTGGTACATCAATGATGTGTTTGTAGTTACTTCCTGAGGCTGTTTATGTAGCTGGTACATCAATGATGTGTATGCAGTTACTTCCTGTGGCTGTTTATGTAGCTGGTACATAAATGATGTGTATGTAGTTACTTCCTGAGGCTGTTTATGTCGCTGGTACATAAATGATGTGTATGTAGTTACTTCCTGAGGCTGTTTATGTAGCTGGTACATAAATGATGTGTATGTAGTTACTTCCTGAGGCTGTTTATGTAGCTGGTACATAAATGATGTGTATGTAGTTACTTCCTGAGGCTGTTTATATAGCTGGTACATCAATGATGTGTATGTAGTTACTTCCTGAGGCTGTGTTTGTAGCTGGTACATCAATGATGTGTATGTAGTTACTTCCTGAGGCTGTTTATATAGCTGGTACATCAATGATGTGTATGTAGTTACTTCCTGAGGCTGTTTATGTCGCTGGTACATCAATGATGTGTATGTAGTTACTTCCTGAGGCTGTTTATGTAGCTGGTACATAAATGATGTGTATGTAGTTACTTCCTGAGGCTGTTTATGTCGCTGGTACATAAATGATGTGTATGTAGTTACTTCCTGAGGCTGTTTATGTAGCTGGTACATAAATGATGTGTATGTAGTTACTTCCTGAGGCTGTTTATGTCGCTGGTACATAAATGATGTGTATGTAGTTACTTCCTGAGGCTGTTTATGTAGCTGGTACATAAATGATGTGTATGTAGTTACTTCCTGAGGCTGTTTATATAGCTGGTACATCAATGATGTGTATGTAGTTACTTCCTGAGGCTGTGTTTGTAGCTGGTACATCAATGATGTGTATGTAGTTACTTCCTGAGGCTGTTTATATAGCTGGTACATCAATGATGTGTATGTAGTTACTTCCTGAGGCTGTTTATGTCGCTGGTACATCAATGATGTGTATGTAGTTACTTCCTGAGGCTGTGTTTGTAGCTGGTACATCAATGATGTGTATGTAGTTACTTCCTGAGACTGTTTATGTAGCTGGTACATTAATGATGTGTATGTAGTTACTTCCTGAGGCTGTTTATGTAGCTGGTACATCAATGATGTGTATGTAGTTACTTCCTGAGGCTGTTTATGTAGCTGGTACATTAATGATGTGTATGTAGTTACTTCCTGAGGCTGTTTATGTAGCTGGTACATCAATGATGTGTATGTAGTTACTTCCTGAGGCTGTTTATATAGCTGGTACATCAATGATGTGTATGTAGTTACTTCCTGAGGCTGTGTTTGGAGCTGGTACATCAATGATGTGTATGTAGTTACTTCCTGAGGCTGTGTTTGTAGCTGGTACATCAATGATGTGTATGTAGTTACTTCCTGAGGCTGTTTATGTAGCTGGTACATCAATGATGTGTATGTAGTTACTTCCTGAGACTGTTTATATAGCTGGTACATCAATGATGTGTATGTAGTTACTTCCTGAGGCTGTTTATGTAGCTGGTACATTAATGATGTGTATGTAGTTACTTCCTGAGGCTGTTTATGTAGCTGGTACATCAATGATGTGTATGTAGTTACTTCCTGAGGCTGTTTATGTAGCTGGTACATTAATGATGTGTATGTAGTTACTTCCTGAGGCTGTTTATGTAGCTGGTACATCAATGATGTGTGTGTAGTAACTTCCTGAGGCTGTTTATGTAGCTGGTACATTAATGATGTGTATGTAGTTACTTCCTGAAGCTGTTTATGTAGCTGGTACATCAATGATGTGTATGTAGTTACTTCCTGAGGCTGTGTTTGTAGCTGGTACATCAATGATGTGTATGTAGTTACTTCCTGAGGCTGTTTATGTAGCTGGTACATCAATGATGTGTATGTAGTTACTTCCTGAGGCTGTTTATGTAGCTGGTACATCAATGATGTGTATGTAGTTACTTCCTGAGGCTGTTTATGTAGCTGGTACATCAATGATGTGTATGTAGTTACTTCCTGAGGCTGTTTATGTAGCTGGTACATCAATGATGTGTATGTAGTTACTTCCTGAGGCTGTTTATATAGCTGGTACATCAATGATGTGTATGTAGTTACTTCCTGAGGCTGTGTTTGTAGCTGGTACATCAATGATGTGTATGTAGTTACTTCCTGAGGCTGTTTATATAGCTGGTACATCAATGATGTGTATGTAGTTACTTCCTGAGGCTGTGTTTGTAGCTGGTACATCAATGATGTGTATGTCGTTACTTCCTGAGGCTGTGTTTGTAGCTGGTACATCAATGATGTGTATGTAGTTACTTCCTGAGGCTGTTTATGTAGCTGGTACATCAATGATGTGTATGTAGTTACTTCCTGTGGCTGTTTATGTAGCTGGTACATCAATGATGTGTATGTAGTTACTTCCTGAGGCTGTTTATGTAGCTGGTACATCAATGATGTGTATGTAGTTACTTCCTGAGGCTGTTTATGTAGCTGGTACATCAATGATGTGTTTGTAGTTACTTCCTGAGGCTGTTTATGTAGCTGGTACATCAATGATGTGTATGTAGTTACTTCCTGAGGCTGTTTATGTAGCTGGTACATCAATGATGTGTATGTAGTTACTTCCTGAGGCTGTTTATATTGCTGGTACATCAATGATGTGTATGTAGTTACTTCCTGAGACTGTTTATGTAGCTGGTACATCAATGATGTGTATGTAGTTACTTCCTGAGGCTGTGTTTGTAGCTGGTACATCAATGATGTGTATGTCGTTACTTCCTGAGGCTGTGTTTGTAGCTGGTACATCAATGATGTGTATGTAGTTACTTCCTGAGGCTGTTTATGTAGCTGGTACATCAATGATGTGTATGTAGTTACTTCCTGTGGCTGTTTATGTAGCTGGTACATCAATGATGTGTATGTAGTTACTTCCTGAGGCTGTGTTTGTAGCTGGTACATCAATGATGTGTATGTAGTTACTTCCTGAGGCTGTGTTTGTAGCTCGTACATCAATGATGTGTATGTAGTTACTTCCTGAGGCTGTGTTTGTAGCTGGTACATCAATGATGTGTATGTAGTTACTTCCTGAGGCTGTGTTTGTAGCTGGTAGATCAATGATGTGTATGTAGTTACTTCCTGAGACTGTTTATGTAGCTGGTACATCAATGATGTGTATGTAGTTACTTCCTGAGGCTGTTTATGTAGCTGGTACATCAATGATGTGTATGTAGTTACTTCCTGAGGCTGTGTTTGTAGCTGGTACATCAATGATGTGTATGTAGTTACTTCCTGAGGCTGTTTATGTAGCTGGTACATCAATGATGTGTATGTAGTTACTTCCTGAGGCTGCGTTTGTAGCAGGTACATCAATGATGTGTATGTAGTTACTTCCTGAGGCTGTTTATGTAGCTGGTACATCAATGATGTGTATGTAGTTACTTCCTGAGGCTGTTTATGTAGCTGGTACATCAATGATGTGTATGTAGTTACTTCCTGAGGCTGTTTATGTAGCTGGTACATCAATGATGTGTATGTAGTTACTTCCTGAGGCTGTTTATATAGCTGGTACATCAATGATGTGTATGTAGTTACTTCCTGAGGCCGTGTTTGTAGCTGGTACATCAATGATGTGTATGTAGTTACTTCCTGAGGCTGTTTATATAGCTGGTACATCAATGATGTGTATGTAGTTACTTCCTGAGGCTGTGTTTGTAGCTGGTACATCAATGATGTGTATGTCGTTACTTCCTGAGGCTGTGTTTGTAGCTGGTACATCAATGATGTGTATGTAGTTACTTCCTGAGGCTGTTTATGTAGCTGGTACATCAATGATGTGTATGTAGTTACTTCCTGTGGCTGTTTATGTAGCTGGTACATCAATGATGTGTATGTAGTTACTTCCTGAGGCTGTTTATGTAGCTGGTACATCAATGATGTGTATGTAGTTACTTCCTGAGGCTGTTTATGTAGCTGGTACATCAATGATGTGTATGTAGTTACTTCCTGAGGCTGTTTATGTAGCTGGTACATCAATGATGTGTATGTAGTTACTTCCTGAGGCTGTTTATGTAGCTGGTACATCAATGATGTGTATGTAGTTACTTCCTGAGGCTGTTTATATTGCTGGTACATCAATGATGTGTATGTAGTTACTTCCTGAGACTGTTTATGTAGCTGGTACATCAATGATGTGTATGTAGCTACTTCCTGAGGCTGTGTTTGTAGCTGGTACATCAATGATGTGTATGTCGTTACTTCCTGAGGCTGTGTTTGTAGCTGGTACATCAATGATGTGTATGTAGTTACTTCCTGAGGCTGTTTATGTAGCTGGTACATCAATGATGTGTATGTAGTTACTTCCTGTGGCTGTTTATGTAGCTGGTACATCAATGATGTGTATGTAGTTACTTCCTGAGGCTGTGTTTGTAGCTGGTACATCAATGATGTGTATGTAGTTACTTCCTGAGGCTGTGTTTGTAGCTCGTACATCAATGATGTGTATGTAGTTACTTCCTGAGGCTGTGTTTGTAGCTGGTACATCAATGATGTGTATGTAGTTACTTCCTGAGGCTGTGTTTGTAGCTGGTAGATCAATGATGTGTATGTAGTTACTTCCTGAGACTGTTTATGTAGCTGGTACATCAATGATGTGTATGTAGTTACTTCCTGAGGCTGTTTATGTAGCTGGTACATCAATGATGTGTATGTAGTTACTTCCTGAGGCTGTGTTTGTAGCTGGTACATCAATGATGTGTATGTAGTTACTTCCTGAGGCTGTTTATGTAGCTGGTACATCAATGATGTGTATGTAGTTACTTCCTGAGGCTGCGTTTGTAGCAGGTACATCAATGATGTGTATGTAGTTACTTCCTGAGGCTGTTTATGTAGCTGGTACATCAATGATGTGTATGTAGTTACTTCCTGAGGCTGTGTTTGTAGCTGGTACATCAATGATGTGTATGTAGTTACTTCCTGAGACTGTTTATGTAGCTGGTACATCAATGATGTGTATGTAGTTACTTCCTGAGGCTGTTTATGTAGCTGGTACATCAATGATGTGTATGTAGTTACTTCCTGAGGCTGTTTATGTAGCTGGTACATCAATGATGTGTATGTAGTTACTTCCTGAGGCTGTTTATGTAGCTGGTACATCAATGATGTGTTTGTAGTTACTTCCTGAGGCTGTTTATATAGCTGGTACATCAATGATGTGTATGTAGTTACTTCCTGAGGCTGTTTATGTAGCTGGTACATCAATGATGTGTTTGTAGTTACTTCCTGAGGCTGTTTATGTAGCTGGTACATCAATGATGTGTATGTAGTTACTTCCTGAGGCTGTGTTTGTAGCTGGTACATCAATGATGTGTATGTAGTTACTTCCTGAGGCTGTTTATATAGCTGGTACATAAATGATGTGTATGTAGTTACTTCCTGAGACTGTTTATGTAGCTGGTACATCAATGATGTGTATGCAGTTACTTCCAGAGGCTGTTTATGTAGCTGGTACATTAATGATGTGTATGTAGTTACTTCCTGAGGCTGTTTATGTAGCTGGTACATCAATGATGTGTATGGAGTTACTTCCTGAGGCTGTGTTTGTAGCTGGTACATCAATGATGTGTATGTCGTTACTTCCTGAGGCTGTTTATATAGCTGGTACATCAATGATGTGTATGTAGTTACTTCCTGAGGCTGTGTTTGTAGCTGGTACATCAATGATGTGTATGTAGTTACTTCCTGTGGCTGTTTATGTAGCTGGTACATCAATGATGTGTATGGAGTTACTTCCTGAGGCTGTGTTTGTAGCTGGTACATCAATGATGTGTATGTCGTTACTTCCTGAGGCTGTTTATATAGCTGGTACATCAATGATGTGTATGTAGTTACTTCCTGAGGCTGTGTTTGTAGCTGGTACATCAATGATGTGTATGTAGTTACTTCCTGAGGCTGCGTTTGTAGCTGGTACATCAATGATGTGTATGTAGTTACTTCCTGAGACTGTTTATGTCGCTGGTACATCAATGATGTGTATGTAGTTACTTCCTGAGACTGTTTATGTAGCTGGTACATCAATGATGTGTATGTAGTTACTTCCTGAGGCTGTTTATGTAGCTGGTACATCAATGATGTGTATGTAGTTACTTCCTGAGGCTGTTTATGTAGCTGGTACATCAATGATGTGTATGTAGTTACTTCCTGAGGCTGTGTTTGTAGCTGGTACATCAATGATGTGTATGTAGTTACTTCCTGAGGCTGTGTTTGTAGCTGGTACATCAATGATGTGTATGTAGTTACTTCCTGAGGCTGTTTATATAGCTGGTACATCAATGATGTGTATGTAGTTACTTCCTGAGGCTGTGTTTGTAGCTGGTACATCAATGATGTGTATGTAGTTACTTCCTGAGGCTGTGTTTGTAGCTGGTACATCAATGATGTGTATGTCGTTACTTCCTGAGGCTGTGTTTGTAGCTGGTACATCAATGATGTGTATGTCGTTACTTCCTGAGGCTGTTTATGTAGCTGGTACATCAATGATGTGTATGTAGTTACTTCCTGAGGCTGTTTATGTAGCTGGTACATCAATGATGTGTATGTAGTTACTTCCTGAGGCTGCGTTTGTAGCTGGTACATCAATGATGTGTATGTAGTTACTTCCTGAGGCTGTTTATGTAGCTGGTACATCAATGATGTGTATGTAGTTACTTCCTGAGGCTGTTTATGTAGTTGGTACATCAATGATGTGTATGTAGTTACTTCCTGAGGCTGTTTATGTAGCTGGTACATCAATGATGTGTATGTAGTTACTTCCTGAGTCTGTTTATGTAGCTGGTACATCAATGATGTGTATGTAGTTACTTCCTGAGGCTGTTTATGTAGCTGGTACATCAATGATGTGTTTGTAGTTACTTCCTGAGGCTGTTTATATAGCTGGTACATCAATGATGTGTATGTAGTTACTTCCTGAGGCTGTTTATGTAGCTGGTACATCAATGATGTGTTTGTAGTTACTTCCTGAGGCTGTTTATGTAGCTGGTACATCAATGATGTGTATGTAGTTACTTCCTGAGGCTGTGTTTGTAGCTGGTACATCAATGATGTGTATGTAGTTACTTCCTGAGGCTGTTTATATAGCTGGTACATCAATGATGTGTATGTAGTTACTTCCTGAGGCTATTTATGTAGCTGGTACATCAATGATGTGTATGTAGTTACTTCCTGAGGCTGTTTATATAGCTGGTACATCAATGATGTGTATATAGTTACTTCCTGAGGCTGTGTTTGTAGCTGGTACATCAATGATGTGTATGTAGTTACTTCCTGAGGCTGTTTATGTAGCTGGTACATCAATGATGTGTATGTAGTTACTTCCTGAGACTGTTTATATAGCTGGTACATCAATGATGTGTATGTAGTTACTTCCTGAGGCTGTTTATGTAGCTGGTACATTAATGATGTGTATGTAGTTACTTCCTGAGGCTGTTTATGTAGCTGGTACATCAATGATGTGTATGTAGTTACTTCCTGAGGCTGTTTATGTAGCTGGTACATTAATGATGTGTATGTAGTTACTTCCTGAGGCTGTTTATGTAGCTGGTACATCAATGATGTGTATGTAGTTACTTCCTGAGGCTGTTTATGTAGCTGGTACATTAATGATGTGTATGTAGTTACTTCCTGAGGCTGTTTATGTAGCTGGTACATCAATGATGTGTATGTAGTTACTTCCTGAGGCTGTGTTTGTAGCTGGTACATCAATGATGTGTATGTAGTTACTTCCTGAGGCTGTTTATGTAGCTGGTACATCAATGATGTGTATGTAGTTACTTCCTGAGGCTGTTTATGTAGCTGGTACATCAATGATGTGTATGTAGTTACTTCCTGAGGCTGTTTATGTAGCTGGTACATCAATGATGTGTATGTAGTTACTTCCTGAGGCTGTTTATGTAGCTGGTACATCAATGATGTGTATGTAGTTACTTCCTGAGGCTGTTTATATAGCTGGTACATCAATGATGTGTATGTAGTTATTTCCTGAGGCTGTGTTTGTAGCTGGTACATCAATGATGTGTATGTAGTTACTTCCTGAGGCTGTTTATATAGCTGGTACATCAATGATGTGTATGTAGTTACTTCCTGAGGCTGTGTTTGTAGCTGGTACATCAATGATGTGTATGTCGTTACTTCCTGAGGCTGTGTTTGTAGCTGGTACATCAATGATGTGTATGTAGTTACTTCCTGAGGCTGTTTATGTAGCTGGTACATCAATGATGTGTATGTAGTTACTTCCTGTGGCTGTTTATGTAGCTGGTACATCAATGATGTGTATGTAGTTACTTCCTGAGGCTGTTTATGTAGCTGGTACATCAATGATGTGTATGTAGTTACTTCCTGAGGCTGTTTATGTAGCTGGTACATCAATGATGTGTATGTAGTTACTTCCTGAGGCTGTTTATGTAGCTGGTACATCAATGATGTGTATGTAGTTACTTCCTGAGGCTGTTTATGTAGCTGGTACATCAATGATGTGTATGTAGTTACTTCCTGAGGCTGTTTATATTGCTGGTACATCAATGATGTGTATGTAGTTACTTCCTGAGGCTGTTTATGTAGCTGGTACATCAATGATGTGTATGTAGTTACTTCCTGAGGCTGTGTTTGTAGCTGGTACATCAATGATGTGTATGTCGTTACTTCCTGAGGCTGTGTTTGTAGCTGGTACATCAATGATGTGTATGTAGTTACTTCCTGAGGCTGTTTATGTAGCTGGTACATCAATGATGTGTATGTAGTTACTTCCTGTGGCTGTTTATGTAGCTGGTACATCAATGATGTGTATGTAGTTACTTCCTGAGGCTGTGTTTGTAGCTGGTACATCAATGATGTGTATGTAGTTACTTCCTGAGGCTGTGTTTGTAGCTCGTACATCAATGATGTGTATGTAGTTACTTCCTGAGGCTGTGTTTGTAGCTGGTACATCAATGATGTGTATGTAGTTACTTCCTGAGGCTGTGTTTGTAGCTGGTAGATCAATGATGTGTATGTAGTTACTTCCTGAGACTGTTTATGTAGCTGGTACATCAATGATGTGTATGTAGTTACTTCCTGAGGCTGTTTATGTAGCTGGTACATCAATGATGTGTATGTAGTTACTTCCTGAGGCTGTGTTTGTAGCTGGTACATCAATGATGTGTATGTAGTTACTTCCTGAGGCTGTTTATGTAGCTGGTACATCAATGATGTGTATGTAGTTACTTCCTGAGGCTGCGTTTGTAGCAGGTACATCAATGATGTGTATGTAGTTACTTCCTGAGGCTGTTTATGTAGCTGGTACATCAATGATGTGTATGTAGTTACTTCCTGAGGCTGTGTTTGTAGCTGGTACATCAATGATGTGTATGTAGTTACTTCCTGAGACTGTTTATGTAGCTGGTACATCAATGATGTGTATGTAGTTACTTCCTGAGGCTGTTTATGTAGCTGGTACATCAATGATGTGTATGTAGTTACTTCCTGAGGCTGTTTATGTAGCTGGTACATCAATGATGTGTATGTAGTTACTTCCTGAGGCTGTTTATGTAGCTGGTACATCAATGATGTGTTTGTAGTTACTTCCTGAGGCTGTTTATATAGCTGGTACATCAATGATGTGTATGTAGTTACTTCCTGAGGCTGTTTATGTAGCTGGTACATCAATGATGTGTTTGTAGTTACTTCCTGAGGCTGTTTATGTAGCTGGTACATCAATGATGTGTATGTAGTTACTTCCTGAGGCTGTGTTTGTAGCTGGTACATCAATGATGTGTATGTAGTTACTTCCTGAGGCTGTTTATATAGCTGGTACATAAATGATGTGTATGTAGTTACTTCCTGAGTCTGTTTATGTAGCTGGTACATCAATGATGTGTATGCAGTTACTTCTTGAGGCTGTTTATGTAGCTGGTACATTAATGATGTGTATGTAGTTACTTCCTGAGGCTGTTTATGTAGCTGGTACATCAATGATGTGTATGTAGTTACTTCCTGAGGCTGTTTATGTAGCTGGTACATCAATGATGTGTATGTAGTTACTTTCTGAGGCTGTTTATGTAGCTGGTACATCAATGATGTGTATGGAGTTACTTCCTGAGGCTGTGTTTGTAGCTGGTACATCAATGATGTGTATGTCGTTACTTCCTGAGGCTGTTTATATAGCTGGTACATCAATGATGTGTATGTAGTTACTTCCTGAGGCTGTGTTTGTAGCTGGTACATCAATGATGTGTATGTAGTTACTTCCTGTGGCTGTTTATGTAGCTGGTACATCAATGATGTGTATGGAGTTACTTCCTGAGGCTGTGTTTGTAGCTGGTACATCAATGATGTGTATGTCGTTACTTCCTGAGGCTGTTTATATAGCTGGTACATCAATGATGTGTATGTAGTTACTTCCTGAGGCTGTGTTTGTAGCTGGTACATCAATGATGTGTATGTAGTTACTTCCTGAGGCTGCGTTTGTAGCTGGTACATCAATGATGTGTATGTAGTTACTTCCTGAGACTGTTTATGTAGCTGGTACATCAATGATGTGTATGTAGTTACTTCCTGAGACTGTTTATGTAGCTGGTACATCAATGATGTGTATGTAGTTACTTCCTGAGACTGTTTATGTAGCTGGTACATCAATGATGTGTATGTAGTTACTTCCTGAGGCTGTTTATGTAGCTGGTACATCAATGATGTGTATGTAGTTACTTCCTGAGGCTGTTTATGTAGCTGGTACATCAATGATGTGTATGTAGTTACTTCCTGAGGCTGTGTTTGTAGCTGGTACATCAATGATGTGTATGTAGTTACTTCCTGAGGCTGTGTTTGTAGCTGGTACATCAATGATGTGTATGTAGTTACTTCCTGAGGCTGTTTATATAGCTGGTACATCAATGATGTGTATGTAGTTACTTCCTGAGGCTGTGTTTGTAGCTGGTACATCAATGATGTGTATGTAGTTACTTCCTGAGGCTGTGTTTGTTGCTGGTACATCAATGATGTGTATGTCGTTACTTCCTGAGGCTGTGTTTGTAGCTGGTACATCAATGATGTGTATGTCGTTACTTCCTGAGGCTGTTTATGTAGCTGGTACATCAATGATGTGTATGTAGTTACTTCCTGAGGCTGTTTATGTAGCTGGTACATCAATGATGTGTATGTAGTTACTTCCTGAGGCTGCGTTTGTAGCTGGTACATCAATGATGTGTATGTAGTTACTTCCTGAGGCTGTTTATGTAGCTGGTACATCAATGATGTGTATGTAGTTACTTCCTGAGGCTGTTTATGTAGTTGGTACATCAATGATGTGTATGTAGTTACTTCCTGAGGCTGTTTATGTAGCTGGTACATCAATGATGTGTATGTAGTTACTTCCTGAGGCTGTTTATGTAGCTGGTACATCAATGATGTGTATGTAGTTACTTCCTGAGGCTGTTTATGTAGCTGGTACATCAATGATGTGTTTGTAGTTACTTCCTGAGGCTGTTTATATAGCTGGTACATCAATGATGTGTATGTAGTTACTTCCTGAGGCTGTTTATGTAGCTGGTACATCAATGATGTGTTTGTAGTTACTTCCTGAGGCTGTTTATGTAGCTGGTACATCAATGATGTGTATGTAGTTACTTCCTGAGGCTGTGTTTGTAGCTGGTACATCAATGATGTGTATGTAGTTACTTCCTGAGGCTGTTTATATAGCTGGTACATCAATGATGTGTATGTAGTTACTTCCTGAGGCTGTTTATGTAGCTGGTACATCAATGATGTGTATGTAGTTACTTCCTGAGGCTGTGTTTGTAGCTGGTACATCAATGATGTGTATGCAGTTACTTCCTGAGGCTGTGTTTGTAGCTGGTACATCAATGATGTGTATGCAGTTACATCCTGAGGCTGTTTATGTAGCTGGTACATTAATGATGTGTATGTAGTTACTTCCTGAGGCTGTTTATGTAGCTGGTACATCAATGATGTGTATGTAGTTACTTTCTGAGGCTGTTTATGTAGCTGGTACATCAATGATGTGTATGTAGTTACTTCCTGTGGCTGTTTATGTAGCTGGTACATCAATGATGTGTATGTAGTTACTTCCTGAGGCTGTGTTTGTAGCTGGTACATCAATGATGTGTATGTCGTTACTTCCTGAGACTGTTTATGTAGCTGGTACATCAATGATGTGTATGTAGTTACTTCCTGAGGCTGTGTTTGTAGCTGGTACATCAATGATGTGTATGTAGTTACTTCCTGAGGCTGCGTTTGTAGCTGGTACATCAATGATGTGTATGTAGTTACTTCCTGAGGCTGTTTATGTAGCTGGTACATCAATGATGTGTATGTAGTTACTTCCTGAGGCTGTGTTTGTAGCTGGTACATCAATGATGTGTATGTAGTTACTTCCTGAGGCTGTGTTTGTAGCTGGTACATCAATGATGTGTATGTAGTTACTTCCTGAGGCTGTGTTTGTTGCTCGTACATCAATGATGTGTATGTAGTTACTTCCTGAGGCTGTGTTTGTAGCTGGTACATCAATGATGTGTATGTAGTTACTTCCTGAGGCTGTGTTTGTAGCTGGTAGATCAATGATGTGTATGTAGTTACTTCCTGAGACAGTTTATGTAGCTGGTACATCAATGATGTGTATGTAGTTACTTCCTGAGGCTGTTTATGTAGCTGGTACATCAATGATGTGTATGTAGTTACTTCCTGAGGCTGTGTTTGTAGCTGGTACATCAATGATGTGTATGTAGTTACTTCCTGAGGCTGCGTTTGTAGCAGGTACATCAATGATGTGTATGTAGTTACTTCCTGAGGCTGTTTATGTAGCTGGTACATCAATGATGTGTATGTAGTTACTTCCTGAGGCTGTGTTTGGAGCTGGTACATCAATGATGTGTATGTAGTTACTTCCTGAGGCTGTGTTTGTAGCTGGTACATCAATGATGTGTATGTAGTTACTTCCTGAGGCTTTTTATGTAGCTGGTACATCAATGATGTGTATGTAGTTACTTCCTGAGGCTGTTTATATAGCTGGTACATCAATGATGTGTATGTAGTTACTTCCTGAGGCTGTTTATGTAGCTGGTACATTAATGATGTGTATGTAGTTACTTCCTGAGGCTGTTTATGTAGCTGGTACATCAATGATGTGTATGTAGTTACTTCCTGAGGCTGTTTATGTAGCTGGTACATTAATGATGTGTATGTAGTTACTTCCTGAGGCTGTTTATGTAGCTGGTACATCAATGATGTGTATGTAGTTACTTCCTGAGGCTGTTTATGTAGCTGGTACATTAATGATGTGTATGTAGTTACTTCCTGAGGCTGTTTATGTAGCTGGTACATCAATGATGTGTATGTAGTTACTTCCTGAGGCTGTGTTTGTAGCTGGTACATCCATGATGTGTATGTAGTTACTTCCTGAGGCTGTTTATGTAGCTGGTACATCAATGATGTGTATGTAGTTACTTCCTGAGGCTGTTTATGTAGCTGGTACATCAATGATGTGTATGTAGTTACTTCCTGAGGCTGTTTATGTAGCTGGTACATCAATGATGTGTATGTAGTTACTTCCTGAGGCTGTTTATGTAGCTGGTACATCAATGATGTGTATGTAGTTACTTCCTGAGGCTGTGTATATAGCTGGTACATCAATGATGTGTATGTAGTTACTTCCTGAGGCTGTGTTTGTAGCTGGTACATCAATGATGTGTATGTAGTTACTTCCTGAGGCTGTTTATATAGCTGGTACATCAATGATGTGTATGTAGTTACTTCCTGAGGCTGTGTTTGTAGCTGGTACATCAATGATGTGTATGTCGTTACTTCCTGAGGCTGTGTTTGTAGCTGGTACATCAATGATGTGTATGTAGTTACTTCCTGAGGCTGTTTATGTAGCTGGTACATCAATGATGTGTATGTAGTTACTTCCTGTGGCTGTTTATGTAGCTGGTACATCAATGATGTGTATGTAGTTACTTCCTGAGGCTGTTTATGTAGCTGGTACATCAATGATGTGTATGTAGTTACTTCCTGAGGCTGTTTATGTAGCTGGTACATCAATGATGTGTATGTAGTTACTTCCTGAGGCTGTTTATGTAGCTGGTACATCAATGATGTGTATGTAGTTACTTCCTGAGGCTGTTTATGTAGCTGGTACATCAATGATGTGTATGTAGTTACTTCCTGAGGCTGTTTATATTGCTGGTACATCAATGATGTGTATGTAGTTACTTCCTGAGACTGTTTATGTAGCTGGTACATCAATGATGTGTATGTAGTTACTTCCTGAGGCTGTGTTTGTAGCTGGTACATCAATGATGTGTATGTCGTTACTTCCTGAGGCTGTGTTTGTAGCTGGTACATCAATGATGTGTATGTAGTTACTTCCTGAGGCTGTTTATGTAGCTGGTACATCAATGATGTGTATGTAGTTACTTCCTGAGGCTGTGTTTGTAGCTGGTACATCAATGATGTGTATGTAGTTACTTCCTGAGGCTGTTTATGTCGCTGGTACATCAATGATGTGTATGTAGTTACTTCCTGAGGCTGTTTATGTAGCTGGTACATCAATGATGTGTATGTAGTTACTTCCTGAGGCTGTTTATGTAGCTGGTACATCAATGATGTGTATGTAGTTACTTCCTGAGGCTGTTTATATAGCTGGTACATCAATGATGTGTATGTAGTTACTTCCTGAGGCTGCGTTTGTAGCAGGTACATCAATGATGTGTATGTAGTTACTTCCTGAGGCTGTTTATGTAGCTGGTACATCAATGATGTGTATGTAGTTACTTCCTGAGGCTGTGTTTGTAGCTGGTACATCAATGATGTGTATGTAGTTACTTCCTGAGGCTGTTTATGTAGCTGGTACATCAATGATGTGTATGTAGTTACTTCCTGAGGCTGTTTATGTAGCTGGTACATCAATGATGTGTATGTAGTTACTTCCTGAGGCTGTTTATGTAGCTGGTACATCAATGATGTGTATGTAGTTACTTCCTGAGGCTGTTTATATAGCTGGTACATCAATGATGTGTATGTAGTTACTTCCTGAGGCTGTTTATGTAGCTGGTACATCAATGATGTGTTTGTAGTTACTTCCTGAGGCTGTTTATATAGCTGGTACATCAATGATGTGTTTGTAGTTACTTCCTGAGGCTGTTTATGTAGCTGGTACATCAATGATGTGTATGTAGTTACTTCCTGAGGCTGTGATTGTAGCTGGTACATCAATGATGTGTATGTAGTTACTTCCTGAGGCTGTTTATATAGCTGGTACATAAATGATGTGTATGTAGTTACTTCCTGAGACTGTTTATGTAGCTGGTACATCAATGATGTGTATGCAGTTACTTCCTGAGGCTGTTTATGTAGCTGGTACATTAATGATGTGTATGTAGTTAATTCCTGAGGCTGTTTATGTAGCTGGTACATCAATGATGTGTATGTAGTTACTTCCTGAGGCTGTTTATGTAGCTGGTACATCAATGATGTGTATGTACTTACTTTCTGAGGCTGTTTATGTAGCTGGTACATCAATGATGTGTATGCAGTTACTTCCTGAGGCTGTGTTTGTAGCTGGTACATCAATGATGTGAATGTAGTTACTTCCTGAGGCTGTTTATATAGCTGGTACATCAATGATGTGTATGTAGTTACTTCCTGAGGCTGTGTTTGTCGCTGGTACATCAATGATGTGTTTGTAGTTACTTCCTGAGGCTGTTTATGTAGCTGGTACATCAATGATGTGTATGCAGTTACTTCCTGTGGCTGTTTATGTAGCTGGTACATCAATGATGTGTTTGTAGTTACTTCCTGAGGCTGTTTATGTCGCTGGTACATAAATGATGTGTATGTAGTTCCTTCCTGAGGCTGTTTATGTAGCTGGTACATAAATGATGTGTATGTAGTTACTTCCTGAGGCTGTTTATATAGCTGGTACATCAATGATGTGTATGTAGTTACTTCCTGAGGCTGTGTTTGTAGCTGGTACATCAATGATGTGTATGTAGTTACTTCCTGAGGCTGTTTATATAGCTGGTACATCAATGATGTGTATGTAGTTACTTCCTGAGGCTGTGTTTGTAGCTGGTACATCAATGATGTGTATGTAGTTACTTCCTGAGACTGTTTATGTAGCTGGTACATTAATGATGTGTATGTAGTTACTTCCTGAGGCTGTTTATGTAGCTGGTACATCAATGATGTGTATGTAGTTACTTCCTGAGGCTGTTTATGTAGCTGGTACATTAATGATGTGTATGTAGTTACTTCCTGAGGCTGTTTATGTAGCTGGTACATCAATGATGTGTATGTAGTTACTTCCTGAGGCTGTTTATATAGCTGGTACATCAATGATGTGTATGTAGTTACTTCCTGAGGCTGTGTTTGGAGCTGGTACATCAATGATGTGTATGTAGTTACTTCCTGAGGCTGTGTTTGTAGCTGGTACATCAATGATGTGTATGTAGTTACTTCCTGAGGCTGTTTATGTAGCTGGTACATCAATGATGTGTATGTAGTTACTTCCTGAGGCTGTTTATATAGCTGGTACATCAATGATGTGTATGTAGTTACTTCCTGAGGCTGTTTATGTAGCTGGTACATTAATGATGTGTATGTAGTTACTTCCTGAGGCTGTTTATGTAGCTGGTACATCAATGATGTGTATGTAGTTACTTCCTGAGGCTGTTTTTGTAGCTGGTACATTAATGATGTGTATGTAGTTACTTCCTGAGGCTGTTTATGTAGCTGGTACATCAATGATGTGTATGTAGTTACGTCCTGAGGCTGTTTATGTAGCTGGTACATTAATGATGTGTATGTAGTTACTTCCTGAGGCTGTTTATGTAGCTGGTACATCAATGATGTGTATGTAGTACTTCCTGAGGCTGTGTTTGTAGCTGGTACATCAATGATGTGTATGTAGTTACTTCCTGAGGCTGTTTATATAGCTGGTACATCAATGATGTGTATGTAGTTACTTCCTGAGGCTGTTTATGTAGCTGGTACATCAATGATGTGTATGTAGTTACTTCCTGAGGCTGTTTATGTAGCTGGTACATCAATGATGTGTATGTAGTTACTTCCTGAGGCTGTTTATGTAGCTGGTACATCAATGATGTGTATGTAGTTACTTCCTGAGGCTGTGTATATAGCTGGTACATCAATGATGTGTATGTAGTTACTTCCTGAGGCTGTGTTTGTAGCTGGTACATCAATGATGTGTATGTAGTTACTTCCTGAGGCTGTTTATATAGCTGGTACATCAATGATGTGTATGTAGTTACTTCCTGAGGCTGTGTTTGTAGCTGGTACATCAATGAAGTGTATGTCGTTACTTCCTGAGGCTGTGTTTGTAGCTGGTACATCAATGATGTGTATGTAGTTACTTCCTGAGGCTGTTTATGTAGCTGGTACATCAATGATGTGTATGTAGTTACTTCCTGTGGCTGTTTATGTAGCTGGTACATCAATGATGTGTATGTAGTTACTTCCTGAGGCTGTTTATGTAGCTGGTACATCAATGATGTGTATGTAGTTACTTCCTGAGGCTGTTTATGTAGCTGGTACATCAATGATGTGTATGTAGTTACTTCCTGAGGCTGTTTATGTAGCTGGTACATCAATGATGTGTATGTAGTTACTTCCTGAGGCTGTTTATATTGCTGGTACATCAATGATGTGTATGTAGTTACTTCCTGAGACTGTTTATGTAGCTGGTACATCAATGATGTGTATGTAGTTACTTCCTGAGGCTGTGTTTGTAGCTGGTACATCAATGATGTGTATGTCGTTACTTCCTGAGGCTGTGTTTGTAGCTGGTACATCAATGATGTGTATGTAGTTACTTCCTGAGGCTGTTTATGTAGCTGGTACATCAATGATGTGTATGTAGTTACTTCCTGAGGCTGTGTTTGTAGCTGGTACATCAATGATGTGTATGTAGTTACTTCCTGAGGCTGTTTATGTAGCTGGTACATCAATGATGTGTATGTAGTTACTTCCTGTGGCTGTTTATGTAGCTGGTACATCAATGATGTGTATGTAGTTACTTCCTGAGGCTGTTTATGTAGCTGGTACATCAATGATGTGTATGTAGTTACTTCCTGAGGCTGTTTATGTAGCTGGTACATCAATGATGTGTATGTAGTTACTTCCTGAGGCTGTTTATGTAGCTGGTACATCAATGATGTGTATGTAGTTACTTCCTGAGGCTGTTTATATTGCTGGTACATCAATGATGTGTATGTAGTTACTTCCTGAGACTGTTTATGTAGCTGGTACATCAATGATGTGTATGTAGTTACTTCCTGAGGCTGTGTTTGTAGCTGGTACATCAATGATGTGTATGTCGTTACTTCCTGAGGCTGTGTTTGTAGCTGGTACATCAATGATGTGTTTGTAGTTACTTCCTGAGGCTGTTTATGTAGCTGGTACATCAATGATGTGTATGTAGTTACTTCCTGAGGCTGTGTTTGTAGCTGGTACATCAATGATGTGTATGTAGTTACTTCCTGAGGCTGTTTATGTAGCTGGTACATCAATGATGTGTATGTAGTTACTTCCTGAGGCTGTTTATGTAGCTGGTACATCAATGATGTGTATGTAGTTACTTCCTGAGGCTGTTTATGTAGCTGGTACATCAATGATGTGTATGTAGTTACTTCCTGAGGCTGTTTATATAGCTGGTACATCAATGATGTGTATGTAGTTACTTCCTGAGGCTGTTTATGTAGCTGGTACATCAATGATGTGTTTGTAGTTACTTCCTGAGGCTGTTTATATAGCTGGTACATCAATGATGTGTTTGTAGTTACTTCCTGAGGCTGTTTATGTAGCTGGTACATCAATGATGTGTATGTAGTTACTTCCTGAGGCTGTGTTTGTAGCTGGTACATCAATGATGTGTATGTAGTTACTTCCTGAGGCTGTTTATATAGCTGGTACATAAATGATGTGTATGTAGTTACTTCCTGAGACTGTTTATGTAGCTGGTACATCAATGATGTGTATGCAGTTACTTCCTGAGGCTGTTTATGTAGCTGGTACATTAATGATGTGTATGTAGTTAATTCCTGAGGCTGTTTATGTAGCTGGTACATCAATGATGTGTATGTAGTTACTTCCTGAGGCTGTTTATGTAGCTGGTACATCAATGATGTGTATGTAGTTACTTTCTGAGGCTGTTTATGTAGCTGGTACATCAATGATGTGTATGCAGTTACTTCCTGAGGCTGTGTTTGTAGCTGGTACATCAATGATGTGAATGTAGTTACTTCCTGAGGCTGTTTATATAGCTGGTACATCAATGATGTGTATGTAGTTACTTCCTGAGGCTGTGTTTGTCGCTGGTACATCAATGATGTGTTTGTAGTTACTTCCTGAGGCTGTTTATGTAGCTGGTACATCAATGATGTGTATGCAGTTACTTCCTGTGGCTGTTTATGTAGCTGGTACATCAATGATGTGTTTGTAGTTACTTCCTGAGGCTGTTTATGTCGCTGGTACATAAATGATGTGTATGTAGTTCCTTCCTGAGGCTGTTTATGTAGCTGGTACATAAATGATGTGTATGTAGTTACTTCCTGAGGCTGTTTATATAGCTGGTACATCAATGATGTGTATGTAGTTACTTCCTGAGGCTGTGTTTGTAGCTGGTACATCAATGATGTGTATGTAGTTACTTCCTGAGGCTGTTTATATAGCTGGTACATCAATGATGTGTATGTAGTTACTTCCTGAGGCTGTGTTTGTAGCTGGTACATCAATGATGTGTATGTAGTTACTTCCTGAGACTGTTTATGTAGCTGGTACATTAATGATGTGTATGTAGTTACTTCCTGAGGCTGTTTATGTAGCTGGTACATCAATGATGTGTATGTAGTTACTTCCAGAGGCTGTTTATGTAGCTGGTACATTAATGATGTGTATGTAGTTACTTCCTGAGGCTGTTTATGTAGCTGGTACATCAATGATGTGTATGTAGTTACTTCCTGAGGCTGTTTATATAGCTGGTACATCAATGATGTGTATGTAGTTACTTCCTGAGGCTGTGTTTGGAGCTGGTACATCAATGATGTGTATGTAGTTACTTCCTGAGGCTGTGTTTGTAGCTGGTACATCAATGATGTGTATGTAGTTACTTCCTGAGGCTGTTTATGTAGCTGGTACATCAATGATGTGTATGTAGTTACTTCCTGAGGCTGTTTATATAGCTGGTACATCAATGATGTGTATGTAGTTACTTCCTGAGGCTGTTTATGTAGCTGGTACATTAATGATGTGTATGTAGTTACTTCCTGAGGCTGTTGATGTAGCTGGTACATCAATGATGTGTATGTAGTTACTTCCTGAGGCTGTTTATGTAGCTGGTACATTAATGATGTGTATGTAGTTACTTCCTGAGGCTGTTTATGTAGCTGGTACATCAATGATGTGTATGTAGTTACTTCCTGAGGCTGTTTATGTAGCTGGTACATCAATGATGTGTATGTAGTTACTTCCTGAGGCTGTTTATGTAGCTGGTACATCAATGATGTGTATGTAGTTACTTCCTGAGGCTGTTTATGTAGCTGGTACATCAATGATGTGTATGTAGTTACTTCCTGAGGCTGTTTATATTGCTGGTACATCAATGATGTGTATGTAGTTACTTCCTGAGACTGTTTATGTAGCTGGTACATCAATGATGTGTATGTAGTTACTTCCTGAGGCTGTGTTTGTAGCTGGTACATCAATGATGTGTATGTCGTTACTTCCTGAGGCTGTGTTTGTAGCTGGTACATCAATGATGTGTATGTAGTTACTTCCTGAGGCTGTTTATGTAGCTGGTACATCAATGATGTGTATGTAGTTACTTCCTGAGGCTGTGTTTGTAGCTGGTACATCAATGATGTGTATGTAGTTACTTCCTGAGGCTGTTTATGTAGCTGGTACATCAATGATGTGTATGTAGTTACTTCCTGTGGCTGTTTATGTAGCTGGTACATCAATGATGTGTATGTAGTTACTTCCTGAGGCTGTTTATTTAGCTGGTACATCAATGATGTGTATGTAGTTACTTCCTGAGGCTGTTTATGTAGCTGGTACATCAATGATGTGTATGTAGTTACTTCCTGAGGCTGTTTATGTAGCTGGTACATCAATGATGTGTATGTAGTTACTTCCTGAGGCTGTTTATATTGCTGGTACATCAATGATGTGTATGTAGTTACTTCCTGAGACTGTTTATGTAGCTGGTACATCAATGATGTGTATGTAGTTACTTCCTGAGGCTGTGTTTGTAGCTGGTACATCAATGATGTGTATGTCGTTACTTCCTGAGGCTGTGTTTGTAGCTGGTACATCAATGATGTGTTTGTAGTTACTTCCTGAGGCTTTTTATGTAGCTGGTACATCAATGATGTGTATGTAGTTACTTCCTGAGGCTGTGTTTGTAGCTGGTACATCAATGATGTGTATGTAGTTACTTCCTGAGGCTGTTTATGTAGCTGGTACATCAATGATGTGTATGTAGTTACTTCCTGAGGCTGTTTATGTAGCTGGTACATCAATGATGTGTATGTAGTTACTTCCTGAGGCTGTTTATGTAGCTGGTACATCAATGATGTGTATGTAGTTACTTCCTGAGGCTGTTTATATAGCTGGTACATCAATGATGTGTATGTAGTTACTTCCTGAGGCTGTTTATATAGCTGGTACATCAATGATGTGTTTGTAGTTACTTCCTGAGGCTGTTTATATAGCTGGTACATCAATGATGTGTTTGTAGTTACTTCCTGAGGCTGTTTATGTAGCTGGTACATCAATGATGTGTATGTAGTTACTTCCTGAGGCTGTGTTTGTAGCTGGTACATCAATGATGTGTATGTAGTTACTTCCTGAGGCTGTTTATATAGCTGGTACATAAATGATGTGTATGTAGTTACTTCCTGAGACTGTTTATGTAGCTGGTACATCAATGATGTGTATGCAGTTACTTCCTGAGGCTGTTTATGTAGCTGGTACATTAATGATGTGTATGTAGTTAATTCCTGAGGCTGTTTATGTAGCTGGTACATCAATGATGTGTATGTAGTTACTTCCTGAGGCTGTTTATGTAGCTGGTACATCAATGATGTGTATGTAGTTACTTTCTGAGGCTGTTTATGTAGCTGGTACATCAATGATGTGTATGCAGTTACTTCCTGAGGCTGTGTTTGTAGCTGGTACATCAATGATGTGAATGTAGTTACTTCCTGAGGCTGTTTATATAGCTGGTACATCAATGATGTGTATGTAGTTACTTCCTGAGGCTGTGTTTGTCGCTGGTACATCAATGATGTGTTTGTAGTTACTTCCTGAGGCTGTTTATGTAGCTGGTACATCAATGATGTGTATGCAGTTACTTCCTGTGGCTGTTTATGTAGCTGGTACATCAATGATGTGTTTGTAGTTACTTCCTGAGGCTGTTTATGTCGCTGGTACATAAATGATGTGTATGTAGTTCCTTCCTGAGGCTGTTTATGTAGCTGGTACATAAATGATGTGTATGTAGTTACTTCCTGAGGCTGTTTATATAGCTGGTACATCAATGATGTGTATGTAGTTACTTCCTGAGGCTGTGTTTGTAGCTGGTACATCAATGATGTGTATGTAGTTACTTCCTGAGGCTGTTTATATAGCTGGTACATCAATGATGTGTATGTAGTTACTTCCTGAGGCTGTGTTTGTAGCTGGTACATCAATGATGTGTATGTAGTTACTTCCTGAGACTGTTTATGTAGCTGGTACATTAATGATGTGTATGTAGTTACTTCCTGAGGCTGTTTATGTAGCTGGTACATCAATGATGTGTATGTAGTTACTTCCAGAGGCTGTTTATGTAGCTGGTACATTAATGATGTGTATGTAGTTACTTCCTGAGGCTGTTTATGTAGCTGGTACATCAATGATGTGTATGTAGTTACTTCCTGAGGCTGTTTATATAGCTGGTACATCAATGATGTGTATGTAGTTACTTCCTGAGGCTGTGTTTGGAGCTGGTACATCAATGATGTGTATGTAGTTACTTCCTGAGGCTGTGTTTGTAGCTGGTACATCAATGATGTGTATGTAGTTACTTCCTGAGGCTGTTTATGTAGCTGGTACATCAATGATGTGTATGTAGTTACTTCCTGAGGCTGTTTATATAGCTGGTACATCAATGATGTGTATGTAGTTACTTCCTGAGGCTGTTTATGTAGCTGGTACATTAATGATGTGTATGTAGTTACTTCCTGAGGCTGTTGATGTAGCTGGTACATCAATGATGTGTATGTAGTTACTTCCTGAGGCTGTTTATGTAGCTGGTACATTAATGATGTGTATGTAGTTACTTCCTGAGGCTGTTTATGTAGCTGGTACATCAATGATGTGTATGTAGTTACTTCCTGAGTCTGTTTATGTAGCTGGTACATTAATGATGTGTATGTAGTTACTTCCTGAGGCTGTTTATGTAGCTGGTACATCAATGATGTGTATGTAGTTACTTCCTGAGGCTGTGTTTGTAGCTGGTACATCAATGATGTGTATGTAGTTACTTCCTGAGGCTGTTTATGTAGCCGGTACATCAATGATGTGTATGTAGTTACTTTCTGAGGCTGTTTATGTAGCTGGTACATCAATGATGTGTATGTAGTTACTTCCTGAGGCTGTTTATGTAGCTGGTACATCAATGATGTGTATGTAGTTACTTCCTGAGGCTGTTTATGTAGCTGGTACATCAATGATGTGTATGTAGTTACTTCCTGAGGCTGTTTATATAGCTGGTACATCAATGATGTGTATGTAGTTACTTCCTGAGGCTGTGTTTGTAGCTGGTACATCAATGATGTGTATGTAGTTACTTCCTGAGGCTGTTTATATAGCTGGTACATCAATGATGTGTATGTAGTTACTTCCTGAGGCTGTGTTTGTAGCTGGTACATCAATGATGTGTATGTCGTTACTTCCTGAGGCTGTGTTTGTAGCTGGTACATCAATGATGTGTATGTAGTTACTTCCTGAGGCTCTTTATGTAGCTGGTACATCAATGATGTGTATGTAGTTACTTCCTGTGGCTGTTTATGTAGCTGGTACATCAATGATGTGTATGTAGTTACTTCCTGAGGCTGTTTATGTAGCTGGTACATCAATGATGTGTATGTAGTTACTTCCTGAGGCTGTTTATGTAGCTGGTACATCAATGATGTGTATGTAGTTACTTCCTGAGGCTGTTTATGTAGCTGGTACATCAATGATGTGTATGTAGTTACTTCCTGAGGCTGTTTATGTTGCTGGTACATCAATGATGTGTATGTAGTTACTTCCTGAGGCTGTTTATATTGCTGGTACATCAATGATGTGTATGTAGTTACTTCCTGAGACTGTTTATGTAGCTGGTACATCAATGATGTGTATGTAGTTACTTCCTGAGGCTGTGTTTGTAGCTGGTACATCAATGATGTGTATGTCGTTACTTCCTGAGGCTGTGTTTGTAGCTGGTACATCAATGATGTGTATGTAGTTACTTCCTGAGGCTGTTTATGTAGCTGGTACATCAATGATGTGTATGTAGTTACTTCCTGTGGCTGTTTATGTAGCTGGTACATCAATGATGTGTATGTAGTTACTTCCTGAGGCTGTTTATGTAGCTGGTACATCAATGATGTGTATGTAGTTACTTCCTGAGGCTGTTTATGTAGCTGGTACATCAATGATGTGTATGTAGTTACTTCCTGAGGCTGTTTATGTAGCTGGTACATCAATGATGTGTATGTAGTTACTTCCTGAGGCTGTTTATGTAGCTGGTACATCAATGATGTGTATGTAGTTACTTCCTGAGGCTGTTTATATAGCTGGTACATCAATGATGTGTATGTAGTTACTTCCTGAGGCTGTGTTTGTAGCTGGTACATCAATGATGTGTATGTAGTTACTTCCTGAGACTGTTTATGTAGCTGGTACATCAATGATGTGTATGTAGTTACTTCCTGAGGCTGTTTATATAGCTGGTACATCAATGATGTGTATGTAGTTAATTCCTGAGGCTGTTTATGTCTCTGGTACATCAATGATGTGTATGTAGTTACTTCCTGAGGCTGTTTATATAGCTGGTACATCAATGATGTGTATGTAGTTACTTCCTGAGGCTGTTTATGTCTCTGGTACATCAATGATGTGTATGTAGTTACTTCCTGAGGCTGTTTATATAGCTGGTACATCAATGATGTGTATGTAGTTACTTCCTGAGGCTGTTTATGTCTCTGGTACATCAATGATGTGTATGTAGTTACTTCCTGAGGCTGTGTTTGTAGCTGGTACATCAATGATGTGTATGTAGTTACTTCCTGAGGCTGTTTATGTAGCTGGTACATCAATGATGTGTATGTAGTTACTTCCTGAGGCTGTTTATGTAGCTGGTACATCAATGATGTGTATGTAGTTACTTTCTGAGGCTGTTTATGTAGCTGGTACATCAATGATGTGTATGTAGTTACTTCCTGAGGCTGTGTTTGTAGCTGGTACATCAATGATGTGTATGTAGTTACTTCCTGAGGCTGTTTATGTAGCTGGTACATCAATGATGTGTATGTAGTTACTTCCTGAGACTGTTTATGCAGCTGGTACATCAATGATGTGTATGTAGTTACTTCCTGAGGCTGTTTATGTAGCTGGTACATCAATGATGTGTATGTAGTTACTTCCTGAGGCTGTGTTTGTAGCTGGTACATCAATGATGTGTTTGTAGTTACTTCCTGAGGCTGTTTATGTAGCTGGTACATCAATGATGTGTTTGTAGTTACTTCCTGAGGCTGTTTATGTAGCTGGTACATCAATGATGTGTATGTAGTTACTTCCTGTGGCTGTTTATGTAGCTGGTACATCAATGATGTGTATGTAGTTACTTCCTGAGGCTGTTTATGTAGCTGGTACATCAATGATGTGTATGTAGTTACTTCCTGAGGCTGTGTTTGTAGCTGGTACATTAATGATGTGTATGTAGTTACTTCCTGAGGCTGTTTATGTAGCTGGTACATCAATGATGTGTATGTAGTTACTTCCTGAGGCTGTTTATATAGCTGGTACATCAATGATGTGTATGTAGTTACTTCCTGAGGCTGTTTATGTAGCTGGTACATCAATGATGTGTATGTAGTTACTTCCTGAGGCTGTTTATGTAGCTGGTACATCAATGATGTGTTTGTAGTTACTTCCTGAGGCTGTTTATGTAGCTGGTACATCAATGATGTGTATGTAGTTACTTCCTGAGGCTGTTTATATAGCTGGTACATCAATGATGTGTATGTAGTTACTTCCTGAGACTGTTTATGTAGCTGGTACATCAATGATGTGTATGTAGTTACTTCCTGAGGCTGTTTATGTAGCTGGTACATTAATGATGTGTATGTAGTTACTTCCTGAGGCTGTTTATGTAGCTGGTACATCAATGATGTGTATGTAGTTACTTCCTGAGGCTGTTTATGTAGCTGGTACATCAATGATGTGTATGTAGTTACTTCCTGAGGCTGTTTATGTAGCTGGTACATCAATGATGTGTATGTAGTTACTTCCTGAGGCTGTTTATGTAGCTGGTACATCAATGATGTGTATGTAGTTACTTCCTGAGGCTGTTTAAGTAGCTGGTACATCAATGATGTGTATGTAGTTACTTCCTGAGGCTGTTTATGTAGCTGGTACATCAATGATGTGTATGTAGTTACTTCCTGAGGCTGTTTATGTAGCTGGTACATCAATGATGTGTATGTAGTTACTTCCTGAGGCTGTTTATATAGCTGGTACATTAATGATGTGTATGTAGTTACTTCCTGAGGCTGTGTTTGTAGCTGGTACATCAATGATGTGTATGTAGTTACTTCCTGAGACTGTTTATGTAGCTGGTACATCAATGATGTGTATGTAGTTACTTCCTGAGGCTGTGTTTGTAGCTGGTACATCAATGATGTGTATGTAGTTACTTCCTGAGGCTGTTTATGTAGCTGGTACATCAATGATGTGTATGTAGTTACTTCCTGAGGCTGTTTATGTAGCTGGTACATCAATGATGTGTATGTAGTGACTTCCTGAGGCTGTTTATGTAGCTGGTACATCAATGATGTGTATGTAGTTACTTCCTGAGGCTGTTTATGTAGCTGGTACATCAATGATGTGTATGTAGTTACTTCCTGAGACTGTTTATGCAGCTGGTACATCAATGATGTGTATGTAGTTACTTCCTGTGGCTGTTTATGTAGCTGGTACATCAATGATGTGTATGTAGTTACTTACTGAGGCTGTGTTTGTAGCTGGTACATCAATGATGTGTATGTAGTTACTTCCTGAGGCTGTTTATGTCGCTGGTACATCAATGATGTGTATGTAGTTACTTCCTGAGGCTGTGTTTGTAGCTGGTACATCAATGATGTGTTTGTAGTTACTTCCTGAGGCTGTTTATGTAGCTGGTACATCAATGATGTGTTTGTAGTTACTTCCTGAGGCTGTTTATGCAGCTGGTACATCAATGATGTGTATGTAGTTACTTCGTGAGGCTGTTTATGTAGCTGGTACATCAATGATGTGTTTGTAGTTACTTCCTGAGGCTGTGTTTGTAGCTGGTACATCAATGATGTGTATGTAGTTACTTCCTGAGACTGTTTATGCAGCTGGTACATCAATGATGTGTTTGTAGTTACTTCCTGAGGCTGTGTTTGTAGCTGGTACATCAATGATGTGTATGTCGTTACTTCCTGAGACTGTTTATGCAGCTGGTACATCAATGATGTGTATGTAGTTACTTCCTGAGGCTGTTTATGTCGCTGGTACATCAATGATGTGTTTGTAGTTACTTCCTGAGGCTGTGTTTGTAGCTGGTACATCAATGATGTGTTTGTAGTTACTTCCTGAGGCTGTGTTTGTAGCTGGTACATCAATGATGTGTTTGTAGTTACTTCCTGAGGCTGTTTATGTAGCTGGTACATCAATGATGTGTATGTAGTTACTTCCTGAGGCTGTTTATGTAGCTGGTACATCAATGATGTGTATGTAGTTACTTCCTGAGGCTGTTTATGTAGCTGGTACATCAATGATGTGTATGTAGTTACTTCCTGAGGCTGTTTATGTAGCTGGTACATCAATGATGTGTATGTAGTTACTTCCTGAGGCTGTTTATGTAGCTGGTACATCAATGATGTGTATGTAGTTACTTCCTGAGGCTGTTTATGTAGCTGGTACATCAATGATGTGTATGTAGTTACTTCCTGAGGCTGTTTATGTAGCTGGTACATCAATGATGTGTATGTAGTTACTTCCTGAGGCTGTTTATGTAGCTGGTACATCAATGATGTGTATGTAGTTACTTCCTGAGGCTGTTTATATAGCTGGTACATTAATGATGTGTATGTAGTTACTTCCTGAGGCTGTGTTTGTAGCTGGTACATCAATGATGTGTATGTAGTTACTTCCTGAGACTGTTTATGTAGCTGGTACATCAATGATGTGTATGTAGTTACTTCCTGAGACTGTGTTTGTAGCTGGTACATCAATGATGTGTATGTAGTTACTTCCTGAGGCTGTTTATGTAGCTGGTACATCAATGATGTGTATGTAGTTACTTCCTGAGGCTGTTTATGTAGCTGGTACATCAATGATGTGTATGTAGTGACTTCCTGAGGCTGTTTATGTAGCTGGTACATCAATGATGTGTATGTAGTTACTTCCTGAGGCTGTTTATGTAGCTGGTACATCAATGATGTGTATGTAGTTACTTCCTGAGACTGTTTATGCAGCTGGTACATCAATGATGTGTATGTAGTTACTTCCTGTGGCTGTTTATGTAGCTGGTACATCAATGATGTGTATGTAGTTACTTACTGAGGCTGTGTTTGTAGCTGGTACATCAATGATGTGTATGTAGTTACTTCCTGAGGCTGTTTATGTCGCTGGTTCATCAATGATGTGTATGTAGTTACTTCCTGAGGCTGTGTTTGTAGCTGGTACATCAATGATGTGTTTGTAGTTACTTCCTGAGGCTGTTTATGTAGCTGGTACATCAATGATGTGTTTGTAGTTACTTCCTGAGGCTGTTTATGCAGCTGGTACATCAATGATGTGTATGTAGTTACTTCCTGAGGCTGTTTATGTAGCTGGTACATCAATGATGTGTATGTAGTTACTTCCTGAGACTGTTTATGCAGCTGGTACATCAATGATGTGTTTGTAGTTACTTCCTGAGGCTGTGTTTGTAGCTGGTACATCAATGATGTGTATGTAGTTAATTCCTGAGACTGTTGATGCAGCTGGTACATCAATGATGTGTATGTAGTTACTTCCTGAGGCTGTTTATGTCGCTGGTACATCAATGATGTGTTTGTAGTTACTTCCTGAGGCTGTGTTTGTAGCTGGTACATCAATGATGTGTTTGTAGTTACTTCCTGAGGCTGTGTTTGTAGCTGGTACATCAATGATGTGTTTGTAGTTACTTCCTGAGGCTGTTTATGTAGCTGGTACATCAATGATGTGTTTGTAGTTACTTCCTGAGGCTGTTTATGTAGCTGGTACATCAATGATGTGTATGTAGTTACTTCCTGTGGCTGTTTATGTAGCTGGTACATCAATGATGTGTATGTAGTTACTTCCTGAGGCTGTGTTTGTAGCTGGTACATCAATGATGTGTTTGTAGTTACTTCCTGAGGCTGTTTATGTAGCTGGTACATCAATGATGTGTTTGTAGTTACTTCCTGAGGCTGTTTATATAGCTGGTACATCAATGATGTGTATGTAGTTACTTCCTGAGGCTGTTTATGTAGCTGGTACATCAATGATGTGTATGTAGTTACTTCCTGAGGCTGTTTATGTAGCTGGTACATCAATGATGTGTTTGTAGTTACTTCCTGAGGCTGTTTATGTCGCTGGTACATCAATGATGTGTTTGTAGTTACTTCCTGAGGCTGTGTTTGTAGCTGGTACATCAATGATGTGTTTGTAGTTACTTCCTGAGGCTGTGTTTGTAGCTGGTACATCAATGATGTGTTTGTAGTTACTTCCTGAGGCTGTTTATGTAGCTGGTACATCAATGATGTGTTTGTAGTTACTTCCTGAGGCTGTTTATGTAGCTGGTACATCAATGATGTGTATGTAGTTACTTCCTGTGGCTGTTTATGTAGCTGGTACATCAATGATGTGTATGTAGTTACTTCCTGAGGCTGTGTTTGTAGCTGGTACATCAATGATGTGTTTGTAGTTACTTCCTGAGGCTGTTTATGTAGCTGGTACATCAATGATGTGTATGTAGTTACTTCCTGAGGCTGTTTATATAGCTGGTACATCAATGATGTGTATGTAGTTACTTCCTGAGGCTGTTTATGTAGCTGGTACATCAATGATGTGTATGTAGTTACTTCCTGAGGCTGTTTATGTAGCTGGTACATCAATGATGTGTTTGTAGTTACTTCCTGAGGCTGTTTATGTAGCTGGTACATCAATGATGTGTATGTAGTTACTTCCTGAGGCTGTTTATATAGCTGGTACATCAATGATGTGTATGTAGTTACTTCCTGAGGCTGTGTTTGTAGCTGGTACATCAATGATGTGTTTGTAGTTACTTCCTGAGGTTGTTTATGTAGCTGGTACATCAATGATGTGTATGTAGTTACTTCCTGAGGCTGTTTATATAGCTGGTACATCAATGATGTGTATGTAGTTACTTCCTGAGACTGTTTATGTAGCTGGTACATCAATGATGTGTATGTAGTTACTTCCTGAGGCTGTTTATGTAGCTGGTACATTAATGATGTGTATGTAGTTACTTCCTGAGGCTGTTTATGTAGCTGGTACATCAATGATGTGTATGTAGTTACTTCCTGAGGCTGTTTATATAGCTGGTACATCAATGATGTGTATGTAGTTACTTCCTGAGGCTGTTTATGTAGCTGGTACATCAATGATGTGTATGTAGTTACTTCCTGAGGCTGTTTATGTCGCTGGTACATCAATGATGTGTATGTAGTTACTTCCTGAGGCTGTTTATGTAGCTGGTACATCAATGATGTGTATGTAGTTACTTCCTGAGGCTGTTTATGTAGCTGGTACATCAATGATGTGTATGTAGTTACTTCCTGAGGCTGTTTATGTAGCTGGTACATCAATGATGTGTATGTAGTTACTTCCTGAGGCTGTTTATGTAGCTGGTACATCAATGATGTGTATGTAGTTACTTCCTGAGGCTGTTTATATAACTGGTACATTAATGATGTGTATGTAGTTACTTCCTGAGGCTGTGTTTGTAGCTGGTACATCAATGATGTGTATGTAGTTACTTCCTGAGACTGTTTATGTAGCTGGTACATCAATGATGTGTATGTAGTTACTTCCTGAGGCTGTTTATGTAGCTGGTACATCAATGATGTGTATGTAGTTACTTCCTGAGGCTGTTTATGTAGCTGGTACATCAATGATGTGTATGTAGTTACTTCCTGAGGCTGTTTATATAGCAGGTACATCAATGATGTGTATGTAGTTACTTCCTGAGGCTGTGTTTGTAGCTGGTACATCAATGATGTGTATGTAGTTACTTCCTGAGGCTGTTTATGTAGCTGGTACATCAATGATGTGTATGTAGTTACTTCCTGAGGCTGTTTATAGAACATAGAACATAGAAAAATACAGCACAGAACAGGCCCTTCGGCCCACGATGTTGTGCCGATCCTTTGTCCTCTGTCAAGGACAATTTAATCTATACCCCATCATTCTCCTTTATCCATATACCTATCTAAAAGCCGTTTGAAAGTCCCTAAAGTTTCTGACTCAACAACTTCCCCAGGCAAGGCATTCCATGCCCCGACCACTCTCTGGGTAAAGAACCTTCCCCTGACATCCCCCTTATATCTCCCACCCTTCACCTTAAATTTATGACCCCTTGTAACGCTTTGCTCCACCCGGGGAAAAAGCTTCTGACTGTCTACCCTATCTATTCCCCTGATCATCTTATAAACCTCTATCATGTCACCCCTCATCCTTCTCCGTTCTAATGAGAAGAGGCCTAGAATGTTCAGCCTTTCCTCGTAAGACTTATTCTCCATTCCAGGCAACATCCTGGTAAATCTCCTCTGCACCCTCTCCAAGGCTTCCACATCCTTCCTAAAATGAGGCGACCAGAACTGCACACAGTACTCCAAATGAGGCCTTACCAAGGTCCTGTACAGCTGCATCATCACCTCACGGCTCTTAAATTCAATCCCTCTGCTAATGAACGCTAACACCCCATATGCCTTCTTCACAGCCCTATCCACTTGAGTTGCAACTTTCAACGATCTATGCACATAGACCCCAAGGTCTCTCTGCTCCTCCACATGCCCAAGAACCCTACCGTTAACCCAGTATTTTGCATTCGTGTTTGTCCTTCCAAAATGGACGACCTCACACTTTTCAGGGTTAAACTCCATCTGCCACTTTTCAGCCCAGCACTGCAACCTATCCAAGTCCCTTTGCAGACGACAATAGCCCTCCTCGGTATCCACAACTCCACCAACCTTTGTATCATCTGCAAATTTACTGACCCACCCTTCGACTTCCTCATCCAAGTCGTTAATAAAAATCACAAACAGGAGAGGACCCAGAACTGATCCCTGTGGCACGCCACTGGTAACTGGGCTCCAGGCTGAGTATTTACCATCTAAGACCACTCTCTGCCTTCTATCAGTTAGCCAATTCTTAATCCAACTGGCCACATTCCCCACTATCCCATGCCTCCTGACTTTCTCCATAAGTCTACCATGGGGGACCTTATCAAATGCCTTACTAAAATCCATGTACACCACATCCACTGGTTTACCCTCATCCACTTGCTTGGTCACCTGCTCAAAGAATTCAATCAGGCTTGTGAGGCAAGACCTACCCCTCACAAAACCGTGCTGACTGTCCCGAATCAAGCAGTGTCTTTCCAGATGCTCAGAAATCCTATCCCTCAGCACCTTTTCCATCAACTTGCCTACCACCGAAGTAAGACTAACTGGCCTGTAATTCCCAGGGTTGTTCCTATTCCCTTTCTTGAACAGGGGCACAACATTTGCCACCCTCCAATCACCTGGTACCACCCCCGTCAACAGAGAAGATGAAAAGATCATTGCCAGCGGCTCTGCAATTTCATCCCTTGCTTCCCATAACATCCTTGGATATACCCCGTCAGGCCCGGGAGACTTGTCTATCTTCAAGTTATTCAAAAACCCCAACACATCTTCCCTCCTAACGAGCACTTCCTCGAGCTTACCAGTCTGTTTCACACCGTCCTCTTCAGTAATACACCCCTTCTCATTCGTAAATACCGAAGAAAAGTACTCATTCAAAACCTCACTTATCTCTTCCGGCTCAACACACAGTCTCCCGCTATTGTCCTTGACCGGACCTACGGTCCCCCTAGTCATCCTCATATTTCTGACATACGCGTAAAAGGCCTTGGGGTTTTCTTTTATCCTACCCGCCAAGCATTTTTCATGCCCTCTCTTAGCTCTCCTAATCCCTTTCTTCAGATCCTTCCTGGCCATCTTGTATCCCTCCAGAGCTATGCCTGTGCCCTTTTTCCTCAACCTTATATACGCATCCTTCTTCTTCCTAACAAGACTCTCAACCTCTCTTGTCAACCACGGTTCCCTCACATGACCATCCCTTCCCTGTCTGACAGGGACATGCTTATCAATGGCCCCTACTATCTGCTCCTTGAAAAAGTTCCACATTTCGACCGTGCCCTTCCCTGCCAGCATATGCTCCCAACTTATGCTCCTCAGTTCCTGCCTGACAGCATCATATCTACCCTTCCCCCAATTGTAAACCTTGCCCTGTTGCACATACCTATCCCTCTCCATTACCACAGTGAATGCTACAGAATTGTGATCACTATCTCCAAAGTGCTCGCCCACCAACAGCTCTATCACTTGCCCTGGTTCATTACCTAGTACCAAATCCAATATTGCCTCCCCTCTGGTCGGGCAGTCTACATACTGAGTCAGAAAAGCTTCCTGGACATACTGCACAAACACTACCCCATCCAAACTATTCGATCTAAAGAGTTGCCAATCAATATTTGGGAAGTTGAAATCCCCCATAATTACTACCCTGTGACTTCTGCTCCTTTCCAAAATCTGTTTCCCAATCTGCTCTTCCACCTCCCTGCTGCTATTGGGGGGCCGATAGAAAACTCCCATCAAGGTGACTGCTCCTTTCCTGTTCCTGACCTCAACCCACAGTGCCTCAGTCGGCAGATCCTCCTCGAAAATTCTTTCAGCAGTTGTTACACTATTTCTAACTAACAATGCCACCCCCCACCTCTTTTACCACCATTCCTAATCTTATGAAAACATCTATAACCAGGTACCTCCAAGAACCATTCCTCCCCCTCACCTATCCACGTTTCAGTGATGGCCACAACATCGTAGTCCCAAGTGCCCATCCACGCCTTCAATTCACTCACCTTATTCCTGATGCTTCTTGCGTTGAAGTATACGCACTTTAACCCTTCTCCATGCCCATCTGTCCTCTGCGACAGTGCTACCTTCCCCAATACCTCACTACACTCTTTGTCTTTGTCTTTGATGTTTATGTAGCTGGTACATCAATGATGTGTATGTAGTTACTTACTGAGGCTGTGTTTGTAGCTGGTACATCAATGATGTGTATGTAGTTACTTCCTGAGACTGTTTATGCAGCTGGTACATCAATGATGTGTATGTAGTTACTTCCTGAGGCTGTTTATTTCGCTGGTAAATCAATGATGTGTATGTAGTTACTTCCTGAGGCTGTGTTTGTAGCTGGTACATCAATGATGTGTATGTAGTTACTTCCTGTGGCTGTTTATGTAGCTGGTACATCAATGATGTGTTTGTAGTTACTTCCTGAGGCTGTTTATATAGCTGGTACATCAATGATGTGTATGTAGTTACTTCCTGAGGCTGTTTATGTAGCTGGTACATCAATGATGTGTATGTAGTTACTTCCTGAGGCTGTTTATGTAGCTGGTACATCAATGATGTGCATGTAGTTACTTCCTGAGGCTGTTTATGTAGCTGGTACATCAATGATGTGTATGTAGTTACTTCCTGAGGCTGTGTTTGTAGCTGGTACATCAATGATGTGTATGTAGTTACTTCCTGAGGCTGTTTATATAGCTGGTACATCAATGATGTGTATGTAGTTACTTCCTGAGGCTGTGTTTGCTGCTGGTACATCAATGATGTGTATGTAGTTACTTCCTGAGGCTGTGTTTGCTGCTGGTACATCAATGATGTGTATGTAGTTACTTCCTGAGGCTGTTTATGTAGCTGGTACATCAATGATGTGTATGTAGTTACTTCCTGAGGCTGTTTATGTAGCTGGTACATCAATGATGTGTATGTCGTTACTTCCTGATGCTGTTTATGTAGCTGGTACATCAATGATGTGTATGTAGTTACTTCCTGAGGCTGTTTATGTAGCTGGTACATCAATGATGTGTATGTAGTTACTTCCTGAGGCTGTTTATATAGCTGGTACATCAATGATGTGTATGTAGTTACTTCCTGAGGCTGTGTTTGTAGCTGGTACATCAATGATGTGTATGTAGTTACTTCCTGAGGCTGTGTTTGTAGCTCGTACATCAATGATGTGTATGTAGTTACTTCCTGAGGCTGTTTATTAGAATTAGAATTAGAATTAGAATATTACAGCGCAGTACAGGCCCTTCGGCCCTCGATGTTGCGCCGATCATCTGACCTACACTATTCCATTTACATCCATATGTCTATCCAATGACCACTTAAATGCCCTTAAAGTTGGCGAGTCTACTACTGTTGCAGGCAGGGCGTTCCACGCCCCTACTACTCTCTGCGTAAAGAAACTACCTCTGACATCTGTCCTATATCTTTCACCCCTCAACTTAAAGCTATGTCCCCTCGTGTTTGCCATCCTCATCCGAGGAAAAAGACTCTCACTATTCACCCTATCTAACCCTCTGATTATCTTGTATGTCTCTATTAAGTCACCTCTCCTCCTCCTTCTCTCTAACGAAAACAACCCCAAGTCCCTCAGCCTTTCCTCGTAAGACCTTCCTTCCATACCAGGCAACATCCTAGTAAATCTCCTCTGCACCCTTTCCAAAGCTTCGACATCCTTCCTATAATGCGGTGACCAGAACTGCACGCAATACTCCAGGTGCGGCCTCACCAGAGTTTTGTACAGCTGCATCATGACCCCGTGGCTCTGAAACTCGATCCCCCTACTAATAAAGGCTAACACACCATATGCCTTCTTAACAGCCCTATTAACCTGGGTAGCAACTTTCAGGGATTTATGTACCTGGATACCAAGATCTCTCTGCTCATCTACACTACCAAGAATCTTCCCATTAGCCCAGTACTCTGCATTGCTGTTACTCCTTCCAAAGTGAATCACCTCACACTTCTCCGCATTAAACTCCATTTGCCATCTCTCAGCCCAGCTCTGCAGCCTATCTATGTCCCTCTGTACCCTACAACACCCTTCGACACTATCCACAACTCCACCGACCTTCGTGTCATCCGCAAATTTACTAACCCACCCTTCTACACCCTCATCCAGGTCGTTTATAAAAATGACAAACAGCAGTGGCCCCAAAACAGAACCTTGCGGTACACCACTAGTAACTAAACTCCAGGATGAACATTTGCCATCAACCACCACCCTCTGTCTTCTTTCAGCTAGCCAATTTCTGATCCAAAGCTCTAAATCACCTTCAACCCCATACTTGCGTATTTTCTGCAATAGCCTACCGTGGGGAACCTTATCAAACGCCTTACTGAAATCCATATACACCACATCCACGGCTTTACCCTCATCCACCTGTTTGGTCACCTTCTCGAAAAACTCAATAAGGTTTGTGAGGCACGACCTACCTTTCACAAAACCGTGCTGACTATCGCAAATGAACTTATTCTTTTCAAGATGATTATAAATCCTGTCTCTTATAACCTTTTCCAACATTTTACCCACAACCGAAGTAAGGCTCACAGGTCTATCATTACCAGGGCTGTCTCTACTCCCCTTCTTGAACAAGGGGACAACATTTGCTATCCTCCAGTCCTCCGGCACTACTCCTGTCGACAATGACGACTTGAAATTCAACAACAACGGCTCTGCAATCTCCTCCCTGGCTTCCCAGAGAATCCTAGGATAAATCCCATCTGGCCCAGGGGACTTATCTATTTTCACTCTTTCCAAAATTGCTAACACCTCCTCCTTGTGAATCTCAATCCCATCTAGCCTAGTAGCCTGAATCTCAGTATTCTCCTCGGCAACATTTTCTTTCTCTACTGTAAATACTGACGAAAAATATTCATTTAACGCTTCCCCTATCTCCTCTGATTCCGCACACAACTTCCCACTACTATCCTTGATTGGCCCTGTTCTAACTCTTATCATTCGTTTATTCCTGATATACCTATAGAAAGCCTTAGGGTTTTCTTTGATCCTATCCGCCAATGACTTCTCGTGTCCTCTCCTTGCTCTTCTTAGCCCTCCCTTTAGATCCTTCCTGGCTAGCTTGTAACTCTCAAGCGCCCTAACTGAGCCTTCACGTCTCATCCTAACATAAGCCGCCCTCTTCCTCTTGACAAGCGCTTCAACTTCTTGAGTAAACCACGGCTCCCTTGCTCGACAACTTCCTCCCTGCCTGACAGGTACATACTTATCAAGGACACGCATTAGCTGCTCCTTGAATAAGCTCCACATTTTGTTTGTGCCCATCCCCTGCAGTTTCCTTCCCCATCCTACACATCCTAAATCTTGCCTAATCGCGTCATAATTTCCTTTCCCCCAGCTATAATTCTTGCCCTGCGGTATATACCTGTCCCTGCCCATCGCTAAGGTAAACCTAACCGAATTGTGATCACTATCGCCAAAGTGCTCACCTACATCTAAATCGAACACCTGGCCGGGTTCATTACCCAGTACCAAATCCAATGTGGCATCGCCCCTGGTTGGCCTGTCCACATACTGTGGCAGAAAACCCTCCTGCACACACTGGACAAAAACAGACCCATCTAAAGTACTCGAACGAAAGTATTTCCAGTCAATATTTGGAAAGTTAAAGTTTATGTCGCTGGTACATCAATGATGTGTATGTAGTTACTTCCTGAGGCTGTGTTTGTAGCTGGTACATCAATGATGTGTATGTAGTTACTTCCTGAGGCTGTTTATGCAGCTGGTACATCAATGATGTGTATGTAGTTACTTCCTGAGGCTGTTTATGTATCTGGTACATCAATGATGTGTATGTAGTTACTTCCTGAGGCTGTGTTTTTAGCTGGTACATCAATGATGTGTATGTAGTTACTTCCTGAGGCTGCTTATGTAGCTGGTACATCAATGATGTGTATGTAGTTACTTCCTGAGGCTGCTTATGTAGCTGGTACATCAATGATGTGTATGTAGTTACTTCCTGAGGCTGCTTAAGTAGCTGGTACATCAATGATGTGTATGTAGTTACTTCCTGAGACTGTTTATGTATCTGGTACATCAATGATGTGTATGTAGTTACTTCCTGAGGCTGTGTTTTTAGCTGGTACATCAATGATGTGTATGTAGTTACTTCCTGAGGCTGCTTATGTAGCTGGTACATCAATGATGTGTATGTAGTTACTTCCTGAGGCTGTTTATGTAGCTGGTACATCAATGATGTGTATGTAGTTACTTCCTGAGGCTGTTTATGCAGCTGGTACATCAATGATGTGTTTGTAGTTACTTCCTGAGACTGTTTATGTAGCTGGTACATCAATGATGTGTATGTAGTTACTTCCTGAGGCTGTTTATGTAGCTGGTACATCAATGATGTGTATGTAGTTACTTCCTGTGGCTGTTTATGTAGCTGGTACATCAATGATGTGTATGTAGTTACTTCCTGAGGCTGTTTATGTAGCTGGTATATCAATGATGTGTATGTAGTTACTTCCTGAGGCTGTGTTTGTAGCTGGTACATCAATGATGTGTATGTAGTTACTTCCTGAGGCTGTTTATGTCGCTGGTACATCAATGATGTGTATGTAGTTACTTCCTGAGGCTGTTTATGTAGCTGGTACATCAATGATGTGTATGTAGTTAATTCCTGTGGCTGTTTATGTAGCTGGTACATCAATGATGTGTATGTAGTTACTTCCTGAGGCTGTGTTTGTAGCTGGTACATCAATGATGTGTATGTAGTTACTTCCTGAGGCTGTTTATGTAGCTGGTACATCAATGATGTGTATGTAGTTACTTCCTGAGGCTGTTTATGTAGCTGGTACATCAATGATGTGTATGTAGTTACTTCCTGAGGCTGTTTATGTAGCTGGTACATCAATGATGTGTATGTAGTTACTTCCTGAGGCTGTGTTTGTAGCTGGTACATCAATGATGTGTATGTAGTTACTTCCTGAGGCTGTTTATGTAGCTAGTACATCAATGATGTGTTTGTAGTTACTTCCTGAGGCTGTTTATGTAGCTGGTACATCAATGATGTGGATGTAGTTACTTCCTGAGGCTGTTTATGTCGCTGGTACATCAATGATGTGTTTGTAGTTACTTCCTGAGGCCGTTTATATAGCTGGTACATTAATGATGTGTATGTTGTTACTTCCTGAGGCTGTGTTTGTAGCTGGTACATTAATGATGTGTATGTAGTTACTTCCTGAGGCTGTGTTTGTAGCTGGTACATCAATGATGTGTATGTAGTTACTTCCTGAGGCTGTTTATGTAGCTAGTACATTAATGATGTGTATGTAGTTACTTCCTGAGGCTGTTTATGTAGCTGGTACATCAATGATGTGTATGTTGTTACTTCCTGAGGCTGTGTTTGTAGCTGGTACATTAATGATGTGTATGTAGTTACTTCCTGAGGCTGTGTTTGTAGCTGGTACATCAATGATGTGTATGTAGTTACTTCCTGAGGCTGTTTATGTAGCTAGTACATCAATGATGTGTATGTAGTTACTTCCTGAGGCTGTGTTTGTAGCTGGTACATCAATGATGTGTTTGTAGTTACTTCCTGAGGCTGTTTATGTAGCTGGTACATCAATGATGTGTATGTAGTTACTTCCTGAGGCTGTGTTTGTAGCCGGTACATCAATGATGTGTTTGTAGTTACTTCCTGAGGCTGTTTATGTAGCTGGTACAACAATGATGTGTTTCTAGTTACTTCCTGAGGCTGTTTATGTAGCTGGTATATCAATGATGTGTTTGTAGTTACTTCCTGATGCTGTTTATGTTGCTGGTACATCAATGATGTGTTTGTAGTTACTTCCTGAGGCTGTTTATGTAGCTGGTACATCAATGATGTGTATGTAGTTACTTCCTGAGACTGTTTATGTAGCTGGTACATCAATGATGTGTATGTAGTTACTTCCTGAGGCTGTGTTTGTAGCTGTTACATCAATGATGTGTATGTAGTTACTTCCTGAGGCTGTGTTTGTAGCTGGTACATCAATGATGTGTATGTAGTTACTTGCTGTGGCTGTTTATATAGCTGGTACATCAATGATGTGTATGTAGTTACTTCCTGAGGCTGTTTATGTAGCTGGTACATCAATGATGTGTATGAAGTTACTTCCTGAGGCTGTTTATGTAGCTGGTACATCAATGATGTGTATGTAGTTACTTCCTGAGGCTGTTTATGTAGCTGGTACATCAATGATGTGTATGTAGTTACTTCCTGAGGCTGTTTATGTAGCTGGTACATCAATGATTTGTTTGTAGTTACTTCCTGAGGCTGTTTATGTAGCTGGTACATCAATGATGTGTATGTAGTTACTTCCTGTGGCTGTTTATGTAGCTGGTACATCAATGATGTGTATGTAGTTATTTCCTGAGGCTGTTTATGTAGCTGGTACATCAATGATGTGTATGTAGTTACTTCCTGAGGCTGTTTATGTAGCTGGTACATCAATGATGTGTTTGTAGTTACTTCCTGAGGCTGTTTATGTAGCTGGTACATCAATGATGTGTATGTAGTTACTTCCTGTGGCTGTTTATGTAGCTGGTACATCAATGATGTGTTTGTAGTTACTTCCTGAGGCTGTTTATGTAGCTGGTACATCAATGATGTGTATGTAGTTACTTCCTGAGGCTGTTTATGTAGCTGGTACATCAATGATGTGTATGTAGTTACTTCCTGAGGCTGTTTATGTAGCTGGTACATCAATGATGTGTATGTAGTTACTTCCTGAGGCTGTTTATGTAGCTGGTACATCAATGATGTGTATGTAGTTACTTCCTGAGGCTGTTTATGTAGCTGGTACATCAATGATGTGTTTGTAGTTACTTCCTGAGGCTGTTTATGTAGCTGGTACATCAATGATGTGTATGTAGTTACTTCCTGAGGCTGTTTATGTAGCTGGTACATCAATGATGTGTATGTAGTTACTTCCTGTGGCTGTTTATGTAGCTGGTACATCAATGATGTGTATGTAGTTACTTCCTGTGGCTGTTTATGTAGCTGGTACATCAATGATGTGTATGTAGTTACTTCCTGAGGCTGTTTATGTAGCTGGTACATCAATGATGTGTTTGTAGTTACTTCCTGAGGCTGTTTATGTAGCTGGTACATCAATGATGTGTATGTAGTTACTTCCTGAGGCTGTTTATGTAGCTGGTACATCAATGATGTGTATGTAGTTACTTCCTGAGGCTGTTTATGTAGCTGGTACATCAATGATGTGTATGTAGTTACTTCCTGAGGCTGTTTATGTAGCTGGTACATTAATGATGTGTATGTAGTTACTTCCTGAGGCTGTTTATGTAGCTGGTACATCAATGATGTGTTTGTAGTTACTTCCTGAGGCTGTTTATGTAGCTGGTACATTAATGATGTGTATGTAGTTACTTCCTGAGGATGTTTATGTAGCTGGTACATTAATGATGTGTATGTAGTTACTTCCTGAGGCTGTTTATGTCGCTGGTACATTAATGATGTGTATGTAGTTACTTCCTGAGGCTGTGTTTGTAGCTGGTACATCAATGATGTGTATGTAGTTACTTCCTGAGGCTGTTTATGTAGCTGGTACATCAATGATGTGTTTGTAGTTACTTCCTGAGGCTGTTTATGTAGCTGGTACATCAATGATGTGTATGTAGTTACTTCCTGAGGCTGTTTATGTAGCTGGTACATCAATGATGTGTTTGTAGTTACTTCCTGAGGCTGTTTATGTAGCTGGTACATCAATGATGTGTATGTAGTTACTTCCTGAGGCTGTTTATGTAGCTGGTACATCAATGATGTGTTTGTAGTTACTTCCTGAGGCTGTTTATGTAGCTGGTACATCAATGATGTGTTGGTAGTTACTTCCTGAGGCTGTGTTTGTAGCTGGTACATCAATGATGTGTATGTAGTTACTTCCTGAGGCTGTGTTTGTAGCTGGTACATCAATGATGTGTTTGTAGTTACTTCCTGAGGCTGTGTTTGTAGCTGGTACATCAATGATGTGTTTGTAGTTACTTCCTGAGGCTGTTTATGTAGCTGGTACATCAATGATGTGTTTGTAGTTACTTCCTGAGGCTGTTTATGTAACTGGTACATCAATGATGTGTTTGTAGTTACTTCCTGAGGCTGTTTATGTAGCTGGTCCATCAATGATGTGTATGTAGTTACTTCCTGAGGCTGTTTATGTAGCTGGTACATCAATGATGTGTTTGTAGTTACTTCCTGAGGCTGTTTATGTAGCTGGTACATCAATGATGTGTATGTAGTTACTTCCTGAGGCTGTGTTTGTAGCTGGTACATCAATGATGTGTTTGTAGTTACTTTCTGAGGCTGTTTATGTAGCTGGTACATCAATGATGTGTATGTAGTTACTTCCTGAGACTGTTTATGTAGCTGGTACATCAATGATGTGTATGTAGTTACTTCCTGAGGCTGTTTATGTAGCTGGTACATCAATGATGTGTATGTAGTTACTTCTTGAGGCTGTGTTTGTAGCTGGTACATCAATGATATGTATGTAGTTACTTCCTGTGGCTGTTTATGTAGCTGGTACATCAATGATGTGTTTGTAGTTACTTCCTGAGGCTGTTTATGTAGCTGGTACATCAATGATGTGTATGTAGTTACTTCTTGAGGCTGTGTTTGTAGCTGGTACATCAATGATATGTATGTAGTTACTTCCTGTGGCTGTTTATGCAGCTGGTACATCAATGTTGTGTTTGTAGTTACTTCCTGAGGCTGTTTATGTAGCTGGTACATCAATGATATGTATGTAGTTACTTCCTGTGGCTGTTTATGTAGCTGGTACATCAATGATGTGTATGTAGTTACTTCCTGAGGCTGTTTATGTAGCTGGTACATCAATGATGTGTATGTAGTTACTTCCTGAGGCTGTTTATGTAGCTGGTACATCAATGATGTGTATGTAGTTACTTCCTGAGGCTGTTTATGTCGCTGGTACATCAATGATGTGTATGTAGTTACTTCCTGAGGCTGTTTATGTAGCTGGTACATCAATGATGTGTATGTAGTTACTTCCTGAGGCTGTTTATATAGCTGGTACATCAATGATGTGTATGTAGTTACTTCCTGAGGCTGTGTTTGTTGCTGGTACATCAATGATGTCTATGTAGTTACTTCCTGTGGCTGTTTATGTAGCTGGTACATCAATGATGTGTTTGTAGTTACTTCCTGAGGCTGTTTATGTAGCTGGTACATCAATGATGTGTATGTAGTTACTTCCTGTGGCTGTTTATGTAGCTGGTACATCAATGATGTGTATGTAGTTACTTCCTGAGGCTGTTTATGTCGCTGGTACATCAATGATGTGTATGGAGTTACTTCCTGAGGCTGTTTATGTAGCTGGTACATCAATGATGTGTATGTAGTTACTTCCTGTGGCTGTTTATGTAGCTGGTACATCAATGATGTGTATGTAGTTACTTCCTGAGGCTGTTTATGTAGCTGGTACATCAATGATGTGTATGGAGTTAATTCCTGAGGCTGTTTATGTAGCTGGTACATCAATGATGTGTATGTAGTTACTTCCTGAGACTGTTTATGTAGCTGGTACATCAATGATGTGTATGTAGTTACTTCCTGAGGCTGTTTATGTAGCTGGTACATCAATGATGTGTATGTAGTTACTTCTTGAGGCTGTGTTTGCAGCTGGTACATAAATGATATGTATGTAGTTACTTCCTGTGGCTGTTTATGTAGCTGGTACATCAATGATGTGTTTGTAGTTACTTCCTGTGGCTGTTTATGTAGCTGGTACATCAATGATGTGTATGTAGTTACTTCTTGAGGCTGTGTTTGTAGCTGGTACATCAATGATATGTATGTAGTTACTTCCTGTGGCTGTTTATGTAGCTGGTACATCAATGATGTGTTTGTAGTTACTTCCTGAGGCTGTTTATGTAGCTGGTACATCAATGATATGTATGTAGTTACTTCCTGTGGCTGTTTATGTAGCTGGGACATCAATGATGTGTATGTAGTTACTTCCTGAGGCTGTTTATGTAGCTGGTACATCAATGATGTGTATGTAGTTACTTCCTGAGGCTGTTTATGTAGCTGGTACATCAATGATGTGTATGTAGTTACTTCCTGAGGCTGTTTATGTCGCTGGTACATCAATGATGTGTATGTAGTTACTTCCTGAGGCTGTTTATGTAGCTGGTACATCAATGATATGTTTGTCGTTACTTCCTGAGGCTGTTTATGTAGCTGGTCCATCAATGATGTGTATGTAGTTACTTCCTGAGGCTGTTTATGTAGCTGGTACATCAATGATGTGTTTGTAGTTACTTCCTGAGGCTGTTTATGTAGCTGGTACATCAATGATGTGTATGTAGTTACTTCCTGAGGCTGTGTTTGTAGCTGGTACATCAATGATGTGTTTGTAGTTACTTCCTGAGGCTGTTTATGTAGCTGGTACATCAATGATGTGTATGTAGTTACTTCCTGAGACTGTTTATGTAGCTGGTACATCAATGATGTGTATGTAGTTACTTCCTGAGGCTGTTTATGTAGCTGGTACATCAATGATGTGTATGTAGTTACTTCTTGAGGCTGTGTTTGTAGCTGGTACATCAATGATATGTATGTAGTTACTTCCTGTGGCTGTTTATGTAGCTGGTACATCAATGATGTGTTTGTAGTTACTTCCTGAGGCTGTTTATGTAGCTGGTACATCAATGATGTGTATGTAGTTACTTCTTGAGGCTGTGTTTGTAGCTGGTACATCAATGATATGTATGTAGTTACTTCCTGTGGCTGTTTATGCAGCTGGTACATCAATGTTGTGTTTGTAGTTACTTCCTGAGGCTGTTTATGTAGCTGGTACATCAATGATATGTATGTAGTTACTTCCTGTGGCTGTTTATGTAGCTGGTACATCAATGATGTGTATGTAGTTACTTCCTGAGGCTGTTTATGTAGCTGGTACATCAATGATGTGTATGTAGTTACTTCCTGAGGCTGTTTATGTAGCTGGTACATCAATGATGTGTATGTAGTTACTTCCCGAGGCTGTTTATGTCGCTGGTACATCAATGATGTGTATGTAGTTACTTCCTGTGGCTGTTTATGTAGCTGGTACATCAATGATGTGTATGTAGTTACTTCCTGAGGCTGTTTATGTAGCTGGTACATCAATGATGTGTATGTAGTTACTTCCTGAGGCTGTTTATGTAGCTGGTACATCAATGATGTGTATGTAGTTACTTCCTGAGGCTGTTTATGTAGCTGGTACATCAATGATGTGTATGTAGTTACTTCCTGAGGCTGTTTATATAGCTGGTACATCAATGATGTGTATGTAGTTACTTCCTGAGGCTCTGTTTGTTGCTGGTACATCAATGATGTCTATGTAGTTACTTCCTGTGGCTGTTTATGTAGCTGGTACATCAATGATGTGTTTGTAGTTACTTCCTGAGGCTGTTTATGTAGCTGGTACATCAATGATGTGTATGTAGTTACTTCCTGTGGCTGTTTATGTAGCTGGTACATCAATGATGTGTATGTAGTTACTTCCTGAGGCTGTTTATGTCGCTGGTACATCAATGATGTGTATGTAGTTACTTCCTGAGGCTGTTTATGTAGCTGGTACATCAATGATGTGTATGTAGTTACTTCCTGTGGCTGTTTATGTAGCTGGTACATCAATGATGTGTATGTAGTTACTTCCTGAGGCTGTTTATGTAGCTGGTACATCAATGATGTGTATGGAGTTACTTCCTGAGGCTGTTTATGTAGCTGGTACATCAATGATGTGTATGTAGTTACTTCCTGAGACTGTTTATGTAGCTGGTACATCAATGATGTGTATGTAGTTACTTCCTGAGGCTGTTTATGTAGCTGGTACATCAATGATGTGTATGTAGTTACTTCTTGAGGCTGTGTTTGCAGCTGGTACATAAATGATATGTATGTAGTTACTTCCTGTGGCTGTTTATGTAGCTGGTACATCAATGATGTGTTTGTAGTTACTTCCTGAGGCTGTTTATGTAGCTGGTACATCAATGATATGTATGTAGTTACTTCCTGTGGCTGTTTATGTAGCTGGTACATCAATGATGTGTTTGTAGTTACTTCCTGAGGCTGTTTATGTAGCTGGTACATCAATGATATGTAAGTAGTTACTTCCTGTGGCTGTTTATGTAGCTGGTACATCAATGATGTGCATGTAGTTACTTCCTGAGGCTGTTTATGTAGCTGGTACATCAATGATGTGTATGTAGTTACTTCCTGAGGCTGTTTATGTAGCTGGTACATCAATGATGTGTATGTAGTTACTTCCTGAGGCTATTTATGTCGCTGGTACATCAATGATGTGTATGTAGTTACTTCCTGAGGCTGTTTATGTAGCTGGTACATCAATGATGTGTATGTAGTTACTTCCTGAGGCTGTTTATATAGCTGGTACATCAATGATGTGTATGTAGTTACTTCCTGAGGCTGTGTTTGTTGCTGGTACATCAATGATGTCTATGTAGTTACTTCCTGTGGCTGTTTATGTAGCTGGTACATCAATGATGTGTATGTAGTTATTTCCTGAGGCTGTTTATGTAGCTGGTACATCAATGATGTGTATGTAGTTACTTCCTGAGACTGTTTATGTATCTGGTACATCAATGATGTGTATGTAGTTACTTCCTGAGGCTGTGTTTTTAGCTGGTACATCAATGATGTGTATGTAGTTACTTCCTGAGGCTGTTTATGTTGCTGGTACATCAATGATGTGTATGTAGTTACTTCCTGAGGCTGTTTATGTAGCTGGTACATCAATGATGTGTATGTAGTTACTTCCTGAGACTGTTTATGTAGCTGGTACATCAATGATGTGTATGTAGTTACTTCCTGAGGCTGTTTATGTAGCTGGTACATCAATGATGTGTATGTAGTTACTTCCTGTGGCTGTTTATGTAGCTGGTACATCAATGATGTGTATGTAGTTACTTCCTGAGGCTGTTTATGTAGCTGGTATATCAATGATGTGTATGTAGTTACTTCCTGAGGCTGTGTTTGTAGCTGGTACATCAATGATGTGTATGTAGTTACTTCCTGAGGCTGTTTATGTAGCTGGTACATCAATGATGTGTATGTAGTTACTTCCTGAGGCTGTTTATGTAGCTGGTACATCAATGATGTGTATGTAGTTACTTCCTGTGGCTGTTTATGTAGCTGGTACATCAATGATGTGTATGTAGTTACTTCCTGAGGCTGTGTTTGTAGCTGGTACATCAATGATGTGTATGTAGTTACTTCCTGAGGCTGTTTATGTAGCTGGTACATCAATGATGTGTATGTAGTTACTTCCTGAGGCTGTTTATGTAGCTGGTACATCAATGATGTGTATGTAGTTACTTCCTGAGGCTGTTTATGTCGCTGGTACATCAATGATGTGTTTGTAGTTACTTCCTGAGGCCGTTTATATAGCTGGTACATTAATGATGTGTATGTTGTTACTTCCTGAGGCTGTGTTTGTAGCTGGTACATTAATGATGTGTATGTAGTTACTTCCTAAGGCTGTGTTTGTAGCTGGTACATCAATGATGTGTATGTAGTTACTTCCTGAGGCTGTTTATGTAGCTAGTACATTAATGATGTGTTTGTAGTTACTTCCTGAGGCTGTTTATGTAGCTGGTACATCAATGATGTGTATGTAGTTACTTCCTGAGGCTGTGTTTGTAGCCGGTACATCAATGATGTGTTTGTAGTTACTTCCTGAGGCTGTTTATGTAGCTGGTACAACAATGATGTGTTTCTAGTTACTTCCTGAGTCTGTTTATGTAGCTGGTACATCAATGATGTGTTTGTAGTTACTTCCTGATGCTGTTTATGTAGCTGGTACATCAATGATGTGTTTGTAGTTACTTCCTGAGGCTGTTTATGTAGCTGGTACATCAATGATGTGTATGTAGTTACTTCCTGAGACTGTTTATGTAGCTGGTACATCAATGATGTGTATGTAGTTACTTCCTGAGGCTGTGTTTGTAGCTGTTACATCAATGATGTGTATGTAGTTACTTCCTGAGGCTGTGTTTGTAGCTGGTACATCAATGATGTGTATGTAGTTACTTGCTGTGGCTGTTTATATAGCTGGTACATCAATGATGTGTATGTAGTTACTTCCTGAGGCTGTTTATGTAGCTGGTACATCAATGATGTGTATGAAGTTACTTCCTGAGGCTGTTTATGTAGCTGGTACATCAATGATGTGTATGTAGTTACTTCCTGAGGCTGTTTATGTAGCTGGTACATCAATGATGTGTATGTAGTTACTTCCTGAGGCTGTTTATGTAGCTGGTACATCAATGATGTGTATGTAGTTACTTCCTGAGGCTGTTTATGTAGCTGGTACATCAATGATGTGTATGTAGTTACTTCCTGAGGCTGTTTATGTAGCTGGTACATCAATGATGTGTATGTAGTTACTTCCTGAGGCTGTTTATGTAGCTGGTACATCAATGATGTGTTTGTAGTTTCTTCCTGAGGCTGTTTATGTAGCTGGTACATCAATGATGTGTATGTAGTTACTTCCTGTGGCTGTTTATGTAGCTGGTACATCAATGATGTGTTTGTAGTTACTTCCTGAGGCTTTTTATGTAGCTGGTACATCAATGATGTGTATGTAGTTACTTCCTGAGGCTGTTTATGTAGCTGGTACATCAATGATGTGTATGTAGTTACTTCCTAAGGCTGTTTATATAGCTGGTACATCAATGATGTGTATGTAGTTACTTCCTGAGGCTGTGTTTGTCGCTGGTATATCAATGATGTGTATGTAGTTACTTCCTGAGGCTGTTTATGTAGCTGGTACATCAATGATGTGTATGTAGTTACTTCCTGTGGCTGCTTATGTAGCTGGTACATCAATGATGTGTATGTAGTTACTTCCTGAGGCTGTTTATGTAGCTGGTACATCAATGATGTGTATGTAGTTACTTCCTGTGGCTGTTTATGTTGCTGGTACATCAATGATGTCTATGTAGTTACTTCCTGAGGCTGTTTATGTAGCTGGTACATCAATGATGTGTCTGTAGTTACTTCCTGAGGCTGTTTATATAGCTGGTACATCAATGATGTGTATGTAGTTACTTCCTGAGGCTGTGTTTGTAACTGGTACATCAATGATGTGTACGTTGTTACTTCCTGAGTCTGTTTCTGTAGCTGGGACATCAATGATGTGTATGTAGTTACTTCCTGAGGCTGTTTATGTAGCTGGTACATCAATGATGTGTATGTAGTTACTTCCTGAGGCTGTGTTTGTAGCTGGTACATCAATGATGTGTATGTAGTTACTTCCTGTGGCTGTTTATGTAGCTGGTACATCAATGATGTGTATGTAGTTACTTCCTGAGGCTGTGTTTGTAGCTGGTACATCAATGATGTGTATGTAGTTACTTCCTGAGGCTGTTTATGTCGCGGGTACATCAATGATGTGTATGTAGTTACTTCCTGAGGCTGTTTATGTAGCTGGTACATCAATGATGTGTATGTAGTTACTTCCTGAGGCTGTTTATGTCGCGGGTACATCAATGATGTGTATGTAGTTACTTCCTGAGGCTGTTTATGTAGCTGGTACATCAATGATGTGTATGTAGTTACTTCCTGAGGCTGTTTATGTCGCGGGTACATCAATGATGTGTATGTAGTTACTTCCTGAGGCTGTTTATGCAGCTGGTACATCAATGATGTGTATGTAGTTACTTCCTGAGGCTGTTTATGTCGCGGGTACATCAATGATGTGTATGTAGTTACTTCCTGAGGCTGTTTATGTAGCTGGTACATCAATGATGTGTATGTAGTTACTTCCTGAGGCTGTTTATGTCGCGGGTACATCAATGATGTGTATGTAGTTACTTCCTGAGGCTGTTTATGTAGCTGGTACATCAATGATGTGTATGTAGTTACTTCGTGTGGCTGTTTATGTAGCTGGTACATCAATGATGTGTATGTAGTTACTTCCTGAGACTGTTTATGTAGCTGGTACATCAATGATGTGTATGTAGTTACTTCCTGAGGCTGTTTATGTAGCTGGTACATTAATGATGTGTATGTAGTTACTTCCTGAGGCTGTGTTTGTAGCTGGTACATCAATGATGTGTATGTAGTTACTTCCTGAGGCTGTGTTTGTAGCTGGTACATCAATGATGTGTATGTAGTTACTTCCTGAGGCTGTTTATGTAGCTGGTACATCAATGATGTGTATGTAGTTACTTCCTGAGGCTGTTTATGTAGCTGGTACATCAATGATGTGTCTGTAGTTACTTCCTGAGGCTGTTTATGTAGCTGGTACATCAATGATGTGTATGTAGTTACTTCCTGTGGCTGTTTATGTAGCTGGTACATCAATGATGTGTATGTAGTTACTTCCTGAGGCTGTTTATGTAGCTGGTACATCGATGATGTGTATGTAGTTACTTCCTGAGGCTGTTTATGCAGCTGGTACATTAATGATGTGTATGTAGTTACTTCCTGAGGCTGTGTTTGTAGCTGGTACATCAATGATGTGTATGTAGTTACTTCCTGAGGCCGTTTATGTAGCGGGTACATTAATGATGTGTATGTAGTTACTTCCTGAGGCTGTTTATGTAGCTGGTACATTAATGATGTGTATGTAGTTACTTCCTGAGGCTGTGTTTGTAGCTGGTACATCAATGATGTGTATGTAGTTACTTCCTGAGGCTGTTTCTGTAGCTGGTACATCAATGATGTGTATGTAGTTACTTCCTGAGGCTGTGTTTGTAGCTTGTACATCAATGATGTGTATGTAGTTACTTCCTGAGGCTGTGTTTGTAGCTGGTACATCAATGATGTGTATGTAGTTACTTCCTGAGGCTGTTTATGTAGCTGGTACATCAATGATGTGTATGTAGTTACTTCCTGAGGCTGTGTTTGTAGCTGGTACATCAATGATGTGTTTGTAGTTACTTCCTGAGGCTGTGTTTGTAGCTGGTACATCAATGATGTGTATGTAGTTACTTCCTGAGGCTGTTTATGTAGCTGGTACATCAATGATGTGTATGTAGTTACTTCCTGAGGCTGTGTTTGTAGCTGGTACATCAATGATGTGTTTGTAGTTACTTCCTGAGGCTGTGTTTGTATCTGGTACATCAATGATGTGTATGTAGTTACTTCCTGAGGCTGTTTATGTAGCTGGTACATCAATGATGTGTATGTAGTTACTTCCTGAGGCTGTGTTTGTAGCTGGTACATCAATGATGTGTATGTAGTTACTTCCTGAGGCTGTGTTTGTAGCTGGTACATCAATGATGTGTTTGTAGTTACTTCCTGAGGCTGTTTATGTAGCTGGTACATTAATGATGTGTATGTAGTTACTTCCTGAGGCTGTTTATGTAGCTGGTACATTAATGATGTGTATGTAGTTACTTCCTGAGGCTGTTTATGTAGCTGGTACATTAATGATGTGTATGTAGTTACTTCCGGAGGCTGTGTTTGTAGCTGGTACATCAATGATGTGTATGTAGTTACTTCCTGAGGCTGTTTATGTAGCTGGTACATCAATGATGTGTATGTAGTTACTTCCTGTGGCTGTTTATGTAGCTGGTACATCAATGATGTGTATGTAGTTACTTCCTGAGGCTGTTTATGTAGCTGGTACATCAATGATGTGTATGTAGTTACTTCCTGTGGCTGTTTATGTAGCTGGTACATCAATGATGTCTATGTAGTTACTTCCTGAGGCTCTTTATGTAGCTGGTACATCAATGATGTGTCTGTAGTTACTTCCTGAGGCTGTTTATATAGCTGGTACATCAATGATGTGTATGTAGTTACTTCCTGAGGCTGTGTTTGTAACTGGTACATCAATGATGTGTACGTAGTTACTTCCTGAGTCTGTTTATGTAGCTGGGACATCAATGATGTGTATGTAGTTACTTCCTGAGGCTGTTTATGTAGCTGGTACATCAATGATGTGTATGTAGTTACTTCCTGAGGCTGTGTTTGTAGCTGGTACATCAATGATGTGTATGTAGTTACTTCCTGTGGCTGTTTATGTAGCTGGTACATCAATGATGTGTATGTAGTTACTTCCTGAGGCTGTGTTTGTAGCTGGTACATCAATGATGTGTATGTAGTTACTTCCTGAGGCTGTTTATGTCGCGGGTACATCAATGATGTGTATGTAGTTACTTCCTGAGGCTGTTTATGTAGCTGGTACATCAATGATGTGTATGTAGTTACTTCCTGAGGCTGTTTATGTCGCGGGTACATCAATGATGTGTATGTAGTTACTTCCTGAGGCTGTTTATGTAGCTGGTACATCAATGATGTGTATGTAGTTACTTCCTGAGGCTGTTTATGTCGCGGGTACATCAATGATGTGTAGGTAGTTACTTCCTGAGGCTGTTTATGCAGCTGGTACATCAATGATGTGTATGTAGTTACTTCCTGAGGCTGTTTATGTCGCGGGTACATCAATGATGTGTATGTAGTTACTTCCTGAGGCTGTTTATGTAGCTGGTACATCAATGATGTGTATGTAGTTACTTCCTCAGGCTGTTTATGTCGCGGGTACATCAATGATGTGTATGTAGTTACTTCCTGAGGCTGTTTATGTAGCTGGTACATCAATGATGTGTATGTAGTTACTTCGTGTGGCTGTTTATGTAGCTGGTACATCAATGATGTGTATGTAGTTACTTCCTGAGACTGTTTATGTAGCTGGTACATCAATGATGTGTATGTAGTTACTTCCTGAGGCTGTTTATGTAGCTGGTACATTAATGATGTGTATGTAGTTACTTCCTGAGGCTGTGTTTGTAGCTGGTACATCAATGATGTGTATGTAGTTACTTCCTGAGGCTGTGTTTGTAGCTGGTACATAATGATGTGTATGTAGTTACTTCCTGAGGCTGTTTATGTAGCTGGTACATCAATGATGTGTATGTAGTTACTTCCTGAGGCTGTTTATGTAGCTGGTACATCAATGATGTGTATGTAGTTACTTCCTGAGGCTGTTTATGTAGCTGGTACATCAATGATGTGTATGTAGTTACTTCCTGTGGCTGTTTATGTAGCTGGTACATCAATGATGTGTATGTAGTTAATTCCTGAGGCTGTTTATGTAGCTGGTACATCAATGATGTGTATGTAGTTACTTCCTGAGGCTGTTTATGCAGCTGGTACATTAATGATGTGTATGTAGTTACTTCCTGAGGCTGTGTTTGTAGCTGGTACATCAATGATGTGTATGTAGTTACTTCCTGAGGCCGTTTATGTAGCGGGTACATTAATGATGTGTATGTAGTTACTTCCTGAGGCTGTTTATGTAGCTGGTACATTAATGATGTGTATGTAGTTACTTCCTGAGGCTGTGTTTGTAGCTGGTACATCAATGATGTGTATGTAGTTACTTCCTGAGGCTGTTTCTGTAGCTGGTACATCAATGATGTGTATGTAGTTACTTCCTGAGGCTATGTTTGTAGCTTGTACATCAATGATGTGTATGTAGTTACTTCCTGAGGCTGTGTTTGTAGCTGGTACATCAATGATGTGTATGTAGTTACTTCCTGAGGCTGTTTATGTAGCTGGTACATCAATGATGTGTATGTAGTTACTTCCTGAGGCTGTGTTTGTAGCTGGTACATCAATGATGTGTTTGTAATTACTTCCTGAGGCTGTGTTTGTAGCTGGTACATCAATGATGTGTATGTAGTTACTTCCTGAGGCTGTTTATGTAGCTGGTACATCAATGATGTGTATGTAGTTCCTTCCTGAGGCTGTGTTTGTAGCTGGTACATCAATGATGTGTTTGTAGTTACTTCCTGAGGCTGTGTTTGTATCTGGTACATCAATGATGTGTATGTAGTTACTTCCTGAGGCTGTTTATGTAGCTGGTACATCAATGATGTGTATGTAGTTACTTCCTGAGGCTGTGTTTGTAGCTGGTACATCAATGATGTGTATGTAGTTACTTCCTGAGGCTGTGTTTGTAGCTGGTACATCAATGATGTGTTTGTAGTTACTTCCTGAGGCTGTTTATGTAGCTGGTACATTAATGATGTGTATGTAGTTACTTCCTGAGGCTGTTTATGTAGCTGGTACATTAATGATGTGTATGTAGTTACTTCCTGAGGCTGTTTATGTAGCTGGTACATTAATGATGTGTATGTAGTTACTTCCTGAGGCTGTGTTTGTAGCTGGTACATCAATGATGTGTATGTAGTTACTTCCTGAGGCTGTTTCTGTAGCTGGTACATCAATGATGTGTATGTAGTTACTTCCTGAGGCTGTGTTTGTAGCTTGTACATCAATGATGTGTATGTAGTTACTTCCTGAGGCTGTGTTTGTAGCTGGTACATCAATGATGTGTATGTAGTTACTTCCTGAGGCTGTTTATGTAGCTGGTACATCAATGATGTGTATGTAGTTACTTCCTGAGGCTGTGTTTGTAGCTGGTACATCAATGATGTGTTTGTAGTTACTTCCTGAGGCTGTGTTTGTAGCTGGTACATCAATGATGTGTTTGTAGTTACTTCCTGAGGCTGTTTATGTAGCTGGTACATCAATGATGTGTATGTAGTTACTTCCTGAGGCTGTTTATGTAGCTGGTACATCAATGATGTGTATGTAGTTACTTCCTGTGGCTGTTTATGTAGCTGGTACATCAATGATGTGTATGTAGTTACTTCCTGAGGCTGTTTATGTAGCTGGTACATCAATGATGTGTATGTAGTTACTTCCTGAGGCTGTTTATGCAGCTGGTACATTAATGATGTGTATGTAGTTACTTCCTGAGGCTGTGTTTGTAGCTGGTACATCAATGATGTGTATGTAGTTACTTCCTGAGGCCGTTTATGTAGCGGGTACATTAATGATGTGTATGTAGTTACTTCCTGAGGCTGTTTATGTAGCTGGTACATTAATGATGTGTATGTAGTTACTTCCTGAGGCTGTGTTTGTCGCTGGTACATCAATGATGTGTATGTAGTTACTTCCTGAGGCTGTTTCTGTAGCTGGTACATCAATGATGTGTATGTAGTTACTTCCTGAGGCTGTGTTTGTAGCTTGTACATCAATGATGTGTATGTAGTTACTTCCTGAGGCTGTGTTTGTAGCTGGTACATCAATGATGTGTATGTAGTTACTTCCTGAGGCTGTTTATGTAGCTGGTAAATCAATGATGTGTATGTAGTTACTTCCTGAGGCTGTGTTTGTAGCTGGTACATCAATGATGTGTTTGTAGTTACTTCCTGAGGCTGTGTTTGTAGCTGGAACATCAATGATATGTATGTAGTTACTTCCTGAGGCTGTTTATGTAGCTGGTACATCAATGATGTGTATGTAGTTACTTCCTGAGGCTGTGTTTGTAGCTGGTACATCAATGATGTGTTTGTAGTTACTTCCTGAGGCTGTGTTTGTATCTGGTACATCAATGATGTGTATGTAGTTACTTCCTGAGGCTGTTTATGTAGCTGGTACATCAATGATGTGTATGTAGTTACTTCCTGAGGCTGTGTTTGTAGCTGGTACATCAATGATGTCTATGTAGTTACTTCCTGATGCTGTGTTTGTAGCTGGTACATCAATGATGTGTTTGTAGTTACTTCCTGAGGCTGTTTATGTAGCTGGTACATTAATGATGTGTATGTAGTTACTTCCTGAGGCCGTTTATGTAGCTGGTACATTAATGATGTGTATGTAGTTACTTCCTGAGGCTGTTTATGTAGCTGGTACATTAATGATGTGTATGTAGTTACTTCCTGAGGCTATGTTTGTAGCTGGTACATCAATGATGTGTATGTAGTTACTTCCTGAGGCTGTTTCTGTAGCTGGTACATCAATGATGTGTATGTAGTTACTTCCTGAGGCTGTGTTTGTAGCTTGTACATCAATGATGTGTATGTAGTTACTTCCTGAGGCTGTGTTTGTAGCTGGTACATCAATGATGTGTATGTAGTTACTTCCTGAGGCTGTTTATGTAGCTGGTACATCAATGATGTGTATGTAGTTACTTCCTGAGGCTGTGTTTGTAGCTGGTACATCAATGATGTGTTTGTAGTTACTTCCTGAGGCTGTGTTTGTAGCTGGTACATCAATGATGTGTATGTAGTTACTTCCTGAGGCTGTTTATGTAGCTGGTACATCAATGATGTGTATGTAGTTACTTCCTGAGGCTGTGTTTGTAGCTGGTACATCAATGATGTGTTTGTAGTTACTTCCTGAGGCTGTGTTTGTATCTGGTACATCAATGATGTGTATGTAGTTACTTCCTGAGGCTGTTTATGTAGCTGGTACATCAATGATGTGTATGTAGTTACTTCCTGAGGCTGTGTTTGTAGATGGTACATCAATGATGTGTATGTAGTTACTTCCTGAGGCTGTGTTTGTAGCTGGTACATCAATGATGTGTTTGTAGTTACTTCCTGAGGCTGTTTATGTAGCTGGTACATTAATGATGTGTATGTAGTTACTTCCTGAGGCTGTTTATGTAGCTGGTACATTAATGATGTGTATGTAGTTACTTCCTGAGGCTGTGTTTGTAGCTGGTACATTAATGATGTGTATGTAGTTACTTCCTGAGGCTGTTTATGTAGCTGGTACATTAATGATGTGTATGTAGTTACTTCCTGAGGCTGTTTATGTAGCTGGTACATTAATGATGTGTATGTAGTTACTTCCTGAGGCTGTGTTTGTAGCTGGTACATCAATGATGTGTATGTAGTTACTTCCTGAGACTGTTTATGTAGCTGGTACATCGATGATGTGTATGTAGTTACTTCCTGAGGCTGTTTATGTAGCTGGTACATCAATGATGTGTTTGTAGTTACTTCCTGAGGCTGTTTATGTAGCTGGTACATCAATGATGTGTATGTAGTTACTTCCTGAGGCTGTTTATGTAGCTGGTACATCAATGATGTGTTTGTAGTTACTTCCTGAGGCTGTTTATGTAGCTGGTACATCAATGATGTGTTTGTAGTTACTTCCTGAGGCTGTTTATGTCGCTGGTACATCAATGATGTGTATGTAGTTACTTCCTGAGGCTGTGTTTGTAGCTGGTACATCAATGATGTGTTTGTAGTTACTTCCTGAGACTGTTTATGTAGCTGGTACATCAATGATGTGTTTGTAGTTACTTCCTGAGGCTGTTTATGTAGCTGGTACATTAATGATGTGTATGTAGTTACTTCCTGAGGATGTTTATGTAGCTGGTACATTAATGATGTGTATGTAGTTACTTCCTGAGGCTGTTTATGTAGCTGGTACATTAATGATGTGTATGTAGTTACTTCCTGAGGCTGTGTTTGTAGCTGGTACATCAATGATGTGTATGTAGTTACTTCCTGAGGCTGTTTATGTAGCTGGTACATTAATGATGTGTATGTAGTTACTTCCTGAGGCTGTTTATGTAGCTGGTACATCAATGATGTGTTTGTAGTTACTTCCTGAGGCTGTATATGTAGCTGGTACATTAATGATGTGTATGTAGTTACTTCCTGAGGATGTTTATGTAGCTGGTACATTAATGATGTGTATGTAGTTACTTCCTGAGGATGTTTATGTAGCTGGTACATCAATGATGTGTTTGTAGTTACTTCCTGAGGCTGTTTATGTAGCTGGTACATCAATGATGTGTTTGTAGTTACTTCCTGAGGCTGTTTATGTCGCTGGTACATCAATGATGTGTATGTAGTTACTTCCTGAGGCTGTGTTTGTAGCTGGTACATCAATGATGTGTTTGTAGTTACTTCCTGAGACTGTTTATGTAGCTGGTACATCAATGATGTGTTTGTAGTTACTTCCTGAGGCTGTTTATGTAGCTGGTACATTAATGATGTGTATGTAGTTACTTCCTGAGGATGTTTATGTAGCTGGTACATTAATGATGTGTATGTAGTTACTTCCTGAGGCTGTTTATGTAGCTGGTACATTAATGATGTGTATGTAGTTACTTCCTGAGGCTGTGTTTGTAGCTGGTACATCAATGATGTGTATGTAGTTACTTCCTGAGGCTGTTTATGTAGCTGGTACATTAATGATGTGTATGTAGTTACTTCCTGAGGCTGTTTATGTAGCTGGTACATCAATGATGTGTTTGTAGTTACTTCCTGAGGCTGTTTATGTAGCTGGTACATTAATGATGTGTATGTAGTTACTTCCTGAGGATGTTTATGTAGCTGGTACATTAATGATGTGTATGTAGTTACTTCCTGAGGATGTTTATGTAGCTGGTACATCAATGATGTGTTTGTAGTTACTTCCTGAGGCTGTTTATGTAGCTGGTACATCAATGATGTGTATGTAGTTACTTCCTGAGGCTGTTTATGTAGCTGGTACATCAATGATGTGTTTGTAGTTACTTCCTGAGGCTGTTTATGTAGCTGGTACATCAATGATGTGTATGTAGTTACTTCCTGTGGCTGTTTATGTAGCTGGTACATCAATGATGTGTATGTAGTTACTTCCCGAGGCTGTTTATGTCGCTGGTACATCAATGATGTGTATGTAGTTACTTCCTGAGGCTGTTTATGTAGCTGGTACATCAATGATGTGTATGTAGTTACTTCCTGTGGCTGTTTATGTAGCTGGTACATCAATGATGTGTATGTAGTTACTTCCTGAGGCTGTTTATGTAGCTGGTACATCAATGATGTGTATGGAGTTACTTCCTGAGGCTGTTTATGTAGCTGGTACATCAATGATGTGTATGTAGCTACTTCCTGAGACTGTTTATGTAGCTGGTACATCAATGATGTGTATGTAGTTACTTCCTGAGGCTGTGTTTGTAGCTGGTACATCAATGATGTGTATGGAGTTACTTCCTGTGGCTGTTTATGTAGCTGGTACATCAATAATGTGTATGTAGTTACTTCCTGAGGCTGTTTATGTAGCTGGTACATCAATGATGTGTATGTAGTTACTTCCTGAGACTGTTTATGTAGCTGGTACATCAATGATGTGTATGTAGTTACTTCCTGAGGCTGTGTTTGTTGCTGGTACATCAATGATGTGTATGTAGTTACTTCCTGTGGCTGTTTATGTAGCTGGTACATCAATGATGTGTTTGTAGTTACTTCCTGAGGCTGTTTATGTAGCTGGTACATCAATGATGTGTATGTAGTTACTTCCTGTGGCTGTTTATGTAGCTGGTACATCAATGATGTGTATGTAGTTACTTCCTGAGGCTGTTTATGTAGCTGGTACATCAATGATGTGTATGTAGTTACTTCCTGAGGCTGTTTATGTAGCTGGTACATCAATGATGTGTATGTAGTTACTTCCTGTGGCTGTTTATGTAGCTGGTACATCAATGATGTGTATGTAGTTACTTCCTGAGGCTGTTTATGTAGCTGGTACATCAATGATGTGTATGTAGTTACTTCCTGAGACTGTTTATGTAGCTGGTACATCAATGATGTGTATGTAGTTACTTCCTGAGGCTGTGTTTGTAGCTGGTACATCAATGATGTGTATGTAGTTACTTCCTGAGGCTGTTTATATAGCTGGTACATCAATGATGTGTATGTAGTTACTTCCTGTGGCTGTTTATATAGCTGGTACATCAATGATGTGTATGTAGTTACTTCCTGAGGCTGTTTATGTCGCTGGTACATCAATGATGTGTATGTAGTTACTTCCTGAGGCTGTGTTTGTAGCTGGTACATCAATGATGTGTATGTAGTTACTTCCTGAGGCTGTTTATATAGCTGGTACATCAATGATGTGTATGTAGTTACTTCCTGTGGCTGTTTATGTAGCTGGTACATCAATGATGTGTATGTAGTTACTTCCTGAGGCTGTTTATGTCGCTGGTACATCAATGATGTGTATGTAGTTACTTCCTGAGGCTGTTTATGTAGCTGGTACATCAATGATGTGTATGTAGTTACTTCCTGTGGCTGTTTATGTAGCTGGTACATCAATGATGTGTATGTAGTTACTTCCTGAGGCTGTTTATGTAGCTGGTACATCAATGATGTGTATGGAGTTACTTCCTGAGGCTGTTTATGTAGCTGGTACATCAATGATGTGTATGTAGTTACTTCCTGAGACTGTTTATGTAGCTGGTACATCAATGATGTGTATGTAGTTACTTCCTGAGGCTGTGTTTGTAGCTGGTACATCAATGATGTGTATGGAGTTACTTCCTGTGGCTGTTTATGTAGCTGGTACATCAATAATGTGTATGTAGTTACTTCCTGAGGCTGTTTATGTAGCTGGTACATCAATGATGTGTATGTAGTTACTTCCTGAGGCTGTGTTTGTAGCTGGTACATCAATGATGTGTATGTAGTTACTTCCTGAGACTGTTTATGTAGCTGGTACATCAATGATGTGTATGTAGTTACTTCCTGAGGCTGTGTTTGTAGCTGGTACATCAATGATGTGTATGTAGTTACTTCCTGAGACTGTTTATGTAGCTGGTACATCAATGATGTGTATGTAGTTACTTCCTGAGGCTGTGTTTGTTGCTGGTACATCAATGATGTGTATGTAGTTACTTCCTGTGGCTGTTTATGTAGCTGGTACATCAATGATGTGTTTGTAGTTACTTCCTGAGGCTGTTTATGTAGCTGGTACATTAATGATGTGTATGTAGTTACTTCCTGAGGCTGTTTATGTAGCTGGTACATTAATGATGTGTATGTAGTTACTTCCTGAGGCTGTGTTTGTAGCTGGTACATTAATGATGTGTATGTAGTTACTTCCTGAGGCTGTTTATGTAGCTGGTACATTAATGATGTGTATGTAGTTACTTCCTGAGGCTGTTTATGTAGCTGGTACATTAATGATGTGTATGTAGTTACTTCCTGAGGCTGTGTTTGTAGCTGGTACATCAATGATGTGTATGTAGTTACTTCCTGAGACTGTTTATGTAGCTGGTACATCGATGATGTGTATGTAGTTACTTCCTGAGGCTGTTTATGTAGCTGGTACATCAATGATGTGTTTGTAGTTACTTCCTGAGGCTGTTTATGTAGCTGGTACATCAATGATGTGTATGTAGTTACTTCCTGAGGCTGTTTATGTAGCTGGTACATCAATGATGTGTTTGTAGTTACTTCCTGAGGCTGTTTATGTAGCTGGTACATCAATGATGTGTTTGTAGTTACTTCCTGAGGCTGTTTATGTCGCTGGTACATCAATGATGTGTATGTAGTTACTTCCTGAGGCTGTGTTTGTAGCTGGTACATCAATGATGTGTTTGTAGTTACTTCCTGAGACTGTTTATGTAGCTGGTACATCAATGATGTGTTTGTAGTTACTTCCTGAGGCTGTTTATGTAGCTGGTACATTAATGATGTGTATGTAGTTACTTCCTGAGGATGTTTATGTAGCTGGTACATTAATGATGTGTATGTAGTTACTTCCTGAGGCTGTTTATGTAGCTGGTACATTAATGATGTGTATGTAGTTACTTCCTGAGGCTGTGTTTGTAGCTGGTACATCAATGATGTGTATGTAGTTACTTCCTGAGGCTGTTTATGTAGCTGGTACATTAATGATGTGTATGTAGTTACTTCCTGAGGCTGTTTATGTAGCTGGTACATCAATGATGTGTTTGTAGTTACTTCCTGAGGCTGTATATGTAGCTGGTACATTAATGATGTGTATGTAGTTACTTCCTGAGGATGTTTATGTAGCTGGTACATTAATGATGTGTATGTAGTTACTTCCTGAGGATGTTTATGTAGCTGGTACATCAATGATGTGTTTGTAGTTACTTCCTGAGGCTGTTTATGTAGCTGGTACATCAATGATGTGTTTGTAGTTACTTCCTGAGGCTGTTTATGTCGCTGGTACATCAATGATGTGTATGTAGTTACTTCCTGAGGCTGTGTTTGTAGCTGGTACATCAATGATGTGTTTGTAGTTACTTCCTGAGACTGTTTATGTAGCTGGTACATCAATGATGTGTTTGTAGTTACTTCCTGAGGCTGTTTATGTAGCTGGTACATTAATGATGTGTATGTAGTTACTTCCTGAGGATGTTTATGTAGCTGGTACATTAATGATGTGTATGTAGTTACTTCCTGAGGCTGTTTATGTAGCTGGTACATTAATGATGTGTATGTAGTTACTTCCTGAGGCTGTGTTTGTAGCTGGTACATCAATGATGTGTATGTAGTTACTTCCTGAGGCTGTTTATGTAGCTGGTACATTAATGATGTGTATGTAGTTACTTCCTGAGGCTGTTTATGTAGCTGGTACATCAATGATGTGTTTGTAGTTACTTCCTGAGGCTGTTTATGTAGCTGGTACATTAATGATGTGTATGTAGTTACTTCCTGAGGATGTTTATGTAGCTGGTACATTAATGATGTGTATGTAGTTACTTCCTGAGGATGTTTATGTAGCTGGTACATCAATGATGTGTTTGTAGTTACTTCCTGAGGCTGTTTATGTAGCTGGTACATCAATGATGTGTATGTAGTTACTTCCTGAGGCTGTTTATGTAGCTGGTACATCAATGATGTGTTTGTAGTTACTTCCTGAGGCTGTTTATGTAGCTGGTACATCAATGATGTGTATGTAGTTACTTCCTGTGGCTGTTTATGTAGCTGGTACATCAATGATGTGTATGTAGTTACTTCCCGAGGCTGTTTATGTCGCTGGTACATCAATGATGTGTATGTAGTTACTTCCTGAGGCTGTTTATGTAGCTGGTACATCAATGATGTGTATGTAGTTACTTCCTGTGGCTGTTTATGTAGCTGGTACATCAATGATGTGTATGTAGTTACTTCCTGAGGCTGTTTATGTAGCTGGTACATCAATGATGTGTATGGAGTTACTTCCTGAGGCTGTTTATGTAGCTGGTACATCAATGATGTGTATGTAGCTACTTCCTGAGACTGTTTATGTAGCTGGTACATCAATGATGTGTATGTAGTTACTTCCTGAGGCTGTGTTTGTAGCTGGTACATCAATGATGTGTATGGAGTTACTTCCTGTGGCTGTTTATGTAGCTGGTACATCAATAATGTGTATGTAGTTACTTCCTGAGGCTGTTTATGTAGCTGGTACATCAATGATGTGTATGTAGTTACTTCCTGAGACTGTTTATGTAGCTGGTACATCAATGATGTGTATGTAGTTACTTCCTGAGGCTGTGTTTGTTGCTGGTACATCAATGATGTGTATGTAGTTACTTCCTGTGGCTGTTTATGTAGCTGGTACATCAATGATGTGTTTGTAGTTACTTCCTGAGGCTGTTTATGTAGCTGGTACATCAATGATGTGTATGTAGTTACTTCCTGTGGCTGTTTATGTAGCTGGTACATCAATGATGTGTATGTAGTTACTTCCTGAGGCTGTTTATGTAGCTGGTACATCAATGATGTGTATGTAGTTACTTCCTGAGGCTGTTTATGTAGCTGGTACATCAATGATGTGTATGTAGTTACTTCCTGTGGCTGTTTATGTAGCTGGTACATCAATGATGTGTATGTAGTTACTTCCTGAGGCTGTTTATGTAGCTGGTACATCAATGATGTGTATGTAGTTACTTCCTGAGACTGTTTATGTAGCTGGTACATCAATGATGTGTATGTAGTTACTTCCTGAGGCTGTGTTTGTAGCTGGTACATCAATGATGTGTATGTAGTTACTTCCTGAGGCTGTTTATATAGCTGGTACATCAATGATGTGTATGTAGTTACTTCCTGTGGCTGTTTATATAGCTGGTACATCAATGATGTGTATGTAGTTACTTCCTGAGGCTGTTTATGTCGCTGGTACATCAATGATGTGTATGTAGTTACTTCCTGAGGCTGTGTTTGTAGCTGGTACATCAATGATGTGTATGTAGTTACTTCCTGAGGCTGTTTATATAGCTGGTACATCAATGATGTGTATGTAGTTACTTCCTGTGGCTGTTTATGTAGCTGGTACATCAATGATGTGTATGTAGTTACTTCCTGAGGCTGTTTATGTCGCTGGTACATCAATGATGTGTATGTAGTTACTTCCTGAGGCTGTTTATGTAGCTGGTACATCAATGATGTGTATGTAGTTACTTCCTGTGGCTGTTTATGTAGCTGGTACATCAATGATGTGTATGTAGTTACTTCCTGAGGCTGTTTATGTAGCTGGTACATCAATGATGTGTATGGAGTTACTTCCTGAGGCTGTTTATGTAGCTGGTACATCAATGATGTGTATGTAGTTACTTCCTGAGACTGTTTATGTAGCTGGTACATCAATGATGTGTATGTAGTTACTTCCTGAGGCTGTGTTTGTAGCTGGTACATCAATGATGTGTATGGAGTTACTTCCTGTGGCTGTTTATGTAGCTGGTACATCAATAATGTGTATGTAGTTACTTCCTGAGGCTGTTTATGTAGCTGGTACATCAATGATGTGTATGTAGTTACTTCCTGAGGCTGTGTTTGTAGCTGGTACATCAATGATGTGTATGTAGTTACTTCCTGAGACTGTTTATGTAGCTGGTACATCAATGATGTGTATGTAGTTACTTCCTGAGGCTGTGTTTGTAGCTGGTACATCAATGATGTGTATGTAGTTTCTTCCTGAGACTGTTTATGTAGCTGGTACATCAATGATGTGTATGTAGTTACTTCCTGAGGCTGTGTTTGTTGCTGGTACATCAATGATGTGTATGTAGTTACTTCCTGTGGCTGTTTATGTAGCTGGTACATCAATGATGTGTTTGTAGTTACTTCCTGAGGCTGTTTATGGAGCTGGTACATCAATGATGTGTATGTAGTTACTTCCTGTGGCTGTTTATGTAGCTGGTACATCAATGATGTGTATGTAGTTACTTCCTGAGGCTGTTTATGTAGCTGGTACATCAATGATGTGTATGTAGTTACTTCCTGAGGCTGTTTATGTAGCTGGTACATCAATGATGTGTATGTAGTTACTTCCTGAGGCTGTTTATGTAGCTGGTACATCAATGATGTGTATGTAGTTACTTCCTGAGGCTGTTTATGTAGCTGGTACATCAATGATGTGTATGTAGTTACTTCCTGAGGCTGTTTATGTAGCTGGTACATCAATGATGTGTATGTAGTTACTTCCTGTGGCTGTTTATGTAGCTGGTACATCAATGATGTGTATGTAGTTACTTCCTGAGGCTGTTTATGTAGCTGGTACATCAATGATGTGTATGTAGTTACTTCCTGAGACTGTTTATGTAGCTGGTACATCAATGATGTGTATGTAGTTACTTCCTGAGGCTGTGTTTGTAGCTGGTACATCAATGATGTGTATGTAGTTACTTCCTGAGGCTGTTTATATAGCTGGTACATCAATGATGTGTATGTAGTTACTTCCTGTGACTGTTTATATAGCTGGTACATCAATGATGTGTTTGTAGTTACTTCCTGTGGCTGTTTATGTAGCTGGTACATCAATGATGTGTATGGAGTTACTTCCTGAGGCTGTTTATGTAGCTGGTACATCAATGATGTGTACGTAGTTACTTCCTGTGGCTGTTTATATAGCTGGTACATCAATGATGTGTTTGTAGTTACTTCCTGAGGCTTTTTTTTAGCTGGTACATCAATGATGTGTATGGAGTTACTTCCTGAGGCTGTTTATGTAGCTGGTACATCAATGATGTGTATGTAGTTACTTCCTGAAGCTTTTTATGTAGCTGGTACATCAATGATGTGTATGTAGTTACTTCCTGAGGCTGTTTATGTAGCTGGTACATCAATGATGTGTATGGAGTTACTTCCTGAGGCTGTTTATGTAGCTGGTACATCAATGATGTGTATGTAGTTACTTCCTGAGGCTGTTTATATAGCTGGTATATCAATGATGTGTATGTAGTTACTTCCTGTGGCTGTTTATGTAGCTGGTACATCAATGATGTGTCTGTAGTTACTTCCTGAGGCTGTTTATGTAGCTGGTACATCAATGATGTGTATGGAGTTACTTCCTGAGGCTGTTTATGTAGCTGGTACATCAATGATGTGTATGTAGTTACTTCCTGAGACTGTTTATGTAGCTGGTACATCAATGATGTGTTTGTAGTTACTTCCTGAGACTGTTTATGTAGCTGGTACATCAATGATGTGTTTGTAGTTACTTCCTGAGGCTGTTTATGTAGCTGGTACATTAATGATGTGTATGTAGTTACTTCCTGAGGATGTTTATGTAGCTGGTACATTAATGATGTGTATGTAGTTACTTCCTGAGGCTGTTTATGTAGCTGGTACATTAATGATGTGTATGTAGTTACTTCCTGAGGCTGTGTTTGTAGCTGGTACATCAATGATGTGTATGTAGTTACTTCCTGAGGCTGTTTATGTAGCTGGTACATTAATGATGTGTATGTAGTTACTTCCTGAGGCTGTTTATGTAGCTGGTACATCAATGATGTGTTTGTAGTTACTTCCTGAGGCTGTTTATGTAGCTGGTACATTAATGATGTGTATGTAGTTACTTCCTGAGGATGTTTATGTAGCTGGTACATTAATGATGTGTATGTAGTTACTTCCTGAGGATGTTTATGTAGCTGGTACATCAATGATGTGTTTGTAGTTACTTCCTGAGGCTGTTTATGTAGCTGGTACATCAATGATGTGTATGTAGTTACTTCCTGAGGCTGTTTATGTAGCTGGTACATCAATGATGTGTTTGTAGTTACTTCCTGAGGCTGTTTATGTAGCTGGTACATCAATGATGTGTATGTAGTTACTTCCTGTGGCTGTTTATGTAGCTGGTACATCAATGATGTGTATGTAGTTACTTCCCGAGGCTGTTTATGTCGCTGGTACATCAATGATGTGTATGTAGTTACTTCCTGAGGCTGTTTATGTAGCTGGTACATCAATGATGTGTATGTAGTTACTTCCTGTGGCTGTTTATGTAGCTGGTACATCAATGATGTGTATGTAGTTACTTCCTGAGGCTGTTTATGTAGCTGGTACATCAATGATGTGTATGGAGTTACTTCCTGAGGCTGTTTATGTAGCTGGTACATCAATGATGTGTATGTAGCTTCTTCCTGAGACTGTTTATGTAGCTGGTACATCAATGATGTGTATGTAGTTACTTCCTGAGGCTGTGTTTGTAGCTGGTACATCAATGATGTGTATGGAGTTACTTCCTGTGGCTGTTTATGTAGCTGGTACATCAATAATGTGTATGTAGTTACTTCCTGAGGCTGTTTATGTAGCTGGTACATCAATGATGTGTATGTAGTTACTTCCTGAGACTGTTTATGTAGCTGGTACATCAATGATGTGTATGTAGTTACTTCCTGAGGCTGTGTTTGTTGCTGGTACATCAATGATGTGTATGTAGTTACTTCCTGTGGCTGTTTATGTAGCTGGTACATCAATGATGTGTTTGTAGTTACTTCCTGAGGCTGTTTATGTAGCTGGTACATCAATGATGTGTATGTAGTTACTTCCTGTGGCTGTTTATGTAGCTGGTACATCAATGATGTGTATGTAGTTACTTCCTGAGGCTGTTTATGTAGCTGGTACATCAATGATGTGTATGTAGTTACTTCCTGAGGCTGTTTATGTAGCTGGTACATCAATGATGTGTATGTAGTTACTTCCTGTGGCTGTTTATGTAGCTGGTACATCAATGATGTGTATGTAGTTACTTCCTGAGGCTGTTTATGTAGCTGGTACATCAATGATGTGTATGTAGTTACTTCCTGAGACTGTTTATGTAGCTGGTACATCAATGATGTGTATGTAGTTACTTCCTGAGGCTGTGTTTGTAGCTGGTACATCAATGATGTGTATGTAGTTACTTCCTGAGGCTGTTTATATAGCTGGTACATCAATGATGTGTATGTAGTTACTTCCTGTGGCTGTTTATATAGCTGGTACATCAATGATGTGTATGTAGTTACTTCCTGAGGCTGTTTATGTCGCTGGTACATCAATGATGTGTATGTAGTTACTTCCTGAGGCTGTGTTTGTAGCTGGTACATCAATGATGTGTATGGAGTTACTTCCTGAGGCTGTTTATGTAGCTGGTACATCAATGATGTGTATGTAGCTTCTTCCTGAGACTGTTTATGTAGCTGGTACATCAATGATGTGTATGTAGTTACTTCCTGAGGCTGTGTTTGTAGCTGGTACATCAATGATGTGTATGGAGTTACTTCCTGTGGCTGTTTATGTAGCTGGTACATCAATAATGTGTATGTAGTTACTTCCTGAGGCTGTTTATGTAGCTGGTACATCAATGATGTGTATGTAGTTACTTCCTGAGACTGTTTATGTAGCTGGTACATCAATGATGTGTATGTAGTTACTTCCTGAGGCTGTGTTTGTTGCTGGTACATCAATGATGTGTATGTAGTTACTTCCTGTGGCTGTTTATGTAGCTGGTACATCAATGATGTGTTTGTAGTTACTTCCTGAGGCTGTTTATGTAGCTGGTACATCAATGATGTGTATGTAGTTACTTCCTGTGGCTGTTTATGTAGCTGGTACATCAATGATGTGTATGTAGTTACTTCCTGAGGCTGTTTATGTAGCTGGTACATCAATGATGTGTATGTAGTTACTTCCTGAGGCTGTTTATGTAGCTGGTACATCAATGATGTGTATGTAGTTACTTCCTGTGGCTGTTTATGTAGCTGGTACATCAATGATGTGTATGTAGTTACTTCCTGAGGCTGTTTATGTAGCTGGTACATCAATGATGTGTATGTAGTTACTTCCTGAGACTGTTTATGTAGCTGGTACATCAATGATGTGTATGTAGTTACTTCCTGAGGCTGTGTTTGTAGCTGGTACATCAATGATGTGTATGTAGTTACTTCCTGAGGCTGTTTATATAGCTGGTACATCAATGATGTGTATGTAGTTACTTCCTGTGGCTGTTTATATAGCTGGTACATCAATGATGTGTATGTAGTTACTTCCTGAGGCTGTTTATGTCGCTGGTACATCAATGATGTGTATGTAGTTACTTCCTGAGGCTGTGTTTGTAGCTGGTACATCAATGATGTGTATGTAGTTACTTCCTGAGGCTGTTTATATAGCTGGTACATCAATGATGTGTATGTAGTTACTTCCTGTGGCTGTTTATGTAGCTGGTACATCAATGATGTGTATGTAGTTACTTCCTGAGGCTGTTTATGTCGCTGGTACATCAATGATGTGTATGTAGTTACTTCCTGAGGCTGTTTATGTAGCTGGTACATCAATGATGTGTATGTAGTTACTTCCTGTGGCTGTTTATGTAGCTGGTACATCAATGATGTGTATGTAGTTACTTCCTGAGGCTGTTTATGTAGCTGGTACATCAATGATGTGTATGGAGTTACTTCCTGAGGCTGTTTATGTAGCTGGTACATCAATGATGTGTATGTAGTTACTTCCTGAGACTGTTTATGTAGCTGGTACATCAATGATGTGTATGTAGTTACTTCCTGAGGCTGTGTTTGTAGCTGGTACATCAATGATGTGTATGGAGTTACTTCCTGTGGCTGTTTATGTAGCTGTTACATCAATAATGTGTATGTAGTTACTTCCTGAGGCTGTTTATGTAGCTGGTACATCAATGATGTGTATGTAGTTACTTCCTGAGACTGTTTATGTAGCTGGTACATCAATGATGTGTATGTAGTTACTTCCTGAGGCTGTGTTTGTTGCTGGTACATCAATGATGTGTATGTAGTTACTTCCTGTGGCTGTTTATGTAGCTGGTACATCAATGATGTGTTTGTAGTTACTTCCTGAGGCTGTTTATGTAGCTGGTACATCAATGATGTGTATGTAGTTACTTCCTGAGGCTGTTTATGTAGCTGGTACATCAATGATGTGTATGTAGTTACTTCCTGAGGCTGTTTATGTAGCTGGTACATCAATGATGTGTATGTAGTTACTTCCTGTGGCTGTTTATGTAGCTGGTACATCAATGATGTGTATGTAGTTACTTCCTGAGGCTGTTTATGTAGCTGGTACATCAATGATGTGTATGTAGTTACTTCCTGAGACTGTTTATGTAGCTGGTACATCAATGATGTGTATGTAGTTACTTCCTGAGGCTGTGTTTGTCGCTGGTACATCAATGATGTGTATGTAGTTACTTCCTGAGGCTGTTTATATAGCTGGTACATCAATGATGTGTATGTAGTTACTTCCTGTGACTGTTTATATAGCTGGTACATCAATGATGTGTTTGTAGTTACTTCCTGTGGCTGTTTATGTAGCTGGTACATCAATGATGTGTATGGAGTTACTTCCTGAGGCTGTTTATGTAGCTGGTACATCAATGATGTGTACGTAGTTACTTCCTGTGGCTGTTTATATAGCTGGTACATCAATGATGTGTTTGTAGTTACTTCCTGAGGCTGTTTTTTAGCTGGTACATCAATGATGTGTATGGAGTTACTTCCTGAGGCTGTTTATGTAGCTGGTACATCAATGATGTGTATGTAGTTACTTCCTGAAGCTTTTTATGTAGCTGGTACATCAATGATGTGTATGTAGTTACTTCCTGAGGCTGTTTATGTAGCTGGTACATCAATGATGTGTATGGAGTTACTTCCTGAGGCTGTTTATGTAGCTGGTACATCAATGATGTGTATGTAGTTACTTCCTGAGGCTGTTTATATAGCTGGTATATCAATGATGTGTATGTAGTTACTTCCTGTGGCTGTTTATGTAGCTGGTACATCAATGATGTGTCTGTAGTTACTTCCTGAGGCTTTCTATGTAGCTGGTACATCAATGATGTGTATGGAGTTACTTCCTGAGGCTGTTTATGTAGCTGGTACATCAATGATGTGTATGTAGTTACTTCCTGAGACTGTTTATGTAGCTGGTACATCAATGATGTGTATGTAGTTACTTCCTGAGGCTGTGTTTGTAGCTGGTACATCAATGATGTGTATGTAGTTACTTCCTGAGGCTGTTTATATAGCTGGTACATCAATGATGTGTATGTAGTTACTTCCTGTGGCTGTTTATATAGCTGGTACATCAATGATGTGTTTGTAGTTACTTCCTGTGGCTGTTTATGTAGCTGGTACATCAATGATGTGTATGGAGTTACTTCCTGAGGCTGTTTATGTAGCTGGTACATCAATGATGTGTACATAGTTACTTCCTGTGGCTGTTTATATAGCTGGTACATCAATGATGTGTTTGTAGTTACTTCCTGAGGCTGTTTTTTAGCTGGTACATCAATGATGTGTATGGAGTTACTTCCTGAGGCTGTTTATGTAGCTGGTACATCAATGATGTGTATGTAGTTACTTCCTGTAGCTTTTTATGTTGCTGGTACATCAATGATGTGTATGTAGTTACTTCCTGAGGCTGTTTATGTAGCTGGTACATCAATGATGTGTATGGAGTTACTTCCTGAGGCTGTTTATGTAGCTGGTACATCAATGATGTGTATGTAGTTACTTCCTGAGGCTGTTTATATAGCTGGTATATCAATGATGTGTATGTAGTTACTTCCTGTGGCTGTTTATGTAGCTGGTACATCAATGATGTGTATGTAGTTACTTCCTGAGGCTGTTTATGTAGCTGGTACATCAATGATGTGTATGGAGTTACTTCCTGAGGCTGTTTATATAGCTGGTACATCAATGATGTGTATGTAGTTACTTCCTGTGGCTGTTTATGTAGCTGGTACATCAATGATGTGTATGTAGTTACTTCCTGAGGCTGTTTATGTAGCTGGTACATCAATGATGTGTATGGAGTTACTTCCTGAGGCTGTTTATGTAGCTGGTACATCAATGATGTGTATGTAGTTACTTCCTGTGGCTGTTTATGTAGCTGGTACATCAATGATGTGTATGTAGTTACTTCCTGAGGCTGTTTATGTAGCTGGTACATCAATGATGTGTATGTAGTTACTTCCTGAGGCTGTTTATGTAGCTGGTACATCAATGATGTGTATGGAGTTACTTCCTGAGGCTGTTTATATAGCTGGTACATCAATGATGTGTATGTAGTTACTTCCTGTGGCTGTTTATGTAGCTGGTACATCAATGATGTGTATGTAGTTACTTCCTGAGGCTGTTTATGTAGCTGGTACATCAATGATGTGTATGGAGTTACTTCCTGAGGCTGTTTATGTAGCTGGTACATCAATGATGTGTATGTAGTTACTTCCTGAGGCTGTTTATGTAGCTGGTACATCAATGATGTGTATGTAGTTACTTCCTGAGGCTGTTTATGTAGCTGGTACATCAATGATGTGTATGTAGTTACTTCCTGAGGCTGTTTATATAGCTGGTACATCAATGATGTGTATGTAGTTACTTCCTGAGGCTGTTTATATAGCTGGTACATCAATGATGTGTTTGTAGTTACTTCCTGAGGCTGTTTATGTAGCTGGTACATCAATGATGTGTATGTAGTTACTTCCTGAGGCTGTTTATGTAGCTGGTACATCAATGATGTGTTTGTAGTTACTTCCTGAGGCTGTTTATGCAGCTGGTACATCAATGATGTACCAGCTGCAATGATAACCTCTGCATCACCAACTCGTTCTTTCACACTAAACCCTGTCACCAGGTTTCATGGAGGCACCCAAGATCACGTCGTTGGCACCAGCTAGACCTCATTGTCACAAGGCGAGCCGCCTTAAACAGTGTTCAAATCACACGCAGCTTCCACAGTGCGGACTGCGACACCGACCACTCCCTGGTGTGCAGCAAGGTTAGACTCAGAACAAAGAAGTTGCATCATTCCAAGCAGAAGGGCCACCCACGCATCAACACGAACAGAATTTCTCACCCACAGCTGTTACAAAAATTTCTAAATTCACTTGTAACAGCCCTTCAAAACACTCCCACAGGGGATGCTGAGACCAAGTGGGCCCACATCAGAGACGCCATCTATGAGTCAGCTTTGACCACCTACGGCAAAAGTGCGAAGAGAAATGCAGACTGGTTTCAATCTCATAATGAAGAGCTGGAACCTGTCATAGCCGCTAAGCGCATTGCACTTTTGAACTACAAGAAAGCCCCCAGCGATTTAACATCCGCAGCACTTAAAGCAGCCAGAAGTACTGCACAAAGAACAGCTAGGCGTTGCGCAAACGACTACTGGCAACACCTATGCAGTCATATTCAGCTGGCCTCAGACACCGGAAACATCAGAGGAATGTATGATGGCATGAAGAGAGCTCTTGGGCCAACCATCAAGAAGATCACCCCCCTCAAATCTAAATCGGGGGACATAATCACTGACCAACGCAAACAGATGGACCACTGGGTTGAGCACTACCTAGAACTGTACTCCAGGGAGAATGCTGTCACTGAGACTGCCCTCAATGCAGCCCAGCCTCTACCAGTCATGGATGAGCTGGACATACAGCCAACCAAATCGGAACTCAGTGATGCCATTGATTCCCTAGCCAGCGGAAAAGCCCCTGGGAAGGACAGCATTACCCCTGAAATAATCAAGAGTGCCAAGCCTGCTATACTCTCAGCACTACATGAACTGCTATGCCTGTGCTGGGACGAGGGAGCAGTACCCCAGGACATGCGCGATGCCAACATCATCACCCTCTATAAAAACAAAGGTGACCGCGGTGACTGCAACAACTACCGTGGAATCTCCCTGCTCAGCATAGTGGGGAAAGTCTTTGCTCGAGTCGCTCTGAACAGGCTCCAGAAGCTGGCCGAGAGCGTCTACCCTGAGGCACAGTGTGGCTTTCGTGCAGAGAGATCGACTATTGACATGCTGTTCTCCCTTCGTCAGATACAGGAGAAATGCCGTGAACAACAGATGCCCCTCTACATTGCTTTCATTGATCTCACCAAAGCCTTTGACCTCGTCAGCAGACGTGGTCTCTTCAGACTACTAGAAAAGATCGGATGTCCACCAAAGCTACTAAGTATCATCACCTCATTCCATGACAATATGAAAGGCACAATTCAACATGGTGGCTCCTCATCAGAGCCCTTTCCTATCCTGAGTGGTGTGAAACAGGGCTGTGTTCTCGCACCCACACTTTTTGGGATTTTCTTCTCCCTGCTGCTTTCACATGCGTTCAAATCCTCTGAAGAAGGAATTTTCCTCCACACAAGATCAGGGGGCAGGTTGTTCAACCTTGCCCGTCTAAGAGCGAAGTCCAAAGTACGGAAAGTCCTCATCAGAGAACTCCTCTTTGCTGACGATGCTGCTTTAACATCTCACACTGAAGAATGCCTGCAGAGTCTCATCGACAGGTTTGCGTCTGCCTGCAATGAATTTGGCCTAACCATCAGCCTCAAGAAAACGAACATCATGGGGCAGGATGTCAGAAATGCTCCATCCATCAATATTGGCGACCACGCTCTGGAAGTGGTTCAAGAGTTCACCTACCTAGGCTCAACTATCACCAGTAACCTGTCTCTAGATGCAGAAATCAACAAGCGCATGGGCAAGGCTTCCACTGCTATGTTCAGACTGGCCAAGAGAGTGTGGGAAAATGGCGCACTGACACGGAACACAAAAGTCCGAGTGTATCAGGCCTGTGTCCTCAGCACCTTGCTCTACGGCAGCGAGGCCTGGACAACGTATGCCAGCCAAGAGCGACGTCTCAATTCATTCCATCTTCGCTGCCTTCGGAGAATACTTGGCATCAGGTGGCAGGACTATATCTCCAACACAGAAGTCCTTGAAGCGGCCAACATCCCCAGCTTATACACACTACTGAGTCAGCGGCGCTTGAGATGGCTTGGCCATGTGAGCCGCATGGAAGATGGCAGGATCCCCAAAGACACATTGTACAGCGAGCTCGCCACTGGTATCAGACCCACCGGCCGTCCATGTCTCCGTTATAAAGACGTCTGCAAACGCGACATGAAATCGTGTGACATTGATCACAAGTCGTGGGAGTCAGTTGCCAGCATTCGCCAGAGCTGGCGGGCAGCCATAAAGACAGGGCTAAATTGTGGCGAGTCGAAGAGACTTAGTAGTTGGCAGGAAAAAAGACAGAGGCGCAAGGGGAGAGCCAACTGTGCAACAGCCCCAACAAACAAATTTCTCTGCAGCACCTGTGGAAGAGCCTGTTACTCCAGAATTGGCCTTTATCGCCACTCCAGGCGCTGCTTCACAAACCACTGACCACCTCCAGGCGCGTATCCATTGTCTCTCGAGATAAGGAGGCCCAAAAGAAAGAAGAAGAAGAACATCAATGATGTGTTTGTAGTTACTTCCTGAGGATGGTTATGTAGCTGGTACATCAATGATGTGTATGAAGTTACTTCCTGAGGCTGTTTATTTCGCTGGTACATCAATGATGTGTTTGTAGTTACTTCCTGAGGCTGTTTATGTAGCTGGTACATCAATGATGTGTTTGTAGTTACTTCCTGAGGCTGTTTATGTAGCTAGTACATCAATGATGTGTATGAGGTTACTTCCTGAGGCTGTTTATATAGCTGGTACATCAATGATGTGTTTGTAGTTACTTCCTGAGGCTGTTTATGTAGCTGGTACATCAATGATGTGTATGTAGTTACTTCCTGAGGCTGTTTATGTAGCTGGTATATCAATGATGTGTATGAAGTTACTCCCTGAGGCTGTTTATATAGCTGGTACATCAATGATGTGTATGTAGTTACTTCCTGAGGCTGTTTATGTAGCTGGTACATCAATGATGTGTATGAAGTTACTTCCTGAGGCTGTTTATGTAGCTGGTACATCAATGATGTGTATGTAGTTACTTCCTGAGGCTGTTTATATAGCTGGTACATCAATGATGTGTTTGTAGTTACTTCCTGAGGCTGTTTATGTAGCTTGGACATCAATGATGTGTTTGTAGTTACTTCCTGAGGCTGTTTATATAGCTGGTACATCAATGATGTGTATGAGGTTACTTCCTGAGGCTGTTTATGTAGCTGGTACATCAATGATGTGTATGTCGTTTCTTCCTGAGGCTGTTTATGTAGCTGGTACATCAATGATGTGTATGTAGTTACTTCCTGAGGCTGTGTTTGTAGCTGGTACATCAATGATGTGTATGTAGTTACTTCCTGAGGCTGTTTATGTAGCTGGTACATCAATGATGTGTATGAAGTTACTTCCTGAGGCTGTTTATGTAGCTGGTACATCAATGATGTGTATGTAGTTACTTCCTGAGGCTGTTTATATAGCTGGTACATCAATGATGTGTTTGTAGTTACTTCCTGAGGCTGTTTATGTAGCTGGTACATCAATGATGTGTTTGTAGTTACTTCCTGAGGCTGTTTATGTAGCTGGTACATCAATGATGTGTATGAAGTTACTTCCTGAGGCTGTTTATATAGCTGGTACATCAATGATGTGTTTGTAGTTACTTCCTGAGGCTGTTTATGTAGCTGGTACATCAATGATGTGTATGTAGTTACTTCCTGAGGTTGTTTATATAGCTGGTACATCAATGATGTGTATGTAGTTAGTTCCTGAGGCTATTTATGTAGCTGGTACATCAATGATGTGTTTGTCGTTACTTCCTGAGGCTGTTTATGTAGCTGGTACATCAATGATGTGTATGTAGTTACTTCCTGAGGCTGTTTATGTAGCTGGTACATCAATGATGTGTATGAAGTTACTTCCTGAGGCTGTTTATATAGCTGGTACATCAATGATGTGTTTGTAGCTACTTCCTGTGTCTGTTTATGTAGCTGGTACATCAATGATGTGTATGAAGTTACTTCCTGAGTCTGTTTATATAGCTGGTACATCAATGATGTGTATGAAGTTACTTCCTGAGGCTGTTTATATAGCTGGTACATCAATGATGTGTTTGTAGTTACTTCCTGAGGCTGTGTTTGTAGCTGGTACATCAATGATGTGTATGTAGTTACTTCCTGAGGCTGTGTTTGTAGCTGGTACATCAATGATGTGTTTGTAGTTACTTCCTGTGGCTGTTTATGTAGCTGGTACATCAATGATGTGTTTGTAGTTACTTCCTGAGACTGTTTATGTAGCTGGTACATCAATGATGTGTATGTAGTTACTTCCTGAGGCTGTGTTTGTAGCTGGTACATCAATGATGTGTATGTAGTTACTTCCTGTGGCTGTTTATGTAGCTGGTACATCAATGATGTGTTTGTAGTTACTTCCTGAGGCTGTTTATGTAGCTGGTACATCAATGATGTGTATGTAGTTACTTCCTGAGGCTGTTTATGTAGCTGGTACATCAATGATGTGTATGTAGTTACTTCCTGAGACTGTTTATGTAGCTGGTACATCAATGATGTGTATGTAGTTACTTCCTGAGGCTGTTTATATAGCTGGTACATCAATGATGTGTATGTAGTTACTTCCTGAGGCTGTGTTTGTTGCTGGTACATCAATGATGTGTATGTAGTTACTTCCTGTGGCTGTTTATGTAGCTGGTACATCAATGATGTGTTTGTAGTTACTTCCTGAGGCTGTTTATGTAGCTGGTACATCAATGATGTGTATGTAGTTACTTCCTGTGGCTGTTTATGTAGCTGGTACATCAATGATGTGTATGTAGTTACTTCCTGAGGCTGTTTGTGTAGCTGGTACATCAATGATGTGTATGTAGTTACTTCCTGAGGCTGCTTATGTAGCTGGTACATCAATGATGTGTATGTAGTTACTTCCTGTGGCTGTTTATGTAGCTGGTACATCAATGATGTGTATGTAGTTACTTCCTGAGGCTGTGTTTGTTGCTGGTACATCAATGATGTGTATGTAGTTACTTCCTGTGGCTGTTTATGTAGCTGGTACATCAATGATGTGTTTGTAGTTACTTCCTGAGGCTGTTTATGTAGCTGGTACATCAATGATGTGTATGTAGTTACTTCCTGTGGCTGTTTATGTAGCTGGTACATCAATGATGTGTATGTAGTTACTTCCTGAGGCTGTTTGTGTAGCTGGTACATCAATGATGTGTATGTAGTTACTTCCTGAGGCTGCTTATGTAGCTGGTACATCAATGATGTGTATGTAGTTACTTCCTGTGGCTGTTTATGTAGCTGGTACATCAATGATGTGTATGTAGTTACTTCCTGAGGCTGCTTATGTAGCTGGTACATCAATGATGTGTATGTAGTTACTTCCTGAGGCTGCTTATGTAGCTGGTACATCAATGATGTGTATGTAGTTACTTCCTGTGGCTGTTTATGTAGCTGGTACATCAATGATGTGTATGTAGTTACTTCCTGAGGCTGTTTATGTAGCTGGTACATCAATGATGTGTATGGAGTTACTTCCTGAGGCTGTTTATGTAGCTGGTACATCAATGATGTGTATGTAGTTACTTCCTGAGACTGTTTATGTAGCTGGTACATCAATGATGTGTATGGAGTTACTTCCTGTGGCTGTTTATGTAGCTGGGACATCAATAATGTGTATGTAGTTACTTCCTGAGGCTGTTTATGTAGCTGGTACATCAATGATGTGTATGTAGTTACTTCCTGAGACTGTTTCTGTAGCGGGTACATCAATGATGTGTATGTAGTTACTTCCTGAGGCTGTTTATATAGCTGGTACATCAATGATGTGTATGTAGTTACTTCCTGAGGCTGTGTTTGTTGCTGGTACATCAATGATGTGTATGTAGTTACTTCCTGTGGCTGTTTATGTAGCTGGTACATCAATGATGTGTTTGTAGTTACTTCCTGAGGCTGTTTATGTAGCTGGTACATCAATGATGTGTATGTAGTTACTTCCTGTGGCTGTTTATGTAGCTGGTACATCAATGATGTGTATGTAGTTACTTCCTGAGGCTGTTTATGTAGCTGGTACATCAATGATGTGTATGTAGTTACTTCCTGAGGCTGTGTTTGTAGCTGGTACATCAATGATGTGTATGTAGTTACTTCCTGAGGCTGTTTATGTAGCTGGTACATCAATGATGTGTATGTAGTTACTTCCTGAGACTGTTTATGTAGCTGGTACATCAATGATGTGTATGTAGTTACTTCCTGAGGCTGTGTTTGTAGCTGGTACATCAATGATGTGTATGTAGTTACTTCCTGTGGCTGTTTATATAGCTGGTACATCAATGATGTGTTTGTAGTTACTTCCTGTGGCTGTTTATGTAGCTGGTACATCAATGATGTGTATGGAGTTACTTCCTGAGGCTGTTTATGTAGCTGGTACATCAATGATGTGTACGTAGTTACTTCCTGTGGCTGTTTATATAGCTGGTACATCAATGATGTGTTTGTAGTTACTTCCTGAGGCTGTTTTTTAGCTGGTACATCAATGATGTGTATGGAGTTACTTCCTGAGGCTGTTTATGTAGCTGGTACATCAATGATGTGTATGTAGTTACTTCCTGAGGCTTTTTATGTAGCTGGTACATCAATGATGTGTATGTAGTTACTTCCTGAGGCTGTTTATGTAGCTGGTACATCAATGATGTGTATGGAGTTACTTCCTGAGGCTGTTTATGTAGCTGGTACATCAATGATGTGTATGTAGTTACTTCCTGAGGCTGTTTATATAGCTGGTATATCAATGATGTGTATGTAGTTACTTCCTGTGGCTGTTTATGTAGCTGGTACATCAATGATGTGTATGTAGTTACTTCCTGAGGCTGTTTATGTAGCTGGTACATCAATGATGTGTATGGAGTTACTTCCTGAGACTGTTTATGTAGCTGGTACATCAATGATGTGTATGTAGTTACTTCCTGAGGCTGTTTATATAGCTGGTACATCAATGATGTGTATGTAGTTACTTCCTGTGGCTGTTTATGTAGCTGGTACATCAATGATGTGTATGTAGTTATTTCCTGAGGCTGTTTATGTAGCTGGTACATCAATGATGTGTATGTAGTTACTTCCTGAGGCTGTTTATATAGCTGGTACATCAATGATGTGTATGTAGTTACTTCCTGAGGCTGTTTATGTAGCTGGTACATCAATGATGTGTATGTAGTTACTTCCTGAGGCTGTTTATATAGCTGGTACATCAATGATGTGTATGTAGTTACTTCCTGAGGCTGTTTATATAGCTGGTACATCAATGATGTGTATGTAGTTACTTCCTGAGGCTGTTTATGTAGCTGGTACATCAATGATGTGTATGTAGTTACTTCCTGAGGCTGTTTATGTAGCTGGTACATCAATGATGTGTATGTAGTTACTTCCTGAGGCTGTTTATGTAGCTGGTACATCAATGATGTGTTTGTAGTTACTTCCTGAGGCTGTTTATGTAGCTGCTACATCAATGATGTGTTTGTAGTTACTTCCTGAGGATGTTTATGTAGCTGGTACATCAATGATGTGTATGTAGTTACTTCCTGAGGCTGTTTATTTCGCTGGTACATCAATGATGTGTTTGTAGTTACTTCCTGAGGCTGTTTATATAGCTGGTACATCAATGATGTGTATGTAGTTACTTCCTGAGGCTGTGTTTGTTGCTGGTACATCAATGATGTGTATGTAGTTACTTCCTGTGGCTGTTTATGTAGCTGGTACATCAATGATGTGTTTGTAGTTACTTCCTGAGGCTGTTTATGTAGCTGGTACATCAATGATGTGTATGTAGTTACTTCCTGTGGCTGTTTATGTAGCTGGTACATCAATGATGTGTATGTAGTTACTTCCTGAGGCTGTTTATATAGCTGGTACATCAATGATGTGTATGTAGTTACTTCCTGAGGCTGTTTATGTAGCTGGTACATCAATGATGTGTATGTAGTTACTTCCTGAGACTGTTTATGTAGCTGGTACATCAATGATGTGTATGTAGTTACTTCCTGAGGCTGTGTTTGTAGCTGGTACATCAATGATGTGTATGTAGTTACTTCCTGAGGCTGTTTATGTAGCTGGTACATCAATGATGTGTATGTCGTTACTTCCTGAGACTGTTTATGTAGCTGGTACATCAATGATGTGTATGTAGTTACTTCCTGAGGCTGTGTTTGTAGCTGGTACATCAATGATGTGTATGTAGTTACTTCCTGTGGCTGTTTATATAGCTGGTACATCAATGATGTGTTTGTAGTTACTTCCTGTGGCTGTTTATGTAGCTGGTACATCAATGATGTGTATGGAGTTACTTCCTGAGGCTGTTTATGTAGCTGGTACATCAATGATGTGTACGTAGTTACTTCCTGTGGCTGTTTATATAGCTGGTACATCAATGATGTGTTTGTAGTTACTTCCTGAGGCTGTTTTTTAGCTGGTACATCAATGATGTGTATGGAGTTACTTCCTGAGGCTGTTTATGTAGCTGGTACATCAATGATGTGTATGTAGTTACTTCCTGAGGCTTTTTATGTAGCTGGTACATCAATGATGTGTATGTAGTTACTTCCTGAGGCTGTTTATGTAGCTGGTACATCAATGATGTGTATGGAGTTACTTCCTGAGGCTGTTTATGTAGCTGGTACATCAATGATGTGTATGTAGTTACTTCCTGAGGCTGTTTATATAGCTGGTATATCAATGATGTGTATGTAGTTACTTCCTGTGGCTGTTTATGTAGCTGGTACATCAATGATGTGTATGTAGTTACTTCCTGAGGCTGTTTATGTAGCTGGTACATCAATGATGTGTATGGAGTTACTTCCTGAGACTGTTTATGTAGCTGGTACATCAATGATGTGTATGTAGTTACTTCCTGAGGCTGTTTATATAGCTGGTACATCAATGATGTGTATGTAGTTACTTCCTGTGGCTGTTTATGTAGCTGGTACATCAATGATGTGTATGTAGTTATTTCCTGAGGCTGTTTATGTAGCTGGTACATCAATGATGTGTATGTAGTTACTTCCTGAGGCTGTTTATATAGCTGGTACATCAATGATGTGTATGTAGTTACTTCCTGAGGCTGTTTATGTAGCTGGTACATCAATGATGTGTATGTAGTTACTTCCTGAGGCTGTTTATATAGCTGGTACATCAATGATGTGTATGTAGTTACTTTCTGAGGCTGTTTATATAGCTGGTACATCAATGATGTGTATGTAGTTACTTCCTGAGGCTGTGTTTGTAGCTGGTACATCAATGATGTGTATGTAGTTACTTCCTGAGGCTGTTTATGTAGCTGGTACATCAATGATGTGTATGTAGTTACTTCCTGAGGCTGTTTATGTAGCTGGTACATCAATGATGTGTTTGTAGTTACTTCCTGAGGCTGTTTATGTAGCTGGTACATCAATGATGTGTTTGTAGTTACTTCCTGAGGATGTTTATGTAGCTGGTACATCAATGATGTGTATGTAGTTACTTCCTGAGGCTGTTTATTTCGCTGGTACATCAATGATGTGTTTGTAGTTACTTCCTGAGGCTGTTTATGTAGCTGGTACATCAATGATGTGTATGTAGTTACTTCCTGAGGCTGTTTATGTAGCTGGTACATCAATGATGTGTTTGTAGTTACTTCCTGAGGCTGTTTATGTAGCTGGTACATCAATGATGTGTATGTAGTTACTTCCTGAGGTTGTTTATATAGCTGGTACATCAATGATGTGTATGTAGTTACTTCCTGAGGCTGTTTATGTAGCTGGTACATCAATGATGTGTTTGTAGTTACTTCCTGAGGCTGTTTATGTAGCTGGTACATCAATGATGTGTATGTAGTTACTTCATGAGGCTGTTTATGTAGCTGGTACATCAATGATGTGTTTGTAGTTACTTCCTGAGGCTGTTTATGTAGCTGGTACATCAATGATGTGTATGTAGTTACTTCCTGAGGTTGTTTATATAGCTGGTACATCAATGATGTGTATGTAGTTACTTCCTGTGGCTGTTTATGTAGCTGGTACATCAATGATGTGTTTGTAGTTACTTCCTGAGGCTGTTTATGTAGCTGGTACATCAATGATGTGTATGGAGTTACTTCCTGAGACTGTTTATGTAGCTGGTACATCAATGATGTGTATGTAGTTACTTCCTGTGGCTGTTTATGTAGCTGGTACATCAATGATGTGTATGTAGTTACTTCCTGTGGCTGTTTATGTAGCTGGTACATCAATGATGTGTATGTAGTTACTTCTTGAGGCTGTTTCTGTCGCTGGTACATCAATGATGTGTATGTAGTTACTTCCTGTGGCTGTTTATGTAGCTGGTACATCAATGATGTGTTTGTAGTTACTTCCTGAGACTGTTTATGTAGCTGGTACATCAATGATGTGTATGTAGTTACTTCCTGAGGCTGTTTATGTAGCTGGTACATCAATGATGTGTATGTAGTTACTTCCTGAGGCTGTTTATGTAGCTGGTACATCAATGATGTGTATGTAGTTACTTCCTGAGGCTGTTTATGTAGCTGGTACATCAATAATGTGTATGTAGTTACTTCCTGAGGCTGTTTATGTAGCTGGTACATCAATGATGTGTATGTAGTTACTTCCTGAGGCTGTTTATGTAGCTGGTACATCAATGATGTGTATGTAGTTACTTCCTGAGGCTGTTTATGTAGCTGGTACATCAATGATGTGTATGTAGTTACTTCCTGTGGCTGTTTATGTAGCTGGTACATCAATGATGTGTATGTAGTTACTTCCTGAGGCTCTTTATGTAGCTGGTACATCAATGATGTGTATGTTGTTACTTCCTGAGGCTGTTTATATAGCTGGTACATCAATGATGTGTATGTAGTTACTTCCTGAGGCTGTTTATGTAGCTGGTACATCAATGATGTGTATGTAGTTACTTCCTGTGGCTGTTTATGTAGCTGGTACATCAATGATGTGTATGTAGTTACTTCCTGAGGCTGTTTATGTAGCTGGTACATCAATGATGTGTATGTAGTTACTTCCTGTGGCTGTTTATATAGCTGGTACATCAATGATGTGTATGTAGTTACTTCCTGAGGCTGTTTATGTAGCTGGTACAGCAATGATGTGTATGTAGTTACTTCCTGAGGCTGTTTATGTAGCTGGTACATCAATGATGTGTATGTAGTTACTTCCTGTGGCTGTTTATATAGCTGGTACATCAATGATGTGTATGTAGTTACTTCCTGAGGCTGTTTATGTAGCTGGTACATCAATGATGTGTATGTAGTTACTTCCTGTGGCTGTTTATGTAGCTGGTACATCAATGATGTGTATGTAGTTACTTCCTGAGGCTGTTTAAGTAGCTGGCACTCAGGAATGTGTAGTTAAACATTTAGGAATTGATAGGTATTGCTCAGGGATGTTGTAGGTAGGTTTAGTTTTTTGTTTAGTGATACAGCACAGAAACAGGCCCTTCGGCCCACCGAGTCAGTGCTGACCATTAACCACCCATTTATACTAATCCTGCACTAATTCTATATTCCTACCACATCCCCACCTATCGCGATATTTCCCTTCCACCTACCTACACTAGGGGCAATTTATAATGGCCAATTAACCTATCAACCTGGAAGTCTTTGGCATGTGGGAGGAAACCGGAGCACCCGGAGAAAACCCACGCAGACACAGGGAGAACTTGCAAACTCCACACAGGCAGTACCCAGAATTGTACCCGGGTCACTAAAGCTGTGAGGCTGCAGTGCTAACCACTGTGCCGCCCTTGAGGATCTCTATTTAGCTGCTCTTTGAGATTGGTGTCACTGGTGGTACACAGGATTTGTGTATGTAGGTAATAGACAAAGAAGTGTATGCATATAAATAGGTATTTATTAGTAGGTGATGGTGTAGATAGGTAGTAATTGGGGATGGTGTTTACAGGCATGGTACAAGAGCTAAGCCACTTGGGGATAAGTGGTCATCCCTGGTGTTGTGTGATAATTCCCGGGGTTGAGTGATCATTCCCATGCTTGAGTGATCATTCCCGAGGTTGAGTGATAATTCCCGAGGTTTAGTGATCATTCCTGAGGTTGAGCGGTGATCCTTGGGGTTGTGTGATAATTCCCGGGGTTGAGTGATCATTCCCATGCTTGAGTGATCATTCCCGAGGTTGAGTGATAATTCCCGAGGTTTAGTGATCATTCCTGAGGTTGAGCGGTGATCCTTGGGGTTGTGTGATAATTCCCGGGGTTGAGTGATCATTCCCATGCTTGAGTGATCATTCCCGAGGTTGAGTGATAATTCCCGAGGTTTAGTGATCATTCCTGAGGTTGAGCGGTGATCCTTGGGGTTGAGTGATAATTCCCGGGGTTGAGTGATCATTCCCATGGTTTAGTGATAATTCCCGAGGTTGAGCAGTGATCCTTGGGGTTGAGTGATCATTCCCATGGTTTGGTGATCATTCCCGAGGTTGAGCAGTGATCCTTGGGGTTGAGTGATCATTCCCATGGTTTAGTGATCATTCCCGAGGTTGAGCAGTGATCCTTGGGGTTGAGTGATCATTCCCATGGTTTAGTGATAATTCCCGAGGTTGAGCGGTGATCCTTGGGGCTGAGTGATCATTCCCATGCTTGAGTGATAATTCCCGGGGTTGAGTGATCATTCCCATGGTTTAGTGATCATTCCCGAGGTTGAGCAGTGATCCTTGGGGTTGAGTGATCATTCCCATGGTTTAGTGATAATTCCCGAGGTTGAGCGGTGATCCTTGGGGCTGAGTGATCATTCCCATGCTTGAGTGATAATTCCCGGGGTTGAGTGATCATTCCCATGGTTTAGTGATCATTCCCGGGGTTGAGCGGTGATCCTTGGGGTTGAGTGATAATTCCCGGGGTTGAGCGGTGATCCTTGGGGTTGAGTGATAATTCCCGGGGTTGAGCGGTGATCCTTGGGGTTGAGTGATAATTCCCGGGGTTGAGCGGTGATCCTTGGGGTTGAGTGATAATTCCCGGGGTTGAGCGGTGATCCTTGGGGTTGAGTGATAATTCCCGGGGTTGAGCGGTGATCCTTGGGGTTGAGTGATAATTCCCGGGGTTGAGCGGTGATCCTTGGGGTTGAGTGATAATTCCCGGGGTTGAGTGATCATTCCCATGGTTTAGTGATAATTCCCGGGGTTGAGCGGTGATCCTTGGGGTTGAGTGATAACCACAGGGGTTGAACGTTGATCCCCGGTGTTGAGTGTTTCTTCCCGGTTTTAAGTGATGATCCCTGGGGTTAAGTGCTAATTGGGGAGACGGTGGCGTAGTGGTAATGTTACCGGACTAGTGATCAGAGACCTGGGCTACTGCACTGGAGACACGGGTTCAAATCCCACCTCGGCAGCTGGTGGAATTTAAATTCAATGAATTAAAATCTGGAATTGAAAGCTCGTCTCAGTAATGGTGCCATGAAACTATCATCGATTTCCTAAAAACCCATCTGGTTCACTAATGTCCTTTGGGGAAGGAAATCTGCCATCCTTACCTGGTCTGCATGTGACTCCAGATCCACAGCAATGTGGTTGACTCTTAACTGCCCTCTGAAATGGCCTAGTAAGCCACTCAGTTGTTCAGGATAATTAGGGATGGGCAACAAATGCTGGCCTGGCCAGCAATTATCACATTGCAAAAAAGAATAAAACAAAATAATAATAATTCCTGGGGTAGAGTGATAACCTCTAAGGTTGAGTCCTTAGGGTTGAGGCTGTAGTTCATCAGTTACCTCTTGTTATCCCATCCCCTGTAGATTTGGATCGCCCTCTCGGCCTTACTGCATCAGCCGCTTCAGACACCAGCATCTCCCTTGTGTGGACTGAGATCCGAGGGCCTGTTGATCGCTACCGAGTCACCTACACCACAGCTGCAGGATTGAGTTCGGAGGTGACGATTCCAAGGGGCAGTCACTCGGTGACCCTCAATGACCTGGAGCCACGCACAAAGTACAACTTCTCTCTTGTAGCAGAACGTGGCTGGCAGCAGAGCTATCCATCGGTCATCCAGGGCATGACAGGTAGGTCTGAGTAGGAGAGTGACCTTCGGTCATCAAGGGCTGACAGGTGAATCAGAACAGAAGAGTAGCACCCGTCATTTAGAGAGCGATGGCGGGGGGTGGGGGGGGTGCGGCGGGATCAGAGCACATTGACCTTCGATCATCGAGCCCACGATTGGTGGCTCAGGATAGAATGACCCTCAATCTGATAGTTTTTTTTTAATTCATGGGATGTGGGCGTCGCTGGCAAGTCGAGCATTTATTGCCCATCTCCAATTGCCCTTGAGAAGGTGGTGGTGAGCTGCCTTCTTGAACTGCTGCAGTCCATTTGGGGTAGGTACACCCACAGTGCTGTTCGGGAGGGAGTTCCAGGATTTTGACCCAGTGACAGTGAAGGAACGGCGATATAGTTCCAAGTCAGGATGGTGTGTGGTTTGGAGGGGAACTTGCAGGTGGTGGTGTTCCCATGCATCTGCTGCCCTTGTCCTTTTAGATGGTAGAACACGGGTTTGGAACGTGCTGTCGAAGGAGCCTTGGTGCATTGCTGCAATGCATCTTGTAGATGGTACACACTGCTGCCATTGTGCATTGGTGGTGAAGGGAGTGAATGTTTGTAGATGGGGTGCCAATCAAGCGGGCTGCTTTGTCTTAGATGGTGTCGAGTTTCTTGAGTGTTGTTGGAGCTGCACTCATCCAGGCAAGTGGAGAGTATTCCATCACACTCCTGACTTGTGCCTTGTAGATGGTGGACAGGCTTTGGGGAGTCAGGAGATGAGTTACTCGCTACAGGATTCCTAGCCTCTGACCTGCTCTTGTAGCCACGGTATTTATATGGCTACTCCTGTTCAGTTTCTGGTCAATGGTAACCCCTGGAATGTTGATAGTTGGGGATTCAGTGATGGTAATGCCATTGAATGTCAAGGGAAGATGGTTAGATACTCACTTGTTTGAGATGGTCATGGCCTGGCACATGTGTGGCACAAATGTTACTTGCCACTTATCAGCCCAAGCCTGGATATTATCTAGGTCTTGCTGCATATGGACATGGACTGCTTCAGTATCTGAGGAGTTGTGAATGGTGCTGAACATTATGCCATCATCAGCGAACATCCCCACTTCTGAGGCGTCTTGACAAATTCCTGAATAGGATGGGAATAGAGGGATATGGACCCCGGAAGTGCAGAAGGTTTTAGTTTAGACAGGCATCATGATCGGTGCAGGCTTGGAGGGCCGAATGGCCTGTTCCTGTGCTGTACTGTTCTTTGTTCTTATGATGGAGGGAAGTTCATTGATGAAGCAGCTGAGGATGGTTGGGCCTAGGACACTACCCTGAGGAACTCCTGCAGTGACATCCTGGAACTGAGATGATTGACCTCAAAAAACCGCAACCATCTTCCTTTGCATTAGGTATGACTCCAACCAGCAGAGAGTTGTCCCCCCAGTTTCCATTGACTTCAATTTTACTAGGGATCCTTGATGCCAAACAAGGTCAAATGCTGCCTTGATGTCAAGGGCAGTCACTCTCACTTCATCTCTGGAATTCAGCTCTTTTGTCCATGTTTGAACCAAGGCTGTAATGAGGTCAGGAGCTGAGTGGTCCTGGTGGAATCCAAATTGAGCATCAGTGAGCAGGTTGTTGCTAAGCAAGTGTCGCTTGATAGCACGGTCGACGACACCTTCCATCACTTAGCTGATGATCGGGAGTAGACTGATAGAGCGGTAATTGGCTGGATTGAATTTGTCCTGCTTTTTATGGCCAGGACATACCTGAGCAATTTTCACATTGTCAGGTAGATTCTAGATTCCAGTGTTGTAGCTGTACTGGAACAGCTTGGCCAGAGACATGACTAGTTCTGGAGCACAAGAACATAAGCACATAAGAAATAGGAGCAGGAGTGGCCTGCTCCACCATTCAATATGATCATGGCTGATCTAATTGTGTCCTTAATGCCACCTTCCTGCCTGTCCCCCATAACCCTCGACTCCTTTGCTGATCAAGATCTGTCTATCTCAGCCTTGTATATATTCAATGTCCCAGCCTCCACTGCTCTGGGGAAGAGAATTCCAAAGATTAACAACCCTCTGAGAGAAGAAATTCCTCTTCATCTGTCTTAAAAGGGAAACCCCTTATTTTGAAACTGTGTCCCCTAGTTCTAGGTTCCCCACGAGGGGAAACATCCTCTCAGCATCCACCCTCTCCAGCCCATTCAGAATGCTATATGTTTCAAAAAGATCACCTCTCATTCTTTAAACTCCATTGAGTTTAGGGCCAATCCTCCTAACCCTTTCATCTCAGGAATCAGCCTAGTGAACCTTTTCTGAACTGCTTTCAATGCAAGTACAGCCCTCCTTAAATAAGGAGATCAAAACTGTACGCAATACCTTAGTCGCGGTCTCACCAATTGTACATTTGTAGGAAGACTTCCCTGGTTTTATACTCCATCCCCTTACATTAAATGCCAACATTCCATTTTCCATCCTAATTACTTGCTGTACTTGCGTGCTAACTTTTTGTGATTCGGGACGACAGCTGGGCTGTTGTCAGGGCCCAAAGCCTTTGCTGTATGCTGTGCCTTCAGTCGTTTATTGAGATCACGTGGAGAGAATCAAATTGCCTGAAGACTGGCATCTGTGATGCTGAGCACTGCAGGAGGAGACCAAGATGGATCATCCACTTGGCACTTCTGGCTGAAGTTGGATGCAAATGCTTTAGCTTTGTCTTTTGCACTGATGTGCTGGGCTCCTTCATCATTGAGGCTCTGGATATTTGCAGAGCCTCCTCCCTTTAGTTGTTTCATTGTCCACCATTGTTCATGACTTCAAGTCATATAAGTTAAAATGCCTTGTTAAACAGACAGCTGCCATGCTCCCTGTCCATCAGCTGAAAGTAGTTGGTTCAGTAGGTGTTAATTACTGGAGCAGGAAGCTAAATTAAGCTAGTTAGTGACTCATCAGAGGCTGTATAAAAGCAGTCAGGATTCCAAACTGCATGGAGTGGAGGTATAGTCAGAGTGTAAAGGTAGGAATTGATGTTCCAGCAGAGAAGGGAAGTTGGTGAACATTTTCCCTTATCTAAATTATGGAATTTCAATCAGTGTAACATGAATTGGAGTAATAAGAATCTTCTGATACTCAGTTGTAAGGTTTGCCAGCAGTACTAAAGCTTACTAGTAGTTGGGGTTTATTAATTTTAAATTAACTTTTTTCTTCTGCCATGATAATGATGGTAGGGCAGGTGATGTGTTGCTGCTGCAATGTTTAGAAGCTGCTGGACACCAGCCAACATATCTGCAGTAGATGTCTGTGGCTTGAGTAGCTTTATTCCAGTGAACTGGAGGCTGAGCTGCAGACATTACAATGCATTAGGGAGGGGGTAAGTTACCTGGACACTTTGTTCCAGAAGGCAGTCACACCCCTTTGGATGGGGTCATCCTGATTGGGTCAAGGAGAGGAAGGTATGTTTGAGAAGGCAGATGAAACATAAATATAAACAAGAGCAGAGTAGGCTGTTTAGCCTGTTCTGCTATTCATTATGATCATGGCTGATCATTTAACTTGGTAACCTTTTCCTACTTTTGTCCCATATCCTTTTAATCTCTTTAAACCAGGAGCTATATCTAACTCCTTTTTGATATGTTTTGGCCTCTACTGCTTTTTGTGGTAGAGAATTCCATGGGCTCTCCACTCTTTTCCCCCACCCCCTGCCAAGAAAAAACCACACCATTGGGAACATCCTTCTGGCATCTACCCTGTCAAGTCCTGTTAGAATTTTATAGGTTTGAGATCTCCTCCTTTTTCTTCCACCCACCCCCCCTCACTGTTCTGCACTCCAGTGGATATAATTCTAACTGACTCAACCTCTCCTCATATGTCAGTCCTGCCATCCCTGGAATCAGTCTGGTCAACTTTTGCTGCTCTCTCTAGCAAGAATGTCCTTCCTCAGATAAGGAGACAAACTACACAATATTCCAGGTGTGGCCTTAGCAAGGCCCTGTATAATTGCATCAAGACATCTCTGTTCCTGTACTCAAATCCTCTCTATGAAGGCCAACATACCCCCATTTTGCCTTTTTAACATCTGTTGCAACTGCATGCTTACCTTCAGTGACTTGTGTATGAGAACACCCAGGTCTCTCTGCATAATCCCCTCTGTTTATAGTTCAGATCATCTGCTTTCCTGTTTTTGCGACCAAAGTGGATAACTTCACTTTGGAGCCTTAGCCTTTCAATTGTCCAACAGCTTTGAGGCTCTTTCTACTTGGATGAGAGTGAGGGCTGCAGGGTGGATGAGCAAACTGACCATAGCACTGTGGTACAGGAAGCCATTCAAGCAAGTGGAGTAAATGGGAATGTTGTGGTGGTAGGGGACAGTACAGTCAGGGGATACACATCTGTCCAAGAGTGAGTCCAGAAGGCTGTTGCCTGCCAGGTGCCAGGGTTTGGGACATCTGTTTAAGACTGGAGAGAACTTTCAGGGGGGGTGGAATCCAGTTGTTTTGTGGACCAATAACCTAGACAGGACTAGGAAAGTGGCTCTGCATGGAGTATGAGTAGCTAGGGCTAAATTAAAAAGCAGGACCTCAAAGGTAGTAATCTTTGGATTTTTATCTGAGCCAGCAGCAAATTGGTGTAGGGCAAATAAGATTAAAGTGGGGCGGCGCAGTGGTTAGCAATGCAGCCTCACAGCTCCAGGGACCCGGGTTCGATTCTGGGCACTGCCTGTGTGGAGTTTGCAAGTTCTCCCTGTGTCTGCGTGGGTTTTCTCCGGGTGCTCCGGTTTCCTCCCACAAGCCAAAAGACTTGCAGGTTGGTAGGTAAATTGGCCATTATAAATTGTCACTAGTATAGGTAGGTGGTAGGGAAATATAGGGACAGATGGGGATGTTTGGTAGGAATATGGGATTAGTGTAGGATTAGTATAAATGGGTGGTTGATGGTCGGCACAGACTCGGTGGGCCGAAGGGCCTGTTTCAGTGCTGTATCTCTAATCTAAATCTAAATCTAATCTAAAGTGTGGCTCAGTGGTGTGGGAGGAATGGGTTTTGATTCATGGAGAACTGGCCTCCATGTTGGGGAAAGTGGGAGCTGTACCATTGGGACAGTTTTCACTTGAACTGTACTGGAACCAGTGTTCTGGTGAATGGTGTAACTAGGGTGGTAGAGGTCTTTAAACCAAATAGTGGAGGTGAGGGAAGATGTGGTAATTTAGAGAGAAGGGAATTGATGATCTGAATGAACATGTGAATTGGGAGTAGGCCACTTGACTTCTCTTGCCTGCTCTGCCATTCAACAAGATCATGGCTGATCTGATTGTAACCTCAACTCCATGTTCCTGCCTATTTCCATTCCTGAAGATTGGAGAGAAGCAAAACTGGTAACGGAGTAGAAAAGTAGTAGTCTAAATTAGAAGACTAAGCACAGGCAAGCATAACTTAGGATCAGAATGTAGAATAATAACGACAAAATTAAAGGCATTCTATCTGTACACAGCATTTGCAACAAGATAAATGATTTGAAGGAACAAATAGAGGTAAATAGGTATGATTTAGTTGCCATTACAGGTGACCAGGACTAGGAACTGAATATTCAATGATCCTTTCCATTTTGGGAAAGGGTTTGGGGGAGGGGTTTAGCCTTTTTAAGAAGGGATGCAATCCGAACATGGTAGACGCGGGCACGATAGCGTCTTTTAAGATGTATCTAGACAGATACATGAATGGGCAGGAAGCAAAGAGATACAGACCCTTAGAAAATAGGCAACATGTTTAGATAGAGGATCTGGATCGGTGTAGGCTTGGAGGGCTGAAGGGCCTGTTCCTGTGCTGTAATTTTCTTTTTTTTTGTATTAGTGAGAGGACCTTGGATTGAAGGAGCAAGTAGAATCCATTTGGTGGAGCTAAAACAGGAAGGGGTAGCAAACATGGAGTTGTTAATAGGCAACCAACAGTAGTGGTAATGTTGGACATTGGCTAAATCAGGCAATTAGAGGTGTATGTAACATGGGTAATACATTAATAATGGGCAACTTCAATTTACATAGACTGGGTTAAACTAATCAGCACTCCATCTATGGAGGATGAATTCCTGGAGTGTACAAGATGGGTTTCTAAAGCAGTACATTGAACCAACTAGGGAGTGGGCATTTTAGATTTAGTAGTATGTGATGTAATAACATGGCTGTAAAGGAGCCTTTGGGGAAATAGTGACCATAATATGATCGAATTTTGCATGAAGTTCCAAAGTTATATAGTTAATTCTGAAACTAGGGTTGTAAACCTGAATAAAAGTGAGGGGCAAGTTGGCAATGGTGGATTGGGAAAATAGACCAAGATTTGATAGTCCTCTGCAGTCCTGCCACATCCAGTTGTGATGTTGGTGGACAATTAAACAACTGACAGGAGGGGATGGCTCCACAAACATCCCCATCAATGATGGAGCCCAGCACATAAAAGAAAAGTGTGAAGCATTTGTATCCATCTTCAGCCAGAAGTACTTGAATGGATGATCCATCTTGGCCTCCTCCTGAGGTCCCCAGCATCACAGGTGCCAGTCTTCATGCAATTTGATGCTCTTCACATAAATGGTTGAAGGTATTGGATACTAAGGCTAAGGGGCCCAAACAACCTTCTGGCAATATTGCTGAAGACTTGTGCTCCAGAACTAGCTGCCTCCTAGCTGAACTGTTGCCAGGTAGATACCATCTCTCCTGCAATGTGGAAAATTACCCTGTGCACAAAAAGCAGGACAAATCTAACCTGGCTAATTACTGTCCTATCAGTCTATTTCCAATCATCAGCAAAGTGATGGAAGGGGGTCATCAACATTGCTATCGAGCAGCACTTTCTGAGCAATAACCTGATCAGTGATGCTCAGTTTAGATTCTGCCAGGGCCACTCGGCTCCTGACCTCATTACAGCCTTGCTTCAAACATGAGCAAAAGAGCTGAACTCAAGAGGTGAGGTGAGAGTGACTGCCCTTGACATCAAGGCAGCATTTGACTGAGTATGGCATCAAGGAGCCCGAGCAAAACTGAGGTCAATGAGAATTGGGGCAAACTCTCCTAATTGGAGTCATACCTCTTGCAAAGGAAGGTGGTTATGGTGGTTGGAAGCCAATCATCTCAGCTCCAGGACATCTGCAGGAGTTCTTCAGGGTAGTGTCCTAGGTCCAACTAGCTTCAGCAATGACCTTCCTACATCAGGTCAGAAGTGAGGATGTTTACTGAGTGCACAATGTTCAGTGCCATTCACTTCTCATAGAGAAGCAGTCTATGTCCATATGCAGCATGACTTGAACAACATTCAGGCATGGGCTTAAAAAGTGGCAAGTAACATTCATGCCACAGGTGCCAGGCAATGACTATTTTCAAGAGAAAATCTGACCATTTTCCCTGACATCCAATGGCATTACCATTGCTGAATCCCCATCAACATCTAGTGGGGGTGGCCACCATTGACCAGAAACTGAATTGGACCAGCCACATTGGGGTGGTGCAGTGGTTAGCACCACAGCCTCACAGCTCCAGCGACCCGGGTTCAATTCTGGGTACTGCCTGTGTGGAGTTTGCAAGTTCTCCCTGTGTCTGTGTGGGTTTCCTCCGGGTGCTCCGGTTTCCTCCCACATGCCAAAGACTTGCAGGTTGGTAGGTTAATTGGCCATTATAAATTGCCCCTAGTATAGGTAGGCAGTAGGGAAATATAGGGACAGGTGGGGATGTGGTAGGAATATGGAATTAGTGTAGGATTAGTATAAATGGGTGGTTGATGGTCGGCACAGACTCTGTGGGCGGAAGGGCCTGTTTCAGTGCTGTATCTCTAAATCTAAAAAAAATCACAAATGCTGTCTCTACAAGAGCAGGTCAGATTCTACACCTTAACTTTTTTGCTCTCCATGTTCTTACCAAAATGAATCACTTCACATTTCTCTGCATTAGACTTCATCTGCCACCTGTCTGCCCATTCCACCAACCTGTATGTCCTTTTGAAGTTCTACACCATCTTCCTTGTAGTTCACAATGCTTCCAACTTTTGCATCATCTGCAAACTTTGAAATTGAGCCCTGTACACAGGTCTAGGTCACTAATATATATCAGGAAATGCAAAGGTCCCAAAACTGATCCCTAGGGAATTTGATGACCAACCTACCTCCAACCAAAAAACATCCATTAACTATTTTTTTTTCTGTCAAATTTGTATCCATCTTGCTACTGTCCCTTTTATTCCATGAACTACAAGTTTGCTCATGTCTGTTGCTTGGCACTGTATCAAATACCATTTGGAAATTCATCTATGCCTCATCAACCCTCTGTTACCACCTCAAACTCCCAGCGAGTTAAACATGATTTTTTTTTCCCTCGGACATGCTGGCTTTCTGTAACTTGCATTTATCCATATGACTATTGGTTTTTAGTCCTGAATTATTTTTTCTAGAAGTTTTCCGACTACTGTTAAACTGACTGGCCTGTAGTTGCTGGGCTTGTCTTTACACCCTGTTTTGAACAAGGGTAATGTTTACAATTCTCCAATCCTCTGGCACCGCCCCTGAGTTTAAGGAAAATTGAAAAATTATGTCCAGTGCCTCTGCAATTTCCACTCTTCCCTTTAGTATCCTTGGATGCATCTCATCTGGTCCTGGTGTTTAGAACATAGAACATAGCAGTACAGGCCCTTCGGCCCTCGATGTTGCGCCGACCTGTGAAACCATCTGACCTAAACTATTCCATTTTCATCCATATGTCTATCCAATGACTACTTAAATGCCCTTAAAGTTGGCGAATCTACTACTGTTGCAGGCAGGGCGTTACACGACCCTACTACTGAGTAAAGAAACTACCTCTGACATCTGTCCTATATCTATCACCCCTCAACTTAAAGCTATGTCCCCTCGTGTTTGCCATCACAATTGCAGAAAATACAGAAGTATGGGGTTGAAGGTGATTCAGAGCTTTGGATCAGAAATTGGCTAGCTGAAAGAAGACAGAGGGTGGTGGTTGATGGCAAATGTTCATCCTGGAGTATAGTTACTAGTGGTGTACTGCAAGGATCTGTTTTGGGGCCACTGCTGTTTGTCATTTTTATAAATAGAACAAAGAACAAAGATAATTACAGCACAGGAACAGGCCCTTCGGCCCTCCAAGCCTGCGCCGATCCAGATCCTCTATCTAAACATGTCGCCTATTTTCTAAGGGTCTGTATCTCTTTTCTTCCTGCCCATTCATGTATCTGTCTAGATACATCTTAAAAGACACCATCGTGCCCGCATCTACCACCTCCGCTGGCAACGCGTTCCAGGCACCCACCACCCTCTGCGTAAAGAACTTTCCACGCATATCCCCCCTAAACTTTTCTCCTTTCACTTTGAACTCGTGTCCTCTAGTAATTGAATCCCCCACTCTGGGGAAAAAGCCTCTTGCTATCCACCCTGTCTATACCTCATGATTTTGTACACCTCAATCAGGTCCCCCCTCAACCTCCGTCTTTCTAATGAAAATAATCCTAATCTACTCAACCTCTCTTCATAGCTAGCGCCCTCCATACCAGGCAACATCCTGGTGAACCTCCTCTGCACCCTCTCCAAAGCATCCACATCCTTTTGGTAATGTGGCGACCAGAACTGCACGCAGTATTCCAAATGTGGCCGAACCAAAGTCCTATACAACTGTAACATGACCTGCCAACTCTTGTACTCAATACCCCGTCCGATGAAGGAAAGCATGCCGTATGCCTTCTTGACCACTCTATTTACCTGCGTTGCCACCTTCAGGGAACAGTGGACCTGAACACCCAAATCTCTCTGTACATCAATTTTCCCCAGGACTTTTCCATTTACTGTATAGTTCACTCTTGAATTGGATCTTCCAAAATGCATCACCTCGCATTTGCCCTGATTGAACTCCATCTGCCATTTCTCTGCCCAACTCTCCAATCTATCGATATTCTGCTGTATTCTCTGACAGTCCCCTTCACTATCTGCTACTCCACCAATCTTAGTGTCGTCTGCAAACTTGCTAATCAGTCCACCTATACCTTCCTCCAAATCATTAATGTATATCACAAACAACAGTGGTCCCAGCACGGATCCCTGTGGAACACCACTGGTCACCCGTCTCCATTTTGAGAAACTCCCTTCTACTGCTACTCTCTGTCTCCTGTTGCCCAGCCAGTTCTTTATCCATCTAGCTAGTACACCTTGGACCCCATGTGCCTTCACTTTCTCCATCAGCCTACCATGGGGAACCTTATCAAACGCCTTACTGAAGTCCATGTATATGACATCGACAGCCCTTCCCTCATCAATCAACTTTGTCACTTCCTCAAAGAATTCTATTAAGTTGGTAAGACATGACCTTCCCTGCACAAAACCATGTTGCCTATCACTGATAAGCCCATTTTCTTCCAAATGGGAATAGATCCTATCCCTCAGTATCTTCACCTGGAAGAGGGTGTAGAAGGGTGGGTTAGTAAATTTGCAGATGACACGAAGGTCGGTGGAGTTGTGGATAGTGCCGAAGGATGTTGTAGGTTACAGAGGGACATAGATAGGCTGCAGAGCTGGGCTGAGAGATGGCAAATGGAGTTTAATGCGGAAAAGTGTGAGGTGATTCACTTTGGAAGGAGTAACAGGAATGCAGAGTACTGGGCTAATGGGAAGATTCTTGGTAGTGTAGATGAACAGAGAGATCTTGGTGTCCAGGTACATAAATCCCTGAAAGTTGCTACCCAGGTTAATAGGGCTGTTAAGAAGGCATATGGTGTGTTAGCTTTTATTAGTAGGGGGATCGAGTTTCGGAGCCACGAGGTCATGCTGCAGCTGTACAAAACTCTGGTGAGACCGCACCTGGAGTATTGCGTGCAGTTCTGGTCACCGCATTATAGGAAGGATGTGGAAGCTATGGAAAGGGTGCAGAGCAGATTTACTAGGATGTTGCCTGGTATGGAGGGAAGGTCTTACGAGGAAAGGCTGAGGGACTTGAGGTTGTTTTCGTTGGAGAGAAGGAGGAGGAGAGGTGACTTAATAGAGACATATAAGATAATCAGAGGGTTAGATAGGGTGGATAGTGAGAGTCTTTTTCCTCGGATGGTGATGGCAAACACTAGGGGACATAGCTTTAAGTTGAGGGGTGATAGATATAGGACAGATGTTAGAGGTAGTTTCTTTACTCAGAGTAGTAGGGGCGTGGAACGCCCTGCCTGCAACAGTAGTAGACTCGCCAACTTTAAGGGCATTTAAGTGGTCATTGGATAGACATATGGATGAAAATGGAATAATGTAGGTCAGATGGTTTCACAGGTCGGCGCAACATCGAGGGCCGAAGGGCCTGTACTGTGCTGTAATGTTCAAATGCTTAAAACCACCATCTGAGGAAAAAGACTCTCACTATCCACCCTATCTAACCCTCTGATTATCTTGTGTCTCTATTAAGTCACCTCCTCCTCCTTCTCTCCAACGAAAACAACCTCAAGTCCCTCAGCCTTTCCTCGTAAGACCTTCCCTCCATACCAGGCAACATCCTAGTAAATCTCCTCTGCACCCTTTCCAAAGCTTCCACGTCCTTCCTATAATGCGGTGACCAGAACTGCACGCAATACTCCAGGTGCGGTCTCACCAGAGTTTTGTACAGCTGCAGCATGACCTCGTGGCTCCGAAACTCGATCCCCCTACTAATAAAAGCTAACACACCCTATATGCCTTAACAGCCCTATTAACCTGGGTGGCAACTTTCAGGGATTTATGTACCTGGGCACCAAGATCTCTCTGCTTACCTACACTACCAAGAATCTTCCCATTAGCCCAGTACTCTGCATTCCTGTTACTCCTTCCAAAGTGAATCACCTCACACTTTTCCGCATTAAACTCCATTTGCCATCTCTCAGCCCAGCTCTGCAGCCTATCTATGTCCCTCTGTAACCTACAACATCCTTCGGCACTATCCACAACTCCACCGACCTTCGTGTCATCCGCAAATTTACTAACCCATCCTTCTACACCCTCATCCACGTCATTTATAAAAATGACAAACAGCAGTGGCTCCAAAACAGATCCTTGCGGTACACCACTAGTAACTAAACTCCAGGGTGAACATTTGCCATCAACCACCACCCTCTGTCTTTCAGCTAGACAATTTCTGATCCAAAGCGCTAATTCACCTTCAACCCCATACTTCTGTTATTTCTGCAATAGCCTACCATGGGGAACCTTAGCAAACGCCTTACTGAAATCCATATACACCACATCCACGGCTTTCCCCTCATCTACCTGTTTGGTCACCTTCTCAAAAAACTCAATAAGGTTTGTGAGGCACGACCTACCCTTCACAAAACTGTGCTGAATATCGCTAATGGACTTATTCTTTTCAAGATGATTATAAATCCTATCTCTTACAACCTTTTCCAACATTTTACCCACAACCGAAGTAAGGCTCGCAGGTCTATAATTACCAGGGCTGTCTCTACTCCCCTTGAAAAAGGGGACAACATTTGCTATCCTCCAGTCTTCCGGCACTATTCCTGTCGACAATGACGACATAAAGATCAAGGACACAGGCTCTGCAATCTCCTCCCTGGCTTCCGAGAGAATCCTAGGATAAATCCCATCTGGCCCAGGGGACTTATCTATTTTCACACTTTCCAAAATTGCTAATACCACCTTGTGAACTTCAATCCCATCTAGCCTAGTAGTCTGTATCTCAGTATTCTCCTCGACAACATTTTCTTTCTCTATTGTAAATACTGACGAAAAATATTCATTTAACGCTTCCCCTATCTCCTCTGATTCCACACACAACTTCCCACTACTATCTTTGGCCCTAATCTAACTCTAGTCATTCTTTTATTCCTGATATACCTATAGAAAGCCTTAGGGTTTTCCCTGATCCTATCCGCCAATGACTTCTCGTGTCCTCTCCTTGCTCTTCTTAGCCCTCCCTTTAGACCCTTCCTGGCTAGCTTGTAACTCTCAAGCGCCCTAACTGAGCCTTCACGTCTCATCCTAACATAAGCCGCCGCCTTCCTCTTGACAAGCGCTTCAACTTCTTTCGTAAACCACGGCTCCCTCGCTCGACAACTTCCTCCCTGCCTGACAGGTACATACTTGTCAAGGACACGCAGTAGCTGCTCCTTGAATAAGCTCCACATTTCGATTGTGCCCATCCCCTGCAGTTTCCTTCCCCATCCTACGCATCCTAAATCTTGCCTAATCGCATCATAATTTCCTTTCCCCCAGCTATAATTCTTGCCCTGCGGTATATACCTGTCCCTGCCCATCCCTAATGTAAACCTAACCGAATTGTGATCACCATCACCAAAGTGCTCACCTACATCTAAATCTAACACCTGGCCGGGTTCATTACCCAGTACCAAATCCAATGTGACATCGCCCCTGGTTGGCCTGTCTACATACTGTCAGAAAACCCTCCTGCACACACTGGACAAAAACTGACCCATCTAAAGTACTCGAACTATAGTGTTTCCAGTCAATATTTGGAAAGTTAAAGTCCCCCATAACAACTACCCTGTTACACTCGCCCCTGTCGAGAATCATCTTCGCTATCCTTTCCTCTACATCTCTGGAACTATTCGGAGGTCTATAGAAGACTCCCAACAGGGTGACCTCTCCTCTCCTCGGCCCATACTACCTCAGTAAACGAGTCCTCAAACGTCCTTTCTGCCGCTGTAATACTCTCCTTGATTAACAATGCCACAACCCCCCCTCTTTTACCATCTTCTCTGTTCTTACTGAAACATCTACATCCCGGAACCTGCAACATCCATTCCTGTCCCTGCTCTACCCATGTCTCCGAAATGGCCACAACATCGAGATCCCTGGTACCAACCCATGCTGCAAGCTCACCCACCTTATTCCGGATGCTCCTGGCATTGAAGTAGACACACTTTAAACCAAGTTCTTGCTTGCCAGTGCCCTCTTGCGTCCTTGTAACCTTATCCCTGACCTCACTACTCTCAACATCCTGTACACTGGAACTACAATTTAGGTTCCCATTCCCCTGCTGAATTAGTTTAAACCCCCCAGAAGAGCACTAGCAAATCCCCCCACACCCCCCCCCCTCCCCCCAGGATATTGGTACCCCTCTGGTCCAGGTGAAGACCATCCTGTTTGTAGAGGTCCCACCTACCCCAGAAAGAGACCCAATTATCCGGGAAACCAAAACCCTCCCTCGTACACCATCCCTGCAGCCACGTGTTCAACTCCTCTCTCTCTCTCTTCCTCGCTTTGCTAGCACGTTGCACGGGCAACAACCCAGAGATAACAACTGTTTGTTCTCGCTCTAAGTTTCCACCCTTGCTCCCTGAATTTCTGCCTTAAATCCCCATCTCTCTTCCTACCTATGTCGTTGGTGCCTATGTGGACCACGACTTGGGGCTGCTCCCCCTCCCTCTGAAGGATCCCAAAAACACGATCCGAGACATCACGAACCCTGGCACCTGGGAGGCAACACACCAACCGTGAGTCTCTCTCGTTCCCACAGAACCTCCTATCTGTTCCCCTAACTATGGAGTCCCCAATGACTAATGCTCTGTTCCTCTTCCCCCTTCCCTTCTGAGCAACAGGGACAGACTCTGTGCCAGAGACCTGTACCCCATTGCTTACCCCTGGTAAGTCGTCTCTTTCCCCCCCCAACAGTATCCAAAACGGTATACCTGTTGAGGGAAACGGTCACAGGGGATCCCTGCACTGCCTGCTGGTTCCCTCTCCTTCCCCTGACGGTAACCCATCTACCTACTTCTTTTACCTGAGGTGTGACTACCTCCCTATAACTCCTCTCAATAACCTCCTCCGCCTCCCGAATGATCCGAAGTTCATCCAGCTCCAGTTCTCTAATGCGGTTCTCGAGGAGCTGGAGTTGGGTGCACTTCCTGCAGATGCAGTCAGCAGGGACACTCTTGGCGACCCTTACCTCCCACATTCTGCAGGAGGAACATACAACTGCCTTAACCTCCATTCCCACTATTCTAGATTCCCAACAAATCTACTGAAAACCAAAAAAAAAAGTCAAATCTTGTTAGCTTAGCAATCCGACGGACAGAACTTTTTTTTTTGGTTAGAGGAGGAGGATGGGTGGGAGACACTATCCAAGTAGTGTTTCGGGTAAAGCAACCGCCCGAATATGTAACCTCACTTACCCAGCAGTCCCGCGTGCGCTCCGCCTATACACGAGAAATCGTGTTTAATCCACTTTAAATACAGACAGCCTATCTAATATTTCCTCTATCAATTTTAAACCCCTCTAGTGTCTGATTTATTGCCTCTTTCAACATTGCATCCATCTTTACCAAAGATGATGCGGAGTATTCATTTACTACCTCAGCTATGCCCTGTTAAGTCCTGGGATGGGTGACTAGTGTATATAGTTTTCCTCATCAATGACAGTTCTGATTATTGTCCTTTGAGTGAAGGTGTAGTCCATTGCCATATACATGAGGTTTATTTGATGATTTACAGCAATGTGATTTAAAAAAAAAAAATTCTTGAGTCCCTGGCAAGGCTGGTACTTGTGGCCCACTCCTTGTCCTTAAAGAAGAGACTTGCATTTCTGTTGGGCCTTTCATGACTTCATGGCCCAAAGCATATTCCAACCAACTTTTGAAATGTAGTCACTACTGTAGTGTACGAGACACAGCAGGCAATTTTTCCAACAAGCTCCCACAAACAATTTGATAACCAGATCATCTATTAGGTATTGGATGAGGGATAAATATTGGCTGGACACCAAACAGAACTCTGCTATGCTTTGAAAGAGAATCTTTTATATCCACCTGGGAGAGCAAATGGAGCTTGGGTTTAATCATTCATCCAAAAGACAGCACCTCTAATACTGTAGCACTCCCTCAGTGCTGCACTATAGTGACAGCCTGGATTATCATGACATGTGCCTTGAAGGAATGTATAGTTGCTGTAAACTATCTAGTATTTCTTAAGACTATCTATTGCTTATGTACTGTCATCCCTTAATATATTTTCCCAATCCACCTCAGCCAATTTGCCCCTCATGCCTTCATTTCCTTTGTTCAAATTTAACACCCTGGCTCCTGATTGAACCACCTTACTTTCAAACATAATGTAAAATTACATCATATGGTCACTCATCCCTAAAGGTTCTTTGACAACAAGATTATTTATTAGTGCTCTCATTACATACTAGATTGAAAATAGCCTGTACTCTAGTCAGTTCCCTAACATACTGCTCTAGAAAACAATTGCTAACACTCTAAACTTGTCCTCCTCAGCATTTGTGCTCATTAGGTATACCCAGTCCATATGTAGATTGAAGTCACCCATGATTACTGTATTACCCATGTTATATATTTCTCATCTCCTGATTAATGCCATGCCCACACTACTGTTTGGCCTATAAACCACTCCTACCAATGTATGCTGTCCCTTGCTATTTCTTAGCTCCACCCAAACAGATTTCCACATTGTTCTTCTGATCTGAGATCCTCCCCTATTACTGTACTGATCCCATCCCTTATTGCTTATCCTTCCTAAATGTTGAATATCCTTGAATATTCAGTTCCTAGTCTTGGTCAGCCTCCAGCAACATTTCTTTTCTGATGATTGGATCATACTTAATTACCTCTATTTGGGCCTTTAAATTATCTACCTTGTTGCAAATGCTGCTTACATTCAGGTAGTGCCCTTAATCTTGTCTTGACATTTATTCTGCATTCTAAGCCTAGTTGCTCACCTTTTGTTTTGCCTGCCTTCTAATGTCACTTGCTACTTTTTCTACCTCTTGTTACCAGCTTTATTTCATTCCAATTTGAGTTACCCCTCAGGTTCCCATCCCCAACAAGCTAGTTTAAACCCTCCCCAACATCCCTAGCAAATCTCCCTGTGAGGATGTTTGTCCAGTTCTGTTAAGGTGTAGCCTGACCATCTTGTACAGGTCCCACCTGCCCCAGAGCTGGTCCCAATGTCTTAAATCTGATGCCTTCCCTCCTATGCCAATTCTCCAGCCATGTGTTCAGTCAATCAATCCTCCTATTCCTATGCTCACTAGCACATGGCACTAGGAGTAATCCTGAGATTCCTGCTCTTGAGGTCTTGCTTTTTAATTTCCTTCCTAACTCCCTCATCATCTTTTTGGACCTCATCCCTCTTCTGATTGTTATTGAACCATGACCTCTGGCTGTCCATCCTCCACCAGAAGGATGTCCTACAGCCTCTCCATGACATCCTTGACCCTGGCACCAGGGAGGCAATGCACCATCCTGGAGTTCCATTTACTGCTGCAGAAATGCCTGTCTGATCCCCTGAATATCTAATCCCTAATCACTACTGCTCTTCTACTCTCCTTTCTCCCCTCCTATGCAGCTGAGCCACCTATGGTGCCACTGGCTTTGCTCTGGCTGCAGTCCTAAGGAACCATCACTCACTAGTATCCAAAATGTGAAACTGATTTCTTTTTTTTAAGCAAGTAAGATACTCTGGGAACTCCTGCATTTCCTGGCAATCACCCATTCCCACTCTGCTTGCATGCTCCATTGAGACCACCTCCATAAATGTGCTGTCATTGCAGATGCACAAGTGACTCCAGCAACCACTCGAGTTCCAAAACTCAGCTTGAGCTTCTGCAGTTGTTCAAACTTTGTGTTTGTTTAGGACATGTGGTGTCAATGACTTCCCACATACTGCAGGACATATATTCCATTTGGCTAAGCTGACCTGCCATACTGTAACTTTTTTATTACAACTAAGTAAATTAACTTACCAGTTGCACAGCAAAGAGGCAGCTATTGGAAGCTGGAAAAAGAGCCCCTCACTCACTGAACTCCACTTTACACACTGCACTCATTTATTTCTTTTCCAGTGTCCTTGCTGAACTCTCTTCACACTACCCTCCAGCAACAGTCAATGCAAACAAGCAACACTGAGATTTCTGTAAACTCTGAAAACAATGTCAACTCTACTAAAGCTCAGATACCAGTTTCAGATAGCTGCTGAATTAACTAGCTTCAGCTACTCTTGGTATACCCCTGTTTAAAACTGCAAGGGCGGCGCAGTGGTTAGCTCCGCAGCCTCACAGTTCCAGCTACCCGGGTTAAAATCTGGGTACTGCCTGTGTGGAGTTTGCAAGTTCTCCCTGTGTCTGCGTGGGTTTCCTCCGGGTGCTCCGGTTTCCTCCCACATGCCAAAGACTTGCAGGGTGATAGGTTAATTGGCCATTATAAATTGCCCCTAGTATAGGTAGGTGGTAGGGAAATATAGGAACAAGTGGGGATGTGGTAGGAATATGGAATTAGAGTAGGATTAGTATAAGTGGGTGGTTGATGGTCGGCACAGACTCGGTGGGCCGAAGGGCCTGTTTCAGTGCTGTATCTCTAATAAAAAAAAACTTGACCCTTAAACAGGAATTTGAATTAATTGCTAGATGTAAACAAAACCTAGTCTTGAATTAATCCTTAAAATTCACTCACATATCAAACTCCCTCCTGAATACTCAGTTGCTGGAGTGGGGCTTGAGGCTACAAAATTTTGGTTGAGGGTCAGAGGAGCAAGCCCTGGCTGGAGGTGAGTGGGACAGGTAGTCTGTGGTACCAGCCCTGGGTTGGGGCTAAGTGAGCCACCTTGGGCTGGTGTTCAGTGAGGTGCTGGTCCAGGGTTGAAGGTCAGGAGTCAGAGGTGCTAATCCTGGGTCAGAGGTTGAAGGTCAGTCCTGGGGTTTGAGGGTTGGGGTGGAGGGGGGAGGTTGTTGGTAAGGTGCTAGTCCTAAGTTACTGATTGTCACCTCTCTGACAGCAGGATTCCAACCAATAGAGGAACTGGTGTTCTCTGATATTAGCATGAGCAGTGCCAATGTGTCCTGGAATCAGCCAATACCTGCTCCTGATATCTTTATCCTAAATTACAATCCCCGGACATATGGGGAAACATTGCAGTTGACTGTGAATGGCACCAAGACGCACACAACCCTGTCCAAACTAGAACCTGGTGTTGAGTACATTGTGACGCTGGTGGCTATCCAGGGTACTATCACCTCCGAACCAGTTGTGGGAACCTTCACCACAGGTAAGGAAATTTAATGCTGGAAGTCTGTCTCTCATCCCCCTCACTTATATGTGGGACCTGATGTCAGCACAATTTATTCTTCCCCTTTATTTTCCAGCCTTGGATCCACCTTGGGACATTTCCTTTGTCAGAATCTCTGAGGACTCGGTGACAGTGACCTGGAGAAAGCCTGCAGCTGCATTCGACCACTACCAGATGTTGTACCAGCCTGCAGGAGTCCGGAGGGGTATGCTGTGGGGATTTCAATCCCTTATCCTCAAACTGTCAGTGGGCTGAGGGCCACAGCAAGAGATTGCTCCTAATACTGTCTTAGCCATTCAGGCTAGCCAAGAGGGCAAAGGTGGAATATGATTCATCTCTCGATAATAAGGACAATCCTTTGAGGTTCAGAGGATATTGGAGGAAGCTTTGATCAGTATCTAACCTGTGCTGTATCTGTCCTGAGTGTTTGATGGGGAGAGTGCTGCAGAGGGAGCTTTACTCTGTATCTAACCTCTGTTTTTTTTAATAAGGTGGCCTTTATACCCTAGGCCCCTTTTATATATTTCATGTCGAGGGGGCCTTTATCCCTCTGGCCCCCTTTATATACATATTTTTTAAATAACTTGTTTAAAAACAGATATAAACAAAACTCAAATTAAAAGGCCATTCTCAGCATTGACAATGCACTCCAGTCCCTGTGGTGCCCACCAATCGCAGAAGGCCTCCAGCGTACTGGCAGACACCGAATGCTCCTTCTCCAGGGACACCTGGGTGTGAACGTAACTGCCTGCCCCTCTTCTGCAATCAGGGAGGACGGATCCCCTGATTGCCCGCAGACTGGACCTGTGAATTGCCACCTTGACCAGGTCCAGGAACAGACCAATGAGGAGATGTCCCTCTGCACCAGGTGCGCAAAGATGAGTAGCGTGGGACTGAAGTGCAGCCAGAACTTAAGGAGCAGTCCCTTCAAATATTCAAAGGGGCTGCAACCTCACACTCCAAATATACGTGGAACACTGACTCGTTCAGGCCACAAAGTACAGGCAGCCTGGGAGTCCATGAACCTACTTAAAAGTCTGTTGCACGGGACTGTCCTGTGCAACACCCTCCACTCCAGGTCCCTGATGTAAAGGAGGAGTACTCCCACATAGAGAGACCTCCTTCCCCTCGCAGCCATACAGCAACATGGACCACCAGGGTGTGTCCAGCCAGCTGATGAGGGCGAGAAGTGGAGTATGCAGGAGTAGCCTGTACAAGAAACCCCTCCACACCGATTGGAATGGCATGGAGGGCATTTCCAAGAGGTGGCTCAAGTTGTGTGGGACTGGCTCCCAAGAAGGGTTTCGGGGCCTGGGTCCAATGCTCAGTTCCAGCTGAGCAGGGGTCAGCTTGGCCAGGAGCGCTCTACTTTTTTTTTTTTTCCCCCCTGAGGATGATGCACTCGCCACTATTAATGGAGTTCAAGAGAGGACACTTCAAAAAAGCGCACTTGCAACGCGCTGGGCCTGGGTGCGTACACATTCACAAGGTGGAGTGGCACACTACCCAGGCAAACTGTGAGGTGGAGCAAGCAGCCTGGCACTAGCTCCTTGACCCCCATGATCTCCAGCTGAAAGGTCAGCCAACAAGATGGCCATCCCACGGGAAATGGGGAGGGGGGGGTAAGGTGACTCCTGTAGACCCCATCCTGCCACTCCAGGAGCCAAGTGGCTTTGTCTCCCAGAATGGTGTGGGTTTCCTGCAGAAGTTTCACCGCATATCTCCCTTCCCTGAGGACTGAGATTGTGAAATCTGCAGTGAGACCCGCTGCTGCTGTTGATGAGGCTGGCTATGGTTATCTTCATGTCAAAGGTACTTAAAACTCATCACCAACACGTCAGGAGAGAGCAGAAGTACACCTGGCCTTCCACTCCCCCAGCAACCCATTGAGGAATGCATTGAAACAGTACCTTTCAACCAATTTCACACCTCACTGGCAATGGAATCAAGGTCATCCTCCATGCCCAACAGTCCCCATCCTCCTCCAGGTTGTCGCGGCCGACACACCCACCATACACTGGGGGGATGTCCCAGCTGGTCCTGCCTTTGTCTCGATCCCAGACCCAGGATCGATGGTGGAGGAGTCCTCTCTGGGTTCCAAGATGGAACTGGAGCCTGTGGGCACCAGCGGTTCAGGACCCCCCTCCACCTCTATCCCCAGGTCAGTGATTGGTCCAGGGGAGACTGATGTTCCCGACTCCAGAAATCTAGCCGGTGCCTAGAGCGGAGGTCATCTCCTGCACCGCTAGCACCCACAGGCCCAGCAGATGGGGCAGCATTCAGTTATAACCAGGTCTGGTGTCTCCTGGTTGTCAGTGGATTTTGACTGGGAAGGCCAACCAACCCTTTGGGGATCTCCCTCCCCTCCATTCAGGGCACCTGACCCAGGGGCAGAATGGGAGGCTTCTCAAAGTGTCCCCAGACTCCCCCACCACAAGTAGGGCTTCACTTGCTCCCACAGGAGGGGCTGCATGTAGAGGGGCCTCCCCTCCATCCTGAGGAGTAGGGAGATCCTGCCCAGACTTTGCAGCCTTGGTGGTGGTAGGGGGAACCTGGGGACCCAGAACAGGGGACAGCAGCTCCCCTTCAACAGATGGGGCCCTGCACCTCAGGGCCCTTTGTTACCTCTGTGGAGGGGTGCCTTCTCTTTTTCCTGCTGGGGCGCAGAGGCTCAGACCTCCATGTCATCCGAGGCCTCTGCCTCCACACTTTTTTTTTGTAGTTAGTCTGGGCCTGAGCCCAGCCCTGGGACAGGTGGATTCCCTGGAAGCTGGCTGTGGGCTGAGCCCAGGCTCGGGTTGTGTCATGGCGTCCAGGGGATGAGCGCCTCTCTTTACTTTTCCTCTGTGCCTTTCTTCAACTTGGACAGGCACTCCCCTCCCCGCCAGTGGCTGTGAAAACCACAGCCTCCAGAACTGTCTGTAGGATATGTGGGAGGAGATGCAGTGGCGCTACCCTGGGCCGCTAAGGTGGAACTGGCAGCCGGGAGGTTGGGGCAGTTCTTACAAACATGCCCCACTCCCTTGCAGACGTGGCACCATGCCCCATCCAAGGTCCAAAAGACACAGTAGGCTGTCCCCTGTAACTCCACACTGAAGTGGCCCTCAAAGACCTCCTCCTGTGCCAGCTGCATAAATAGCTGGCAGCGGAAGGAGTAGACATGTCGGAGGCTGTGCTCCTGAAGACTGAGTGGGACTGGGGTGATCCCTGACCTCACCCCCCCCAGATGGTGCAGGTGGGAGAGGAGGAGCTCACTGGGAATAAAGGGCAGGATGTTTGATAAGTTTATCTGCTGCACAGTGGCCCCTAGAGGTCCACCAGCAGGAAAGTCCCACACAGTGAACCCTTTATTCAGGGTCAGGGACACTGCCCGCTCAGTGTTCAGGAAGAACACTGCCTTCCTGTACACTTTTGAGGCTGCCACAATGGCTGAGGGGCTGACAACCTCAACCATTGCCTTTACACAGGCCTCTATAGACATTTTGGGGTGGGGATAACTCTTTACCCCATGGCTCAAAGTAATTAATTTAAAAGGCCCCCCACCCCTTGTTCCGGCCTCTTCCACCTCCCACAACAGTCCAAATTAAATACAAGTCTGGTGCTCGACACCCACCTTGAAATACAGCCTTATTGCCAAAGTCTTTCCTCCTCTGCAGCAAAAGTTGTTCAAGGTTTTGCAGTCTGTCCTCAGCTCTCTCTTCTCCAACAGCACCTCCAGCATCCTTAAACACGGGTGAGGTCCCGGAGGACTGGACAATTGCTAATGTTGTCCCCTTGTTTAAGAAGGGTAGCAGGGATAATCCAGGTAATTATAGACCGGTGAGCCTGACGTCAGTGGTAGGGAAGCGGCTGGAGAAGATACTGAGGGATAGGATCTATTCCCATTTGGAAGAAAATGAGCTTATCAATGATGGGCAACATGGTTTTGTACAGGGAAGGTCATGTCTTACCAACTTAATAGAATTCTTTGAGGAAGTGACAAAGTTGATTGAGGGAAGGGCTGTAGATGTCATATACATGGACTTCAGTAAGGCATTTGATAAGGTTCCCCATGGTAGGTTGATGGAGAAAGTGAAATCGCATGGGGTCCAAGGTGTACTAGCTAGATGGATAAAGAACTGGCTGGGCAACAGGAGACAGAGGAGCAGTGGAAGGGAGTTTCTCAAAATGGAGATGTGTGACCAGTGGTGTTCCACAGGGATCTGTGCTAGGACCACTGTTTGTGATATACATAAATGATTTGGAGGAAAGTATAGGTGGTCTGATTAGCAAGTTTGTAGACGACACTAAGATTGGTGCAGTAGCAGATAGTGAAGGGGACTGTCAGAATACAGCAGAATATAGATAGATTGGAGAGTTGGGCAGAGAAATGGCAGATGGAGTTCAATCAGGGCAAATGCGAGGTGATGCATTTTGGAAGATCCAATTCAAGAGTGAACTATACAGTAAATGGAAAAGTCCTGGGGAAAATTGATGTACAGAGAGATTTGGGTGTTCAGGTCCATTGTTCCCTGAAGGTGGCAACGCAGGTCAATAGTGGTCAAGAAGGCTTACGTCATGCTTTCCTTCATCGGACGGGGTATTGAGTACAAGAGTTGGCAGATCATGTTACAGTTGTATAAGACTTTGGTTTGGCCACATTTGGAGTACTGTGTGCAGTTCTGGTCACCACATTACCAAAAGGATGTGGATGCTTTGGAGAGGGTGCAGAGGAGGTTCACCAGGATGTTGCCTGGTATGGAGGGCGCTAGCTATGAAGAGGTTGAGTAGATTAGGATTATTTTCATTAGAAAGACGGAGGTTGAGGGGAGACCTGATTGAGGTGTACAAAATCATGAGAGGTATAGACAGGGTGGATAGCAAGACGCTTTTTCCCAGAGTGGGGGATTCAATTACTAGGGGTCACGAGTTCAGAGTGAGAGGGGAAAAGTTTAGGGGGGATATGCGTAGAAAGTTCTTTACGCAGAGGGTGGTGGGTGCCTGGAACGCGTTGCCAGCGGAGGTGGTAGACGTGGGCATGATAGCGTCTTTTAAGATGTATCTAGACAGATACATGAATGGGCAGGAAGCAAAGAGATACATACCCTTAGAAAAATAGACGACAGGTCTAGATAGAGGATCTGGATCAGCACAGGCTTGGAGGGCCGAAGGGCCTGTTCCTGTGCTGTAATTTTCTTTTGTTCTTTATTCTTTGTTCAACTGACTGCAGCACTATCAGCTGCACTTCCTTCAAGCACTCAGGATTTCCAATCACAGCAGCCAGTCCTGTTTTGTTTGTTTTTGTCAAGGGGGGCCTTTATTCCTCAGGCCCCCTTTATATACATATTTACATTTTTAAAGTAACTTTATTTAAAAACGGATAGTAAACCAAAAACTCAAATTAAAATGCCATTCTCTGCATCATCTATGCTCTCCAGTCCCTGCGGTGCCTACCGGCCCGCAACCTGGTCTTGTGAATTGCCACCTTGGCCAGGCCCAGGAGCAGACCGACAAGGAGATCCTCCTCCTGGCCCACACCCCTCCACACCAGGTGCCCAAAGATCAGGAGTGTGGGACTGAAGTGCAGCCAGAACTTGAGGAGCAGCCCCTTCAAATGTTCAAAGGGGCTGCAACCTCGCACACTCTGTATATACGTGGAACAATGACTCGTCCAGGCCACAGAAATTACAGGTGGCCAGGGAGTCCGTGAACCTATTTAAAAGTCTATTGCATGGGACTGCCCTGTGCAACACCCTCCACCCCAGGTCCCCGATGTAAAGGGGGAAGACTCCCGCGTAGAGACCTCCATCGGGGTTTCCCCTTGCCGCCAGAGAGAAATGCGGGCCGCCAGGGCGTGTCCGGCCAGCTGACTAGGGCGAGGAAGTGGAGAGGAGCAGCCCGTACAGGAAACCCCTCTGCACCGATTGGAATGGCATGGAGGTCATTTCCGATAAGCGGCTCGGATTGTGCGGGACTGGCATCCGAGGAGGGTTTCAGGGCTTGGGTCCGATGAGCAGTTCCTGCTGAGCGGAGGTCAGCTCAGCTGGGAGTGCTCCGTGCTCCTGAGCCCCCTTGCCACCTGCAGTGAGGGGCGTCCCAGGGGCTTCGGCTACTCCTCCGCCGGTCCGTCCCCGGAGTTGGCCACCCGGACAGCCAAGGCCCTCACTTCATCCAGTGAGGGAGCGCCCTGACTGGAGGTGACCATGTTCCAGACTCAATAGGTCCTGGTAAAAGACAGGCAATTCCCTCAGAGGCACGGCTAACAGTCTGCCGGGAGCTGCGTGTCGTCTTGAAGGCAGTGACACTGGCGGAAAAAATACATCGCCAGCGCACCATCTAGGAGGACGCTCGATGTACAGGTAGCTCTGCAGGGTCCGAAGGTGGAGAGTCGCAGCCTGGGTGTAGATGCACATCAGCGACTGGCCGCCCTCCTCGATCGGGAGACTCAGGACCGCGGCACAGACCCAGTGTTTCCTCCTGTCCCAGAAGAAATCGAGTTTCTTCTGGATTTTGGTGCCGAATGTAGGGGGTGGGGCCAAAGTGACCAACTGGTACCACAGCATGGAGGCCACCAGTTGGTTTATGGCCAGTGCTCGGCCCCTGTAGGATAGCACTTGGAGCAGTCCTGTCCAGTGCCCCAGCCGAGTGGTGACTATCGCCTCCAACTCCTGCCAGTTTGCCTGCCAGGCTTCCTCAGCGGGGCTAAGGTGGACTCCCAGGTAGAGGAGGTGCATGATGCTCCACGCAAAAGGTGTCATCTCTTCTGGCAGGGAATCCATCCGCCGCTGATCCATCAGGAGCCCGGAACATTCTCCCAATTCGTCCTCGGAGGTCGCGGCAGACAAGGTCTGCTGGCAGTCGCGCATCCTCCGCAAGTCAACGGGATCTGTGACCACGAGGAGCACGTTGGCGTAAGCCGAGAGGGCGACCCGCATGGCTGGCTCGTGCAGAGCCAATCCCGTCAACCTCCTGCGAAGCAGGCACAGGAAGGGCTCCACGCAGATGGTGTACAATTGGTCGGACATGGGGCATCCCTGACGCACTCCTCTCCCAAAGCGAAGGGATGCATCAAGGACCCGTTAACCTTGACTAGACACTCCGCGGCGGCGTATAAAAGTCAGACCCAGGCTATGAAATGCTGCCAGAGTCCGAAAGCATGCAGAGTCCCAAAATGTTATTCGTGATCCACCCTGTCGAATGCCTTCTCCTGATCGAGGGAGAGAAAGGCGACCGACTGACCAGTCCTCTGGGAAAGATGGATCAGGTCCCAGACCAGGTGGATGTTGTCCTGGATGGACCAGCCCGGGACCATGTAGGACTGGTCGGGGTGGATCATGTGGGCCAGCACGGAGCCCAGGCGAGCAGACATAGCCCGGGCAGAGATCTTATAATACGTGCTGAGGAGGGAGACTGGACGCCAGTATTTAAGCAGGCAGAGATCACCCCTCTTCGGCAGCAGGACGATGACCGCCCTGCGCCCCGAGAGGGGCATCTCGGTCGCCAGGCTTTCCCCCAGGACCCGCACGTAATCGTCCCCCAGGATGTCCTAGAATGCCCTGAGGAACTCCACGGTCAACCCGTCCAGCCCTGGGGATTTGCCCCTCGAGAGCTGGTGGAGGGCGCCGGTCAGCTCTGCCAACATGAGCGGAGCCTCCAAACCTTCGGCACCCTCCGGGCTGTCCTGTGGCAGGTCCTCCCACAAAACTCTGCGCGCATCCTCGCTGGACGGATCCGGAGAGAACAACGCACTGTAATAAGTATGGACCAGGAGGCCCATTCCCTCTGGATCCGTGATGGAGGATCTGTCAGCCAGCAGCTTAACGAGCTGCTTAAGACCCCCACCATTTTTCCAGCGAGTAGAAGGGTGAGGCACGGTCCAAATCTTCCAGGATATGGATCCGCGACCTCCCGTACACGCCTCGAGACCTATGAGTTGCAGATCCCTCAGCGCGCCCTTCTCTTTGTACGCCTGCCACAGGGCTGGGTCCGTGACTGCATGACCGAGGCGGGACTCCCTCTCTAGGCGCCCGATCTCGGCTTTCCGCCTCTTGGTTGACCCCTTCGCATGCTCCTGACAGAAGACACGGATGTGAGTCTTGCCCACATCCCACCATAGCCTCAAGGAGGAGAAGCCACCCTGCTACCTTCTCCAGTCGACCCATAATCAACAGAAGTCATCCAGAAATCGCTCATCCTCCAGCAGCTGGTTGTTAAAGTGCCAGTACGCGGACCCCGCCCACGTGCAGAGCGGTAGGCCATCCCCTGGAACTCCACACTGAAGTGGCCCTCCAAGACCTCCGCCCGCGCCAACTGCATGAATAGCTGGTGGCGCAAGGAGTAGACATGTCGGAGGCTGTGCTCCCGAAGACCGAGCGGGACTGGGGTGATCCCTGGCCTCACCTCCCCCAGATGGTGCAGGTGGGGGAGGAGGAGCTCATTAGGAATGAAGGGTGGGATGTTTGACAACATTATCTGCTGCGCAGTGGCCCCCAGAGGGTCCACTGGCAGGAAAGTCCCACCCACTGAGTCCAATACTTGGGGTGAGGGGCATCGCCCGCTCAGTCTTCAGGAAAAACATAGCCTTCCCGTACATCTTTGAGACTGCCACAATGGCTGAGAGGCCGACAACCTCAGCCATTGCCTTAACGCAAGCCTCAATAGTCATGGTAGGGTGGGTGTAACTCTTCATCCCATGCTTTAAGATTTTTAATGGTGACGGGGCCACTGGAGCAGCTGCTGCAGCATTGGAGGGCCCTGCCACCGGAGAGGACTGAAGTCATGGGGTAGAAGAGTTATACGCACTGTTGAGAGCAAAGAAAAGAGCAAACACAATAAATCAAAAATGCAAACACTTAAAGGATTGTAGCACAGGGGAAGAGGCTGAGTGAGAGGAAGGCCAAGAGGAATCAGTCTTTGGTATTTGCACAAGTCTTTTAGCAGGTCTTCTAGTTGGGAGAGTGGGGTGATGTCTTCACCTGGGTCAGCTGTAAGCTGCCCAGGCACATGCCTCCTTCGATGTTGAGATAATTTATTTCACCTGGGCAGCTTGGTAGTTGGGGTGGGGAGGGAGCTCCCTATCCAAAGATATTAAACACAAGAGCTCCCTATTGAACCCAAGGTCTTCAGGTCTCTTCTTTTCCCACCCCAACAATCAATGAAAAAGACTTCAGTATAAAACAAACTCTCAAGAGCTTCCAGGTCTCTGTCTTCCTTCCTTTGACAATGTGGAAAAACCTTTGTTTCAGTCTCCGTCTCTCCCTCTTGCAGCAGTCACACAGCCTCCAACCTCTGCACGCAGCCACAGTCATTGATGCACTCAGCACTCAGGTTTCCAAATCAGAGAGCAGCCAATCCCAGTGCTGTACCTGTCCTGGGAGTGTTTGGGACAGTGTAGAGGGAGCTTGATTCTATATCTGACCCTCTTTTTTTTTCAAAAGATGGGAGTTTTATTTAGTGACAATTTTACCAAACTTTACTCAGGAACGTTTTAAAGCTCAATTCTGTTACATTTTATATTTCAAATTTGAGTTTGGACACAGGCATAACTCAACATTCGAATTATTGAATGAAAGTTTTTGCTGTCTTTTGTTAAAGGGACAATGTAATGGGAGGAAGCTTTATTCTGTTTAGAGATACAGCACTGAAACAGGCCCTTCGGCCCACCGAGTCTGTGCCGACCATCAACCACCCATTTATACTAATCCTACACTAATCCCATATTCCTATCACATCCCCACCTGTCCCGATATTTCCCTACCACCAACCTATACTAGGGGCAATTTATAATGGCCAATTAACCTATCAACCTGCAAGTCTTTGGCATGTGGGAGGAAACCGGAGCACCCGGAGGAAACCCACGCAGACACAGGGAGAACTTGCAAACTCCGCACAGGCAGTACCTGTGTATTTAACCCTGTGCTTTAACTATCCTGGGAGTGTTTGGGGGCAGTGTATTGAGAGCTTTATTCCATATCTAACTTGTTTTATTTGTCTGGTTTTTTAAAAAAAATTAAAATGTCATTCTCAGCATCAATGATGCACTCCAGTCCCTGCAGTGCCCATTGGTCAAGGCAAGCCTGAAGCATAGAGTAAAAGCAAAATACTGTGGATGCTGGAAATATAAAATTAAAAATAAGAAATGCTAGAAATACTCATCAGGTCTGGCAGTATCTGTGGAGAGAGAGAGAAGCAGAGTTAATGTTTCAGGTCAGTGACCCTTCTTTGGACCTCAGTTCTGATGAAGGGTCACTGACCCAAAACATTAACCCTGCTTCTCTCTCCACAGCTGCTGCCAGACCTGAGTATTTTCAGCATTTCTTGTTTTTAATATTATACAGCCCTGAAGCATACTGGTGGACACTGCATGCTCCTTCTCCAAGGACACCTGTGTGCAAACGTAACTGCAGAAGAGGGGCAGGCAATCTGGGTGGACAGACCCCCAATGGCTCACAGTCTGGACCTGTGAATTGCCACTTTGCCCAGGCCCAGGAGAAGGCCAGAGAGGAGATCCTCCTCCTGGCCCAAACCCCTCCACACCAGGTGCTCACTATCAGGAGCATGGGGCTGAAATGCAGCCAAAACTTGAGCAGCCCCTTTTTCAAATAAGCAAATGGGCTGCAACCTCACACGCTCCACATGGAACACTGACTCGTCTAGGTTGCAGAAATTGCAGGTAGCCTGGGTGTCTGAGCCTGTGTAAAAGCCTATTGCATGGGACAGCCCTGTGCAGCACCCTCCACTCCAGGGCCCTGATCTAAAGGGGAGGACTCTCCCTTTAGAGACCTCTACCAGGGTTTCCCCTCGCAGCCAGATGGCAACATGGACCACCAGGGCATATCTGGCTAGCTGACTAGGGCAAGGAAGTGGAGTGTGTAGGAGAAGCCTGTACAGGAAACCCCTCTGCACCATTTGGAATGGCAGAGGGCATTTCCGAGAGGCAGCTTGGGTTGTGAGACCAGCTCCCAAGGAGGGTTTTGGGGCCTGAGTCTGATGAGCAGTTCCAGCCAAGAAGGGGTCAGCTTGGCTGGGACTGCTCTACTCTCCCAAGCCCCCCTCATCACCTGCAGTGAGGGGCATCCTGTGGGCTTCAACTACTCCTGTCCCCAGAGCTGGCCACCCAGACAGTGAGGCACTCTTCGCTGCCAGTGAGGATCCACACAATTGCTTCCCAGAACACTGAGGCACTCCATGGTAAGCCCATCCAGTCCTGGGGATTTGCCCCTTGAGCTGGTGGAGGGTGCTAGTCCACTCTGCCAATGAGTGGGACCTCCAATCCTTCAGCGCCCTCTGGGTTGATCTTTGACGGGTCCTCCCACAAAACTCTGCGCATCCTCACTGGACAGATCCAGAGAGAAGAATGGATTAATAGGTACGGACCAGGAGGCCCATTCCCTCCGGATCTGTAATGGAGGATCTGTCATCAGCCAGCAGCTCAACAAGCTGCTGAAGGACACCCTGCCATTTTTTTCCTGTGAGTAGAAGGGTGAGGGGTAGTCCAAATCTTCCAGGATCTGGATCCATGACCTCATATGCCTCGGGACCCATGAGCTGCAGGTCCCTCAGCTTGCCCTTCTTTGTATGCCTGCCACAGGGCTGGGTCCATGACTGAGGTGGGACTCCCAGTCAAACACCTCCTTCGAGGCACCTGATTTCTGCTTCCCACTTCTTGGTTGACCCCCTTCGTGTACTCCTGACAGAAGACACAGATTTTTTTATTTTTTTATTTTTTAGAGATACAGCACTGAAACAGGCCCTTTGGCCCACTGAGTCTGTGCTGACTAAGAACCACCCATTTATACTAACCCTACACTAATCCCATATTCCCTATCACCTACCTACACTAGGGACAATTTATAATAGCCAATTTACCTATCAACTGCAAGTCTTTGGCTGTGGAAGGAAACCGGAGCACCCGGAGAAAACCCACGCAGTCACAGGGAGAACTTGCAAACTCCGCAGAGGCAGTACCCAGAATTGAACCCAGGTCCCTAGAGCTGTGAGGCTGCGGTGCTAACCACTGCGCCGCCCATTCCATGTGAGTCTTGCCCACATTGCACCATAGCCTCAAGGAGGGGAAGCCCCTTGTTTCTTCTAGTTAGCCCAGAATTGAGAGTTCCAGAATCTCTCATCGTCCAGCAGCTGGTTGTTAAAGGTCCAGTACACAGACCCTGCCTGCATAGTGAAGTGAATTCCACCCACCAGGTGGTCAGAGCACAGCACCAGCTGCCTGGAGGCCACCAAGACATGGAGACAAAAGTCTGCAAAATTCCAAGGCAGTCGATTTCCGGACCCCCCTCCAGACCTCCATGTGATGTCCACCAGATTGAGGGAGCTGATCAGTCCTCAACTTCTCCACTGATGCTTAGCTGCACTAGAGACCAGAGTGTGTTTTTTTTCCCCCACCTTGAGGGTGCAGTTAAAACCCACTGCCCCCCCCACCCCCCTCCAAGGATGATGCACTTGTCACTTTTGATGGAGCTCGAGCAGACGCTTCAAAGAAACGTGCTTGCAACAGTCCAGGGGCCTGGGAGCATACACGTTCACAAAGTGGAGTGGCACTGTTCCCAGGTGAACAGTGAGGTGGAGCAAATGGCCCAGCACAAGCTCCTTAACCACCCCCCACTCTTCCACCCCCCGACTACGCCCCCCAAAAGATCTCTGGCTGAGATGTTGGGGCCAACAAGATAGCCAGAGGGGTGAGGTGACTCATGTGGACCCCACTCTGCCACTCCAGGAGCCAGGTGGCTGTGTCTCAGAACAGTGTGGGTTTCCTGTAGAAAGCTAGCTCCTTCCTTAGGGAAGGGAGATATGCAGAGATTGTGGAATCTGCAGTGAGACCCTCTGCTGCTGTTGATATTGAGGCTGGCTATGGTTATCTTGTCCCAAGTACTTAGAAACCCATCACTAACACCTCACTGAGGAGGGAGCAGAAGTGCCCCTGGCCTTCCACTCCTCCGAGGAACACATTAAAACTGTGCCTCTCAACCAGCTTCATGCCCATGCCCTTCCCCCATTTGAGGGCAGCACAGACAGATCTACCAGATTCAACTAACGGCAGAGTCCCATAGTTCCACAATGGGGATGAGAGGAGACTTTGTGGAAGGCACAAGGGACTCCACCATCTTACTGGTGATGGAATCAAGGTTCTCCTCCATGCCCCACAGTCCCCATCCTCCAGGTTGTCACTGCCAGCACTGATACCATCACACTGGGGTGGATGCCCTAGCTGCACCAGCTGGTCCCATCTCTATCTCAATCCCACCCCCAGGATCCATGGCAGAGGAGGCCTCTCTCTTGGTTCTCCTGTGGAACTAGAGCTTATGGGCACCTATGGTTCAGGACCGCCCCCACCCACCCCCCCCCCCCCCTCCCCCCCAACCTCCATCCCCAGGCCAATGAGTAGTCCGGGGAGACAGAATTTCCAAACTTCAGAAATCCAGCCAGAGTAGAGACTATAGGTGGAGAGAGGAGGCCATCTCCCACCCCACCAGCGCCCACAGACCCAGCAGATAGGGCAGCATTTTCAATTATATCTGGGTCAGGTATTTCCTGGTTAGGAGTGGATTTTAGCCAGGAGCGCTGACCCTTTGGGGCCTTGCCCTCCTCTCCACTCAGGTCACCTTACCCAGTGGCAGAATGGGAGGCTTCTCCATAAATATCCCCAGGCTCCCCAACAACAAGCGGGGCTCCAGTTGCTCTTTCAGAAGGGGTTGCATGTACAGGGGCCTTCACCACCACCACCCCCTGCCCCCCCCAGTCCTGAGGGCTAGGGAGCTCCTGACTAGGCTTTAGCACCTTGGTGGTGGCAGGGGGAACCTGGGGATCCAAACCAGGAGATAGCTCCTCTCCAACAGATGGGGCCCTATGTTGCCTCTGGAGGGGTGCCTTCTCTTTTTCCTACTTGGGTGCAGAGGCTCAGACCTGCATGTCATCAGGACTCTGCCTCTGCACTTTTTTGTTACCCTGGGCCTGAGCCCAGCCCTGGGGGAGATCGGTCCGCAGTTGTTGCAAATGAGCCCTGTCCCCTTGCAGACATGGCAGCGCACCCTGTCCAAGGTCCAGAAGACTCAGTAGGCCATCCCCTGGAACTCCACACTGAAGTGGCCCTCCAAGACCACCTCCCGTGCCAGCCGCATAAATAGCTGGCAGTGGAAGGAGTAGACATGTCGGAGGTTGTTTTGCCAAAGACTGAGCAGGACTAGTGATCCCTGACCTCACCTCCCCCAAATGGTGGAGGAGGAGGAGCTCACTAGGAATGAAGGGCAGGATGTTTGACAGCATTATCTGCTGTCCAGTGACCCCCAGAGGGTCCACCAGCAGGAAGGTCCCCCCACAGTGAGCTCCTTACTCGGGGCCAAGGGCACCGCCCACTTGGTCTTCAGGAGGAACATAGCCTTCCCATATATCTTTGAGGCTGCCACAATGACCAAGGGGCTGACCACCTCAGCCGTTGCCTTTACGCAAGCCTCTAGACCTATTGGGGTGGCTATCTAGCCCCATGGCTAGATGTAATTCATTTAAAGGGTGACAGTGTCACATGGGTGACTGCAGCCTCAGGTATGAGGATCCTGCCACTGGTGATGGGCTTGCTGTGGGTGCATGAGCCAAACCCACCTTGAATTGTAAGCTTGCAAAAAAAAAAAAAACGAGTGTACAAGAAATAACATCTAAACTAGTAGGTTTGGGGAGGTTGGCTATACAGCAAAGGGGAAAGACAGGCTGCAAGTGATGACATTGCTTTAAGGGTGGTACATAGAGCACTCAATAGTTCTGAGTAACACTCCTGGTCTTCTGGTTACGGGAGAGGTCTTCACCTGGGTCAGCCAAAAGCTGCCCAGGCATTCGCTATATCCTTCTGTCTCTTTAGCCAGGTATCTTCAGCTGACCTAGGATGGGGAGGGAGCTTTCTTGTGTATTCAATACAATTATACAGCTCCCTGTAGAATTATACAGCCCCACCCCCTGTTCCAGCCTCTTCCACCTCCCACAAAAGTCCAAATCAAAGAAAGGTCTGGTGTTTGACCATTCACCTCCACATACAGCCTTATTTCTCAAGTCTTTTCCTCCATTGCAGCAAATGTTGAAGTGTTGCAGCTCTCACCTCAGCACTTCCCCTCTAGCAGCAATTGACTGCAACACTGTCAACTGTACCTCCTTGATGCACTCAGCTATTCCAATTAGGCAGCAGCCAAACCCAATTTTTTTTTTTGCACTGAAACCAACAAAATGAGCAGGAGAGACAAGTAAACAGGGCAATTGAGACAGTGGAAAGGGAGCTTTACTCTATATATAACTTTTTTTTTGATTAAATAAACCAACTCCAATCAAAGTGCCATTTTCCATCAATGATGCACTCCAGTCCCTGCAGTGCTCATTGGGCACGGAAGGCCTCAAGCATACCAGCAGACACTGCATGCTCCTTCTCCAGGGACACCCAGGCATGAACGTAACTGCAGAAGAGGGGCAGACAGATCTCCGACTGCCTGCAGCCTGGACCTGTAAATTGCCACCTTGGCCAGGCCCAGGAGCAGACCAACTAGGAGATCCTCCTCTCAGCCTATGTCCCTCTGCACCAGTTGCCCAAAGATCAGGAGCATAGAGCTGAAGTGCAGCCAAAACGTGAGCAGCCCCTTTAAATATTTAAATGACCTCATCCAGGTTACAGAAATTACAGGCAGCCTGGGAGTCTGTGAACCTACTTAAAAGTCTTTTGCATGGGACTGCCCTGTACAGCACCCTACACCCCAGGTACCCAATGTAAAGGGGAGGAGTCCAGTGTAAAGACTTTCTGTGGTTTCCCCTCGTGGCCAGATGGCAACATGGACAGCTAGGGCATGTCTGGCCAGCTGACAAGGGCGAGAAGTGGACAGTGTGCAGGAGCAGCCCATACAGGAAACCCCTCTGCGCCAATTGGAATGGCATGGAGGGCATTTCCGGGAGGCAGCTCGGGTTGTGTGGGACTGGCTCCCGAGGAGGGTTTTGGAGCCTGGGTCCAATGAGCAGTTCCAGCCCAGCGGGTATCAGCCCTGCTGGGAGCACTCCACACCCCTGAGCCCCCTCACCACTTGCAGTGAGGGGTGTCCCGGGGGCTTCAGTTACTCCGCCCGCCTGGACAGCCGAGGTGCCCTCCTCCGCTGGTGGGGGAGCGTCCTGACTAGAGGTGACCATGTTCCAGACTCTGAATAGATCCCAGTAAAAGATAGGCAACTCCCTCAGAGGCGCGGCTGACAGTCTCCACCAGGAGCTGCGTGTCGTCTTGAAGGCAGTGACACTGGTGGAGGGGGTGGAAAATGTCACCAGCGCACACCATCTGGGAGGACGCTCGACATATAGGTATTTCTGCAGGGTCCAAAGGCAGAGAGTCACAGCCTGGGTGCAGACACACACCAGCGACTGGCCGCTCTCCTCTATCGGGAGACTCAGAACTGTGGCAGAGACCCAGTGTTTCCTCTTGCCCCAGAAGAAATCGAGCTTCTTCTGAATCTTGGTGGCAAATGCAAGGGCGGGACCAAAGTGACCAACTGGTACCACAGCAACGAGGCCATTTGTTTATGATCAGTGCTTGAACCCTGTAGGAAAGTACTCGGAGCAGTCTTGTCCAGCGTCCCAGCCGAGTAGTGACTTTCACGTCCAAATCCTGCCAGTTTGCTGGCCAGGCTTCCTCAGCAAGGCTAAGGTGGACTCCCAGATAGAGGAGGTGCGTGGTGCTCCACGCAAAAGGTGTTAACTCCTCTGGTAGGGAGTCCATCTGCCACTGACCCACCAGGAGCCTGGAACATTTCTCCCAATTGATCCTTGCGGAGGACGCAGCAGAAAAGGTCTGCTGGCAGTCACGCATCCTCCGTGTCAGCGGGATCTGTGACCGTGAGGAGCGTGTCATCGGCGTAAGCTGAGAGGACAACCCGCATGGCCAGCCCGCACTGCCAATCCCGTCAACTTCCTGCGAAACAGGCACAGGAACGGCTCCACACAGTATACAATTGGCCGGATGTGGGGCATCCCAGACGCACTCCTGTCCCGAATCGAAGGGGTGCCGTCAAGATCCCATTTACTTTAACCAGAGACTCTGCAACAGCATATAAAAGTCAGACCCAGGCCACAAAATGCCTCCCGAGTCCGAATGAGCAGAGTCCCGAAAAGGTATTCGTGATCCACTCGGTCGATCACCTTCTGATTGAGGGAGAGAAAGGCGACTGACAGACTTTTCTTCTGGGAAAGATAGATCCAGTCCCGGACCAGGAGGATGTTTTCCTGGATGGACCAGCCCGGGACAATGTAGGACGAGTCGGGGTGGATCACGTGGGCCAGCACAGAGCCCAGGCAGGTGGTAGACGTAGCCCGGGCAAAGACCTTATAATCTGTGCTGAGGGAGACTGGACGCCAGTTTTTGAGCAAGCGGAGATTGCCCCTCTTCAGAATGATGACAGCCCAGCACCACGAGAGGGGCATCTCCCCACTTGCTGGGTTTTCCCCAAGGACCCACATGTAATTGTCCCCAGGATGGGCGACACAGTGGCGCAGTGGTTAGCACCGCAGCCTCACAGCTCCAGTGACCCGGGTTCAATTCTGGGTACTGCCTGTGTGGAGTTTGCAAGTTCTCCCTGTGTCTGCATGGGTTTCCTCCGGGTGCTCCGGTTTCCTCCCACAAGCCAAAAAAGACTTGCAGGTTGGTAGGTAAATTGGCCATTATAAATTGCCCCTAGTATAGGTAGGAGGTACGGGAATATAGGGAAGGTGGGGATGTGGTAGGAATATGGGATTAGTGTAGGATTAGTATAAATGGGTGGTTGGTGGTCGGCATGGACTCGGTGGGCTGAAGGGCCTGTTTCAGTGCTGTATCTCTAAATAAATAAATGTCCCAGAACACCCTGAGAAACTCCATGGTCAGCCCATCCAGCCCCGAGGATTTGCCTCTCGAGAGCTGGTGGAGGGTGCCGGTCAGCTCCACCAACATGAGCGGAGCCTCTAATCATTTCACATCCTCTAGGCTGACCTTCGGCAGGTCCTCCCACAAAACTCTGTGTGCATCCTCACTGGATGGATCCGGAGAGAACAATGCACCGGAATAGGTATGGACCAGGAGGCCCATTCCTTCCGGATCTGTGATGGGGAATGCATCGTTGGCCAGCAGCTCAACAAGCTGAATACAGACCCCCACCATTTTTCCAGCAAGCAGAAGGGTGAGACGCAGGCCAAATCCTTCAGGATCTGGATCCGTGACCTCACGTACACACCTCAGGACACTGAGCTGCAGGTCCCTTTGTATGCCTGCCACAAGTCCAACGGCATGACCGAGGCAGGACTCCAAGTCAAGCACCTCCCTCTAGCCACCCGATCTTGGCTTCCTGTCTCTTGGTCGAACCCTTCGTGTACTCCTGACAAAAGACACAGATGTGAGTCTTGCCCACATCCCACCATAGCAGCCTCCAGGAGGAGAAGCCCCCTGCTTCCTTCTCCAGTCAGCCCAGAATCGTCCTCCAGCAGCCAGAAGTTAAAGTGCCAGTATGTGGATCCTGCCTGCGGGTGGAGCAGAGTGAGCTCCTCCCACACCAGGCGGTGGTCCGAGCACTGCACCAGCTGTGTGGAGGCCACTGAGACGCAGGAGACATACGCTTGCGAAAAGTAGAGGCGGCCGATTGAGGACCCTCCTCCTCCAGACCACTATGTGAAGGTGCAGGAATTGGGATGGAGATTCCGCCAGACATACTCCAAGTTGAAGGAGCTGATCAGTTCCCTCAACTTCTCCACTGACGCTTGGCTGCGCTGGGACTAGAGCCAATTTTTTTTTCTCCCCTACCTTCAGGGTACAGTTAACCCCCCCCCCCCCCCCTCCCCACCCACCCCTGGCGGTTGATGTACTCGCCGCTATCGATAGAGCTCGAGAGCAGACACTTCAAAGAAGTGCACTTGCATGCGCCAGGCCTGGGCGCACACACTTTCATAAAGTGGAGTGGTACGCTACCAGGTGAACGGCGAGGTGGAGCAAGCGGCCCAGCACAAGCTCCTTGACCCTCAAGATCTCTGGCTGAAAAGTCGGCGCCAACAAAGTATTCACCCCACTGCCACTTGGGCGGCACGGTGGCGCAGTGGTTAGCACCGCAGCCTCACAGCTCTAGCGACCCGGGTTCAATTCCGGGTACTGCCTGTGTGGAGTTTGCAAGTTCTCCCTGTGTCTGCGTGGGTTTTCTCCGGGTGCTCCGGTTTCCTCCCACAAGCCAAAAGACTTGCAGGTTGTTAGGTAAATTGGCCATTATAAATTGCCACTAGTATAGGTAGGTGGTAGGGAAATATAGAGACAGGTGGGGATGTGATAGGAATGTAGCATTAGTATAAATGGGTGGTTGGTCGGCACAGACTCGGTGGGCCGAAGGGCCTGTTTCAGTGCTGTATCTCTAAACTAAACTAAATAGGGGTGAGGTGATTCATGTAGACCCCACCCTGCCACTCCAGGAGCCAGGTGGCTTTGTCTCCCGGAACGGTGTGGGATTCCTGCGGAAAGTTTACCACGTATCTCCCTTCTCTGAGGACTGAGAGATTGTGAAATCTGCGGTGAGACCCCCAGCTGCCGTTGAGGCTGGCTATGATTATCTTGTCAAAAGTACTCTGAAACCTGTCACCAACACCTCCACTGAGGAGGGAGTGGAAGTGCACCTGGCCTTTCACTCCTCCAGTAACGCATTGAGGAACGCACTAAACCGGCACCTCTCAACCAGTGTCATGCCCACCCCCTTCCCAGCTTTCTTGCGGACGGCATGGACAGACCGGATGATCAGTGCCAGATTCGACCAATGGCCAAGTCCCAGCTGAACTTTATTGCAGCAACCCCTGCATGCCCCAAAGAAATCCTGGAGTTCAACTGTGGGGATGAGAGGAGACTTTGTGGGAGGCACGAGGGACCACCTCACTGGCGGTAGAATCAAGATCGTCCTCCATGCCTCAGAGTCCCCATCCACTTGCGGGTCATCACCACCAGCAGCTGTGGGGTGGACATCCTGGCCACGCCAGCTGGTCCCGCCTCCGTCACAATCCGACCCCCAGGATCGATGGAGGAGTCCTCTCTGGGGTCTCCTGTGGAACTGGAGCCTATGGGTGTCTGCGTTTCAGGGCCCCTTCCACCTCCATGCCCGGGCCGATGAGCAGTCCCGGGGAGACGGATGTTCGTGACTCCAGAAATCCAGCCGGAGCTGAGACTGGAGGCGGTGAGAGGAGGCCATCTCCTGCTCCATCAGCACCCACAGACCCAGCAGATGGGACAGCATTTTCAATTATAACCGGGTCGGGTGTCTCGTGATTGGGGGTGGATTTTAGCCAGGAGGGCCGACCCTTTGGGACCTTGCCCTCCCCTCCACTCGGCAGCCGACCCAGTGACATAATGGGAGGCTTCTCCAGGAACATCCCCAGGCTCCCCCACCACAAGCAGGTCGCCACTTGTTCCTTTGGGAGGTATGTACAGGGCCTCCCCCCTCCCCTCCATCCTGAGGACTAGGGAGCTCCTGCCCAGGCTTTGCAGACTTGGTGGTAGTGGCAGGGGGAACCTGGGGATCTGAACCAGGAGACAGCTCCTTTCCAACAGATGGACCCTGCACCACATGGCCCTGGGGTGCCTTCTCTTTTTCCCACTAGGGCGCGGAGGCTCCGAGACCTCCATGTCTTCAGGGGCCACTGCCTCCACACCCTCCTTACCCTCCTTATGCTTGGTCACCCTGGGCCTGAGCCCAGCCTTGGGGCCCAGGAGTGGGCCTTGGGCTGAACTCAGACTCTGGTTGCTTCTTTGCATTTAATTTTCCTCCGCGCCTTCCTTCCACTCGGACAGGCACCCCCTTCCCCACCGGAAGCCGTGAAAACCACAGCCTCCGACACCGATTGAACCGTGTCTGTGAAAGTATAGGGGGAGTGGGAGGAGGTGCAGCAGTGCCACCCTGGGCTGCTGAAGTGGAGTTGGGAGGTTCGGGCAGTTCTTAGGAGCATGCCCCACCTGCTTGCAGACATGGCACCGCACCCTGTCCAAGGTCCAGAAGACGCCGTAGGCCATCCCCTGGAACTCCACATTGAAATAGCCATCTGTGACCACCTCCCGCGCCAGCTGCATGAATAATTGGCGGCGGAAGGAGTACACATGCTGGAGGTTCTTCTCCTGAAGACAGGGCGGGACTGGGGTGAGCCCTGTCTTTACTGCCCCCCACCACCAGCCAGATGGTGCAGGTGGGGAAGGAGGAGCTCACCAGGAATGAGGGGCAGGATATTTGACAGAATGACCTGTTGTGCAGTGCCCTCTAGGGGGTCCGCTGGCAAAAAGGTCCTGCCCACAGTGAGCCCCTTGCTCAGGGCCCGGGACACCACCCGCTCAGTCTTCAGGAAAAATACTGCCTTCCCATACATTTTTAGAGGCAGCAACAATGGCCGAAGGGCTGACAACCTTGACCATTACATTCGCACATGCCTCTATCCACATACTGGGGTAGACATCGCTCTTGATCCCATACTTTGGTGTTACCAGCACAAACGGTGATGGGGCAACAGGTGCGGCTGCAGCAGCGTACTTGCGAAAAGGCCCTGCCACTGGCGAAGAGGGGCTTGCCATGGGGTCAAAGAGCCACGCACAACAGTTTTCTTTTAAACTTGAGCAATATGATGGGGGAGGTGGTGGATAGGAGTAGAGGAGGATAGGGCTGAAAAGGACAAGGAGAGGATAGGTGGCCGAGTGTTAGAAGGGAGAGAAGGGCTGTGAGGATGTTGGTTGAAGCACCTTGCTGCAGAGTCTACAGTCCAGTCTTCTAGTCAGGGGAGGGTTCTTCACCCAGGTCGGCCAGAGACGCCCGGTTCTCCTTTTCCTGCTGTTCTATAAAGACTGTCTTCAGCCGGGCAGCACCAGCCATCCTGAGCCATGCAGTTTGGATGGGGAGGGAGTCCCCTTTGTGCAGGATGGAAGATAAACACAAGAGCAAGTACAGGATCTACCCCTGGATCTCCCAGCACCTCCTCCCTCCCCCAACAGTCTAGACAAAAGATAGTTCTCTGGTGCTCCGACGCCCATCTTTCCAATGACTTGCAGGTCTCCTTTGTCCTTGAATAAAGTACAACAGTTGCACAGTTGAAGTTGTAAATTGCAGCTCTCTCCACTCTGCGCTCTCCTCTCCAGTTCCAGCTCCCACAGCCTGCTCAGCTGCAGCTGGTTTGCCTAATTGCACACAGGAAGTGCTCCAAATGCCAGCCAATCCTATGCTGTACCTGACCTGGGTATGTTTGATGGGAGATTGCAGAGGGAGCTTTACTCTGTATCTAACCCCGTGCTGTACCTGACCTGGGTATGTTTGATGGGAGATTGCAGAGGGAGCTTTACTCTGTATCTAACCCCGTGCTGTACCTGTCCTGGGAGTGTTTGATGGGACAGTGCAGAGGGAGCTTTGCTCTTTCTCACCCCATTTTTTTTTTTTTTTTTTTTTTTTTTTTTTTTTTTTTCTTTTTTTTTTTTTTTTTTTTTTTTTTTTTTTTTTTTTTTTTTTTTTTTTTTTTTTTTTTTTTTTTTTTTTTTTTTTTTTGTAGAGGGAGCTTTACTCTATATCTAACCCCGTGCTGTACCTGTCTTGGGAGTGTTTGATGGGGACAGTGTAGAGGGAGCTTTACTCTATATCTAACCCCGTTTTTTTTTTTTTTTTTTTTTTTTTTTTTCTTTTTTTTTATGGGGGACAGTGTAGAGGGAGCTTTACTCTGTATCTAACTCCGTTTTTTTTTTTTTTTACAAGGTGACCTTTATACCCCAGGCCCCTTTTATATTTTTCACATCGAGGGGGCCTTTATCCCTCAGGCCCCCTTTATGTACATATTTACAGTTTTAAAATAACTTTATTAAAACAGATAAATAAACAAAAAACTCAAATTAAAATGCCATTCTCGGCGTCGACGATGCACTCCAGTCCCTGCGGTGCCCACCGGTCGCGGAAGGCCTCAAGCGTACCGGCGGACACCGCATGCTCCTTTTCCAGGGACACCCGGGCGCGAACGTAACCGCGGAAGAGGGGCAGGCAATCAGGGAGGACGGAACCCCCGACGGCCCGCAACCTGGACCTGTGAATTGCCACCTTGGCCAGGCCCAGGAGCAGACCGACGAGGAGATCCTCCTCCCGGCCCAAGCCCCTCCGCACCGGGTGCCCAAAGATCAGGAGCGTGGGACTGAAGTGCAGCCAGAATTTGAGGAGCAGCCCCTTCAGATACTCAAATAGGGGCTGCAACCTCGCACACTCCGTATAAATGTGGAACACGGACTCGTCCAGGCCGCAGAAAGTACAGGTGGCCTGGGAGTCCGTGAACCTACTTAAAAGCCTATTGCACGGGACTGCTCTGTGCAGCACCCTCCACCCCAGGTCCCCGATGTAAAGGGGGAAGACTCCCGCGTAGAGAGACCTCCATCGGGGTTTCCCCTCGCCGCCAGATGGCAACGCGGACCGCCAGGGCGTGTCCGGCCGGCTGACGAGGGCGAGGAAGTGGAAAGTGTGCAGGAGCAGCCCGTACAGGAAACCCCTCCGCGCCGATTGGAATGGCACGGAGGGCATTCCCGAGAGGCAGCTCGGGTTGTGCGGGACCGGCTCCCGAGGAGGGTTTCGGGGCCTGGGTCCGATGAGCAGTTCCGGCCCAGCGGGGGTCAGCTCGGCCGGGATCGCTCCGCACTCCCGAGCCCCCTCGCCACCCACAGTGAGGGGCGTCCCGGGGGTTTCAGCTACTCCTCCGCCCGCCGGACCGTCCCCGGAGTCGGCCGCCCGGACAGCCGAGGCGCTCTCCTCCGCCGGCGGGGGAGCACCCTGACTGGAGGCGACCATGTTCCAGACTCGGAAAAGATCCCGGTAAAAGACAGGCAACTCCCTCAGAGAGGCGCGGCTAACGGACTCCACCGGGAGCTGCGTGTCGTCTTGAAGGCAGTGACACTGGCGGAAAAAATACGTTGCCAGCGCACACCATCTGGGAGGACGCTCGACGTACAGGTATCTCTGCAGGGTCCGAAGGCGGAGAGTCGCAGCCTGGGTGCGGACGCACACCAGCGACTGACCGCCCTCCTCGATCGGGAGACGCAGGACCGCGGCAGAGACCCAGTGTTTCCTCTTGCCCCAGAAGAAATCGACGAGTTTCTTCTGGATCTTGGTGGCAAATACAGGGGGCGGGGCCAAAGTGACCAACCGGTACCACAGCATGGAGGCCACCAGTTGGTTTATGACCAACGCTCGGCCCCTGTAGGAAAGCACTCGGAGCAGTCCTGTCCAGCGCCCCAGCCGAGCGGTGACTTTCGCCTCCAACTCCTGCCAGTTTGCCGGCCAGGCTTCCTCAGCGGGGCTAAGGTGGACTCCCAGATAGAGGAGGTGCGTGGTGCTCCACGCAAAAGGTGTCATCTCCTCCGGCAGGGAATCCACCCGCCACTGACCAACCAGGAGTCCGGAACATTTCTCCCAATTGATCCTCGCGGAGGACGCGGCAGAAAAGGTCTGCTGGCAGTCGCGCATCCTCCGCGAGTCAACGGGATCTGTGATTGCGAGGAGCACGTCGTCGGCGTAAGCCGAGAGGACGACCCGCATGGCCGGCTCGCGCAGAGCCAATCCCGTCAACCTCCTGCGAAGCAGGCACAGGAAGGGCTCCACGCAGATGGTATACAATTGGCCGGACATGGGGCACCCCTGACGCACTCCTCTCCCAAATCGAAGGGGCGCCGTCAAGGACCCGTTAACTTTGACTAGACACTCTGCGGCGGCGTATAAAAGTCGGACCCGGGCCACGAAATGCGGCCCGAGTCCGAAAGCGCGCAGAGTCCCGAAAAGGTAATCGTGATCCACCCTGTCGAACGCCTTCTCCTGATCGAGGGAGAGAAAGGCGACCGACTGACCAGTCCTCTGGGAAAGATGGATCAGGTCCCGGACCAGGTGGATGTTGTCCTGGATGGACCGGCCCGGGACCGTGTAGGACTGGTCGGGGTGGATCATGTGGGCCAGCACGGAGCCCAGGCGGGTAGACATAGCCCGGGCAAAGATCTTATAATCCGTGCTGAGGAGGGAGACCGGACGCCAGTTTTTAAACAGGCGGAGATCGCCCCTCTTCGGCAGCAGGACGATGACCGCCCTGCGCCACGAGAGGGGCATCTCCCCGGTCGCCAGGCTTTCCCCCAGGACCCGCGCGTAATCGTCCCCCAGGACGTCCCAGAACGCCCTGAGGAACTCCACGGTCAACCCATCCAGCCCTGGGGATTTGCCCCTCGAGAGCTGGTGGAGGGCGCCAGTCAGCTCCGCCAACGTGAGCGGAGCCTCCAATCCTTCGGCGCCCTCCGGGCTGACCTGCGGCAGGTCCTCCCACAAAACTCTGCGCGCATCCTCGCTGGACGGATCCGGAGAGAACAACGCACTGTAATACGTCCGGACCAGGAGGCCCATTCCCTCCGGATCCGTGATGGAGGATCCGTCGTCGGCCAGCAGCTCGACAAGCTGCTTACGGACCCCCCGCCATTTTTCCATCGAGTAGAAGAAGGGTGAGGCGCGGTCCAAATCTTCCAGGATCTGGATCCGCGACCTCACGTACGCGCCTCGGGACCCTATGAGCTGCAGGTTCCTCAGCGCGCCCTTCTTCTCTTTGTACGCCTGCCACAGGGCCGGGTCCGCGACGGCATGACCGAGGCGGGATTCCAAGTCGAGCACCTCCCTCTCAAGGCGCCCGACCTCGGCTTCCCGCCTCTTGGTCGACCCCTTCGCGTACTCCTGACAGAAGACGCGGATGTGAGTCTTGCCCACATCCCACCATAGCCTCAAGGAGGGGAAGCCCCCCTGCTTCCTTCTCCAGTCGGCCCAGAATCGACAGAACGAGTCCCGAAATCGCACGTCCTCCAGCAGCCGGTTGTTAAAGTGCCAGTACGCGGACCCCGCCCGCGTGCGGAGCGGAGTGAACTCCGCCCACACCAGGCGGTGGTCCGAGCACGGCACCAGCCGCATGGAGGCCGCCGAAACGCGGGAGACGTACGCCTGCGAAATGTAGAGGCGGTCGATTCGCGACCCCCCTCCTCCAGACCTCCACGTGAAGGCGCTGGAGTCGGGATGGAGATTCCGCCAGACGTCCACCAAGTTAAGGGAGCTGATCAGTCCCCTCAACTTCTCCACCGACGCTTGGCCGCGCTGGGGACCGGAGCGATCCCCCACCTCGAGGGTGCAGTTAAAATCCCCCCCGAGGATGATGCACTCGCCGCTGTCGATGGAGCTCAAGAGAGCGGACACTTCTTCAAAGAAGCGCGCTTGCAAAGCGCCGGGCCTGGGCGCGTACACGTTCACAAAGTGGAGCGGCACGCTACCCAGGCGAACGGCGAGGTGGAGCAAGCGGCCCGGCACTAGCTCCTTGACCCCCAAGATCTCCGGCTGAAAAGTCGGGGCCAACAAGATAGCCACCCCACTAGAAATAGGGGTGAGGTGACTCATGTAGACCCCACCCTGCCACTCCAGGAGCCAGGTGGCTTCGTCTCCCGGAACGGTGTGGGTTTCCTGCAGAAAGCTCACCGCGTATCTCCCTTCCCTAAGGACTGAGAGATTGTGAAATCTGCGGTGAGCCCCTCTGCTGCCGTTGATGTTGAGGCTGGCTATGGTTATCTTCATGTCAAAGGTACGTAAAACCCGTCACCAACAGCTCACTGTGAGGAGGGAGTGGAAGTGCACCTGGCCCTCCACTCCCCCAGCAACCCATTGAGGAACACATTAAAACGGCGCCTCTCAACCAGTTTCACGTCTGCGCGCTTGCCCGCTATCTTAAGGGCGGCACGGACGGACTGGATGATCAGCGCCAGATTCGACCAACGGTCGAGGGCCAGCTGAACTTTATTGCGGCAACCTCTGCAAGCCGCGAGGAAATCCCGGAGTTCCGCCGTGGGGATGAGAGGAGATTCGGTGGGAGGCACGAGGGACTCCACCACCTCACTGGCGATGGAATCAAGATCATCCTCCGTGCCCCGCACCGAATCCCCATCCTCCTCCGGGTCGTCACCGCCAGCGGCCGACACATCCACCACACACTGTGGGGCGGACGTCCCGGCCGCGCCAGCTGGTCCCGCCTCCGTCACGATCCCACCCCCAGGATCGATGGCGGAGGAGTCCTCTCTGGGTTCTATTGTGAAACTGGAGCCTGTAGGCACCAGCGGTTCAGGACCCCCCTCCACCTCCATCCCCAGGCCAATGACTGGTCCAGGGGAGACAGAAGTTCCGGACTCCGGGAAACCAGCCGGAGCCGAGACTGGAGGCGGCGAGAGGAGGCCATCTCCCGCTCCGCCAGCACCCACAGGCCCAGCAGATGGGGCAGCATTCTCAGTTATAACTGGGTCGGGTGTCTCCTGGTTGGTGGTGGACTCCGGCTGGGAGGCCCGACCCTCTGGGGCCTCGCCCTCCCCTTCATTCAGAACACCCGACCCAGTAGCAGTGGCGGAATGGGCGGTTTCCCCAGGCTCCCCCACCACAAGCAGGGCCCCACTTACTCCTTCAGGAGGGGCCTCACGTACCGGGGCCATCCCCTCCCCTCCATCCTGAGGAATAGAGTGCACCTGCCCGGACTTTGCAGCCTTGGTGGTGGCGGTAGGGGGCACCTGAGGACCAGAAACAGGAGGCAGCTCCCCTCCAACAGATGGGCCCTGCACCTCAGGGCCCTGTGTTATTTCTGTGGAGGGGTGCCTTCTCCTCTTTTTCGCACTTGGGCGCGGAGACTCAGAGACCTCCATGTCATCAGAGGCCTCCGCCTCCGCACCCTTTTTTCCTTTTTTAGTCACCCTGGGCCTGAGCCCAGCCCTGGGACAGGTGGATTCCATGGGAATGGGCTTTGGGCTGAGCTCAGGCTCGGGTTGAGTCAAAGTGTCCAGGGGACGCGCCTCACGATGTTTCTTTTTTCCCCGCGTCTTCCTTCCGCTCGGACGGACGCTCCCCTCCCCGCCAGAGGCTGTGAAAACCACAGCCTCCGGAACCGACTGAGCGGTGTCTGTTGGATGTGCAGGGGGAGTGGGAGGAGGTGCTGTGGAACCACTCTGGGCCGCCGAGGTGGAGCTGGCGGCCGGGAGGTTGGGGCAGTTCTTCCGAACATGCCCCACCCCCTTGCAGACGTGGCACCGCGCCCCGTCCGAGGTCCAAAAGACGCGGTAGGCCGTCCCCTGGAACTCCACATTAAATTGGCCCTCCGTGTCCTCCTCCCGCGCCAGCTGCATAAATAACTGGCGGCGGAAGGAGTAGACATGTTGGAGGCTGTGCTCCCGAAGACCAAGCCGGACTGGGGTGATCCCCGACCTCACCTCCCCCAGATGGTGTAGGTGGGGGAGGAGGAGCTCACTGGGAATGAAGGGTGGGACGTTGGACAACATTATCCGATGCGCAGTGGCCCCCAGAGGGTCCACTGGCAGGAAGGTCCCCCCCACAGTGAGCCCTTTACTCAGGGCCAGGGACACCGCCCGCTCGGTCTTCAAAAAGAACACAGCCTTCCCATACATTTTTGAGGCCGCAACAATGGCCGAGGGGCCGACAACCACGGCCATTGCCTTAACGCAGGCCTCAATAGACATGTTGGGGTGGGGATAGCTCTTCACCCCATGGCTGCATGTCAATAATTTAAAGGGTGACGGGGCCACGTGGGCAGCCACAGAAGCTGCAGCTGCGTAGGTAGTAGAGGGCCCCGCCACCGGTGATGAAGGGCTTGCCATGGGTCCAAGAGCTAAACCCACCCCAAATTGTGGACTTGCACACTAAATAACAGATTCACAGAAAAATTTGAAAAGACAAACAAACAAACAACAGGTTAGTGGAGAGGCTGAGGTAAGAGAGGAGAGGCAAAGGCAGGCTGGAAGGGATGACTTGCTTTCTGGAGGTGGTGCTCACAGTACACTTAAAACAAACAGTCTTTGAAGTTGGTCTTCCGGTCTTCTGGTTGGGGGAGTCGTCTTCACCTGGGTCAGCTGAAGCTGCCCAGGCACTATCTATCCCCTTCCGTCTGTTTAGCTGGGCAGCTTCAGCTGACCCAGGCTTGGCAATTGGGGTGGGGAGGGAGCTTCCCTGTGTGCTTTTGCAGCAGCACAGATTCCTGCTGAATTGGCAGCCCCACCCCTTGTTGTTCCAGCCACTTGTTCCTCCCCCAACAGTCCAAAGTAAATTACTGGTGTTCAGCACCCACCTCCAGACAAAGCCTTGTTTCCACAAAATGTCCCTTTCTTCTCTTTAATGGAGACTGTTGTTGGAGTTTTCCTCTGCTTGTTTGTAGCTGCTCTCCCTTGAACAGTGCAGCTCCTCTCTCCACCTCTGCAACCTCCAACTGCCACCAGCACTCTCAGCTGCACCTCGTTGAGGCTCTCAACACTCAGGCTCCCAAATCAGAGAGCAGCCAATCCCAGTGCTGTACCTGTCCTGGGAGTGTTTGATGGGGACAGTGTAGAGGGAGCTTTACTCTGTATCTAACCCCGTGCTGTACCTGTCCTGGGAGTGTTTGATGGGACAGTGCAGAGGGAGCTTTGCTCTTTCTCACCCCATGCTGTACCTGTCCTGGGTGTGTTTGATGGGAGATTGCAGAGGGTGCTTTACTCTGTATCTAACCCCGTGCTGTACCTGTCCTGGGAGTGTTTGATGGGACAGTGCAGAGGGAGCTTTGCTCTTTCTAACCCCATGCTGTACCTGACCTGGGAGTGTTTGAGATAGTTCAGAGAGGTTTGTGTACAGAGTGGTGTTTGTATGTACATGGCAACGTTGTACGAGGATAATGATTTACATACGCTGCTAGTAAGTTCAAAAGTACAGGGCAGGGCTTGTTATTTCAGACTGAATATAGGGGTTCTGTCTAGAAGGTTGGGGTTGTGTATATACAAGGTGGAATTTGCTTGTTTGGGGTGATGTTTAACTGTATGGGGTGTTTGTGTACACTGGATTGAATGTGTTCATGAAAATCATTGGTTACAGCACAGAAGGAGGCCATTCAGCCCATCATGTCTTAGCTGGCTTTTTGCAAGGGCAACTTGCCTCGTCCTGCTCCTTTGCCTTTTCCCCATAACCCTGTAAAGATTTTCTCTTCAAATAACAATCCAATGCTCTCTTGAATGCCTCAATTGAATCTGCTTTCACCACGCTTATTTCAGATCCTAACCACTTGCTGCATGAAAAGGTTTTTCCTCATGTCACCTCTCATTCTTTTGCCAATCACCTTAAATCAGTGTCCTCCTGGTTCTGGATTCTTCAGTAAATGGGAACAGTTTCTCTCGATCTACTCTGTCCAGACCCCTCATGGTTTTGAACACCTCCATCAAATCTCCCTTTAATTTATTTCTCCAAGGAAAACAGCCCCAGCTTCTCCAACCTATCTGCATAACTGAAGTTCCTCATCCCTGGGGAGAATAGGAGAGCGATAGTGATAGGAGATTCAATGGTTAGAGGAACAGACAGGCGATTCTGTGGTTGCGAACGAGACTCCCGGATGGTATGTTGCCTCCCGGGTGCCAGGGTCAGGGATGTCTCTGATCGAGTCTACAGGATTCTTAAGGGGGAGGGGGAGTAGCCAGAGGTCGTGGTACACATCGGTACCAATGACATAGCTAGGAAAAGGGATGAGGACCTGAAAAGCGAATATAGTTGGTTAGGTTGGAAGCTAAAAGGCAGGACGAACAGAGTAGTAATCTCAGGATTGATACCGGTGCCACGTGCTAGTGAGGCTAGAAACAGAGAGCGAGTGCAGCTGAACATGTGGCTACAGAGCTGGTGTAGGAGGGAGGGATTCAGATATGTGGATCATTGGGATACCTTCTGGGGAAGGTGGGACCTGTACAAGAAGGACGGGTTACGTCTGAACTGGAGGGGCACCAATATCCTGTTTCCTGTCGCTCAGCCTGGACTGTGTCTCAGTGACACGAGTGCTAGAGAAATCCCATCAGCTATGCTTCTGCTGCATCCTCCACATTCAATGGGAGGACTGTCAAATTAACACTAGTGAACACCTTGAAGTCAGCTCCACATTAATTCCATAAAAACTCCTGGAAAACCAACATCAATGGACTGGACACTGTCTAAATGGCCAAAAACCATCTACCCGGCCAGGTCCTGTTTTCTCAACTCTCTCATTGCCAGCATTCCAGGGGAGGACTAGAACCATTACCGACACTCTGCAGATCTCTTTGAAGCGTGGCAGCATTGACATTGATGACTGCTGACAAGCTCCTGTCAATCATTCAAAATGGTGTCAACTTGTCAATCAAGCTGCATCATGTTTTGAGTCCAAATGTCTGAACGATAAGAAAAGGAAGCAAATCCTGCACTCGCCACAAAGTCCACACACCAGCCACGGAGTAAATAGGTCTGGCTGCAGTACAGGAGTGTGGTGATGAGAACTCCTCTGCACCTTTGTCAAACACTCACTGCCATAGTTTGTAGAAGGCTGAGCTGATGCAGCTGATCTGGCGTTGGATCTCTTTGTCAATGGTCACCTGACCAGTGGCTGCCAAGGTATGGGAAGTGCTCAACATAGAAACTTAGAAAACAGGAGAAGGCCTTTGGGCCTGCTCTCTCATTCAAAAGAGATCATGGCTGATCATCTAATTCAGTACTAAAATAAAAGCAAAATACTGCAGATGCTGGAAATCTGAAATCAAAACAAGAAATGCTGGAAATACTCAGCAGGTTTGGCAGCATCTGTGGAGAGAAGCCGAGTTAACGTTTCAGGTATGTGACCCTTGTTCAGAACTGGCAGATATTAGAAATGTAATAGGTTTTTAAGCAAGTAAAGTGGGGGTGGAGCAAGAGATAACAAAAGTGTTGATCGGACAAGGTCACAGAGAATAATTGACCAGAAGGTCATGGAGAAAAGGCAAACGGTAATGGTGCATTAGTATAGAGAAAGTGTTAATTGATAGAAAACTGAACAGCTTGGCCCCAAGCACAAACATGAGAAAAACAGTGGATAGGCACAGTAGAAACAAACTAAACAAAATAAACACAAAGTAGAAAGAAAACATAACTAAAAATAAAAAGGGGACCAGTCATGCACTGAAATTATTGAACTCCATGTTCGGTCTGCAAGGCTATAGAGTGCCTAATCGAAAGATCAGGTGCTGCTCCTCGAGCTTGTGTTGATGTTCACTAGAGCAATCTCAGGACAGATGTGAGTATGAGACGGACCATGTGAAGGTGAGAGAAGGGTGGAAATTGGAAGCAAAGTTGCTAAAGTTTTTCAGTTCTGGGCAGAAGCAGGAAATCTTTGCACTCCCTCCATGGCAAGAACATCCTTCCTCAGATAAGGAGACCAAAACTGCACACAATACTCCAGATGTGGTCTTACCAAGGCCCTGTATAACTGCAGTAGACCTCCTTGCTCCTGTACTCAAATCCTCTTGCAATGAAGGCCAACATACCATTCGCCTTCCTAATTGCTTGCTGCACCTGAATGCTTGCTTTCAGTGACCGGTGTACAAGGACACCCAGGTCTCGTTGCACTTCCCCCTTTCCCAGTCTATCACCATTCAGATAATCTGCCTTTCTGTTTTTACAGCCAAAGTGGATAACCTCATATTTATCCACATTAAACTGCACATGCCATGTATTTGCCCACTCACCCAACTTGTCCAAATCACACGAGCTTCTCTTCATCCTCCTCACAGCTCACTCTTCACACCACCCCCAGCTTTGTGTCATCTGCAAACTTAGAAATGTCACATTTAGTTCCCTCACCCAAGTCATTAAGATAGATTGTGAACAGCTGGGGCCCAAGTACTGATCCCTGTGGTACTCCACTAGTCACTGCCTGCCACCCAGAAAAAGACCCGTTTATTCCTACTCTGTTTCCTGTCTGTCAAACAATTCTCATTCCATGCCAGTAGATTACCCCCAATCCCATGTGCTTTAATTTTGCACACTAACCTCTTATGTGGGATGTTATCAAAAGCCTTCTGAAAATATTCCAAAGTTTCTCCTTCAACATATAGGATGTGGAATATTTGGCTGACCAGATGTGGATTAATGAGTTTTGTTTTGGTAACATTAAAGGATAGGCCAAGTCACTTGTTTGCAGAATTGAAGAGGTGTACAGCAGCTTGCAAACCTGGTGCAGAGTGGACAATCATCCACAAACTATAGATCATGTATGTCAGTTTAGTTTTGGCACGGAGGCAACTGAGGTTAATGTTTTCCATCTAAGTGGCATTTAATGCTCAGCAGAGGGCAGCTAATCTTTCACGAGGTAAATAGCCACTGTCATAGAATTAGAGAATCATAGAAAGTTTAAGGCAGAGAAAGAGGCTGCTTGGCGTATTGTCTGTGCCAGCCAAAAAATGATCCACCCATTCTAATCTTCAGCTGCTTCATCAATGACCTTCCTTCAATCATAAGGTCAGAAGTGGGGATGTTCGCTGAAGATTGCACAATGTTCAGCACCATTCGCCACTCCTCAGATACTGAAGCAGTCCATGTAGAAATGCAGCAAAACCTGGACAATATCCAGGCTTGGGCTGATAAGTGGCAAGTAATATTCGCACCACACAAGTGCCAGTTAATGACCATCTCCAACAAGAGAGAATCTAACTAACTACGCTTGATATTCAACGACATTACCATCGCTGAATTCCCCCACTATCAACATCCTAGAGGCTACAATTGACCAGAAACTGAACTGAACTGAAACTGAGTAGCTATATAAATACTGTGGCTACAAGAGCAGGTCAGAAGCTAGGAATCCTGAGGCGAGTAACTCACCTTCTGACTCCCCAAAGCCTGTCCACCATCTACAAGCCACATGTCAGGAGTGTGATGGAATACTCTCCACTTGTCTGGATGGGTTCAGCTCCAACAACACTCAAGAAGCTCAACACCATCCAGGACAAAGCAGCCCGCTTGATTGGCACCCCATCTACAAACATTCACTCCCTCCACCACCGACGCACAGTGGCACCAGTGTGTACCATCTACAAGCTGCACTGCAGCAATGCACCAAGGCTCCTTAGACAGCACCTTCCAAAACCGCGACCTTTACCATCTAAAAGGGCAAGAGCAGCAGATGCAAGGGAACGCCACCATCTGCAAGTTCCCCTCCAAGTCACACACCATCCTGACTTGGAACTATATCGCCATTCCTTCACAGTCGCTGGGTCAAAATCTAGGAACTCCTTTCCTAACAGCACTGTGGGTGTACCTACCCCACATGGACTGCAGCAGTTCAAGAAGGCAGCTCACCGCCACCTTCTCAAGGGCAATTAGAGATGGACAATAAATGCTGGCCTGGCCAGTGACACCCACATCCCATGAATGAATGAAAAACAATCCCATCTTCCAGCATTTGGTCCGTAGCCCTGTAGATTACAGCACTTGAGGTGCATATCCAGAATCCTTTTGAATGAGTTGAGGGTCTCTGCCTCAAATACCCTTTCAGGCAGTGAGTTCCAGACCCCCACCACCCTCTGGGTGAGAAAGCTTTTTCTCATCTCCCCTCTAATGTGTTTTTACCAATCACTTTACATATATGCCCCTTCGTCACTGACCGCTCTGCGAAGGTGAATTGACCCTTCACCTCCACTCTCTCCAGGGTCCTCAAAATTTTGTACATTTCGATCAGATCTCCCCTCAGCCTTCTCTGTTCCAAGGAGAACAACCCCAGCCTTTCCAATCTTTCCTCATAGCTGCATTTTTCCAGTCCTGGCAACATCCTCGTAAATCTCCTCTGTACCCTCTCTAGTGCAATTACATCCTTTCTGTAATGAGGTGACCAGAACGGCACACAGTACTCAAGTTGTGGCCTAACCAATGAGTTATTCAGTTCCAGCATAGCCTCCCTGCTCTTATATTCTATACCTCAGCTAATAAAGGAAAGGATTGCATATGCCTTCTAAACCACCTTATCGACCTGTCCTGCTACCTTCAGGGATCTGTGGACATTCACTCCAAGGTCCCTCACTTCCTCTACACATCTTAATATTTTCCCATTAGTCATGTATTCCTTTGCCTTGTTTGACCTCCCCAAATGCATCACCTCACACTTCTCCAAGTTGAATTCCATTTGCCATTTTTCTGGCCATCTGACCAGAGCATCAATATCTTCCTGCAGACTACAGCTATCCTCCTCGCTATATACCACACGGCCAATCATTGTTGGCTGCAAACTTCTTGATCATGCCCCCTGCATTTACGTCCAAATTTACGTCCAATATCATCACCCTCTATAAGAACAAAGGTGACCGCGGTGACTGCAACAACTACTGTGGAATCTCCCTGCTCAGCATAGTGGGGAAAATCTTCGCTCGAGTCGCTTTAAACAGGCTCCAGAAGCTGGCCGTGCGTGTCTACCCTGAGGCACAGTGTGGCTTTCATGCAGAGAGATCGACCATTGACATGCTGTTCTCCCTTCGTCAGATACAGGAGAAATGCCATGAACAACAGATGCCCCTCTACATTGCTTTCATTGATCTCACCAAAGCCTTTGACCTCGTCAGCAGACGTGGTCTCTTCAGACTACTAGAAAAGATCGGATGTCCACCAAAGCTACTAAGTATCATCACCTCATTCCATGACAATATGAAAGGCACAATTCAGCATAGCGGTGCCTCATCAGACCCCTTTCCTATCCTGAGTGCGTGAAACAGGGCTGTGTTCTCGCACCCACACTGTTTGGGATTTTCTTCTCCCTGCTGCTCTCACATGCGTTCAGGTCTTCAGAAGAAGGAATTTTCCTCCACACAAGATCTGGGGGCAGGTTGTTCAATCTTGCCCGTCTAAGAGTGAAGACCAAAGTACGGAAAGTCCTCATCAGGGAACTCCTCTTTGCTGGCGATGCTGTTTTAACATCTCACACTGAAGAGTGTCTGCAGAGTCCCATCGACAGGTTTGTGGCTGCCTGCAATGAATTTGGCCTAAGCATCAGCCTCAAGAAAATGAACATCATGGGACAGGACGTCAGAAATGCTCCATCCATCAATATCGGCGACCACGCTCTGGAAGTGGTTCAAGAGTTCACCTACCTAGGCTCAACTATCACCAGTAACCTGTCTCTAGATGCAGAAATCAACAAGCACATGGGAAAGGCTTCCACTGCTGTGTTCAGACTGACCAAGAGAGTGTGGGAAAATGGCGCACTGACATGGAACACAAAAGTCCGAGTGTATCAAGCCTGTGTCCTCAGTACCTTGCTCTATGGCAGCAAGGCCTGGACAACGTATGTCAGCCAAGAGCGACGTCTCAATTCATTCCATCTTCGCTGCCTCCGGAGAATACTTGGCATCAGGTGGTAGGACCGTATCTCCAACACAGAAGTCTTTGAGGCGGCCAACATCCCCAGCTTATACAAACTACTGAGTCAGCGGCGCTTGAGATGGCTTGGCCATGTGAGCCACATGGAAGATGGCAGGATCCCCAAAGACACATTGTACAGCGAGCTCGCCACTGGTATCAGACCCACCGGCCGTCCATGTCTCCATTTTAAAGACGTCTGCAAACGCGACATGAAGTCCTGTGACATTGATCACAAGTCGTGGGAGTCAGTTGCCAGCGATCGCCAGAGCTGGCGGGCAGCCATAAAGGTGGGGCTAAAGTGTGGCGAGTCGAAGAGACTTAGCAGTTGGCAGGAAAAAAGACAGAAGCGCAAGGGGAGAGCCAACTGTGTAACAGCCCCGACAAACAAATTTTTCTGCAGCACCTGTGGAAGAGTCTGTCACTCTAGAATTGGCCTTTATAGCCACTCCAGGCACTGCTCCACACACCACTGACCACCTCCAGGCACTTACCCATTGTCTCTCGAGACAAGGAGGCCAAAGAGAATATACCACACGGCCAATCATTGTTGTCTGCAAACTTCTAGATCATGCCCCCTGCATTTACGTCCAAATTGTTAATATACACAACAAAAAGCAGGGGACCCAGTACTGAGCCCTCTGGAACCCCACTGGAAACAGCCCTCCAGTCGCTAAAACACCCGTCAACAATTACTCTTTGTTTCCTGTCACTGAATCCAATTTTGTATTCAGCTTGCTGCTTTCCCCTGGATCCCATGGGATTTTTTTTTCACCAGTCTGCCATGTGGGACCTTGTCAAAAGTCTTGCTGAAATCCTTGTAAGCTGTCAGGTAGACTGTAAATAGTATGGGGGCTCTCACACTGCCTGGCTTAACCCCAATCTGGATTTTGAAGGCATCTGTTTCAAATCTCCCTCTCAAGACATTTGTATTCATATCATGGAGCAATTGCAGGATTGTGATGAAGTTTCTGGGACATCCAAATCTTTGGAGCACAATCCACAGAGCCTTATGATTTCCTGAGTTAAATGCTTTGGTTAGGTCAGTGAATGCGATGAAGATTTCCTGGAGATGTTCTCGACATTTCTCCTGGAAATGTCAGAGGTTCCTCTGGAAGGTCTAAAGCCACACTGTCTCTGGAAGGATTTCCTCAGCTACAGGAAGTAGCTGATTCAGGAGAATGCGTGTCCAGATTTTCCCTGCTATGAACAAGAGGGAAATACCTTGATAGTTCCCATAGCATGATTTATCTCCCTTCTTCATGATAGTGACAGTGAGGACACCCATGGTGGTAAGGTTGGGAGGAACCGCCAGACAAAGTGCAATCCAAAAAGTCCTCAAAGGTAGAAAGGCAAAGGAACATTGTGGGGTGTGTACTCTGTAGGGTGTGTACTCTGTAGGGTGTGTACACTGTGGGGTGTGTACTCTGTAGGGTGTGGACACTGGTATTAACTTGTACTGGACAGGGCATTTATGTGCATGTTGTTGGTTTGCAAGTACAGTGCAAGTGTTTGCATCTGCAGGGTGGGCTTCTCATTGTTTGGGTGGTGCTTGCAAATTCAGGGTAATCAATTGTTTGTACCAGGTTATTAGGGGTGGTTGTGTGTACAGGCTGGAGGAATGAGCATGTGTTAGATGTGGTTTTGCATGTACAGGGCAGGGTCAGTCTTTTTAGGGTGTTTTTCCATGCACATGGTTCTGATTGATTTGTCCAAATGGATGGCCATTGTTGCACGTGTAAAACAGGGTTTGCATGTTGTCACAATACGTTTTATTTTTGTCCTAAAATCTGTTTTTAAAAAATAACCTGCAAAAAAAGATGTTGTTCAGTGAAAGACATCTGCAAAAATAGTTGGAATTCTGGCAATGTTTCGTCAGAAGTTCAGAACAAAGTTGAACTTTATGGGTGTTTTTGAAAGGAAAAGGTCAGGAAGGTCAGCAGTTTGAAGGAAATCACAGGGGTTTGACCTGTCTTCAGAGTAGTTTTTGAAGTGGGGGTGGGGTGTGGAAGACAATGTGTCTGGACATGTGACCATGTTCAGGAAGGTTCTTTTTTCACTTTGAACCCTTTAAAAGCCTGTGAATTGGACAAAGAGCAGGCATTTGAAATCTTTGCTTGGCCTGCCTGGAGCCAGAGAGACAAGACCCAGAAAGGTGTTACCTCTCTCTGTCAAGGAGACTTGCATCTCTTGAAAAGGAATCCTGCATTTGAAAGGTGGCAGATTCCTGTTGCCTCCGGTCTCTGAAGCATTTCTGCAATCCAGTGAGATTCCTGCAGCCTCCTGTGTTCGAAGAAAATCCTGAAATCTGAAGAATTCGTCTACCGCTAGATTGCTGCTTCAAAGCCCAAGCAGACATGTTGCTACATCCCTGATGCAGTTAAATTGCCGTGAACACTTACCCATCAAACTGTTCATCAACCTTGCCTATTCGACTCTGGGGCACCTCACTGTACCGAAAGCATGACCGTGAACCACAATTTTTTAATTACAACTGTTTTAGGAATAGAAGGAATAATGTAAAACACCCTTTTGAAACCGGTTAATTTCTTTTTGAATGTATATGTGTGAAGAAAACTGGTTTGGTGTCCTTTATTCTGGGGGAAAAGTATGATGTTTAATTTGGCTAATCTTCAGTAGGGAAACTTAATTTGATATGCTGTGGAGTAGTGGCACTGAATTAACAGTGCATTACTCCTGCCTTGGTTGTAACAATGTACTATGTTTGCATGTAACGGGCCATGGTTGTGTGCACAGGGCAGGGATACAGACTGGTGATTTGCATGTACAATGTGGGAGCTTATGTATACAGGGTGGGGGTTTATGTGTGTAGTGCAGGGATTTGCCTGTGCAGGGCAGGGAGTTGCATATGCCAAGTGGGAGAGTTGTATCTACAGGGTGGAGGTGGTTGCATGTGCTGTTTGGGAGGGTTGTGTTCAGGATAAAGTGCTGGAAGTTTGCATGTTGAGAATGTTGATTCTCTCTTACTGAATGCTCCCTGTTGACTCTTTGTTTCTCTGGATTTCAGGTCCAGTGGAGAGTGTGACCATTGAATCATATCTAACTGAGTATACGCTGACTGACCTAGAGCCAGCAACTGAATATGAGGTGAACCTAAACACCATGCGTGGCCTGGCTGAGAGTCCGCTCATCTCAAACATTGTGCAGACAGGTTAGTTACCCAATGCTGTGAAGAAAGCAGATATAGTCACCTCATTTCAAACACCATCAGGTCAATTACCCAGTAGAGTAATCAGACCCAGTTTCAGGGTTCAATCAGCTCACCTAGTCATGCAGCATCCAACAGTCTGTGCTCCATACTTGTTACAGTATTGGATATGTTATAGTGAGGTTCATGAATCCTCTGTATCTCCAACCCCACACAGGCTTCATGGAAGAGTCTGAGGTGGTCACTTCAGATAGACAATGAGCTTGAAATTGTGGTGAGGTTTAAATTTGTTCCTGTGCCGATATTGATGGTGCCAAGAGTTAGTCAGAGGACAGAATGCAGCGTACTATTACTGAAGGGCCAGTGCCCAGTGTGTATTTCATGATTGGTCAATGCCCCAGTGTAGTTCGTGATCGGTCAGTGCCCAGTATATATTAGTGATGGGTCAGTGCCCAGTGTGTCATTCGTGAGGGGTCAGTTTCTCTGCCCCCTCCCCCACTGCCCCCTGTGTATTTAGTGAGGGGAAAGTGTCCAATTAGTCAGGGGTCAGTGACCCCCCCCCCCAACCCCATGTATATAGTGAGGGGTCAGTGTCCCATATGTGGTTTGGGGAGAGGTCAGTGCCCAGTGTGTAGAGAGGGTTGATGACGGCAATGCTGTTGGTGTGGTGTACATGGTGGTCTAAAAGGCATTTGATGCAGTGCCGCACAACAGAGTTCTGAACAAAGTTATAGCTCATGGAATAAACAGGACAATAGCAACATGGATGCCAAATTGACTGAGTGACAGGGAAAGAGGAGTGGTTAAAGGATGTTTTTCAGGTTGGAGGAAGGTTTGTAGTGGAGTTTCCCCAGGGGTCAGTGTTGGGATCTTTGTTTTTCCTGATATATATTAATGATCTAGACCTTGCTGTACAGGGCACAATTTCAAAATTTGCAGATGATACGAAACTTGGAAGCATTGTGAACTGTGAGGAGGATAGTGTAGAACTTCAAAAGGACATAGACAAGTTGGTGGAATGGGCAGACAGGTGGAAGATGATATTCAATGCAGAGAAATGAAGTGAGTCAGTTTGGTAGGAAGAACATGGAGAGAAAATATTAAAAATAAAGGGTACAATTCTAAAGGGGGTGCAGGAACAGTGGGACCTGGGTGCATAAGTCATTAAAGGTGGCAGGACAGGTGAATTTATTTATTTAGAGATACAGCACTGAAACAGGCCCTTCGGCCCACCGAGTCTGTGCCGACCAACAACCACCTCTCTAAACTAAACACCCATTTATACTAATCCTACACTAATCCCATATTCCTACCACATCCCCAACTTCCCTCAATTCCCCTACCACCTACCTATACTAGGGGCAATTTATAATGGCCAATTTACCTATCAACCTGCAAGTCTTTGGCTGTGGGAGGAAACCGGAGCACCCGGAGAAAACCCACACAGTCACAGGGAGAACTTGCAAACTCTGCACAGGCAGTACCCAGAATTGAACCCGGGTCGCTGGAGCTGTGAGGCTGCGGTGCTAACCACTGCGCCATTGTGCCGCCCTTGAGAGAGCGGTTAATAAAGCATACAGTATCCTGGGCTTTATTAATAGGGGCATAGAGTACAAGAGCAAGGAGGTTATGTTGAACCTGTATAAGACGCTAGTTCGACCTCAGCTGGAGTATTGCGTCCAGTTCTGGGCGCCGCGTTTTAGGAAAGATGTGAAAGCATTCAACAGGGTGCAGAAAAGATTCATGAGAATGGTTCCAGGGATGAGGAATTACAGTTCTGAAAGTAGTCCCAACTTCTCCAATCTCTCTTCCTTGGAGAAGAGAAGGCTGAGAGGTGATTTGATAGAAGTATTCAAAATCATGAGGGGTTTGGACAGAGTAGATAGAGAGAAACTGTTCCCACTCATGAAAGGATTGAGAACGAGAGGGGACAGATTTAAAGTATTTGGTAAAAGAAGCAGAAGTAACATGAGGAAAAACTTTTTCACGCAGCGAATGGTTATGGTCTGGAATGTGCTGCCTGAGAACGTGGTGGAGGCAGTTAACTGAAAAGGAAGAATGTACAGGGTTATGGGGAGAAGGCGAGGGAATGGGACTAAGTGAAATGCTCATTCGGAGAGCTGATGCAGGCACGATGGGCCAAATGGCCTCCCTCTCCCATGTAACAATACTGTGATTGAGTTAGTGAGGATCAGTGCCCAGTGTCAAGATAGTGATGTGTGTGACAATAAAGATAGTGATGTTGATGAAGATGATGGTGACAATTATGGTGATGGTCTCGATGAAGATCAAGGTGGTGATGGTGACTATGGTTTTTCTTCATTCATAGGATGTGGGCGTCACTGGTCAGGCCAGCATTTATTGCCCATCCCTAATTGCCCTTGAGAAGGTGGTGGTGAGCTGCCTTCTTGAACCGCTGCAGTCCAGGAGAACAAACATAGCTGTTCCAACCAAACCTTGTAACTAAATTCCTCCATCCCTGGATCCATTCTGGTAACTCCTCTGCATCCTCTCAAGGTCCCTCACATCCTTCCTTCCTGAAATGTGACTAGAACTGGGCACAATACTCCAGTTGGGGTCTAACCAGAGCTTTATTATGGTTCAGCATAACTTCCCTACTTTTGTACTCAGTACCTCTATTTATGAAGCCCAAGATCCCATATGCTTTACTAACCACTCTCAATGTCCTTCAAGGATTGATGCACATGCACCCCCAGGTCCCTCTGTTCCTGCACACTCTTTAGAATTGTGCCATTACATATATATATTGCCTCTTCCTATTTTATCTGCCAAAATGCATTATCTCACACTTGTCAGTATTAAATTCCATCTGCCACCTCTCTGCCCATTCTGTTAGCCCACCTTTGTCCTGTTGCAGGTGGTTCATATCCTCACTGTTTACCACACCTCCAGTCTGAATAGCAAAAATTTACTGCGACTCACTGTTTTCCGATCGTAAGCCAATTTTTGTTATCCAATTGAACACTGTCCCTTCTATTCCATGAGCCTCAGTTTTGTTAACCAGCCTTTTATGTGGTACTTTATCAAATGATTTCTTAAAATCCATATAAACAACAAAAATTGCATTCCCTTCATCAACCTTCAGTGTGACTTCATCAAAAAATTCAGTTAGATTAATGAAGCATGATCTGCCTTTTACAAATGCGTGCTGGCTATCCTTTATTAACTTGAACCTCTTGAAGTGTCCAATGATATTTTCCCTGATTCTTGTTTCTAAAACCTTTCCCACTATTGATGTTAAACTAACTGGCCTGTAGTTACTAAGAATGTCCTTGCACCCTTTCTTGAATAAGTTTGTCACATTTGCCACTCTCCAGTCCTCTGGCACCTCCCCCATATTCAGGGAAGATCGGGAGATTATGGCAAGCCCTTCTGTTATCTCCACCCCCCCATTTCCTTTAGCACTTGGCATGGTGGTGATGGTGTTGGTGATGTTAGTGATGTGGTTGATATGATAGTGGTGATGGTGTTGGTGATTATGGTGATGGTAATGCCGATTGTTTTTTTTTATTCTTTCATGGGATATGGGCAATCCCTAATTGCCCTTGACAACTGAGTGGCTTGTTAGGCCATTTCAGAGGGCATTTAAGAGTCAACCACATTGCTGTGGGTCTGGAGTCACGTGTAGGCCAGACCAGGTAAAGACAGCAGATTTCCTTCCCTAAAGGATATTAATGAAAAAGATGGGTTTTTTATGACAATCGATGATAGTTTCATGGCACCATTAATGAGACTGACTTTCAATTCCGGGAGTTTTTTATTAATTAATTGAACTAATTAATAGAATTTAAATTCCACCAGCTGCCATGGTGGGATTTGAACCCGTGCCCCGAGTGCATTAGCCAGGGCCTCTGGATTATTGGCTTGGTGACATTACCACTACACCTATTTAGGGGCGGCACAGTGGCGCAGTGGTTAGCACCGCAGCCTCACAGCTCCAGGGACCCGGGTTCAATTCTGGGTGCTGCCTGTGTGGAGTTTGCAAGTTCTCCCTGTGTCTGCGTGGGTTTCCTCCGGGTGCTCCGGTTTCCTCCCACATGCCAAAGACTTGCAGGTTGATAGGTTAATTGGCCATTATAAATTGTCCCTAGTATAGGTAGGTGGTAGGGAAATATAGGGACAGGTGGGGATGTGGTAGGAATATGGGATTAGTGTAGGATTAGTATAAATGGGTGGTTGATGGTCGGCACAGACTCGGTGGGCCGAAGGGCCTGTTTCAGTGCTGTATCTCTAAACTAAATACTGTCTTGTGGTGGTGATTAAGATGATGAGGAGGAGGAATGTGTGGTGCTGTTAGACAGCACATTTTTATTTTTACCTTGTCACCAATCTTTTTCTCCCCCATATATTTCAGCTATGGACCGCCCTCTTGCTGTGCGTGTTGTTAATGTGACTGCCACGGAGGCTGTGCTAGAGTGGATTGCTCCTCGGGCGATGGTGGAGAACTATGTTATTGTAGTAATGCTCAACCAGGGTAGGTGCTGTATTCTGGAGCTCTGATTGTATTTCTCTGCCCTCTCTCTCTATGTACTTTCTCTGTAATGTTTATTTAAATTGTCCCTGTGCTCTGTTTGTACGTACTCTCCCTGTAATGTCTCTGTACTCTTCCTGAATTATCTCTTTAGCCTTTTTGTACTCTGTATGCTGAGCACACAGTACACAGTCAGTGTATTCTCAGTATTCCCAATGTATTCTCTGTGAACACTCCCTGTACACATGCTGTACATACCCAATAATCTCTGCAATCTCGCTGTACCTCATGATCCTCTGGGACTCTACCCACCCTGTACTCCACTGTGCTGTTCGTGTATGTTCTGTGTAACTTCAGTGCTCGATGCCTGCTGATTCAAGCTCTCCTTCCTCTTCCAGTTGTTGCTGATACTGTCCTTGCTGATGGAGCGACGACACTGTATCATCTGACCAAACTCCGCCCGCTCACAGGTTACTCCGTTACTGTCTACGCTGTCAGAGGGTCCATGACCAGTGCTTCTGTCTTCATAAACTTCCTCACACGTATGTAGTCCCTTTGGTAATCTATTTGATGGATAGTTCAGTAGCAGAGCATGATGGGGGAGAGGGGTTACTGAGTGACAGTGTGAGGGAGCTGTATTAACATCAGTCGAGGTACAGTCATCGAATCACAGAATTATAAAATGGTTACAGCACAGAATGAGGCCATTTGGCTCATTGTGACCCTTCCAGCACTCTGCACGTGCAATTCAGCTTAGCCCACTCCCCACCCTTTCCCTTTCACATCCTTCCGAAAGTGTGATGTCCAAAATTGGACACAATTCTCCAGTTGAGGCTGAACCTGTGTTTTGTAAAAGTTCATCATAATTCCTTGTTGTTGTACCTAATGCCGCTATTTATAAAGCCCGGGATCTTATATGCTTTATTCAGCATTTTCTCAACTTACCCTGCCTTCTTCAATGATTTGTGTACCCAGGTCCCTTTGTTCCGGCACCCACTTTAGAATTGTACCCTTTTTTATATTGCCTCATTCCTTCCTACCAAACATAACTCTTCTCTATTAAATTTCATCTGCCACTTGTCCGCCCATTCCATCAGCCTGTCTATGACCTCTTGAAATTTATCACTATCCTCCTCAGTTTGCAATGTTTACAAGTTTTGTGCCATCTGCAGGTTTTGAAATTTTCCCTCTACGCCCCAGACAAGGCCATTAATATAGATCAATAAAAGCAGTGGTCCTAGGACCAATCCCTGGGCAACCCCACTATTTACACTCCTCCAGTCGGAAAAACAACTGCTCAACATTACTATAATACAAGAAAAATACTGTAGCTGCTGGAAACTGTGTCCGGCTCATTTCCCGCACATCTACCCTCACCCCTTCCCCTCCCTCCCAGAACCATTACAGGGTTCCCCTTGTCCTCACTTTCCACCCCACCAGCCTCCATATCCAAAGGATCATCCTCCACCATTTCCGTCACCTCCAGCGTGATGCCACTACCAAATGCATCTTCCCCTCCCTTCCCCTGTCAGCATTCCGAAGGGATCGTTCCCTCCGTGACACCCTGTTCCACTCCTCCATTACCCCCACTGCCTCATCCCTTCCCACAGCACCTTCCCCTGCAATCGCAGTAGGTGTAATACCTGCCCTTTTACCTCCTCTCTCCTCACTATCCAAGGCCCCAAACACTCCTTTCAGGTGAAGCAGCGATTTACTTGTACTTCTTTCAATGTAGTATACTGTATTCGCTGCTCACAATGTGGTCTCCTCTACACTGGGGAGACCAAACGCAGACTGGGTGACCGCTTTGCGGAACATCTCCGCTCAGTCCGCAAGCAGGACCCTGAGCTTCCGGTTGCTTGCCATTTCAACACTGCCCCCTGCTCTCATGCTCACATCTCTGTCCTGAGCTTGCTGCAGTGTTCCAGTAAACATCAACACAAGCTCGAGGAACAGCATCTCATTTACCGATTAGGCACACTACAGCCTGCCGGACTGAACATTAAGTTCAATAATTTCAGAACATGACGGGCCCCCACTTTTTATTTTGAGTTTTTTTCTTTTTTTTAATTTTAGTTTGTTTCATCACTCTTTTTAACCATGTGCCTGCCCGCTGTTTTTTTCATGTTTGTGCTTTGGGCTAGGGCTGTTCATTTTTCTGTCAATTAACACCCTCTCTGCACTAACTCTGTGTCTTTCAACACACCATTAACACATTGCCTGCCTTGCTCCATGACCTTCTGGTCAGTTATACTGTGGCCCTGTCCTATCAACCCCTTCCCTTTTGCTATCTTTTGCCCCACCCCTGCTTTATTTGCTTAAAACCTATTATATTTCTAACCTTTGCCAGTTCTGATGAAAGGTCACTGACCTGAAATGTTAACTCTGCTCCCCCCTCCACAGATGCTGCCAGACCTGCTGAATATTTCCAGCATTTCTTGTTTTTATTTCAGATTTTCAACATCTGCAGTATTTTGCTTTTATTTTAGTACTTGATCTGTCTTTAACAAATCCATCCTGACTTTCTTTAATTAATCCACAATTGTCCAAGTAACTGTTAGTTTTGTTCCGGATTATCATTTTTGAAACCATTCCCACCACATAGGTTAAACTCTGCCTGGCCTGTAGTTGCTGGGCTTGTCTTTACACCCTTTTTGAACAAGGTGTAACATTGGCAACTCTCCAGTGTGGTGGCACCACCCCTGTATCTAAGAAGGATTGGAAGATTACGGCCAGTGCCTCTGCAATTTCCATCCTTACTTCCCTCTATATCCTCAGATGCATCTGATCCAGCCCTGGTGAGTTATCCACTTTAAGTACTTCTGATACCTCCAGTTTATCAATTATTTCCCATCCATTATCTCTACTGCCTCCTCTTTCACCATGACTTAGGCAGCATCTTCCTTGATAAACACAGATGCAAAGTACTCATTTAGTGCCTTAATCCTGTCCCCTGCCTCCGTGGATAAATCCCTTTTTGGTTCCTAATTGGCCTCACCCCTCCTTTTACTGCCCTTTCACTATTTATATGCCTACTGAAGACTTGTGGAATACCTTTTATGTTAACCGTCAATCTCTTTTCATACTCTCTCCTTGCTCCTCATGTCCTTTCTCACGTCTCCCAGTAAATAGTAAAGTAAGTAAAATAGAGTCCATTTCTAAGGATTATTACTTCTACAGAGTATTAAATTTGGGGAATTTAGTGAATGAGGGAATTTGGTGCAGTGAGGGAAGAAGTGTTCTTCTGGTATTTTAAACAAAAAAAGAGTGGTCCATAAGAGGGAGCAGGAGACAGCGAGAGCTGAGATCTAGGGGCATTAATTAAAATTAATAGTTTTAACAAGGTACAAACTAGATACTAAAAGTGAGAATAGAGATTTTTTTTCTTTTTCTTACATCATGCATGGCATGGCCAGCTGAGACCTGCTGCTTGTTACTCCTGCACCATGTGGGAAATTCAGGACACTTCGAGTCATAGAATCATTTATGGCATAGAAGGAGGCCATTTGGCCCATCAAGTTTGTGCCAGTTCTCCGAGCAGCAATATAGTCAATCCAACTCCCCGCTCGATCCCTGTAGTTCTGCAATTTTATTTCCATCAAGTGTCTATCCAATTTCCTTTTGAAATCATTGATCATCTTCACTTCTACCACCCTTGTGGTCAGTGAGTTCCAGGTCACTACCACTCACGAGTAAAAAATTGCTTCCTTATATTCCCCCTGCATCTCTTGCCCAAAACTTTCAATCTGTGTCCCCTGGTCCTTGCACCATTAGTTAATGGGAACAGTTTTCCTTGTCTACCCTATCCAAACCTGTCATAATCTTGTACACTTCTATTAAATCTCCCCTCAATCTCCTTTGCTCCAAGGAGAACAAACCCAGCTTATCCAACCTAACCTTGTAACTAAAATTCTCCATCCCTGGATCCATTCTGGTGAATCTCCTCTGCATCCTCTCTAGGACCCTCACATCCTTCCTAAAGTGTGTTGACCAGAACTGGACACAATTCTCCAGTTGTGGCCAAACCAGAGCTTTATGAAGGTTCAGTCTAACTTCCCTGATTTTGCACTCAATGCCTCTATTTATGAAGCCCAAGATCCCATATGCTTTGCTAACCACTCTCTCAATATGTCCTGCCACCTTCAATGATCAAAGCACATGAACCCTCAGGTCCTTCTGTTCCTGCACACTCTTTCGAACTATGCCATTAAGTATGTATTGCCTCTCATTATTTCTGCCAAAACGCATTATCTCACACTTGTCAGTATTAAATTCCATCAGCCACCTCTCTATCCATTCTGTTAGCCTATCTATGTCCTGTTGCAGGTGGTTTATATCATCCTGACTGTTTGCCATTCCACCAAGTTTGCTGTCGTCCGCAAATTTTGAAATTCTATTCTGTATTCCAAGATCCAAGTCATTTATAATATCGCAAAAAAAGCAGTGGTCCCAACACTGACCCTTGGGGAACACCCAGTCTGAAAAACAACCATTTACTGCGACTTACTGCGTTTCCTGTCCTTAAGCCAATTTTTTATCCAATTGGAAGTGGACCTTCCTATCCCATGAGCCTCAATTTTGTTAACCAGCCTTTTTATGTGGTACTTTATCAAAAGCTTTCTTAAAATCCCATAAACAACATCCACCACATTCCCTTCATCAACCTTCTCTGTTATCTCATCAAAAAATACAATTCGATTAGTCAAGAATGATCTCCCAATTACAAATCCATGCTGGCTCTCCTTAATTAACTCAAACCTCTGAGTGTCTGTTTTTCTTCCCCCCCTGATTATTGTTTCTAAAACCTTACCCACCACTGATGTTAACCTAATTGGCCTGTAGTTGCTATGACAGCCCTTGTAACCTTTCTTGAATAAGGGTGTCACATTTAGCACTCTTCAATCCTCTGGTACCTCCCCCATATCCAGGGAAGATTACGGGAAACCCTTCCACTATCTCCATCCAACTAGGAATGTAAGCCATTTGGACCAGGTAACTTAACTGCCCTAAGTGTAGCAATCTTTTTTAGTAACTTCCCATCTCAATATTTATCCTATCCATTGCCTTTACTCTCTCCGATTCGACTGATATTTTGTCAGATTCCTCTTCCTTAGTGAAGTATATTAGCCTTGCCCTGTGCCTCTAAGAACTTTTTTGTATCTAATACTCTTTGTCTCTAATAGGCCCTACTCCACCTCCTATTACCCACTTACTATTTACATGCCTGTAGCAGATTTATGGGATCCCTTTTATGTTGACTGCCATTCTATTTTCATATTCCCTCTTTGCCAGTTGTCTTTTCCTCTTCACCTCCCCTCTCAACTTAATGTATTTGACCCTGGTTCTCACTTGCCGAGTTCACCTGACATGCATCACTCTTTTTGTTTGTTTCATCGTATTTTCTATCTCCCAAGGTGTCCTGTTTGTGCTTTCCCTATACATTTTGCCCTTGTTGGAATGTATCTAGCTTGTACCTGAAGCACCTCTTTCTTAAAGATAACCCATTGTTCCGATACAACTTTTCCTGTCAGTCTAGCTAGATTCCTTCTCATCACACTGAAATTAGCCCTCTTGCAATCAAGACATTCTACCTTATTTTGTTCCTTGCTTTTCTGCTTTACTAGTCTAATCCTTGTAATACAATGATCACTCTTACCCAAGTGCCCCCCAGCAGACACTTGGTCCACCTCATTTCCCAGCACCAGATCCAGCAATGTCTGTTTTTATCTAGTTGGGCTGAGAACATACTGATCAAGGAAGTTTTCCTGAATACATTTCAGAAATTCCTTCCCCTCCGTTCTCTTTACCCTAACTTTATCCCAATTGATATTTGGGTAATTAAAGTCTCCCAATATCACCACTCTATAGTCTTGCACATCGCTGTGATTTCCCTGCAGATTTGCTCCTCTATCTCCCACTATTTGGAGGCCTCCAGAATACCTCCAGTAATGTGATCATACCCTTTTAGTTTCTCGACTCTAACCAATTGGATTCTGTGCTTGGCCGCTCAAGGACAAACTCCCTTTCCAACACTCCAGTGTCTTCTGTAATCAGTACTGCTGCTCCACCTTCCTATTTTCCTTCTCTATCTTTTCCTGAACATTTTGTATCCTTATATAAGTGCCCAGTTCTCACCATTTTTAAGCCATATTTCTGTTATTCCCACCATATCCTATTCCCATACTGCTGTGTGTGTTTCTAGCTCACCAACCTTATTCACCACTTGTGTGCTTATACATATGCATTGTAATCCTGTCTTTGCATTCCTTGAAGTCCTCCTCAGTCTGCTGCTATCTAATATGGAACTATTCCCTTCTCTACTACGGTCTAATACATTATGCACCTTATTCCTCCTTTCCACTTGTATATGCTGGTGCCCATCCCCCTGCCAATTTAATTTAAACCCTCCCCCACTGCCCGAGTGACATTGGTCACAGTCCCATTGAGGTGCAACCCGTCCCTTTTGAATAGGTGCCTCCTGCCCCAGAACTGGTCCCAACGCCCCAAGAATCTGAAGCTCTCCATCCTGCACCATGTCTCAAGCCATGCATTGATCCTCCAAATCTTCCTATTTCTACTCTCGCTAGCATGTGGCACTGGGAGTAATCCAGAGATTACTACCTTCGAGGTCCTATTCTTTAACATCCTCCCTAACTCCTGAAAATCTGACTGTAGGACCTCAATACCTACCCTTGTTGTGTCGTTGGTACTGATGTGTACCACAACTTCTGGTTCACTCCTTTCCCACTGTGGAATATCCTGCATCCTCTCCGTGATGTTCTTTACTCTGGCACCAGGGAGGCAACACACCATGCGGGACTCGCAATAATGTTTACATAAATGCCTTTCTGTCCCCTTGACTATGGAATCTCCTGCAACAACTGCATTTCTGCACTTTGCTGCTCCCTCCTGCACAGTCCCATGCCCATTGGTGCCATGGTCTGGACTGCACTCCTTCAGGGTATCATCACTCCCAGCAGTCTCCAAAGCTAAGTATCAGTTTGAGAGTGGCACACACCCCGAAGACTCCTGCCTCTTGCTACTCTTCCAGGTGGCGACTGGCCTACAATCCTGAATTCCTACTGCCTGTGGGGTGACCACCTCCTGGAACGTACGTCCAGGAAATTCCTCTGCTCCCTGATACTCCTCAGTGACTCCAGCTGCCCCTCAAGCTCGGAAATCCTGAGCTCGTGCTGAAGTAGCTGGAGACACTTCTACACACGTGGTCGTCCAAGACACATGACATGTCCTGAAGTTCCCACATGATGCAGGAATTGCAAACAACAGGTCTCAGCTGCCCATTCATGATCGAACAAAAACCCTCTATTCCCTTTTTAAACAATCAATTTTAACTAATAGATCTAGACCTGCTCTGTTCTTATATTCTTATGACGCCATTTACTGTTAAACTAACCCCAATAGAATATTTTTAATTTCCCAGCTCCTAAATTGAAACACTGCCTAGATTGGAATCGAGAAAAATACTCACCAATCACCTACCACCTTCCCTGTGAATCGCTCTGATTTGCTTTAGAAAGCAGGCAGTTGGCACCTCACCCTCACCCAGCTCCTTTACACTGCTGCCAGTCTCTCTGTGCTCTCTCTCTCTCCCCGCTCCTTTACACTGCTGCCAGTCTCTCTGTGCTCTCTCTCTCTCTTCCCGCTCCTTTACACTGCTGCCAGTCTCTCTGTGCTCTCTCTCTCTCCCTGCTCCTTTACACTGTCACCGGTCTGACTGTGCTCACTCACTACTCACTCCTTTACACTGCTCCCAATTTGACTGTGCTCACCCATTACCCGCTCCTTTACACTGTCACCGGTCTGACTGTTCTCACCCATTACCCGCTCCTTACACTGCCCCCAGTCTCTCTGTGCTCACCCATTACCCGCTCCTTTACACTGTCCCCGGTCTGACTGTGCTCACCCACTACCCGCTCCTTTACACTGTCCCCGGTCTGACTGTGCTCACCCATTACCCGCTCCTTTACACTGCCCCCAGTCTCTCTGTGCTCACCCATTACCCGCTCCTTTACACTGCCCCCGGTCTCTCTGTGCTCACTCACTACCCACTCCGTTACACTGCCCCCGGTCTCTCTGTGCTCACTCACTACCCACTCGGTTACACTGCCCCCAGTCTCTCTGTGCTCACCCATTACCCGCTCCTTTACACTGCCCCCAGTCTCTCTGTGCTCACCCATTACCCGCTCCTTACACTGCCCCCGGTCTCTCTGTGCTCACCTACTACCCGCTCCTTTACACTGCCCCCGATCTGACTGTGCTCACTCACTACCCGCTCCTTACACTGCCCCCGGTCTCTCTGTGCTCACCCACTACCCGCTCCTTTACACTGTCACCGGTCTGACTGTGCTCACCCATTACCCGCTCCTTACACTGCCCCCGGTCTCTCTGTGCTCACCTACTACCCGCTCCTTTACACTGCCCCCGATCTGACTGTGCTCACCCATTACCCGCTCCTTTACACTGCCCCTGGTCTCTCTGTGCTCACCCATTACCCGCTCCTTACACTGCCCCCGGTCTCTCTGTGCTCACCTACTACCCGCTCCTTTACACTGTCACCGGTCTGACTGTGCTCACCCATTACCCGCTCCTTTACACTGCCCCCGGTCTCTCTGTGCTCACCCATTACCCGCTCCTTTACACTGCCCCCGGTCTCTCTGTGCTCACTCACGACCCGCTCCTTTACACTGCCCCCAGTCTCTCTGTGCTCACTCACGACCCGCTCCTTTACACTGCCCCCGGTCTCTCTGTGCTCACTCACTACCCGCTCCTTTACACTGCCCCCGGTCTCTCTGTGCTCACCCACTACCCGCTCCTTTACACTGCCCCCGGTCTCTCTGTGCTCACCCATTACCCGCTCCTTTGCACTGCCCCCAGTCTCTCTGTGCTCACTCACTACCCGCTCCTTTACACTGCCCCCAGTCTCTCTGTGCTCACTCACTACCCACTCCTTTACACTGCCCCCGGTCTCTCTGTGCTCACCCATTACCCGCTCCTTTGCACTGCCCCCAGTCTCTCTGTGCTCACCCACTACCCGCTCCTTTACACTGCCCCCGATCTGACTGTGCTCACCCATTACCCGCTCCTTTACACTGCCCCCAGTCTCTCTGTGCTCACTCACGACCCGCTCCTTTACACTGCCCCCGGTCTCTCTGTGCTCACTCACTACCCGCTCCTTTACACTGCCCCCGGTCTCTCTCTGCTCACTCACGACCCGCTCCTTTACACTGCCCCCAGTCTCTCTGTGCTCACTCACGACCCGCTCCTTTACACTGCCCCCAGTCTCTCTGTGCTCACTCACGACCCGCTCCTTTACACTGCCCCCGGTCTCTCTGTGCTCACTCACGACCCGCTCCTTTACATTGCCCCCAGTCTCTCTGTGCTCACTCACTACCCGCTCCTTTACACTGCCCCCGGTCTCTCTGTGCTCACTCACTACCCACTCCTTTACACTGCCCCCGGTCTCTCTGTGCTCACTCACTACCCACTCCTTTACACTGCCCCCGGTCTCTCTGTGCTCACCCATTACCCGCTCCTTTGCACTGCCCCCAGTCTCTCTGTGCTCACTCACTACCCGCTCCTTTACACTGCCCCCGGTCTCTCTGTGCTCACCCATTACCCACTCCTTTACACTGCCCCCAGTCTCTCTGTGCTCACCCATTACCCGCTCCTTTACACTGCCCCCGATCTCTCTGTGCTCACCCACTACCCGCTCCTTTACACTGTCACCGGTCTGACTGTGCTCACCCATTACCCGCTCCTTTACACTGCCCCCAGTCTCTCTGTGCTCACTCACTACCCGCTCCTTTACACTGCCCCCGGTCTCTCTGTGCTCACTCACGACCCGCTCCTTTACACTGCCCCCGGTCTCTCTCTGCTCACCCATTACCCGCTCCTTTACACTGCCCCCAGTCTCTCTGTGCTCACTCACTACCCGCTCCTTTACACTGCCCCCGGTCTCTCTGTGCTCACTCACGACCCGCTCCTTTACACTGCCCCCGGTCTCTCTGTGCTCACTCACTACCCGCTCCTTTACACTGCCCTCGGTCTCTCTGTGCTCACTCACTACCCACTCCGTTACACTGCCCCCGGTCTCTCTGTGCTCACTCACTACCCGCTCCTTTACACTGCCCCCGGTCTCTCTGTGCTCACTCACGACCCGCTCCTTTACACTGCCCCCGGTCTCTCTGTGCTCACTCACTACCCGCTCCTTTACACTGCCCCCAGTCTCTCTGTGCTCACTCACGACCCGCTCCTTTACACTGCCCCCGGTCTCTCTGTGCTCACCCATTACCCGCTCCTTTGCACTGCCCCCAGTCTCTCTGTGCTCACCCACTACCCGCTCCTTTACACTGCCCCCAGTCTCTCTGTGCTCACTCACGACCTGCTCCTTTACACTGCCCCCGGTCTCTCTGTGCTCACCCATTACCCGCTCCTTTGCACTGCCCCCAGTCTCTCTGTGCTCACCCATTACCCGCTCCTTTACACTGCCCCCAGTCTCTCTGTGCTCACCCATTACCCGCTCCTTTACACTGCCCCCGGTCTCTCTGTGCTCACTCACTACCCGCTCCTTTACACTGCCCCCGGTCTCTCTGTGCTCACCCATTACCCGCTCCTTTACACTGCCCCCAGTCTCTCTGTGCTCACTCACTACCCACTCCTTTACACTGCCCCCGGTCTCTCTGTGCTCACCCATTACCCGCTCCTTTGCACTGCCCCCAGTCTCTCTGTGCTCACTCACTACCCACTCCTTTACACTGCCCCCGGTCTCTCTGTGCTCACCCATTACCCGCTCCTTTGCACTGCCCCCAGTCTCTCTGTGCTCACTCACTACCCGCTCCTTTACACTGCCCCCGGTCTCTCTGTGCTCACTCACTACCCGCTCCTTTACACTGCCCCCAGTCTCTCTGTGCTCACTCACTACCCGCTCCTTTACACTGCCCCCAGTCTCTCTGTGCTCACCCACTACCCGCTCCTTTACACTGCCCCCGGTCTCTCTGTGCTCACCCATTACCCGCTCCTTTACACTGCCCCCAGTCTCTCTGTGCTCACTCACTACCCACTCCTTTACACTGCCCCCGGTCTCTCTGTGCTCACCCATTACCCGCTCCTTTGCACTGCCCCCAGTCTCTCTGTGCTCACTCACTACCCACTCCTTTACACTGCCCCCGGTCTCTCTGTGCTCACCCATTACCCGCTCCTTTACACTGCCCCCAGTCTCTCTGTGCTCTCCCATTACCCGCTCCTTTACACTGCCCCCAGTCTCTCTGTGCTCACTCACTACCCGCTCCTTTACACTGCCCCCGGTCTCTCTGTGCTCACTCACTACCCGCTCCTTTACACTGCCCCCAGTCTCTCTGTGCTCACTCACTACCCGCTCCTTTACACTGCCCCCAGTCTCTCTGTGCTCACCTACTACCCGCTCCTTTACACTGCCCCCAGTCTCTCTGTGCTCACTCACGACCCGCTCCTTTACACTGCCCCCGGTCTCTCTGTGCTCACTCACTACCCGCTCCTTTACACTGCCCCCGGTCTCTCTCTGCTCACTCACGACCCGCTCCTTTACACTGCCCCCAGTCTCTCTGTGCTCACTCACGACCCGCTCCTTTACACTGCCCCCAGTCTCTCTGTGCTCACTCACGACCCGCTCCTTTACACTGCCCCCGGTCTCTCTCTGCTCACTCACTACCCGCTCCTTTACACTGCCCCCAGTCTCTCTGTGCTCACTCACTACCCGCTCCTTTACACTGCCCCCAGTCTCTCTGTGCTCACTCACGACCCGCTCCTTTACACTGCCCCCGGTCTCTCTGTGCTCACCCATTACCCGCTCCTTTGCACTGCCCCCAGTCTCTCTGTGCTCACTCACTACCCACTCCTTTACACTGCCCCCGGTCTCTCTGTGCTCACCCATTACCCGCTCCTTTGCACTGCCCCCAGTCTCTCTGTGCTCACTCACTACCCGCTCCTTTACACTGCCCCCGGTCTCTCTGTGCTCACTCACTACCCGCTCCTTTACACTGCCCCCAGTCTCTCTGTGCTCACTCACTACCCGCACCTTTACACTGCCCCCAGTCTCTCTATGCTCACCCACTACCCGCTCCTTTACACTGCCCCCGGTCTCTCTGTGCTCACCCATTACCCGCTCCTTTACACTGCCCCCAGTCTCTCTGTGCTCACTCACTACCCACTCCTTTACACTGCCCCCGGTCTCTCTGTGCTCACCCATTACCCGCTCCTTTGCACTGCCCCCAGTCTCTCTGTGCTCACTCACTACCCACTCCTTTACACTGCCCCCGGTCTCTCTGTGCTCACCCATTACCCGCTCCTTTACACTGCCCCCAGTCTCTCTGTGCTCACCCATTACCCGCTCCTTTACACTGCCCCCAGTCTCTCTGTGCTCACTCACTACCCGCTCCTTTACACTGCCCCCGGTCTCTCTGTGCTCACTCACTACCCGCTCCTTTACACTGCCCCCAGTCTCTCTGTGCTCACTCACTACCCGCTCCTTTACACTGCCCCCAGTCTCTCTGTGCTCACTCACTACCCGCTCCTTTACACTGCCCCCAGTCTCTCTGTGCTCACCTACTACCCGCTCCTTTACACTGCCCCCAGTCTCTCTGTGCTCACTCACGACCCGCTCCTTTACACTGCCCCCGGTCTCTCTGTGCTCACTCACTACCCGCTCCTTTACACTGCCCCCGGTCTCTCTCTGCTCACTCACGACCCGCTCCTTTACACTGCCCCCAGTCTCTCTGTGCTCACTCACTTCCCGCTCCTTTACACTGCCCCCAGTCTCTCTGTGCTCACTCACTACCCGCTCCTTTACACTGCCCCCGGTCTCTCTGTGCTCACTCACTACCCGCTCCTTTACACTGCCCCCAGTCTCTCTGTGCTCACTCACTACCCGCTCCTTTACACTGCCCCCAGTCTCTCTGTGCTCACTCACTACCCGCTCCTTTACACTGCCCCCAGTCTCTCTGTGCTCACTCACTACCCGCTCCTTTACACTGCCCCCAGTCTCTCTGTGCTCACTCACTACCCGCTCCTTTACACTGCCCCCAGTCTCTCTGTGCTCACTCACTACCCGCTCCTTTACACTGCTGCCGGTCTCTCCGTGGTTTCCTTTGCTCCACTCCTTTATACTTCCGCCAGTCTCTCTGTGCTCCCCTAGGTCCGTTCCATTATTCTACTGCCAGTCTCTCTGTGCTCTCCCCTTTGGCCTGCTCCTTCATGTGTCTTGGGAGACCACTTGTGTAGGAGGTGTCGCCAGTTGCTTCAGCTCGAGCTTAGTTTTTCCGACTTTGAGGATCAGCTGGAGTCAGTGCGGAACATCAGGGGGCAGAAGAGTTTCCTGGATCATATGTTTCAGTCGGTGGTTGCCCTACAGGCAGTAGGAGTTCAGGAGAGTAGGTGAGTGGTCACCTGGACAAGTCGGAAGAGGCAGGAAGTACAGGACTCTTTGGGATGTGTGCCACTCTGAAACTGGTACTCAGCTTTGGATACTGCTGGGAGTGATGACATCTTAAAGGATTGCAGTCCAGACCATTGTCAAGGGACTGCAGGGGATGGAACAATAAATTGTAGAAAGGCAGTCATTACTGGACTCTCCATAGTCAGGGTAGACATTTCTGTAACAGTCATCATGAGTCCCGCATGGTGTGATGCCTCCCTGGTGTCAGGGTAAAGAACATTAAGAGAGTGCAGGATATTCTGCAGAGGGAAGGGAGTGAGCTAGAAGTTGTCGTGCATGTTGTTACCAATGACATAGAGAGAGCAGGTATTGAGATCCTAAGCTCAGATTTTCAGGAGCTAGGGAGGAAGTTAGAGTAGGACTTTGAAGCTCTGGATTACTCCTAGTGCCATGCACTGGTGAGGGTAGAAACAGGAAGATAGGGAGGATCAATGTGTGACTTGAAGCATGGTGAAGGAGGGAGGGCTTCAGATTCTTTGGGCAGTGGGACCAGTTTTGGGGCAGGAGGCCCTATTCAAAAGGGATGGGTTAAAGCTGACCAGGACTGGGACCAATGTCCTTGCGGGGGTGCTTCACTCGTGTGGTTGGGGTGGGTTTAAACTCAGTTGGCAGGGGGGTGGGCACCAGCATATAGAAGTGTTAAGACCAGGTGAGAAAGGTGTCTAGGGATCCCTGTCGGCCTTCACCTGCTCTTACCGTAACAGAGTTTAATTTGAAACACACCGTGCTTTTAGCTCTCCCTTGGTGAATCCTTGTTCACCGCTTTCCAATTATAAGGCAAAGAAACCAGCACAAACAGGTTTTCTTAGGTTTAAAGAAGAAAAGTTGAAATTTATTAAACTTAAAGTCTAATTCGGTTGATGCCTACGGATACACGACACGCCCATGCTAGCATGCATACGCGATACACACATGCAGATAGAGACAGAAAAGAGCAGAAGAAATATAAAGTGGAAAAGTTTGAGGCAATATCTGAAGAATTTTTGTTAAGTTTCTTCGAGCTCAATGTAGAGTCCTTGATTGTAGGTAGATCTTGCTTTTCGTTGGGGCCCAGTATTCATCTTAAACCTTGTTCGCTGTCGGAGACTTTTCTCTCAAGTGGTTCAGTGTCTTCAGTGGATTCATAGGCTTGTGAGAAAGAGATGGGAGCAGACAGACAGGAGAGGCTGTGGTGAGCCGGCCAGGACCAATCTTCAGCCCAGGAGCATTCTGCTTTCTACCCAAACTGTTTGTACAAATTCAAAAAACTCAGGTTGCCCAGCAGGTTAGTCATGTGACTAGCTGGTTTGAACATGTCCGTTCGTGTATTCGGTCATCTTAGCAGTCAACCTGAAATGCAAGCTCCCCCACATTCAACGTCTGGTGATCAAAAGTCCATTGTAGGTTGAATGTGTCGGGGAATGGTCCTTTGTCCTTTCCAAGCACTGTCTGTTAATATGAGAATGTCTTTCCAGCCAAGGTCTGGCAATTTATTAAAGTAAGTCCTTTCTTCACTCCAGTAACAGTTTAAAATCAATGTTCATGACAAAATTAATGTGCTTCATTCTTGGCAGGTGGGGGCCTAGCATGACAGAAGTAAAAAGAGGAATAAAGTGCATAAAGGAGTGAGTGTTAGATAATACTAGAGAAGGAAGTAGCACCATATTAGATAGCAAAAGACTAAGAATGACTGAGAAATACAGGACAGATTTACAATCATGTATGTAAATGTACAAAGTGTGGTGACCAAGCTACAAGCGCTAATAGCCATGTGGGAATATGATTTCATGGCAATAACAGAAACATGGTGCTTTAAAATGGTGAGGACTGGGTACTTTATATTCAAGGATACAAAGTATTCAGAAAAGTAGGGAAGTAAGAGGAAGTGGGGTGGCAGTACTGATTAAGGAAGACATTGTGGTGTTGGAAAGGAAGGATGTCCTTGAGGAGGCAAGGACAGAATCCATTCGCGTAGAGTTGAGAAGCAAAAAGGTATGATCGCACTACTAGAGTCAGCCATTTATGGCACAGAAGGAGGCCATTCTGCCCATCAAGTCCATGCCAGCTCTCCATGAAGCTTGGCAGTCAGTCCCACTCCCCGGCTCGATCCCTGTAGCGCTACAAGTCAATTTCTCTCAGGTGGCCGTTCAACTTCCCCTTTAAGGCATTGTTGGAGGGGTATTCTACAGGCCTCCAAATAGTAAGGGAGAGATAGAGGAGCAAATCTGCAAGGAACAGATATACAAGCACTATATAGTCATGATACTGGGGGACTTTAATCACCCAAATATCCATTGTGAAAATGTTAGAATATTGGAGGGGAAGGAATGTTTGAAATGTGCTCAGGAGAACGTCCTTGACCAGTATGTTCTCAGTCCAACTAGGAAGGGGGCATGGCTCAGTCTGGTGCTGGGGAATGAGATGGAGGGAGAGAGAGAGAGAGAGAGAGAGAGAGCGAGAGAGAGAGACAGACAGAGACCAGATGCTGCATTGTATCTGTTTGATTGTGTGTAAAGAATGGCTAGAATTGGTTTGAACTGGCAGACCAGCGACGCGTGCTCTCAAAGGAAGGATTTGTGTGTCTCAGCAGAAAATCGACATTGGTCTACAGGCGGTTTCACCTAAAGAGGAAAAGGCCCCTGGCAAGAAATATTTGCATTATTAGAGGTCGCAAATTCCTTTTTACTCCCATCACTAAGAAGCCTCTGCCTCAGGAGTGACTTTCTGTTGCCTTTCATGTTTCTGGGAGTTCTAGAAATTCAGCACATTTCTACTGATAGACTGCTAATTCAAAACCTAATAGACCTGTTGTTGCACTCCTTTTGTTGAAAGATCTGTGATGCCTACTGCGGCTGAAGTACCGTGAATGCCTATCCATTACAGATTGTTCATCAAACGCGCATCGTGACTGAGTGGCATCTGACTATTTGACTCTGGGGCACCTCACCAAACTGGAAACATAACCTGCCAAGACTTACAACCCAGTTGTTTTTATTATTCCTAAGAAACAGCTCTAATTTAAAAACATCATCTTAGAACCAGTTAACTGTTTGTTTTTGTATGTATGTGTGTGTGTATGAGGGTTAGGAGGAATAAGAAGATATAAAGTCTTTTCAGACTCAGTATTGTTTAAGATTTAGTTTATTAATAAATAGTTAATTTGTTGTTTAAAGATACCTGGTTTAGTTTGTTTTATTCTGGGGGTTAATAAAGTGTTTAATTTGGCTAATTTCTAGTAGATGGGAAATTTTAATATGCTGTGACCTGTGGAATAATGGGACTGCATTGACAGTGCATTACTCCTGCCTCAGTTGCAACACAGGAAATACTGTAACCGAACAATAGGTGATCTCTAAGGTGGAGATGTTTCAGGTAGCTTCCAACAAGGGTGAAAGGTAAGAGAACCAAAGCCAGGGCTCCTTGGATGATGAGGGAGATAGAATATGATGAAACAAAAAAAAAAGGTGCATGATAAATGTCAGGTGAATTCTTCAAGCGAGAACCAGGCCAAATACAATATGTTGTGAGGGGAAGTGAAGAGGAAAAGAGTGAATGAGAAGAGAATGTGTTACGACCCAGGTGGGAGTAATGCACTGTTAATTCAGTCCCACTACTCCACATGTCACAGCTTATTAGTAAAGTTTCCCACCTACTGGAAAAATAGCCCAATTAATCACTATTTATCCCCAGAATAAACCATGCCAAACCAGGTTTCTTTCAACAACAACAAAATTATTTATTAATAATCCAAGTTTTAAATGATATTGAGCTTAATCTAAGGTGTTAGAAAATCTTTTCATACATAATCTTCCCAACCCTCATGCAAACACATTCAATTACCAATGATTAACCAGGGAAAAATGGTTATATTGTTTTTATAACCGTTTCTTGGGCAATAAAATAAGTTGAGTTGAGTCTTGCAGTATTTTCCTGGATCAGTGAGGTGTCCTAGAGTTGAATAGTCAGATGCCACTCTGTCTCTGCAGGTGAAACTCATGAACAGTCTATGGTTGGTAGGCATTCAAGGTAGTTTGTCTGCAGTAGGCATCACACAGTTCTTTCAGCAACAGGTTGTAGCAACCAGTCTATTTAAATTTTAAAGTAGCAGTCTAACAGTAGAAACTTTGAGTCCAGGAACTTCCAAAAATACAAAGGTCAACAGGACTTGCTCTCAGCAACGGAGCCTTCTCCAGATCACAACATCTACAGAACTCACTCTCAAGGCAGGGACTCTTGACTGGAGACAACAGCAACTCACCACACCGAAAACACAGGCTTCCTTTCTCCAGAGTATAACAATTCCTCTTTTCTCTGGGTCTCTTCCTCTCTCTTCAGGCAGATCAAAACCTCACCCCAAATGTAGCACTCTTTCCCTTGAAATGCAGAGCTTATTTTCAGAGAGAATAGACCTTTTCCTCTGGTCTATCAGCAAAACACAGCTCCAGCCATTGCTAGCTGTTCTGTTTCCCCCTGTAGAACTGAAAACTAAAGCCTTTTTTTTTTGCAAACAATAAGAGTCACAAGACAATCGTAAAACCATCAGGTTGCTTGTATAAACATTGCCCTGCGGCCTGGACTTCAAATACCACAAGTCCCTGCAGTCACTGTTCACAGAAAGCAGCAACTGATCTTAAAGGCACACCGACCTCCCAGTTTTTTAAAAACAAAACTCTTATGACAAATGGCAGTCAACATGAAAGGGACCCCAAAAGTCTTCTGCCAGCATGTAATTACTGAGCTGGTAGTAAGAGGTGAGGTGGGGCCCATTAGAGATAAAGAGGGTGATATATGCTTAGAGGTGCAGGGCAAGGGTATTTTATATTAGTGTTCACTAAGGAAGAGGATGCTGGCAAAATATTATCATTTATGAAGGATGTAATCTGGTTGTTCCATCTGTCATTAAGTCCACTTATTTGATCGAGCATTTAACTTCCATAGATGGAGCAAGTGATAGCCTTAGATATATTCTTTTCGGCTTCCCCCTTCTCTTTCTTTGTCTCTTTGTTTTTGCCATACTTTCTTTAGCTGGCCTTTCCTTCTCGTGCCACTTATCCTGTGCCTGATTCTTTGCTAGGAAATCCCTCACTGTTTTTGCCCTCAGCTGATTACAGTATGCTTGGTACTCTATTGGACATAACCCTTGAGGGAGGGCAATGTTCCCAAAGTGCAGTATTCTAGGTACTATTTCATACCTCGTGTTCTTGTACTGTCGTTTGTGAATTCAGGTGACTACCAATCCATTTGCTGTCCCTTTGTCCAATTGCGGACTCCCCTCTGTTCTGGTGTCATTCCTTCCCTGATTGCTCTGGCTTCCCTTTTCCTGTATCTCAGTTTGTTGGATTACACTGTCCCTTACACCAGGATCTGCGTTTAAACATCCCATCATCCCTCAGTGCCTTTTGTCAGTTTTGGCCACTTTAGGGTATCTTGATTTTGTTCTAAGTATGGGACCCAACGCCCTTTGGAGTGATCTTGATCGAGTCCCAAAAGACGAACCCAGGGTCTTCCAATTTGCCTCAACTGAGTTGGAATTTTGGCTTTACCCCAATACCATTCTTTGCACGTTGGCACGCAACCTTTAATCCCTCCCCCTCTTGTACCCATACCACTGGCGTCTTGTCAATGTTGGGTCTTTCCCACCCACAGTAATCACAATGGATAGTCACGTCATACCCATTCCCCTAGTCTATGCCCCATGGGTTCTTTTGATGCTCCTGGCTATCCTGTGTGGTTGAATCTGTGTACTGTAGAGTCGATCCTTGTTTCATGATGACAACGTTCATTGTATGGATGGAACTGGTAAGTATTATCAGTCCTGTCATAAGCCTGAATAGGGGCACCTTTCTGTCAATCTGTAAGCAGAAATTGTGATTAATATACTACCAGTTAGACCTCTTTTATCCGGATCTGAACCAAATACATAACAGGGCTAGCTCTATCCACTATTGGTAGGGTCCCATCCACTTGGGTTCAGAGCATGCTCTTTCCTTAAATGGTTGGGGTCTATCACCATATCTCCCATTTGGGATTCAAATGGTCAGACATTTTTGTCAAAATAGTTCTTTATTTGTTGTGACTTTTTCTGGTGTACCAGACCACAAACTCATTCAGCTTTTGAATGTGTTCTACTATAGATTCTCGCCATTTCTGGTTGACTGTCTCCTGTAGGAGTAGGGTGAGATGGTGTGAGTAGGTGGGCAGGGGTCCTCATCAGCTGGCCCGTCATAGTTTGGTCGGGTGAGGTACCCATGGTGCTATGTGGGGTTGTTCTTGTGCCCATCAGGCATGTGGGTAGCATGTTAACCCATTGAGCTGGATCTTGTTGCCCCCCCTGGCGTCAGGTTCCGGGGAGGGGGCGAGGTGGGGGCGGGGAGTGCCTGAAGATGGGTCTGGATGAGGCTGCCATTTACCTCGACACCGGCAGGGCACGACCTGATCCTCTCTGTGGTGGCGACAATCCGTGGCAGCAGCTCCCCCCCCCACCCCCCCAATGCTGGGTGACAGGACCTCAATTAAAATATTCAAATGAGTAAAATGAATAAATTAACTTAGACTTGCCTGCAATATTGAGGGCCTGCCGTGATCTTCAGCCTAGTGGCTGTCACTCCCAGGCAGGTTTTTAAAATCCAGCCCATTGTGTGGACGGTGTGCACAGAGCTTTTCTAGCATCATTTTGAGGGTTCAGTTGCTCTTTTTATTTTACCACCGCCAATGATTGTGAGTGGTGTGCAACATACAGCTGATGATTGATTTTCGTAAGGTGCTGAAGTTCCAAAGAAGCCTTTCCCGGAGCCGTGTGAGCCCTGGTCGCTGTGACCTGATTGGTAATTCTCACCTGCAGACAACCTCACACAGCGGTAGTTTCACTGCCGTAAGGGCTGTATTCATCTTTTACAGGGAAAGGCTGGCCTTGATCCATTTGCTGAATTTGTTTATCAGGAGCAGACAGTACCTGTAGTCTGAGGGCACCATGGTGAGAGGGCCTATGAAACCTGTCTGGGATGAGTGTCCAGGATCTCCTCCCTGATTGGGAACAGGGGAGTAACTTGTCCCAGGGCATTGTCTTCCTGTTATAAATGCCCAACGCGCTATGGACTAATAACTGGTGGCCATTCAGAAAGAGGCTCTTGAAGCTCGGGGAGTCAAAATGGCGACCCTTATCACCCCTCGTGCAGCTAGAGGTCAACCCCTATTTCCCCGAGCAAGCCTTTGATCAAAATAACTTGGCTCATTTCTCGTCTTAACTCCAGGTAGCATTCAGCTAGGAGGACCTGTTTAAGGCCATCCTTCTCGAACCCCGGGTGTGAGATTTAAATAATTTCCTATTTGAGTGAAAGAGTAGAGGGGGGGTGGTCAGTGTTCATTTCACTGTCACTCCCAACTCCTGTTTCAGAGCCTGAACCTTGTTGGGAGAAAGGGCCCTGTGCATGGTCATGGTGGTGACTTCTTCCCTGACCTTACTGGACGAGGATGGTTCATCACAGTCGCCTGTCCCTTCAGTTTGGCCTTCGCCTGTCCTGTGGCCCTGCCTGCCTCGGGTGACCACACACACACACCGGTATTCCCTCATTGCATGGAAAAGGCGGAGCAGAGCGGATAACATTCTCAATGACATGGTCCCAACAAGGGCTGGGGTCACCTGCTCTGTTTTTGGAGACAGCAGCCATTGCTTCCCAATGTTGGTCAATTTGTTGCCTGGACTTATAGATTTTAGCCAACCACAGGGCATGTTCTGCTTCAGGGGAAGCGACAGTTTGTTGACAAACTAACTCCCTCAAAGCCCCTGTTGCATCTTCTAACTCCTCACTTAGTCTGGTATTTTCTGCCTGTAATTCAATATTTTGTTCCAGTATTTGCTCTAGTTCCTTTCTTGCATGATGCACTCTCTCATGTGCTTCCTGTTTCTAGCAGGACAGAAATATTCTCTTACCAAACATTGCTTTCTTTCTGTAACCTATCAACCCGTTCCCTTAACTCCTCGTACTTTCTTTTCAGCTGTAGGCCACACACGTGTGCCCCATAGGCCAACTTGTTCCGGACCTCCTTCAACTTAGTTTCTGAACCTCTTTAGAAAACCAATCGAGGATACACTCGTAATCCCCGTCACGCTCTTTTTAGATTCACAGGATATCTTCCACCCGGGGTGTACCTGTCTTCTCTATCAGCTATGCCAATACCATTGTACTTCTGGCTTTGTTTAGGAACTCCTCCTTAACAATGTCTTAATTACAACAAACTCAAGCCTATGATTGTGACCACTGTGAATCCGACTCCTGACACTAATGTAAGTCACAGATTACCCAAAAAAGGGGATTGAAGTCATAGGTGGTTTTAAAGTAGCTTACTAAATATTCAGACTAGCAGACTAAATATGATGAGGCGTAAGCTAAATAGACAGAAAAGACATACGACCCGTAACCAGTTGAATGGATTACCAATCCCAGATCATGTGGGGAGGGAGCAGGGGTGCAGAACTGTGTTGCCAGTCTCTCTGACAGATGAGGCAGGCAAGGTGTTGGTGGTCTCTTTGGTACTTGGGGTCCCCAATCTGGAGCTAACCAAAGTGTTAGTGTGAAACCAGCATCGACTTCACTTCGGGAAGCTCTGCTTCTCTCCTTCCGTCCAAAGAGGATTTCCCTTTCAAACACCTGTTTATATATTTTATTTCTAGAGGCTGATGAGTGTCCCAGGTCGATCACCTGTCTGATCGAATTTGCCCAATCACTGAGAGACAGGTACTCAAAGTAAATCCTTCCCTTGCCCATCACTGCCCACGAAGTCACCTTCTACCTTATCTTGTGCTTGGTATCATTTGTAAATTTTTTGCCAGACACTTGTCTAGAGAGGATGTAAGGCTCCATCTTATCAACTCAGGAATGTCTACATGGAGACCTATAACAGGAGGAGTTGAGGGGACCTCTATATGACCATCTGGAGAACAACATTCTCCTTGGCTTTTGTCACTATCCCTGACGGCTGAGTATTTGTTTTCGGAGAGAGAGGGAGAAAATGCAAAAACCTTCTGCTAGGAGACCACAATTGCAGCATTTCTTCTGTGCCTGCTAATTCGAGAAGATTTTCAAAACTACCCTTTCTTACACTATTTCCAGTTTAAAGGACATCATGGAGAAGGTACAGAATATCCTGCAAGGGGAAGGGAGTAAGCCAGATGTTGTGGTAAACGTTCGTACTAATGACATAAAGAGAGCAGGTATTGAGGTCCTCTGGTCAGCTTTTCAGGAGCTAGGGAGGAGGTTCGAGTCGGATCTCAAAGGTTGTGATCTCTGGATTAATCCCAGTCAATAAGTCACTGAAAGCTAACATGCAGGTGCAACAAGCAATTAAGAAGGCTAATGGTATGTTAGCCTTTATCACAAGAGGATTTGAGTACGGGAGTAGTGAAGTCTTGCTTCAATTGTATAGAACCTTGGTTAGACCGCACCTGGAGTACAGTGTGCAGTTTTTGTCTCCTTACCGTAGGAAGGATATTATTGCCATAGAGGGAGTGCGACGAAGGTTCACCAGACTTGTTCCCGGGATGGCGGGACTGTCCTATGAAGAGAGATTGGGAAACCTGGGCCTGTATTCTCTAGAGTTTTGAAGAATGAGAGGTGATCTCATTGAAACCTACAAAATACTTAGAGATAGACAGGGTAGATACAGGTAAGCTGTTTCCCCTGGCTGGGGAGTCTAGAACCAGGGGGCACAATTTCAAAATAAGGGGGAAGCCACTTAGGACTGAGATGAGGAGAAATTTCTTTACTCAGATGGTTGCGAATCTTTGGAATTCTCTACCCCAGAGGGCTGTGGAATCTCAGTCATTGAGTATGTTTAAAGCAGAGATTGACAGATTTCTAAATACCAATGACATAAAGGGTTATGAGGATAGTGTGGGAAAAAGGCATTGAAGTGGATGATCAGCCATGATCGTATTGAATGGCGGTGCAGACTCGATGGGCTGAATGGCCTACTCCTGCTCCTATGTTCCTAGTATCACATGCTAGCAAGAGTAGAAATAGGAAGACAGGAAATCTCAGTGTGTGGTTTGAAGTATGATGCAGGAGGGAGGGCTTCTGGTTCCAGGGCATTGGGACCAGTTCTAGAGCAGGAGGCACCTATTCAAAAGAGTTGGACCTCAACAGGACTGGGACCAATATCCTCGTGAGGAGGTTCACTAGTGTGGTTGGGGAGAGTTTAAACTAGATTTGCAGTGAAATGGACTCCAGCATATAGAATTATGCTGGATTATAGAAGAGGAATAAGGTGCATAAAGTGAGAGTATAGGGGAGTAGTTCCACATTAGATAGGAGCAGACTGAGAAGGAATGCAAAGACACAATTACAATGAATGTATGTAAACACTCAAAGTGTAGTGAATAAGGTTGGTGACCAACAAGCCCAAATAGCAGTATGGGAATATGATGTTGCGGCTATTATTATTATTGGCTATCCCTCGCAGGCGAGGATGATTGTCTTCTATAAGTCTGAAGATGTCTGATGAGGCTGATTCTGGATCTACAGACTTTATGGCACGGAGGGCATTTGTTGTCATGTGGGATATCTGGTCGTGTATGATTAATTCGGGTCATGGCTTGTTCTTACTGCTGCTCTCACGTTTCCTCTTCATTTTGTCATTGTTGGGTCTCAAAATGCTGGAGTCCTTCCCACAGTCTCTGCCTCCGTCTGGTTCAGTCCAGGGTGATGGTCTCCCAGGAGTTGATGTCAATGTTGCATTTCTTCATGTTGACTTTCAGTACATTCTTGAAGCGTTTCTTCTGTCCTCCTCTGGTGTGCCTGCCCTTACTGAGCTGGGAGAAGAAGTCCTGCTTTGGGAGCTTGGTATCTGACATCAGGACTATATGATAAACCCAATGAAGCTGATGGCAGATAATCGTAGCCTCAATGCTTTTGGTGCCGGCTTGTGAGAGGACACTGATGTTGGTGCGCCTGTCGTCCCACTAGATATGCAGGATCTTCCACAGGCAGGTTTGATGAAATGACTCCGGTGCTTTGAGGTGCCTCCTATACATGGTCCATGTTTCAGCCCCATACTGTAAGGTAGGGATCACAAACGCAAGGTAGACCATGAGCTTTTTTTCAGTTTTGATGTCGCGACCTTCACTCACATCCTCAGGTTTCAGGTGATGCTGGATTTTTTCGTCATTGGATGAATTGGCAAATAATGGAAATGTGCCTTACACATGGTGAGCACTGGGTGCTTATTGCTCAAGGATACAAAGGGAAGGCAGTACTGATTCGTGTAATGTTGGAAAGGAAGGATGTCCTTGAGGAGGCAAGGACGGAATCCATTTGGTTAGAGTTGAGAAGCACAAAAGGTACGATCACACTACTGGGGTTATTCTATAGGCCTCCAAATAGTGAGAGAGGAGAAAACCTGCAGGGAAATCACAGCGATATGCAAGAACTATAGAATGGTGATATTAGGGGACTTTAATTACCCAAATATCAAATGGGATAATGTTAGAGTAAAGTGAAAGGAGGAGGAGGAATTTCTGAAATGTGTTCGAGAACTTCCTTGACCAGTATGTTTTCAGTCTAACTAGGAAGGAGTCATTGCTGGATCTGGTGCTAGGAAATGAGGTGGGCCAAGTGGCTGTGGGGAGCACTTGGGTAAGAGTGATCATTGTATCAGAAGGTTTAGATTAGCAATGGAGAAGAGAAAGCAACAATCTAAAGTGGAATTTCTAAATTGGAAGAGGGCTAACTTCAATTGGATTAGAGGGGATCTAGCCAGGGTAAAATGGAAACGAAGACTGACAGGAAAAACTGTAACAGAACAATGGGTGAGCTTTAAGGAGATGTTTCTGCTACAGGTTAGGAACATTCCAACAAGGGCAAAAGGTAGGGGAACCAAAGCCAGGGCTCCTTGGATGATGACGGAGATAGAGACTATGATGAAACAGAAGAGAGTATGTGATGAATGTCAGGTGAATTCTTCAAGCAAGAACCAAGCCAAATACAATAATTTGTGGGAGGGGAGGTGAAGAGGAAAATAAGACTGGCAAAGAGAGAATGAGAATAAAATGGTAGTTACCATAAAAGGGAAGCCAAAAATCTTCTACTGGCATGTAAATAGTAAGCAGGCATTAAGAGGTGGGGTGGGTCTGATTGGGGACTAAGAGGTGGGATAGGTCTTACTGGGGACTAAGAGATGGGGTGTGTCCTTTTTTTTATTCATTCATGGGATGTAGGCGTCACTGGCCAGGCCAGCATTTATTGCCCATCCCTGATTGCCCTTGAGGAGGTGGTGGTGAGCTGCCTTCTTGAACCGCTGCAGTCCATGTGGGGTAGGTACACCCACAGTGCTGTTAGGAAGGGAGTTCCAGGATTTTGATCCAGCGACAGTGAAGGAACGGTGATATAGTTCCAAGTCAGGATGGTGTGTGACTTGGAGGGGAACTTGCAGGTGGTGGCGTTCCCATGTATTTGCTGCCCTTGTCCGTCTAGTTGGTAGAGGTCGCGGGTTTGGAAGGTGCTGTCTAAGGAGCCTTGGTGCATTGTTGCAGTGCAGCTTGTAGATGGTACACACTGCTGCCACTGTGCGTCGGTGGTGGAGGGAGTGAATGTTTGTAGATGGGGTGCCAATCAAGCGGGCTGCTTTGTCCTGGATGGTGTCAAGCTTCTTGAGTGTGATTGGAGCTGCACGCATCCAGGCAAGTGGAGAGTATTCCATCAAGCTCCTGACTTGTGCCTTGTAGATGGTGGACAGCTACTCGCCTCAGGATTCCTAGTCTCTGACCTGCTCTTGTAGCCACGGTATTTATATGGCTACTTTAGTTCAGTTTCTGGTCATTGGAACCCCTAGGATGTTGATAGTGGGGGATTCAGCGATGGTAATGCTGTTGAATCTCAAGGGGAGATGGTTAGATTCTCTCTTTTTGGAGATGGTCATTGCCTGGCACTTGTGTGGCGCAAATGTTACTTGCCATTTATCAGCCCAAGCCTGAATATTGTCCAGATCTTGCTGCATTTCTACACTGACTGCTCCAGTATCTGAGGAGTCACGAATGGTGCTGAACTTTGTGCAATCATCAGCGAACATCCCCACTTCTGACCTTATGATTGAAGGAAGGTCATTGATGAAGCAGCTGAAGATGGTTGGGCCTAGGACACTAGCCTGAGGAACTCCTGCAGTGATGTTCTGGAGCTCAGATGATTGACCTCCAACAACCACAACCATCGTCCTTTGTGCTAGGTATGACTCCAGCCAGAGGAGGGTTTCCCCCCTGATTCCCATTGACATCAGTTTTGATAGGGCTCCTTGATGCCATACTCGGTCAAATGCTGCCTTGACGTCAAAGGCAGTCACTCTCACCGCACCTCTTGAGTTCAGCTCTTTTGTCCATGTTTGAACCAAGGCTGTAATGAGGTCAGGAGCTGAGTGGCCCTGGCGGAACCCAAACTGAGCGTCACTGAGCAGGTTGTTGCTAAGCAAGTACCGCTTGATGGCACTGTTGATGACACCTTCCATCACTTTACTGATGATTGAGAGTAGACTGATGGGGCGGTAATTGGCCGGGTTGGACTTGTCCTGCTTTTTGGACTAAGAGGTGGGGCTGTGTCCTATTGGGGCCCAAGAGGTGGGGCTGTGTCCTATTGGGGCCCAAGAGGTGGGGCTGTGTCCTATTGGGGCCCAAGAGGTGGGGCTGTGTCCTATTGGGGCCCAAGAGGTGGGGCTGTGTCCTATTGGGGCCCAAGAGGTGGGGCTGTGTCCTATTGGGGCCCAAGAGGTGGGGCTGTGTCCTATTGGGGCCCAAGAGGTGGGGCTGTGTCCTATTGGGGCCCAAGAGGTGGGGCTGTGTCCTATTGGGGCCCAAGAGGTGGGGAGGGTCCTTTTGGGTATTGTGTGGGGTGGGTCCTATTGGGGACTAAGAGGTGGGGAGGGTTCTTTTGGGTATTGGGTGGGGTGGATCCGATTGGGTATTGGGTGGGGTGGATCCGATTGGGTATTGGGTGGGGTGGATCCGATTGGGTATTAAGAGGTGGGGTGGGTCCTATTGGGGTCAGAGAGGGTAATATTTGCTTAAAGATGCAGGGCAAGGCTAGAATACTTTTTTTAAAAATCTATTTAGAGATACAGCACTGAAACAGGCCCTTCGGCCAACCGGGTCTGTGCCGACCAACAACCACCCATTTATACTAACCCTACAGTAATCCCATATTCCCTACCACCTACAAGGGGCAATTTACAATGGCCAATTTATCTATCACCTGCAAGTCTTTGGATGTGGGAGGAAACTGGAGCACCCGGCGAAAACCCACGCAGACGCAGGGAGAACTTGCAAACTCCACACAGGCAGTACCCAGAATTGAACCCAGGTCCCTGGAGCTGTGAGGCTGCAGTGCTAACCACTGTGCCGCCCATAATATTGCCGCCCAATACTTAATGAATAATTTGTATCGGTGTTTACTAAGGAAGAGAATGCTGACCAGATATCAGTAGATGTGGAGGTTATCGAGGTAATAAATGAGCAATGGACAATAAATGCTGCCGAGCAGCAACACTCACATCCCATGAACGAATTTTTAAAAAATGGATTTGGTGAAAATTGATCGGCAGGATGTAGTTGAAAGGCTGGCTCTGCTTCGAGTGGATAAGTTGCCTGGTTTGGATGGCTTGCTCCCAGGTTACTGAAGGAAGTGGGGATGGAGATCATGGAAGGGCTTGTTGTAGTCTTCCAATTTTCCCTGGATACGGGAGAGGTGCCAGAGGATTGCAGAGTGGCAAATGTGAAACCCTTATTCAAGAAAAGATGTAATTACATTTCTCGTTGGTCAGTTTAACATCAGTGGTCGGTAAGGTTTTAGAAATAATAGTCGGGAAAAAAAATCAGCAGGCACTTGGAGAGAGCCAGCACGGATCTGTAAAAGGCAGATCATGCTTAACTAATCTAATTGAATTTTTTGATGAAGGAAATGTCATGGATGTTGTATGCATGTATTTTAAAGTGTTTGACAACAGACCACATAAAAGATTGGTTAACAAAATTGAGGCTTACAGGCGACAAGGATCAGTGTCAGCTTCTCCTTGGACCAAAGGAGATTGAGGGGAGATCTGATATAAGTGTACAAGATTAAGACAGATTTAGATAAGCTAGACAAAGAAAAGCTGTTCCCATTAACTGATGGTACAAGGACTAGGGGACACGGATTTAAGGTTTTGGGCAAGAGGTGCAGGGGGATGTAGTGAGTGGTAATGACCTGGAACTAACTGCCTTCTAGGATGGTGGAAGCAGAGGGAATGAATGCTTTCAAAAGTAAACTGGATGGACACTTGAGAGAAATAAACTTGCAGGGCTACAGGGATAGTGTGGGGGAGTGGGACTGACTGGATTGCTGTACAGAGAGCCAGAATGGACTTGATGGGCAGAATGGCCTCCTTCTCTGCTGTAATGACTCTACAAATCTATAACTCTTTGTAATTTCTATATTCAGCCTGGTTCCTACTTGTATTATCAACCAGAATCTGTCGTACATACTATCTTTCTGTCAATAACACGGGATGCTGGGGGGAGAGGGATTACTGAGTGACTGTGTGAGGGAACTGGATTAACATCAGCAGAGGTACAGTCAGTAACAGGGTGCCAAGGTAAAGGTTATCAGAGTGATCGTTGTTAAGAAAGTGCTTCCATTATTTAAAATTTTTATTTTTTTGAGGACCAGTGTTAAAATGGAAAAGATTCCGTGCATTTTTTTTAACCAAGTTCACTGAACGGACCCTTGAGATGTTGTTTGAAAAACCACCTGTGCTGGAAGTTGTATGATTTGGGCTCAATAAACAACAGACCCTTTGGTGATCTGGGGGAAAATGGTTACAGAGAAGCCACATGTCTAGGTTTACGGAGGTCAGGAGCTCGACGCTTTGTTTGTCGAGAACTGTTTGAAGACATTTGGTGCTTTTCCTGCCAAGGAAAAAGAAACCACCAGCTCACCTCCTTTGCTACCTCTTTGAAGAAATCCTGCAAAGATCCAGTGTGCGAGAGCTAAAATCCCTGGTGCTGCATAGCTCCTGAGAAGCAGGAAAATATCCTACGATTCAAGTGTGTGCTGCTGGAAAACCATGATGTCACATTTTCCTAGGAAGCCTTCTAGAATAATTCTCGACATCTCCAGAACGGACCGCAACTGAAACGATCCCAGTGACCAATCTCTGTATACCAAGACATTAGACCAAAAAAAGGGACAACCGACATCCTTCCATATATTCTCTTTTTTTCATCAAGAATTAGCAGGTATTTTGCCAAAGTAGACTTTTTTATCTTTTTTTTTGCAACAGACCTTTGCTGTCAGAATTTATGTATTTTTTCCAGTGTGTAACCAATAACTCAGACAGAGGGAGTGTGTACTCAGTCAGTACAGACTGCTCACTCTGACACAGGGAGTGTGTACTCAGTCAGTACAGACTGCTCACTCTGACACAGGGAGTGTGTATTCAGTCAGTACAGACTGCTCACTCTGACACGGGGAGTGTGTATTCAGTCAGTACAGACTGCTCACTCTGACACTGAGTGTGTATTCAGTCAGTGCGGACTGCTCACTCTGACACGGGGAGTGTGTATTCAGTCAGTACGGACTGCTCACTGTGACACAGGGAGTGTGTATTCAGTCAGTACAGACTGCTCACTCTGACACGGAGTGTGTATTCAGTCAGTACAGACTGCTCACTGTGACACGGGGAGTGTGTATTCAGTCAGTACGGACTGCTCACTCTGACACAGCGATTGTGTATTCAGTCATTGCAGACTGATCACTCTGACAGAGGGAGTGTGTATTCAGTCAGTACAGACTGCTCACTCTGACACGGGAGTCTGTATTCAGTCAGTACAGACTGCTCACTCTGACACGGGAGTGTGTATTCAGTCAGTACAGACTGCTCACTCTGACACAGGGAGTGTGTATTCAGTCAGTACAGACTGCTCACTCTGACACGGGGTGTGTGTATTCAGTCAGTACAGACTGCTCACTGACATGGGGAGTGTGTATTCAGTCAGTACAGACTGTTGACTCTGACACAGGGAGTGTGTATTCAGTCAGTACAGACTGCTCACTCTGACACGGGGAGTGTGTATTCAGTCAGTACAGACTGCTCACTCTGACACAGGGAGCGTGTATTCAGTCAGTACAGACTGCTCACTCTGACACAGGGAGCGTGTATTCAGTCAGTACAGACTGCTCACTGACACAGGGAGTGTGTATTCAGTCAGTACAGACTGCTCACTCTAACACGGGGAGTGTGTATTCAGTCAGTACAGACTGCTCACTGACATGGGGAGTGTGTATTCAGTCAGTACAGACTGCTCACTCTGACACGGGAGTGTGTATTCAGTCAGTGCAGACTGCTCACTCTGGCACGGGAGTGTGTATTCAGTCAGTACAGACTGCTCACTCTGACACAGGGAATGTGTATTCAGTCAGTACAGACTGCTCACTCTGACACAGGGAGTGTGTATTCAGTCAGTACAGACTGTTCACTCTGACACGGGGAGGGTGTAGATTCAGTCAGTACAGAATGCTCACTCTGACACAGGGAGTGTGTATTCAGTCAGTACAGACTACTCACTCTGACACATCGACTGTGTATTCAGTCAGTACAGACTGCTCACTCTGACACAGGGAGTGTGTATTCAGTCAGTACAGACTGTTCACTCTGACACAGGGAGTGTGTATTCAGTCAGTACAGAATGCTCACTCTGACACAGGGAGTGGAGCTGCCAATACTGGGTCATTTGTTAAAATCACCTTCAACTTTTCGAACACTAGCTGGCACCATTCTGAGCACATCACCTTTATACCTTTCTTCAACCAATCAGTTAAAGGTGTAGTGAGGGTTCTGAAATTTGGAACAAGTTTTAGTTAAAATCCACACATTACCAGAAAATGCATTATTTCCCTCTTTGTTTTGGGAATGGGGAGATCTACCAGGGCTTGCACATTTACTGCCCTTGGCAACACCCGACCTTAGCTTACAATATGGCCTCAATAGGTTGCTTTAGCCTTAGCGAATTCGCTCTTTGCTAACTTGGACACCAGATGAGATGTCTGTGAACCTTTAAAGAGTTCCCTTGAATGGTTCAGGTGGTCTTCCCAGGTATCTCTGTAAACTAACAGGCCATCCAGGTGGACAATACAGTTGTTTAAACCAACTACCAGCTGGTTGATCAGTCTTTGGAAAGTTGCTGGGGTGACAAATGCTGAAATTCCTTTTGCTTGGATGGTCATGGGGACTTGTCAGTATCCTTTCACTAAATTGAAGTTTCCTACTCGGTCGGTGCAGTCCTCAATACAGGGAATTGGATAGGAATCTGTTCTTGTTACTGCATTGACTTTGTGGTAGTCAATGCAAAGTCTGGTTGATCCATTGGGTTTGGGAACCAGTACAATAGGGTAGCTGCAGCTGCTTTGGCTGAGTGCAATTAAATCATTGTCCAGGATGTATTGGATTTCCTTGTGAACCTGAGCCAATTTATCAGGGCTCAGTCTGTATGGGTATTTTATTGGTGGGGTCTCCGACATATATGCCATGTATTGTTAAGTTACTGGGATGCTGAAGAACCAAGACAGCATGGAGTGGGCTTCGCCATCAGAAACTCCTTGCTCAGCATGATAGAGCCTCCCTCAAATGGCTCGGAACGCATACTGTCCATCCGACTGCTCACCACCTCTGGTCCAGTACACCTACTCAGCATCTATGCTCCAACACTCTGCTCTCCACCTGAAGCTAAAGACCAGTTCTACGAGGAACTCCATACATCATTAGCAGCATTCCCAACACCGAACACCTATTCCTGCTGGGGGACTTTAATGCCAGGGTTGGGGCCGACCATGACTCATGGCCCTCCTGCCTTGGGCGCTATGGCGTTGGAAGGATGAATGAGAACGGGCAGAGACTGCTTGAGTTGTGTACCTATCATAACCTCTGCATCACCAACTCGTTCTTTCACACTAAACCCTGTCACCAGGTTTCATGGAGGCACCCAAGATCACGTCGTTGGCACCAGCTAGACCTCATTGTCACAAGGCGAGCCGCCTTAAACAGTGTTCAAATCACACGCAGCTTCCACAGTGCGGACTGCGACACCGACCACTCCCTGGTGTGCAGCAAGGTTAGACTCAGACCAAAGAAGTTGCATCATTCCAAGCAGAAGGGCCACCCGCGCATCAACACGAGCAGAATTTCTCACCCACAGCTGTTACAAAAATTTTTAAATTCACTTGTAACAGCCCTTCAAAACACTCCCACAGGGGATGCTGAGACTAAGTGGGCCCACATCAGAGACACCATCTATGAGTCAGCTTTGACCACCTATGGCAAAAGTGCGAGGAGAAATGCAGACTGGTTTCAATCTCATAATGAAGAGCTGGAACCTGTCATAGCCGCTAAGCGCATTGCACTGTTGAACTACAAGAAAGCCCCCAGCGAGTTAACATCCGTAGCACTTAAAGCAGCCAGAAGCACTGCACAAAGAACAGCCAGGCATTGCGCAAACGACTACTGGCAACACCTATGCAGTCATATTCAGCTGGCCTCCAACACCGGAAACATCAGAGTAATGTATGATGGCATTAAGAGAGCTTTTGGGCCAACCATCAAGAAGATCGCCCCCCTCAAATCTAAATCAGGGGACATAATCACTGACCAACGCAAGCAAATGAACCGCTGTGTTGAGCACTACCTAGAACTGTACTCCAGGGAGAATGTTGTCACTGAGACTGCCCTCAACGCAGCCCAGCCTCTACCAGTCATGGATGAGCTGGACATACAGCCAACAAAATCGGAACTCAGTGATGCCATTGATTCTCTAGCCAGCGGAAAAGCCCCTGGGAAGGACAGCATTACCCCTGAAATAATCAAGAGTGCCAAGCCTGATATACGCTCAGCACTACATGAACTGCTTTGCCTGTGCTGGGACGAGGGAGCAGTACCCCAGGACATGCGCGATGCCAATATCATCACCCTCTATAAAAACAAAGGTGACCGCGGTGACTGCAACAACTACCGTGGAATCTCCCTGCTCAGCATAGTGTGGAAAGTCTTCGCTCGAGTCGCTTTAAACAGGCTCCAGAAGCTGGCCGAGCGCATCTACCCTGAGGCACAGTGTGGCTTTCGTGCAGAGAGATCGACCATTGACATGCTGTTCTCCCTTCGTCAGATACAGGAGAAATGCCGTGAACAGCAGATGCCCCTCTACATTGTTTTCATTAATCTCACCAAAGCCTTTGACCTCGTCAGCAGACGTGGTCTCTTCAGACTACTAGAAAAGATTGGATGTCCACCAAAGCTACTAAGTATCATCACCTCATTCCATGACAATATGAAAGGCACAATTCAACATGGTGGCTCCTCATCAGAGCCCTTTCCAATCCTGAGTGGCGTGAAACAGGGCTGTGTTCTCGCACTCTCACTTTTTGGGATTTTCTTCTCCCTGCTGCTTTCACATGCATTCAAGTCCTTTGAAGAAGGAATTTTCCTCCACACAAGATCAGGGGGCAGGTTGTTCAACCTTGCCCGTCTAAGAGCGAAGTCCAAAGTACGGAAAGTCCTCATCAGGGAACTCCTCTTTGCTGATGATGCTGCTTTAACATCTCACACTGAAGAGTGCCTGCAGAGTCTCAGCGACAGGTTTGCGGCTGCCTGCAATGAATTTGGCCTAACCATCAACCTCAAGAAAACGAACATCATGGGGCAGGACGTCAGAAATGCTCCATCCATCAATATTGGCGACCACACTCTGGAAGTGGTTCAAGAGTTCACCTACCTAGACTCAACTATCACCAGTAACCTGTCTCTAGATGCAGAAATCAACAAGCACGTGGGAAAGGCTTCTACTGCTATGTCCAAACTGGCCAAGAGAGTGTGGGAAAATGGCGCACTGACACGGAACACAAAAGTCCGAGTGTATCAGGCCTGTGTCCTCAGTACCTTGCTCTATGGCAGCGAGGCCTGGACAACGTATGTCAGCCAAGAGCAACGTCTCAATTCATTCCATCTTCGCTGCCTCCGGAGAATACTTGGCATCAGGTGGCAGGACCGTATCTCCAACACAGAAGTCCTCGAGGCAGCCAACGTGCCCAGCTATACACACTACTGAGTCAGCGGCGCTTGAGATGGCTTGGCCATGTGAGCCGCATGGAAGATGGCAGGATCCCCAAAGACACATTGTACAGCGAGCTCGCCACTGGTATCAGACCCACCGGCCGTCCATGTCTCCATTTTAAAGACGTCTGCAAACGCGACATGATGTCCTGTGACATTGATCACAAGTCGTGGGAGTCAGTTGCCAGCGTTCGCCAGAGCTGGCGGGCAGCCATAAAGGTGGGGCTAAAGTGTGGCGACTCGAAGAGACTTAGCATTTGGCAGGAAAAAAGACAGAGGCACAAGGAGTGAGCCAACTGTGTAACAGCCCCGACAAACAAATTTTTCTGCAGCACCTGTGGAAGAGTCTGTCACTCTAGTATTGGCCTTTATAGCCACTCCAGGCGCTGCTTCACAAACCACTGACCACCTCCAGGCGCGTATCCATTGTCTCTCGAGACAAGGAGGCCAAAGAAGATTGTTAAGAATATATGACCTAGTTTGTCCCTGTGAACTTCTTTGAATTCCTTTCGCTAGGTCCAGTCTCTGCTGGTCAGAGACACAGTTGAATATGGTCTCAATATTTCTGTATTTTCCAATTTTATGGCGGGGGTTCAATTTGAGAATTTTCTAGGTTCTCATCCTCTCTTATTTCTTCACTAGGGCTGTCTTCCTTGACTGCGCTTGTACAGTTTGGCATACACCAGTGAGCGTTCTGTACTGACTGAATACACACTCCCTGTGTCAGAGTGTGTCACTATTGATGATCCAGCTTCCTCACACAGTGTTATGACTGAGGTGGGAGGAGTGCACTGTCTTTTCCAGTTCCACCGGTGTCTGGTTCCTAGCTGTATTATTTCACCATATTGATGTGGCACAGTCTTTTCTTTTTCCTCCGGTCTGGGGTAATAATCAAGTAATTCACATCATTCACCCTTTTTCCCTCTACTGTATGGGCCACGAAATCTGGATTTTCGAGGTTCGTCTTGCAATGGGAACAGCACCAAAACCTGCCCCCTGGTTTAAATTCTCCGGCTGCAGCCTTTTAGCCTTTTCATGTTTGTCGTGCTGCTTTCAGGTGTTCTTTTGCTACAGCACAGGCTTTAAAAAGTGTCTCACGAAAAGTGAATAAGTAATTTAGCAGTGAGATTTGCTCCCTCTGATCCAGGAATTTTTCAGTGGAGCAGGTTTGATTGTAGGTTGTGGTTTCCCAACAACCTGGAAAGCAACATATTATTTAAATGGAGAGAGATTGCCGAACTCTGGGATGCAGAGGGATCTGGGTGTCCTCGTACGCTCAACACTAAAAGTTAGTATGCAGGTACAGCAAGTGATTAAGAAGGCAATTGCAATGTTATCATTGATTGCAAGGGGAATGGGGGAATATCAAAGTAGAAATGTTTTGCTACAGTTGTACAGGGCATTTTTGAGACCACATCTAGAGTATTGTGTACAGTTTTGGTCTCCTTACTTAAATAATATAATTGCATTGGAAGCAGTTCAGAGAAGGTTTGTTCAACTGATTCCTGGGATGAGAGGGTTATATTATGAGGAAAGGTTGGACAGGTTGGGTCTGTATTCATTGGACTTTTGAAGAATGAGAGGTGATCTTATTGAAACATATAAGATCCTGAGGGGACTTGACAGGGTGGATGTGGAAAGGATGTTTTCCCTTGTGGGAGAGACTAAAACTAGGGGGCACAGTTTAAAAATAAGTGGTCTCCCATTTAAGACCGAGATGTGCAGTCATTTTTTCTGATGGCTGTGAGTCCAGGGAACTCTCTTCCCCAGAGAGGGGTGAAGGCAGGGTCATTGAATGTTTTTAAGGCAGAGTAGACAGATTCTTGACAAACAAGGGAGTCAAAGGGTATCAGGGGTGGGGGAGGCTGGGGGGGGTAGGCGGAAAAGTACAGTTGAGTAAAGGCCTGCTACCCAACCCGAACCCGATGGGACCTGACCACAAGTGTCGGGTGCAGGTCAGGTTGGGTCACAGTTCCCGATCTGGCATTCGGGCTTGGGTCGGGTCAGGCTGGATCAGACCCGCTCTATCACCACCTCAGGTATGTGATTTTAAAGGTGATTTTGCTACAGTTATTTTCAGCTTGTGCAAGTGAAGAACAAAGTGAAAAATGGAAGGTAGGTTAACTGATACTCGTGTCGGGCACGGGAAAAAATGGAAGGACTCGGGTCTGGAGTCGGGCTCTGGATCGGTTGGGTTTCTGTCTGGCTCGGCTCGGGTCTCCTTTGCAGACCCGAGCAGGCCTTTAAAGTTGAGTCCACAAACAGATCAGCCATGATCTTTATTGAATGGTGGAGCAGGCTGAAGTAGGCTGAATGGCCTACTGCTGTTCCTAGTTCATATGTATGTTCTTATATATTGGGTCTTGCAAAAGTTAACCACATCTTTTATGGATTAAAGTGTCAGCTTATCCTGGTCTGGATCTTTCTGATACCCACATGCCCAGTCATAGGGCAATCCTCAATCTCCCTACGTTATTTTGGGGGAACTACAATTTAGTGAACGATGGACCACTCCTCCTCTGTGGGTCACTGTGGGGCTCTCCATCATCTCATTAGGATTTCATTTTTAAAATAGTAGCTGTCAGGCAGTTTCTGTGTCTCAGTATAGGCTGTCTGTGCTATCCTTTTTAAATCAGGGTCTGTCTGCTGGGCTTCAATTAGCGAGGGTCTGTTGTATACTTCCCTAAATCTCCCAAAAAAAAAAGTGTTTCAGCCAGCCAGACCTCAGGGTCTGGATTACTGGCTCGCCTTGCTTAGTCATGGATTGGGTTACTACACAGGCAGGAAAGATTCCAGGAACTTCCTCCTGTATTTGTTCTGTCTTCCTGGTCTCATTTGGCTGGTCTAATACCACAAGAGCTGATACCACTTTACCTCCAACCAAATCATTGTCTGGCAGCAAGTCTATTCCAGCCAGGGGCAGACTCTGAACAATCCCTACTGTAACTGGTCCAGATACCAGGTCACACCGCAGATGGACCCATTTACAAGGGCACTGACATGTATCCTCCTTCAATGCCTCTTATCAGAACCGTTGCCTCGAGCGGGTTCTCTGGCAGAAAGATCATACCTTTATCCAGCATTAAGGATTGAATGGGCCCCGGATCTCGGATTTGCCTGTTTCATTAGAGGAGTGTGGGATACCTTTCCCTTTGAAACAAAATCCTGATAACCTTCATGAATGTTTACCTCTACCACATCTAAGGCAGTATTCGTTGAGGGGTCTGCCTTGTTGCCTTGGGCACCTTTATTAGGCAAGCCTTGTGAGCACCTATAACATTTTATGGGTTTCCCTTTTAACTTCTAGCAGTCAGCTTTCACGTGCCCTGTTTTGCTGCAATGGGAACACACTGGTCTGTGGAAAATATTCCTCTGAAATTTCTATCTTTACTGGTGGAGGGCTTCTTGCATTCTCACTTTTGATCCCCAGAGGGGAATGAAGGGTGTGGATGTACACGGGGGAATGACGGGGGGCAGGATGTACACGGGGGAATGAAGAGGGTTAGATGTACACGAGGGAATGACGGGGGGCAGGATGTACATGGGGAATGAAGGGGGCTGGATGTACACGGGGAATGAAGGGGGCTGGATGTACACGGGGAATGAAGGGGGGCAGGATGTACACGGGGAATGAAGGGGGGGTAGATGTACACGGGTGAATGACGGGGGTCGGGGTGGTGGATGTACACGGGGAATGAAGGCGGGGTAGATGTACACGGGGGAATGACGGGGGTCGGGGTGGTGGATGTACATGGGGGAATGACGGGGGAGTTGATGTACACGGGGGAATGACTGGGGGAGTGGACGTACACGGGGGAATAACGGGATCGGTGTGGTGGACATACACGGGGGAATGACGGGATCGGTGTGGTGGATGTACATGGGGGAATGACGGGGGGAGTTGATGTACACGGGGGAATGACTGGGGGAATGACTGGGGGAGTGGACGTACACGAGGGAATGACGGGGGTCGGTGTGGTGGATGTACATGGGGGAATAGCGGGGGAATGAAGGCGGGGTAGATGTACACGGGGGAATGACGGGGGTCGGGGTGGTGGATGTACATGGGGGAATGACGGGGGGAGTTGATGTACACGGGGGAATGACTGGGGGAGTGGACGTACACGAGGGAATGACGGGGGTCGGTGTGGTGGATGAACGTGGGGGAATAGCGGGGGAATGAATGGGGGAGTGGACGTACATGGGGGAATGACGGGGGTCAGTATGGTGGATGTACATGGGGGAATAGCGGGGGAATGACTGGGGGAGTGGACGTACACGGGGGAATGACGGGGGTTGGTGTGGTGGATGTACAGGGGTGATGACGAGGGTGGGGTGGATGTACACGGGGGTATGAAGGGGGGGTTGATGTACACGGGGGAATGACGGGGGGGTTGATGTACACGGGGGAATGACGGGGGGGTTGATGTACACGGGGGAATGACGGGGGGGTTGATGTACACGGGGGAATGACGGGGGAGTTGATGTACACGGGGGAATGACTGGGGGGTTGATGTACACGGGGGAATGACGGGGGGGTTGATGTACACGGGGGAATGACGAGGGTCGGTGTGGTGGATATACAGGGGTGATGACTAGGGTGGGGTGGATGTACACGGGGGTATGAAGGGGGGGTTGATGTACACGGGGGAATGCCGCGGGGGGTTGATGTACACGGGGGAATGCCGCGAAGGGGTGGATGTACGCGGGGAAATGAAGGGGTGGGGTGGATGTACACGGGGGAATGACGGGGCGGTTGATGTACACGGGGGAATGACGGGGCGGTTGATGTACACGGGGGAATGACGGGGGGGTTGATGTACACGGGGGAATGACGGGGGGGTTGATGTACACGGGGGAATGACGGGGGGGTTGATGTACACGGGGGAATGACGGGGCGGTTGATGTACACGGGGGAATGACGGGGCGGTTGATGTACACGGGGGAATGACGGGGGGGGTTGATGTACACGGGGGAATGACGGGGGGGTTGATGTACACGGGGGAATGACGGGGGGGTTGATGTACACGGGGGAATGACGGGGGGGTGCATGTACGCGAGGAATGACGGGGGTGGATGGACATGGGGAAATGAAGGCGAGGTGGGTGTACACGGGGGAATGAAGGCGAGGTGGGTGTACACGGGGGAATGAAGGCGGAGTGTATGTACGCGGGGAATGACATAGGGAGTGGATGCAAAGGGGGGAATGATGGGAGGAATGGATGTACATGGGAACAAAGAACGAAGAAAATTACAGCACAGGAACAGGCCCTTCGGCCCTCCAAGCCTGCGCCGATCCAGATCCTCTATCTAAACATGTCGCCTATTTTCTAAGGGTCTGTATCTCTTTACTTCCTGCCCATTCATGTATCTGTCTAGATACATCTTAAAAGACGCTATCGTGCCCGCGTCTACCACCTCCGCTGGCAACGCGTTCCAGGCACCCACCACCCTCTGCGTAAAGAACTTTCTACGCATATCCCCCCCTAAACTTTTCCCCTCTCACTTTGAACTCATGACCCCTAGTAATTGAATCCCCCACTCTGGGAAAAAGCTTCTTGCTAGCCACCCTGTCTATACCTCTCATGATTTTGTACACCTCAATCAGGTCCCCCCTCAACCTCCGTCTTTCTAATGAAAATAATCCTAATCTGCTCAACCTCTCTTCATAGCTAGCGCCCTCCATACCAGGCAACATCCTGGTGAACCTCCTCTGCACCCTCTCCAAAGCATCCACATCCTTTTGGTAATGTGGCGACCAGAACTGCACGCAGTATTCCAAATGTGGCCGAACCAAAGTCCTATACAACTGTAACATGACCTGCCGACTCTTGTACTCAATACCCCGTCCGATGAAGGAAAGCATGCCGTATGCCTTCTTGACCACTCTATTGACCTGCGTTGCCACCTTCAGGGAACAATGGACCTGAACACCCAAATCTCTCTGTACATCAATTTTCCCCAGGACTTTTCCATTTACTGTATAATTCACTCTTGAATTGGATCTTCCAAAATGCATCACCTCGCATTTGCCCTGATTGAACTCCATCTGCCATTTCTCTGCCCAACTCTCCAATCTATCTATATTCTGCTGTATTCTCTGACAGTCCCCTTCAGTATCTGCTACTCCACCAATCTTAGTGTCGTCTGCAAACTTGCTAATCAGACCACCTATACTTTCCTCCAAATCATTTATGTATATCACAAACAACAGTGGTCCCAGCACGGATCCCTGTGGAACACCACTGGTCACACGTCTCCATTTTGAGAAACATGAAGGGAGAATGACGGGAGGTGGATGTACGCAGGGGAATGACGGGGGGGTGGTTGTACACGGGGGAATGACGGGGGTTGGATGTACGCAGGGGAATGACGGGGGGTGGATGTACACGGGGGAATGACGGGGGGTGGTTGTACACGGGGGAATGACGGGGGGTGGTTGTACACGGGGGAATGACGGGGGGTGGTTGTACATGAGGGAATGACGGGGGCAGGTGGATGTACATGAGGGAATGACGGGGGCGGGTGGATGTACACGGGGGAATGACCGGGGGGGTGGGTCTACACGGGGGAATGACCGGGGGGGTGGGTCTACATGGGGGAATGACGGGGGCGGGTGGATGTACACGGGGGAATGACCGGGGGGGTGGGTCTACACGGGGGAATGACCGGGGGGGTGGGTCTACACGGGGGAATGACGGGGGCGGGTGGATGTACACGGGGGAATGACGGGGGCGGGGGAATGACGGGGGGGGTGTGGATGTACACGAGGGAATGACGGGGGGTGGATGTACGCGGGGGAATGACGGGGGGGCGGATATACACATGGGAATGACGGGGGGGCTGATGTACACAGGGGAATGACGGGGGGGTGGGTGTTGATGTACACAGGGGAATGACGGGGGTGGGTGTTGATGTACACGAGGGAATGACGGGGGCGGGTGGATGTACACGGGGGAATGACGGGGGGGGGTGGGTGTACACGGGGGAATGACGGGGGCAGGTGGATGTACACGAGGGAATGACGGGGGGTGGATGTACGCGGGGGAATGACGGGGGGTGGATGTACACGAGGGAATGACGGGGGGTGGATGTACGCGGGGGAATGACGGGGGGGCGGATATACACAGGGGAATGACGGGGGGGCTGATGTACACAGGGGAATGACGGGGGGGTGGGTGTTGATGTACACAGGGGAATGACGGGGGGGTGGGTGTTGATGTACACGAGGGAATGACGGGGGCGGGTGGATGTACACGAGGGAATGACGGGGGCGGGTGGATGTACACGAGGGAATGACGGGGGCGGGTGGATGTACACGGGGGAATGACGGGGGCGGGTGGATGTACACGAGGGAATGACGGGGGCGGGTGGATGTACACGGGGGAATGACGGGGGCGGGTGGATGTACACGAGGGAATGACGGGGGCGGGTGGATGTACACGGGGGAATGACGGGGGGGGTGGGTGTACACGAGGGAATGACGGGGGCGGGTGGATGTACACGGGGGAATGACGGGGGGGGTGGGTGTACACGGGGGAATGACGGGGGCAGGTGGATGTACACGGGGGAATGACGGGGGCGGGTGGATGTACACGGGGGAATGACGGGGGCAGGTGGATGTACACGGGGGAATGACGGGGGCGGGTGGATGTACACGGGGGAATGACGGGGGCGGGTGGATGTACACGAGGGAATGACGGGGGGGGGTGGATGTACACGGGGGAATGACGGGGGGTGGTGGATGTACACGAGGGAATGACGGGGGCGGGTGGATGTACACGAGGGAATGACGGGGGCGGGTGGATGTACACGAGGGAATGACTGGGGGGGGGTGGATGTACACGAGGGAATGACGGGGGGGGTGGATGTACACGGGGGAATGACGGGGGGGGGTGGGTGTACACGGGGGAATGACGGGGGCAGGTGGATGTACACGGGGGAATGATGGGAGGGTGGGGGTTGATGGTGGGGAGATAGACTTACAGTCCTTGTTTTCCTGGCAGTCTCAGCCTGTGTTATGTGCTTTCTCATCTGTGCTGCCTCTTCCTAATGTGCCACTGTCTCTGTTGCAGCTCTCGATCCTCCGCAGAACCTGACAGTGAGTGAGGTGAGCAGGAGGAGTGCACTGATCTCCTGGCAGCCGCCTCTGGCCGACATCGAGAATTACGTGCTGGTGTACAAAGATAGCAGTGGACAGCGGAAGGTAGGGCCAGGCAGTGCGAATGGTCAAGCGGATTATTGTTGCCATATCTACAGTACAGGCAGGGGGAGGACTGACTAATGTGTGATCAGCTGAGACTGACAAATGCTCCAACTGCTCATATGTATGTGTGTGTATGTTTGTGTATGTGTGTGTGACTGTATGTTTGTGTGTTTCTCCCATCCTGGCTCTGTTCCAAGCAGGACCATCTAACTTTCACTGTCCCAAGGCAGGCCAATCAAGAGGCTGCAGCTACAGTCACTTGTGGCCAAGTGAAGAGTCATGTCATTCACTGACCATCATGGGAGTTCCCACATTGCTGGCTGCCTAGCCACTCATCTGAGGCTGGAGGCCACAGCTGACAGAGGTTACCATTAAAAATGGGCTCCATATCAACCAGGAGGAACAGAAGCTTTATCCCGAGGCCCTTCAATGGATCTTGGGGCCTTCTCCAGCCATAGCTACTATAGCCTCAGCAAAACCGCATGATCGCCATTCTCCTGCTCAACCCTCCCTCCACTGATGGCTGGGGACTGTCCCCACAGGCCTGTGGTTCAACTACTGCAACAGTGGCATAGTGGTAATGTCACTGGACTACTAATCCAGAGCCTAAGCTAATGCTCCGGGGACATGGGTTCGAATCTCACCACAGCAGATGCTGAAACTTGAATTCAATTAATAAAAAATCTGGAATTAGAAGTTAGTCTAATGTCCATCACCAATGTCCTTTAGGGAAGCAAATCTGCTGACCTTACCTGGTCTGGCCTACATGTGACTCCAGACCCACAGCAATGTGGTTAACTCTTAAATGCCCTCTGAAATAGCCTAACAAACGACTCAGTTCAAGGGCAATTAGGGATGGACAATAAGTGGTGGCCACATCTCACAAATGAAAATAAAATACCCATTCCCATCCCCTGGTCAGGCATTCAAACTGGAAGGAGAGTTGTTTAAACCAGGCCCTGCCAGTAAAATCAGCAGTGCCCCCATACCCCAATCTTGCTGGGTTCATCACCTACTACAGAGGTCCACGCACCGTCTCAACTCCCTCTTAAGAGCACAGACGAGAGACAGAAAAACAGAGATAGAGAGATACAGATTGACGCAGGCAGTGAGATTAATCAACTTCAATCTAAAACCAGATTAATACGAGAGCATGTAACTAAGGTCAATTTGACAATTTATAATCAGTGTTCAATTAATTAATCAAATCTAGGGGATAAAGTTAAAATTAAATCACAAGGGATAGGACAACTAAAGGGTTCTGAATTTTTCAGTAAATTAAAATCTAAGATCTTTTGATCAGAGTTAAGTAAAAACATTCGATTTAACCTAATAAGTGATGTCAGCATAACAGAAGCAGCTGATTGGTGAGTAGCTGGTGAGTGTTTGTTTATTTAAGTCATAAGTTTAATCGTCTAGTAGGGGCATGACAGAGCAGCTCGGTCCCGTGGAGAGTGCATCCTGTTCCTTGTGGGAACTCCAGGATGCTTCTCATGTCCTGGGCAAACACGTGTGCAGGAAGTGTTGTCAGCTAGAGCAGCTTGAGCTCCGGGTTTCAGAGCTCGAGCAGCAGCTGGCATTACTGCGGTCAATCCATGAGGCAGAGTTTCATGGATAGCATGTTTATAGATGTGGTCACTCTGCAACTTAAGAGTATACAGGCAGAGAGGGATTGTATGAGCACCAGGCAGTCAAGAGGAAACAGGCAGGTTGTGCAGGAGTCCCCTGAGTGCATCTCACTCACCAACTAGTATTACATTGTGAATACTGAGGAAAGGGATGGTTCCTCTGGGGAGTGCAGGGGGAAGATTGGAAAAGCAATAGTGACAGGGCATTCGATAGTTAGCAGCTGCAGACATGAATCCAGGATGGTATGCTGCCTTCCTGGTGCCCTTCAATGAGAAAGAAAAATTCGAAGGTGGGACCCGCCATCTGTGGTTAACTAAACAGTTAAAGATAGTATCAAACTTAAAGAAAAAGCATATAATTGTGCAAAGATGGGAGGCAGGTCAGAAGATTGGATAGAATATAAAAAAACAGCAAAGAATGACTAAAAGATTGATAAGGAAGGTAAAATTACAGTACAAGAGAAAGCTAGCTAGAAATATAAAGACAGATAGAAAGAGTTGCTATAGATCTTTAAAAAAGACGAGTTAACAAAGTGAGCGTTGGTCCTATAGAAAGTGAGTCTGGGGAATAAATAATCGATAATAAGGAGATTGCAGATGAATTGAAGAGGTATTTTACATCGATCTTCACTATTGAGGATACAAGTATCATCCCAGAATTAGCTGTAAGTCAGGAAATGGAAGGGAGGGAGGAACTCAAGAAATTTACAATCACCAGGGAAGTGGTACTGAACAAATTGTCGGAGCTGCGGGCTGACAAGTCCCCGGGTCCTGATGGACTTCATTCTAGGGTCTTAAAAGAAGTGGCTAGTGAGATAGTTGGTGCATAAGTTTTAATTTCCAAAATTCCCTTGATTCGGGGAAGGTTCCGTTAGATTGGAAAATAGCGAATGTAACTCCTTTATTCAAAAAGGGAGGGAAACAGAAGGCAGGAAACCACAGACCAGTTAGCTTAACATCTGTCTCAGGGAAAATGTTAGAAGCTATTATTAAAGACGGTATAGCAGGGCATTTAGAAAAATTCAAGGTAATCAGGCAGAGTTTTGTGAAAGGGAAATCATGTTTAAGCAATTTATTGAAGTTCTTTGAGGGAGTTACATGTGCTGTGGATGAAGGGGAACCAGTGGATGTATTGTACTTATATTTCCAGAAGGCATTTGATAAGGTGCCACATCAAAGGTTATTGCAGAAAATAAAAGCTCATGGTGTAGTGGGTAACATATTGGCATGGATAGAAGATTGGCTAGATAACAGGAAGCAGAGAGTAGCATAAATGGGTCATTTTCTGGTTGGCAAGATGTTAATGAGTGGTGTACCACAGGGATCTGTGCTGGGGCCTCAACTTCTTACAACTTGTATAAATGACTTAGATGAAAGGAACGAAGGTATGGTTGCTAAATTTGCTGATGACACAAAGATAGGTAGGAAAGTAACTTGTGAAGAGGACATAAAGGGGCTACAAAGGGATATAGATAGGCTAAGTGAGTGGGCAAAGACCTGGCAAATGGAGTATAATGTGGGAAAGTGTGAAATTGTCCACTTTGACAGGAAGAATAAAAAAGAAGCATATTATCTCAATGGTGAGAGATTACAGAGCTCTGAGATACAGAGGGATCTGGGTCTCCTAGTGCATGAATCGCAGGTTTAGCACGTAATTGGGAAAACTAATAGAATGTTATCATTTATTGCGAGGGGAATTGAATACAAGAGTAGGGAGGTTATGCTTGAGCTATATAGGGTATTGGTGAGACCACATCTGGAGTACTGTGTACAGTACTTGTGTCTTATTTGAGGAAGGATCTAAATGCATTGGAGGTAGTACAGAGAAGGTTTACTAGACTAATACCTGGAATGGGCGGGCTGTCTTAACGATGAAAGATTGGACAGACGAGGCTTGTATCTGCTGGAATTTAGAAGAATAAGAGGTGACTTGATTGAAACATATAAGATCCTGAGGGGTTTTGACAGGGTGGATGTGGAAAGAATGTTTCCTCTTGTTGGAGAATCTAGGACTAGGAGTCACTGTTTAAAAATAAGGGGTCACCCATTTAAGACAGAGATGAGGAGCAATTTTTTTCTATCAGAGGGTTGTGAGTCTTTGGAATTCTCTTCCTCGAAAGGCGGTGGAAGCAGAGTCTTTGAATATTTTTAAGGAAGAGTTAGATAGATTCTTGATAAGCAAGGGGGTGGAAGGTTATTGGGGGGTAGGTGGAAATGTGGAGTAATCAGTTCAGCCGTGAACTTATTGAATGGCGGAGCAGGCTCGCACGGCCAAGTGGCCTACTCCTGCTCCATATTTGTATGTTCGAATGTGCCAGGGTCAAGGATGTCACGGAGCAGCTTCAGAACAATCTGAAGCAGGAGCGTGAGCAGCCAGTTGTCATGGTCCATATCAGTACCAATGACATAGATTGAAAGAGGGATGTGGTCCTGCATGCAGAGTATAGAGAGCTAGGAATTAAGCTAGCAAATAGGACCTCAAAGATAGTAATCTCCGAATTACTCCCAGTACGCACAAGTGAATATAGAAATAGGAGGGTAGAGCAGATGAATGTGAGGCTGGAGAGATGATGCAGGAGGGAGGGCTTTGGATTCTTGGTACATTGGGACTGGTTCTGGGGGAAGTGGGACCTGTACAGGCTGGACAGGTTGCAACCGAACAGAGCTGGGATCAATGGCCTCACTGGGCTTTTGCTAGTGCTATCAGGGAGAGTTTAAACTAACCTGACATGGGTGTGGGAACCAGGAGATGATAATTAGAGAGGAAAACCAAGGTGCACAGAGAACCGGGAGAGATCGATAACACCAGAGCACGAAATAATAAGGCATTTGGTGGGATCAGTGTAAGATGGAATGTAATAAGGTCTAAATTAGGTTTACTATGTATTGATATGAATGTGTGGAGTTTGGTAAATGAGGTTGGTGAGCTGCAGGCGCAGTTAGTCATTTGGAAATATGATGTTGTGGTGATAACGGAGACTTGAGTCAAAAAATATTCCTGGATACAAAGTGTTCAGGAAAGATGAAGGAAGGAAAGGAAGGGTAGCTGTATATTATTTTCCATAGATAACCCAAACCTTATGATGCTATGGTTACTGATCCCTAAATGTTCCCCTATTGTCACTTCATCCACTTGACCTCATTCTCCAGAACCAGATCCAGCAATGCCTTCTTCCTCATTGAACTGGAAAATCAAAAAGTCGAAAATTCTCCTGAACATACTGTAGAAACACTTGCCCCTCTCTGCCCTTTACATTACTACTATCCCAGTCTATACTCGGATAATTAAAGTCCCTCATTATAAATGCTGTATAATTCTTGCACCGCTCTGTAATTTCCTTGCAAATTTGCATCTGTCTTTACCAAGGAAGAAGATGCTGCCCAAGTCATAGTGTAAGAGGAAGTAGTTGAGACGCTGGATGGGCTAAAAATTGATGAGGAGGATGTATCAGATAGACTTCTCCACTTAAGTGGATAAGTCACCAGGACTTGATGAGATGCCTCCAATCATATTAAGGGAAGTAAGGGTGGAAATTGTGGAGGCACTGACCATAATCTTCCAATCCTCCTTAGATACAGGGGTTGTGCCAGAGGACTGGAGAATTGGAAATGTTGTACCCTTAGTTAAAAAGGATGTTAGGATAAGCCCAGCATCTACAGGCCAGCCAGTTTAACCTTGGTATTGGAGAAGCTTTTAGAAATGATAATTCGGGACAAAATTAACAGTTACTTGGGCAAATGTCAATTAGTTAAGGAAAACCAGCATGAATTTGTTAAAGGCAAATCTTGTTTAACTAACTTTCTCTAGTTTGTTGATGAAGTAAGAGAGGGTTGATGAGGGTAATGTGGTTGATATGGTGTATCTGGACTTTCATAAAGTATTTGATAAAATTCCACACAACAGGCTTGTGAGCAAAGTTAGAGCTCATGGAATAAAAGGGACAGGAATGGCATAGATACGAAATTGGATGAGTGACAGGAAACAGAGAGTAATGGTGAACAGTTGTTTTTCTGACCGGAGGAAGGTATGTTGTGAGGTTCCCCAGGGATTTGTGTTGGGACCACTGCTTTTCTTGATATATGAATGACCTACACTCGGGTGTACAGGGCATAATTTCAAAATTTGCGGATGACGCTAGTTATACCACAGCTGTGTTAACCATCAGCCTCAAGAAAACGAACATCATGGGGCAGGACATCAGAAATGCTCCATCCATCAATATTGGCGACCACGCTCTGGAAGTGGTTCAAGAGTTCACCTACCTAGGCTCAACTATCACCAGTAACCTGTCTCTAGATGCAGAAATCAACAAGCGCATCGGAAAGGCTTCCACTGCTATGTCCAGACTGACCAAGAGAGTGTGGGAAAATGGCGCACTGACACGGAACACAAAAGTCCGAATGTATCAGGCCTGTGTCCTCAGTACCTTGCTCTATGGCAGCGAGGCCTGGACAACGTATGTCAGCCAAGAGCGACGTCTCAATTCATTCCATCTTCACTGCCTCCGGAGAATACTTGGCATCAGGTGGCAGGACCGTATCTCCGACACAGAAGTCCTCGAGGCGGCCAACATCCCCAGCTTATACACACTACTGAGTCAGCGGTGCTTGAGATGGCTTGGCCATGTGAGCCGCATGGAAGATGGCAGGATCCCCAAAGACACATTGTACAGCGAGCTCGCCACTGGTATCAGACCCACCGGCCGTCCATGTCTCCGCTTTAAAGACGTCTGCAAACGCGACATGAAGTCCTGTGACATTGATCACAAGTTGTGGGAGTCAGTTGCCAGCGTTCGCCAGAGCTGGCGGGCAGCCATAAAGACGGGGCTAAAGTGTGGCGAGTCGAAGAGACTTAGTAGTTGGCAGGAAAAAAGACAGAGGCGCAAGGGGAGAGCCAACTGTGTAACAGCCCCGACAAACAAATTTCTCTGCAGCACCTGTGGAAGAGTCTGTCACTCCAGAATTGGCCTTTATAGCCACTCCAGGCGCTGCTTCACAAACCACTGACCACCTCCAGGCGCTTATCCATTGTCTCTCGAGATAAGGAGGCCCAAAGAAGTACTGTGTACATAGAAAGATAGAAGCATGGAAAATAAGAGCAGGATTCCGAGAGAAAGCTTGCGGGGAACATAAAAACTGATTGTAAAAGTTTCTGTAGGTATGTGAAGAGAAAAAGATTGGTGAAGACAAATGTAAGTCCCTTACAATCAGAAACGGGGGAATTTATTATGGGGAATAAAGAAATGGCTGACCAACTAAATGCATACTTTGGTTCTGTCTTCACAAAGGAGGACACAAATATCATACCAGAAAATGTTGGGGAACACAGGGTTTAGTGAGAGGGAGAAACTGAAGGAAATCAGTATTCGTTGAGAAATGCTTTTGGGGAAATTGATAGGATTGAAGGCTGATAAATCCCCAGGGCCTGATGGCATGCATTCTAGAGTAATTAAGGAAGTGGCCCTAGAAATAGTGGATGCATTGGTGGCCATCTTCCAAGATTCTACAGACTCTGGAACAGTTCCTACTGATTGGAGGGCAGCTAATGTAACCCCACAATTTAAAAAGGGAAATAGAGAGAAAGCAGGGAATTACAGACCAGTCAGCGTGACGTCGGTAGTCCATTATAAAAGATTTTAGAGCAGAGCGCTTGGCGAACAGTGGTAGAATCAGGAAGAGTCAGCATGGATTTACAAAAGGGAAATCATGCTTGACAAATCTACTGGAATTCTTCGAGGATGTAACTAGTAGAGTTGATGAGGGGGAGCCAGTGGATGTGGTTTATTTGGACTTTCGGAAGGCTTTCAACAAAGTCCCACATAAGAGATTAGCGTGTAAAATTAATTAGGGCGACACAGTGGCGCAGTGATTAGCACCGCAGCGTCACAGGTCCAGTGACCTGGGTTCAGGTCTGGGTACTGCCTGTGCGGAGTTTGCAAGTTCTCCCTGTGACCGTGTGGATTTCCACCGGGTGCTCCAGTTTCCTCCCACAGCCAAAGACTTGCAGGTTGATAGGTAAATTGGCCATTGTAAATTGCCCCTAGTGTAGGTAGGTGGTAGGAGAATTGAGGGAAGGAGGGGATGTGGTAGGGAATATGGGATTAATGTTGGATTAGTGTAAAGGGGTGGTTGATGGTCGGCACAGACTCGGTGGGCCGAAGGGCCTGTTTCAGTGTTGTATCTCTCTATGACTCTAAAGCGCATCGGATTGGGGGTAGTGTATTGCGATGGATCGAAAATTGGTTGGCAGACAGGAAACAAAGAGTTGCAATAAATGGGTCTTTTTCTGAATGGCAGGCAGTGATTCGTGGGGTAACACGGGGATCGGTGCTAGGACCCCAGCTATTCATAATATATATTAATGATTTAGATGAGGGAACTAAATGTAATATCTCCAAATTTGCAGATGAGACAAAACTGGGTGGGAGGGTGAGTTGTGAGGAGGATGCAGAGAGGCTTCAGTGTGATTTGGACAAGTTGAGTAAGTGGGCTAATGCATGGCAGATGCAGTATAATCTGGATAAATGTGCGGTTATCCACTTTGGTCGCAAAAACAGGAAGGCAGATTATTATCTGAATGGCTATAAACTGAGAGAGGGGAATATGCAGCGAGACCTGGGTGTTCTTGTACACCAGTCGCTGAAGGTAAGCATGCAGGTGCAACAGGCGATAAAAAAGACAAATGGTATGTTGGCCTTCATAGCGAGAGGATTCGAGTACAGGAGCAGGGCTGTCTTGCTGCAATTATACAGGGCCTTGGTGAGGCCACACCTGGAATATTGTATGCAGTTTTGGTCTCCTTATCTGAGGAAGGATGTTCTTGCTATAGAGGGAGGGCAGCGAAGGTTCACCAGACTGATTCCTGGGATGGCGGGACTGACGTATGAGGAGAGATTGAGTCGGTTGGGATTATATTCGCTGGAGTTCAGAAGATTGAGGGGGGATCTCATAGTAACCTATAAAATTCTAACAGAAATTGACAGGGTAGATGCAGGAAGGATGTTCACGATGGTGGGGGAGTCCAGAACCAGGGTCATAGTCGAATGATACGGGGTAAATCTTTCAGGACTGAGATGAGGAGAAATTTCTTCACCCAGTGAGTGGTGAGCCTGTGGAATTCACTACCACAGAAAGCAGTTGAGGCCAAAACATTGTATGTTTTCAAGAAAGAGTTAGATATAGCTCTTGGGTCTAAAGGGATCAAAGGATATGGGGCGAAAGCGGGAACAGGTTACTGAGTTGGATGATCAGCCATGATCATATTGAATGGCGGGGCAGGCTCAAAGGGCTGAATGGCCTACTCCTGCTCCTATTTTCTATGTTTCTATGTTCTAGGAGTAGGCCATTTGGCCCTTCGAGCCTGCACCGCCATTCAATATGATCGTGGCTGATCGTCCAAACTCAGTACCCCGTTCCCGCTTTCTCCCCGTATCCCTTGATCTCTTTAGCCCTAATAACTATATCTAACTCTTTCTTGAATATATTTAATGACTTGGCCTCAACTTCTTTTTGTGGTCGAGAATTCCACAGGTTCACCACTCTCTGGGTGAAGAATTCCCTCCTCATCTCAGACCTAAATGGCTTACCCCTTATCCTTAGACTGTGACCCCTGGTCCTGGACTCCCCCGCCATCGGGAACATCCTTCCTGCATCTAGTCTGTCCAGTCCTGTTAGAATTTTGTAGGTACAGTTCTGGGCACCACACTACAGGAAGGATGTGATTGCACTGGAGAGGGTGCAGAGGAGATTCACCAGGATGTTGCCTGGGCTGGAGCATTTCAGCTATGAAGAGAGACTGGATAGGCTGGGGTTGTTTTCCTTAGAACAGAGAAGGCTGAGGGGGGACCTGATTGAGGTATACAAAATTATGACGGGTATCGATCGGGTAGATAGGAAGAAACTTTTTCCCTTAGCGGAGAGGTGAATAACCAGGGGGCATAGATTTAAGGTAAGGGGCAAGAGGTTTAGAGGGGATTTGAGGAAAAAATATTTCACCCAGAGGGTGGTTGGAATCTGGAACGCACTGCCTGAAGGGGTGATAGAGGCAGGAAACCTCACAACATTTAAGAAATATTTAGATGAGCACTTGAAACGCCATAGCATACAAGGCTACGGGCCAAGTGCTGGAAAATGGGATTAGAATAGATTGGTGCTTGATGGCCAGCATGGACACGGTGGGCTGAAGGGCCTGTTTCTGTGCTGTATAACTCTGACACAAAACTTGGAAATATTGTGAACTGTGAGGAGGATAATGATAAACTTCAAGAGGACATGAACAGGCTGATGGAATGGGGAGACCTTTGGCAGATGATATTTAATTTGGTTAAAAGAATGAGAAAGAGTACAATTTTAAAGTGGGTGCAGGAGAGGGACATGAATATATATGTGCAAAAATCATTGAAGGTGGCAGGGCAGATTGAGAGAGTGGTTTATAAAGCATACAGGATCCTGGGCTTTATAAATAGGGGCATAGAGTACAAAAGCAAGTAAGTTATGATAAACCTGTATAAGACACTGGTTCGGCCTCAGCTGGAGTATTGTGTCCAGTTCTGGACATCACACTTTAGGAAGGATGAGAAGGCATTGGAGAGAGTTCAGAGAAGATTCACGAGAATCATACCAGGGATCAGGAACGTCAGTTACATGGATAAATTGGCAAAGCTGGGATTGTTTTCTTTGGAGAAGAAAATATTCAAAGGAAATTTGATAGAGGTGTTCAAAATCAGTAGATAGGGAGAAACTATTCCTATTGGCCGAAGGATCCAAAACCACAGGACACCAATTTAAGGTGCCTGGCAAACGAAACAACATCACATGAGGAAAAACGTTTTTACACAGTGAGTGGTTCAGATCTGGAATGCACTGCCTGAGAGTGTTGGTGCAGGCCGATTCAATCGAGGTCTTCAAAACGGAATTGGATAGTTATCCAAAGGCAAAAAAAAAATCGCAGAGCTATGGGGAAAAGGCAGGGGAGTAGGACCAGATGAGTTGCTCCTGCAGAGAGCCAGCACAGACACAATGGGCTGAATGGCCTCCTTCTGTGCTGTAACCATTCTATGATTATATGAGAGAGATAGAAATGGAGGGAAAGATGGAGAAAGACAGGCAGTGAGAGAGACAGAAAGAGAAACACACAGATAGATAAAGAGAAAGAGAAACAGAGGGGGAGAGGAAGATAAAGAAAGAGACAGCCAATGAGAGAGATAGAAAGAATGAGAAACTGACAAACTGAGAGAGAAACACAGGGACAGAGACAGAGACACACATGGAGAAGGAAAGAGAGAGAGACAGAGAAACAGTAAGAGGGAAAGACAGAGAATGAGAGAGAGACAGAAACAGAGTGTGTGAGAGAGAGAAAGAAAACAGTGAGAGACAGAGAGAAGTAGAGATAAAGCGAGAGAAAATTATACAGAGATAGAGATGTACAGAGAGATAGAGGAACAGAGAGAGAGCGACAGACAGAGAAAAAGACACAGTGAGAGATAGAAAGAGGAACAGAGACAAATAGTGAGTGAGACAGAGAAAGAGAAGGACAGAAAGAAACACAGTGCGACAGACCGAGACAGCGAGACAGACCGAGAGAGTGGGACTGAGACAGTGAGAGAGCGACAGAGACACAGAGAGAGTGATTTGTTCTTGTGGAACTGATATTTGGAGCCCAGCCTTGGTGAATATTTCTGGAATATGGGGCCTCATGGTTTTGGGAAAGCTCTAATAACCCACAGGTGGTGAATTTAAATTCCAATCTGACTGATTGTGAGAATTGAAGATGATATCTGAATGAACATTGGAGCTGATTGTTGTAGAAATGTAACTGGGCCAAGGATGTGATGCAGGAAGTGCAGCCTCTCAGCCTGGCCTCCTTGCCTAGTCCCACCTCCAGAATCAGCCAAGTGTAGTGTTATGCTCTTTAAGCAGTGCAGCCTGAGGATTTGTGGGTGACCTCTGACCTTTCTCTCCATTATTGTATTCCACAGACGTCCCAAGTGGTGATCAGCTGAGTTTTACTGGAAACTTTTAATAATTACCTCTTGTAGCTGGCGCGCTGAGGGCCAGATGTCCTGCAGGTGTTGCTCAGTGATATGATGTAAAGTCAAACTGCAGCCTACAGGAACCAGAACACAGCGCTCCTCAATCCCCAGAGACTACAGGATAGGCCAGCTCAATCCAACACAGCACTGGGTGTGTCACAACGCGATGGGCCACAATCCACTCACACCTACACACCACCATGTGCCTGAGCCCTGGTTTCTGATACACTGGAGGCTCACTGCTCACTGCGCAGCTGGCTCACCTCTGACACAGGTCATGGATTCAAGCACCACTCCAGAGACAGCAGCAGATAATCAGGGATGACACAACCAGTTCAGACCTGAGGGATTACTACACTGTCAGAGGGGTCAGTGCTGAGGAAGAGCTGTACTGTCGGGGGGGGTCAGTACTGAGGGAGTGCTGCACTGTCAGAGGGTCAGTACTGAGAGAGTGCTGCACTGTTGGGGGTCAGTACTGAGGGAGTGCTGCACTGTCAGGGGGTCAGTACTGAGGGAGTGCTGCACTGTCGGGGGGTCAGTACTGAGGGAGTTCTGCACTGTCGGGGGGGGTTAGTACTGAGGGAGCACTGGGCTGTCGGAGGGTCAGTACTGAGGGAGTGCTGCACTGTCCAGGGTCAGTACTGAGGGAGTGCTGCACTATCGGTGGGTCAGTACTGAGGGAGTGCTGCACTATCGGTGGGTCAGTACTGAGGGAGTGCTGCACTATCGGTGGGTCAGTACTGAGGGAGTGCTGCACTCTCGGGGGAGTCAGTACTGAGGGAGTGCTGCACTGTCGGGGGGGGGGGTGGGTGTCAGGACTGAGGGAGTGCTGCACTGTCGGGGGGACAGTACTGAAGGAGTGCTGCACTGTCGGGGGGACAGTACTGAAGGAGTGCTGCACTGTCGGGGGGACAGTACTGAAGGAGTGCTGCACTGTCGGGGGGACAATACTGAGGGAGTGCTGCACTGTCGGGGGGGGGGGGTGACAGGACTGAGGGAGTTCTGCACTGTCGGGGGGACAGTACTGAAGGAGTGCTGCACTGTCGGGGGGACAGTACTGAAGGAGTGCTGCACTGTCGGGGGGACAGTACTGAAGGAGTGCTGCACTGTCGGGGGGACAGTACTGAGGGAGTGCTGCACTGTCGGAGGGACAGTACTGAGGGAGTGCTGCACTGTCGGAAGGACAGTACTGAGGGAGTACTGCACTGTCGGAGGGTCAGTACTGAGGGAGTGCTGCACTTTCAGGAGGTCAGTACTGAGGGGGTGCTGCACTGTCGGAGGGACAGTACTGAAGGAGTGCTGCACTGTCGGAGGGCCAGTACTGAGGGTGTGTTGCACTTTCAGGGGGTCAGTACTGAGGAGGTGCTGCACTGTCGGGGGGACAGTACTGAGGGAGTTCTGCACTGTCGGAGGGTTAGTACTGAGGGAGTGCTGCACTGTCAGAGGGTCAGTAATGAGGGAAGGGAGCCCTGCACTGAGGGTCAGCAGTGAAGGAGTGCTGCACTGTCCGAGAGGCAGTAATGAGGGAGTGCTGCACTGTCGGAGGGTGGGTACTGAGGGAGCGCTGCACTGTCGGAAGGGTCAGTGCTGAGGAAGAGCTACACTGTCGAAGGGGTCAGTAGAGAGGGAAGGGAGTGCTGCACTGTCGGAGGGTCAGTACTGAGGGAGAGATGCACTGTCGGGGGGGGGGGGTCAGTACTGAGGGAGTGCTGCACTGTCGGAGGTTCAGTACTAAGGGAGTGCTGTACTGTCGGAGGGTCAGTAGTGAGGTAAGGGAGTCCTGCACTGTCGGGTTCGGTACTGAGGGAGTGCTGTACTGTCGGAGGGGTCAGTACTGAGGGAGAGATGCACTGTCGGAGGGTCAGTAGTGAGTGATTGTTTTTTTTTTAGAGATACAGCACTGAGCAGTGCAGGGTTGGATATGGAGGGAGTTGAGGAGGTGTTAAATGGCTGGGCTGATGTGACGTTTCTATCTCACTGCCTTGCAGGAGCTGATCCTGGATGCAGAAGATACCTGGATTCGACTCGAGGGCCTGTCAGAAACTACTGAGTACACACTGAGACTGCAGTCCGCACATGGCACCAACAGAAGTACATCAGAACTCGCCTCGTTCACTACAGGTAAGAGAGGATTGAGTGTACAAGTGGGTGAATGCTACTCTCCAATCTAACTTATATCATAGGGATCCATCTAACACATAGATGTATCGAACACAACTCTATTAAACAACAACTTCCTCGCTTAAGCCCTAAGCTCTGGAACTCCTTTCCTAAACCTCTCTGTCTCTCCATCTCTCTCCCCTCTTTTAAAACATTCCTAAAAACCTAGCTCTCTGACCACGCTTGATACAAGTTATTGTTATGGTTGATCTATCTAAGACTGACCTTTTTGACTTCAGTGACCAGTTATTTAAATCCAAGGAGCTTATTCAGAGAGATTTAAATAAATTGCTTTGTTTAAATTCAGAAGATTTGATTTGGATCCTACCAGAGTTCAGGAAAACCAGTTGAACTCGAAGAAGGTGGTAAGGAATTTAAGAAAAGAAAATTTGTGTATTTAAAGTGTTAATTCAAAAGGAAGTAAACATAAAAACACATCAGGATTATCCCAATAAAAAGTCAAGCAGACCTCAGTATCATCTATTTTAAATTATACTAACACTAAAGGCGGGGCTAAAGTGTGGCGAGTCGAAGAAACTTAGCATTTGGCAGGAAAAAAGACAGAAGCGCAAGGAGAGAGCCAACTGTGTAACAGCCCCGACAACCAATTTTATCTGCAGCGCCTGTGGAAGAGTCTGTCACTCTAGAATTGGCCATTATAGCCACTCCAGGCGCTGCTTCACAAACCAGTGACCAGCTCCAGGCACTTACCCATTGTCTCTCGAGACAAGGAGGCCAAAGAAGAAGAAGAAACCCTAATGTTACACCACACCAGACTGCAGTGAAACTCAATGTTATTTATACATTAATTGTGTTTAATTGTGTGCAGGTTGTGGGCATTAACTGGAGATTCACTTGAGCCCTCTAAATACAGACTAAAACTATGGTTGTTGGATTAGGAGGTGTATGCTTGTAATGTGTAACTCTGTAAATAAATGTAAAACTGTGTAAAGATTGGCTCCAGGTTAAGTGGCATTCTGGAACAGAACACTCTAAACCATCTGATCTAAAGCCATAGCAAACACCAATGTTACGGCAGCATAAAATCTAATGAACCCTAATATTATCTCATTGCGAATTCCAATATCTGCATTGCAAACTATTACAAGCTCTAGTATCACTCACCACACCCCCTGATCAACTGCACTATTAGCACTTGCCAAACTGTGGTGCATCTTCATATCATCCAATTCCAAATGCCATTGAATTGCAATTCCAACTCATTAGAGACTACGAGCAAGAGGAGGCCATTCTGCCCTTCAAGCCCATTCCAGCATTCAATGAGATCACAGCTGATCTGTGTGCTAACTATATCCACTTACCTTGACTCCATATATCCCTTTACACCCGTGTCTAGCAAAAATCTATTGCTCTCAGATTTAAAGTGATTAATTGAGCGAGCATCTACTGCTTTATGTGTGAGACAGTTCCACACGTCTCTTGTTTCTAACGACCATCCTGTGACCAAGCCCTCCTCTTCCCCCACCCCACCACCACCCCCCCCCCCCCCCCCCCCACCCCAATCCCAGTTTGATGTTACGTGAGGATAGGATTGGGTTCAGATGTGGTGCAATCGTGATCAACTCGCTTGCAACCATTACTGCCACCACGCACAGGTGTAAATATTGGCCACTTGGGTGAGGTACCAGAAAGCCCCTGACAGCACTGAGATCATACCCAGGAAAAGAGCCATTGCCTTCAGGAGAGGAGGGCAGAAAGTTGTTGAGGAAATGTGTGCTTATAAATATTATACAGTGGTAGATTTGCCATGGCAATGCTTACAGTGAGTTGGTGGTTGGGCTGTTTTACAACAATTGGGATGTTTATGCAATGCAGTGGAAAACCTCAGGATCATTGGTTTACAGTGACTGAAGAAGACAAATTCTTGAATTGCTGAAAATAGAGACATGTTGTTGAAGCTTTTTGTCTTGCACTCATCAGAACACCACGCAAGAATAGTCAATGTAAGGCAAAGCAAGAGTAACCAATGTTGTTTGATACATGTCCCTTCCGCTGTTCACAACGGGCAATGTACAGGCCGTACCCAAACAGCCCGTACTTGCAAAACTCAAAACAAAGTGTCCAACATTAGATGTAATTCTGCGATTGGACGACATTTGCTAAATAATCCGTAATGTGCTAAAACTAATGCTGACAGCCAATTTAAGATTGCCAGTTGGGTTCGCAGTGTAGCGCATTTGCGCGTACTGGAAGCTACATATATGAATACACAGGACCCTGTTCGTTGCAGACAGACGGAAAGAACATGTACACACATTGTGCCTGTTTCAACTGAACAAAATAAGTGACAACCATTCATTGGTTCATTCCTCAGGGCAATGCCATGACCAATCAGAATCAAGCTGCCTGGTTTAAACAAAGCTTGGCAGTTAACTATCAGTCGCCACTAACTGGTGGATTCTCCATAGCAACGCCTCTACCAATCAGAGTTCACTTGCCAACAAAGTTATGAGCGGCATGGACAGAGTGGATAGTCAGAAGCTTTATCCAAGGGTGGAAAAGTCAGTTACTAGGGGACACAGGTTTAAGGTGAGAGGGGCAAAGTTTAGAGGGGATGTGCGAGGCAAGTTCTTTACACAGAGGGTGGTGAGTGCCTGGAACTTGCTGCCGGGGGAGATGGTGGAAGCAGGTACGATAGTGACGTTTAAGAGGCATCTTGACAAATACATGAATAGGATGGGAATAGAGGGATACGGTCCACGGAAGTGCAGAAGGTTTTAGTTTAGACAGGCATCAAGATTGGTGCAGGCTTGGAGGGCCGAATGGCCTGTTCCTGTGCTGTACTGTTCTTTGTTCTTTGATCAGCACTGTCATTTCGTGCAGTATAAAGTTGTTGTTTTCCCTTACATTGGTTATTCTTGTGATTGTCCTGATGAGTGCAAGATGGAAACCTTTGACAACATGTCTTTATTTTCAGCAATTCTCAAGTTCTGTACTACCAAATGACTATTTGTATACCTAAGACAAATTCTGTTTTCATAACATGGTTCTCTGGGATTTTTACCAGGCTTCAATAATCGTATTCTCTAACTCTTGACTATCATTCCATGAAAACCTAAAACAGTGATGTTTACATATATTTCTTTACCTCTATTTATTTATCACTTACTGTTTTCAATGGTGCAAATATATAAGACAATGTAATGCAAGAGGTTGAAATTGGAGACAGCTATCTGATATTTAGAGAGGTGTTAGAGAGGCAGGCTGAGGTGAGAAATGTTTGTTAACTTCTCTCCTGAATGGCCTGGTTTATGTGCCCTTGTCCCACCAACAGAAAAAAATCCATCAGCCTGAAACGTTATCTCTGCTTCTCTCCCCACAGTTGCTGCGAGACCTGCTGAGTTTTCCCAGCACTTTCTGTTTATTTCTAACATTTCATTATCCCTTCTGATTACTTTTTGTACCTGACTACTACATGTTAGTGATCTGTGGACATGGATACCTAAATCTCTTTGGACCTCCACTGTTGCGAGCTTTTAATGATTTAAAAAGTACTTAGATTCATCATTTACTTGTCCCAAAAGGATGCTCTTACCTGCAATGAAGTCCATCTGCCACAGCTTTGCACATTCACTTAATATATCAAGGTCTCTTTTGAAGTGTTATGCTCCCATCTGTACTAACAATGCCACCAAGGAGCTAGGGAGGAAGCTAAAGAGTAGGACCTCGAAGGTAGTAATCTCTAGATTACTCCCATGTGCTGGCGAGAGTAGAAATACGAAGCTCAGGAGGATCAATGTGTGGCTTGAGACATGGTGCAGGAGGGGCGGCTTCAGATTCTTGGGGCATTGGGACCAGTTCTGGGGCAGGAGGCACCTATTCAAAAGGGCTGGGACCAATGCCCTCACAGACAGGTTTACTAGTGTGGCAGGGGAGAGTTTAAACTAAATTGACGGGGGAATGGGCAACAGCATATAGAAATAGAAAAGAGGATTAAGGCGCATAAAGGAGTAAGAGTGTTGAATAGTTCTTGAGAAGGGAGTAGTACATATTAGATAGGAGCAGACCAAGAAGGACTACCAAGAAAGTGAAGACAAGCTTACAATGCATGTATATTAAACACACAGTGTGGTGAATAAGGTTGGTGAGCTATAAGTACAAATAGTCCTGTGGGAATATGATGTAGTGGCAATAATAGAAATGTGGCTTAAAAATGGTGAGGACTGGGTGTTTAATATTCAAGGATACAAAGTGTTCAGAAAAGATAGGGAAGTTAAAAAATGGGGGTGGGATGGCACTACTGATTGGGGAAGACATTGTAGTGTTGTAAAGAGCGGATGTTCTTTGATGGCAAGGGGAGAATCCATTTGATTAGAGTTGAGAAGAAAAAAGGGTATGATCACAATAATGGGGCTATTCTATAGGCCTCCTAATAGTGAGGGAGAGAGGAGAAAATCTGCACGGAAATCAGATGTTCAAGAGATATAGAGTGGTGATATTGGGGGACTTTAATTACCCAAATATCCATTGGGATAATGTCAGAGTATAGGGTAAGGAGGAGGAGGAATTTCTGAAATGTTTTCAGGAGAACTTCCTTGACCAGTTTGTTTTCAATCCAACTAGAAAAGAGGCATTGCTGGATCTAGTGCTGGGGGATGAGGTGGGCCAAGTGGACCAAGTGTCTGTTGGGGAGCACTTGGGTAAGAGTGATCATCGTATCATAAGGTTTAGATTAGTAATGGAGAAGAGCAAGGAAAAATCTGAAGTAGATCTTCTAAATTGGAAGAGGGTTAACTTCAATGGGATAAGAAGGGATCTAGCCAGGGAAATATGGAACCAAAGATTGATAGGAAAAACGATGTCACAACAATGGGTGATCCTTCAGGAGGAGATATTTCAGGTATAGGCTAGGGACATTCCAACAAGAGCAAAATGGAAGGGAACCAAAGCCAGTGCTCCTTGGATGATGAGAGAGATAGAGAATATGATGAAACAAAAAAAGAGGGTGTGTGATACATGTCAGGTGAATTCCTCAAGTGAGAACCAGGCCAAATACAATAAATTGAGAGAAAAGCAAAGAGGAAAGTAAGACTGGCAAAGAAAGAATATAAGCATAGAATGGCAGTTAACATAAAAGGGAACCCAACAAACATCATCTGGCATGTAAGTAGTATGAGGATAATAAGAGGTGGTGTGTGGCCTAATGGGGACAAAGGTAATATATGCTTAGAGGCGCAGAGCAAGGCTAGAATATTTAATGAGTACTTTGTTTCAATATTTACTAAGGAAGAGCATGCTGACAAAATATTGAATTGAATTTTTTGATCAAGTAACTGACCCTTGGTGAACACCACTGACTACCATCCTCCAGTCTGAAAAGCAACCATTTACTATGTCTCACTGTTTTCTGTCTTTAATGCAATGTTTTTATCCAATTGGACACTGACCTTCCTATTCCATGAGCCTCAATTTTTTTAACCAGCCTTTTATTTGGTACCTTATAAAATGCTTTCTTAAAATCCATATAAATAACATCCACCGCATTCTCTTCATCAACCTTCTCTGTTACTTGATCAAAAATTCAATTAGTCAAGTATGATCTGCCTTTTACAAATACATGTTGACTATCCTTAATTAACTTGAAGCCTCTAAGCGTCCATTGATATTTTCCCTTATTACTGTTTCTAAAACCTTACCCACCATTGATGTTAAACTAACTGGCCTGTAGTTGCTGGGACTGTCCTTACACCCTTTCTTGAATAAGGCTGTCACATTTGCCGCTCTCCAGTCCTCTGGCACCTCTCCTATATCCAGGAAATTGGAAGATTATGGAATGCCCTTCCGCTATCTCCATCCCCACTTCCTTTAGCAACCTGGGATGCAAGCCATCTGGACCAGGTGACTTATCTGCCCTAAGCATAACCTTTTTAGTACCTCCCCCCTCAATTTTTATCCTACAATGCCTGCATCTGCTCCCCCCTCCTTTTGTAAAGACAGATGCAAAGTATTCACTAAGAACCATACCCACATCTTCCACCCTTACACATAGGTTACCTTTTTGGGCTTTTATGGGCCCTACTCTCTCCTTAGTTATCCTCTTACTTTTAATGTATTGATAGAATATATTTGGGTTCTCCTTGATTTTAGTATCCAATATTCTTTCATGCCCTCTCTTTGCTTTCCTATTTTCCTTTTTGATTTCACCCCTGCACTTTCTATACTCCATGAGTACTTTCGTAGTATTGAGTTCTCGGTGTCAGATCTAAGCTTTCCTTTCTTGCCTTATCTTACCCTTGAAGCTCCTTAACATCCAGGGACTTTAGATCTGACCATCCAACCCTTTTTTCTTTGTGGCAATATGTTTACTCTGAAACTCCTGAATCTCCCCTTTGAATGCCTCCAACTGCTCTGACACTGATTTACCTTCAAGTAGCTTTTCCAGTCCATGCGAGCAGATGAACATGTGAATTAGGAGCAACAGTACACCATTCAACCTCTTGCGCCTGCTCCGCCGTTCTACAAGATCATTGTCGATCTGTTTGTGAACTCAACTCCACTTTTCTGCCTACCCCCAAAAACCTTTGACTCCCTTGTTTGTCAAGAATCTGTCTAACTCTGCTTTAAAAACATTCAGTGACCCTGCCTCCACTGCTCTCCTGGGAAGAGAGTTCCACAGACTCACAACACACAGAGAAAAAATTTACGAACATATGAATTAGGAGCAGGAGTAGGCCACTCGGCCCTTCGATCCTGGTCTGCCAGTCAATAAGTTCATGGCAGAACTGATTACTCCACATTTCCACCTACCCCCGATAACCTTCCACCCCTTTGTTTATCAAGAATCTATCAACCTCTGCCTTAAAAATATTCAGAGACTCTGCTTCCACTGCCTTTTGGGGAAGAGAATTCCAAAGACTCACAACCCTCTGAGAGAAAAAGATTGCTCCTCATCTCGCTCTTAAATGGGCGACCCCTTATTTTTAAACACTGACCTCTAGTTCTAGATTCTCTCACAAGGGGAAAAATCCTTTCCACATCCACCCTGTCAGGTCCCCTCAGGATCTTATGTTTCAATCAAGTCACCTCTTATTCTTCTAAACTCCAGTGGATACAAGCCTAGCCTGTCCAATCTATCCACATAATACAACCCGCCCATTCCAGGTATTAGTCCAGTAAACCTTCACTGAACTGCCTCTAATGCATTTACAACCTTCCTTAAGTAAGGAGACCAGTATTATACACAGTACTCCAGATATGGTCTCACCAATGCCCTGTATAGCTGAAGCATAACCTCCCTACTTTTGTATTCAATTCCCCTCACGATAAATGATGACATTCTGTTAGCTTTCCTAATTACGTGCTGTACCTGCATACTAACCTTTTGTGATTCATGCACTAGGACACCCAGATCCCTCTGCATCTCACAGCTCTGTAATCTCTCACCATTTAGATAAAATGCTCCTTTTTAATTCTTCCTGCCAAAATGATCAATTTCACATTTTCCCACATTATACTCCACTTGCCAGGTCTTTGCTGACTCACTTAACCTATCTCTATCCCGTTGTAGCCTCATGATATTCTCTTCACAAGTTACTTTCCTACCTATCTTTGTGTCATCAGCAAATTTAGCAATCATACCTTCAGTCCGTTCAAAGAAAGAACAAAGAACAGGACAGCACAGGAACAGACCATTCGGCCCTCCAAGCCTGTGCCGATCATGATGCCTGTCTAAACTAAAACCTTCTGCACTTCTGGGGTCCGTATCCCTCTATTCCCATCCTATTCATGTATTTGTCAAGATGCCTCTTAAACGTCGCTATCATACCTGCTTCCACCATCTTCCCCGGCAGAAAGTTCCAGGCACTCACCACCCTCTGTGTAAACAAAAAAACTTGCCTCGCACATCCCCTCTAAAATTTGCCCCTCGCACCTTAAACCTATATCCTCTAGTAACTGACTCTTCCACCCTTGGAAAAAGCTTGACTATCCACTCTGTTCATGCCACTCATCTAAGTCATTTATATAAATGGTATAAAGTTGAGGTCCCAGCACTGATCCCTGTGGTACACCACTCATTAAATCTTGCCAACCAGAAAATGACCCATTTATGCCTGATCTCTGTTTCCTGTTAGCTAGCCAATCTTGTATCCATGCCAATATGTTACCCACTACACCATGAGCTTTTATTTTCTGCAATAACCTTTTATATGGCATCTTATCAAATGCCTTCTGGAAATCTAAGTACAATACATCCACTGGTTCCCCTTCATCCACAGCACATGTAACTCCCTCAAAGAACTTCAATAAATTGCTTAAACATGATTTCCCTTTCACTCTGCCTGATTACCTTGAATTTTTCTAAGTGCCCTGCTATAACATTTTTAATAAGAGCTTGCTTCTAACATTTTCCCTAAGACAGATGTCAAGTTAACTAGCCTGTAGTTTCCTGCTTTCTGTCTCCCTCCATTTTTGAATAAAGGAGTTACATTCGCTATTTTCCAATCTAACGGAACCTTCCCCGAATCAAGGGAATTTTGGAAATTAAAACTTATGCACCAACTATCTCACTAGCCACTTCTTTTAAGACCCTAGAATGAAGTCCATCAGGACCCAGGGACTTGTCAGCCCGCAGCTCCAACAATTTGTTCAGTACCACTTCCCTGGTGATTGTAATTTTCTTGAGTTCCTCCCTCCCATCCATTTCCTGACTTACAGCTGAGACTGTGATGTTACTTGTATCCTCAATAGTCATAGAGAGATACAGCATTGAAACAGGCCCTTCAGCCCACCGAGTCTGTGCTGACCAACAACCATCCACTTATACTAATCGTACATTAATCCCATATTTCCTACCACATCCCCACCATTCTCCTACCACCTACCTACATTAGGGACAATTTACAATGGCCAATTTACCTACCAACCTGCAAGTCTTGGGCTGTGGGGAAAAAAACGGAGCACCCGGCAGAAACCCACACAGTCACAGGGAGAACTTGAAAACTCCGCACAGGCAGTACCCAGAACTGAACCCGGGTCGCTGGAGCTGTGAGGCTACTGTGCCGCCCAAAGTGAAGACCGATGCAAAATATCTGTTATCCATTATTAATTCCCCAGACTCACTTTCTATAGGACCAATACTCACTTTGTTAACTCTTTTCTTTTTAAAATATCTATAGAAACTCTTACTATCTGTCTTTATATTTCTAGCTAGCTTTCTCTCCTACTCTAATTTTACCTTCCTTGTCAATCTTTCAGTCATTCTTTGCTGTTTTTTATATTCTATCCAATCTTCTGACCTGCCTCCCATCTTTGTGCAATTATAGGCTTTTTCTTTAAGTTTGATACTATCTTTAACTGTTTAGTTAACCACAGATAGTGGGTCTCCCCCTTGGAATTTTTCTTCCACATCTCCGTCTGAAATGGGGGACCCCTTATTTTTAAATTATTCCCCCTAGTTTCAGTCTCCCCCAAAAGGGGAAACATCCTTTCAACATCCACCATGTCAAGTTCCCTCAGGATCTTATAAGATTCAATAAGATCACATCTTGGGACTTGGATAGGTTGCAGTGCTGGGCTGAAAAGTGGCAGATGGAGTTTAACCCTGAAAAGTGTGAGGTCGTCCATTTTGGAAGGACAAACACGAATGCAAAATACTGGGTTAACGGTAGGGTTCTTGGGCATGTGGAGGAGCAGAGAGACCTTGGGGTCTATGTGCATAGATCGTTGAAAGTTGCAACTCAAGTGGATAGGGCTGTGAAGAAGGCATATGGGGTGTTAGCGTTCATTAGCAGAGGGATTGAATTTAAGAGCCGTGAGGTGATGATGCAGCTGTACAGGACCTTGGTAAGGCCTCATTTGGAGTACTGTGTGCAGTTCTGGTCGCCTCATTTTAGGAAGGATGTGGAAGCCTTGGAGAGGGTGCAGAGGAGATTTACCAGGATGTTGCCTGGAATGGAGAATAAGTCTTACGAGGAAAGGCTGAACATTCTAGGCCTCTTCTCATTAGAACGGAGAAGGATGAGGGGTGACATGATAGAGGTTTATAAGATGATCAGGGGAATAGATAGGGTAGACAGTCAGAAACTTTTTCCCCGGGTGGAGCAAAGCGTTACAAGGGGTCATAAATTTAAGGTGAAGGGTGGGAGATATAAGGGGGATGTCAGGGGAAGGTTCTTTACCCAGAGAGTGGTCGGGGCATGGAATGCCTTGCCTGGGGAAGTTGTTGAGTCAGAAACTTTAGGGACTTTCAAACGGCTTTTAGATAGGTATATGGATAAAGGAGAATGATGGGGTATAGATTAAATTGTCCTTGACAGAGGACAAAGGATCGGCACAACATCGTGGGCCGAAGGGCCTGTTCTGTGCTGTATTTTTCTATGTTCTATGTTCTATCTCATCCACTTTTGCTCTTCAGCTTAGCCAAATTGGCCTTACCCCAATTTAGAACTTCAACTCCTGTTCTATCGTTGTCCTTTTCCATAATTTTGTTAAAACTGACTGAATTATGATCGCTACTACCAAAATGCTCTCCCACTGCCACTCCTTCCACCTGTCACTTCATTTCCGAAAACCAAGTCCAGAACCATGCCCTCTCTTGTTGGACTTGCTACATACTGGCCAAAAATTCTCCCCTGAATACACTTCAAGAATTCTGTTCCCACCATTCCTTTCACACTAAAACTATCCCAGTTAATATTGGGGTAGTTAAAATCCCCCTATTATTACTGCCCTGTTGTTTTTACCCTTCTCAGAGATTATTTTTAATTCATTCATGGGATGTGAGTGTCGCTGGCTAGGCCACCAACCATTGCCCATCCCTAATTGCCCTTGAGAAGGTGGTGGTGAGCTGCCTTCTTGAACCGCTGCAGTCCATTTGGGGTAGGTACACCCACAGTGCTGTTAGCAAGAGAGTTCCAGGATTTCGACCCAGCGACAGTGAAGGAATGGCGATATAGTTCCAAGTCAGGATGGTGTATGGGTTGGAGGGGAACTTGCAGGTGGTGGTGTTCCCATGCAACAACTGCACTTGTCCTTCTAGGTGGTAGAGGTTATGGTTTGGAAGGTGCTGTCAAAGGAGCCTTGGTGCGTTGTTGCAGAGCATCTAGTAGATGGTACACACTGCTGCCACTATGCGTCGGTGGTGGAGGGAGTGAATATTTGTGGATGGTGTGACAATCAAGCGGGCTGCTTTGTCCTGGTTGGTGTTGAGCTTCTTCAGTGTTGTTGGAGCTGCACCCATCCAGGCAAGTGGCGAGTATTCCATCACACTCCTGACTTGTGCCTTTTAGATGGTGGACAGGCCTTGGGGAGTCAGGAGGTGAGTTACTCGCCACAGGATTCCTAGCCTCTGACCTGCTCTTGTAGCCACGGTATTTATATGGCTACTCCAGTTCAGTTTCTGGTCAATGGTAGCCCCTAGGATGTTGATAGTGGGGGATTCAGCGATTGTAACGCCATTGAATGTCAAGGGGAGATGGTTAGATTCTCTCTTGTTGGAGATGGTCGTTGCCTGGCACTTTTGTAGCAGAAATGTTACTTGCCACTTATCAGCCCAAGCCTGGATGTTGTCCAAGTCTTGCTGCATTTGAACACAGACTGCTTCAGTATCTGAGGAGTGGCGAATGGTGCTGAACATTGTGCAATCATCAACGAACATCCCCACTTCTGACCTTATGATTGAAGGAAGGTCATTGATGAAGCAGCTGAAGATAGTTGGGCCCAGGACACTACCCTGAGGAACTCCTGCAGTGATGTCCTGGAGCTGTGATGATTGACCTCCAACAACCACAACCATCTTCCTTTGCGCTAGGTATGACTCCAACCAGCAGAGAGTTTTCCCCCTGATTTCAGTGACTTCAATTTTGCTAGGGCTCCTTGATGCCATACTCAGTCAAATGCTGCCTTGATATCAAGGGCAGTCACTCTCACCTCACCTCTCGAGTTCAGCTCTTTTGTCCATGTTTGAACCAAGGCTGTAATGAGGTCAAGAGCTGCGTAGCCCTGGCGGAACCCAAACTGAGCGTCACTGAGCAGGTTATTGCTGAGCAAGTGCTGCTTGATAGCACTGTTGATGACACCTTCCATCACTTTCCTGATGATTGAGAGTAGACTGATGGGGCGGTAATTGGCCCCGTTGGACTTGTCCTGCTTTTTGTGTACAGGACATGCCTGGGCAATTTCCCACATTGCCGGGTAGATGCCAGTGTTGCAGCTGTACTGGAACAGCTTGGCTAGGGGCGCGGCAAGTTCTGGAGCACTGGTCTTCAGTACTATTGCTGGAGTATTGTCAGGGCCCATAGCTTTTGCAGTATCCAGTGCCTTCAGTCATTTCTTGATATCACACAGAGTGAATCAAAGTGGCAGAAGACTGGCATCTGTGATGCTGGGGTCTTCAGGAGGAGGTCAAGATTGAGCATCCACTCGGCACTTCTGGCTGAAGATTGTTGCAAATGCTTCTGCCTTATCTTTCGCACTGATGTGCTGGGCTCCCCCATCATTGAGGATGGGGATATTTGTGGAGCCACCTCCTCCAGTTAGTTGTTTAATTGTCCACCACCATTCACGGCTGGATGTGGCAGGACTGCAGAGCTTAGATCTGATCTGTTGGTTATGGGATCGCTTAGCTCTGTCTATCGCATGCTGCTTACGCAGTTTGGCAGGCAAGGAGCCCTGTGTTGCAGCTTCACCAGGTTGGCACCTCATTTTGAGGTATGCCGGTGCTGATCCTGGCATGCCCTCCTGCACTCTTCATTGAACGAGGATTGGTCTCCTGGCTTGATGGTAATGGTAGAGTGGGGAATATGCTGGGCTATGAAGTTATATTGTGGTTGAGTACAATTCTGCTGCTACTGACAGCTCATGGATGCCCAGTTTTGCATTGCTAGATCTGTTCAAAATCTATCCCATTTAGCACGTTGGTAGTGCCACACAACACGATGGAGGGTATCCTCAATTTGAAGGCGGGATTTTGTCTCCACAAGGACTGTGCGATGGTCCCTCCTACCAATACTGTTATGGACAGATGCATCTGTGGCAGGCAGATTGGTGAGGACAAGGTCAAGTATGTTTTTCCCTCTTGTTGGTTCCCTCACCACCTGCCGCATACCCAGTCTAGCAGCTATGTCCTTTCGGACTCTGCCAGCTCAGTCAGTAGTGGTGCTACCGAGCCACTCTTGGTGATGGACATTGAAGCCCCCCCACCTAGAGTACATTCTGTTCCCTTGCCACCCTCAGCGCTTCCTCCAAGTAGTGTTCAACATGGAGGAGTACTGACTCATCAGCTGAGGGAGGGCAGTAGGTGGTAATCCGCAGGAGGTTTCCTTGACTCTGTTTGACCTGATGCCATGAGACTTCATGGGTTCCGGAGTCAATGTTGAGGACTCCCAGAGCAACTCCCTCCTAACTGTATACCACTGTGCCACCACCTCTGCTGGGTCTGTCCTACCGGTGGGACAGGACATACCCGGGATGGTACATTCCTATTATCCCTGTTCTCTGTCTTATACCTCTTAACCAATCTCCTGACCAGGTCAATAATTTAGCTTCAGTTTCATGAGCTTTAATTGGAGCTATCCATCGCTTCTTGAAACCTTATCAAATGCCTTCTGGAAGTCCATATACTCTACATACTATTATATAGTATTTACAGCACAGTAACATCCATTCATTTCAACTGGTCTATATTGGTCTTTATACTGCACACAAGCCTTCTCCCCCCTCCTGCATCTAACCACATAAACATAGCCTTCTATTCCTTTCCCCCTCATATGTTTATCTAACACCCCCTTAAATGTATCTGTACTATTTGTCCTTTAGGCCGAGTGGTTAACAGTGAGGTTCAGTGTCTTGGGTTCCAGGAAGATATAGACGGGATTGTCAAATGGGCAGAAAAGTGGCAGATGGAATTTAACGCTGAAAAGTGTGAGGTGATACACTTTGGAAGGAGTAATGTGACACGGAAGTATTCAATGAATGGCCTGACACTGGGAAGTTCCGAGGAACAAAGGGACCTTGGCGTGTTTGTCCATAGATCTCTGAAGGCAGAAGGGCAGGATAATAGGGTGGTTAAAAAGGCATTTGGGACACTTGCCTTTATCAATCGAGGCATCGATTACAAAAGCAGGGAGATCATGTTTGAGTTGTATAGAAATTTGGTAAGGCCACAGCTGGAGTACTGTGTACAATTCTGGTCACCACATTACAGGAAGGATGTGATTGTATTGGAGGGGGTGCAGAGGCGATTCACCAGGATGTTGCCTGGGATGGAACATTTAAGCTATGAAGAGAGGTTGGATAGGCTTGGGTTGTTTTCGCTGGAGCAGAGAAGACTGAGGGGTGACCTGATCGAGGTGTACAAGATTATGAGGGGCATGGACAGGGTGGATAGGGAGCAGCTGTTCCTCTTAGTTTAAGGGTCAGTTATGAGGGGTCACAAGTTTAAGGTGAGGGGCAGGAGGTTTAAGGGGGATTTGAGGAAGAACTTTTTTACCCAGAGGGTGGTGACGGTCTGGAATGCACTGCCTGGGAGGGTGGTAGAGGCGGGTTGCCTCACATCCTTTAAAATGTACCTGGATGAGCACTTGGCACGTCATAACATTCAAGGTTATGGGCCAAGTGCTGGCAAATGGGATTAGGTAGGCAGGTCAGGTGTCTTTATGCATCAGTGCAGACTCGAGGGGCTGAAGGGCCTCTTCTGCACTGTATTATTCTGTGATTTGTCTCAACTGCTCCTTATGATCATGGGCTCCACATTCCTAAAAGAATAGAATGGTTAAGTGAATAAAATTATTTGGCAAAATCATTATTCATTTAACAGTTTTCCTCTGTACTGTTTGCAAATTTAAGGCTGCAAGTTATAGAATCTTATAGCGCAGAAGGAGACCATTCAGCCCATCATGTCTGTGCCAGCCATTTCAGAGAGCTACCAATTAGTCCCATGAACCCATTCTTTCCCATTGCCCTCTAGATTTTTAATTTTCAACCACATATCCAATTCTCTTTGAAAGTTATTGAATCTGCTTCCACCATCCTTTCAGGCAGCGCATTCCTGATCACAACAACTTACTGTGTGAAAAACATTCCCATTTTTCCTCTGGTTCTTTATCTTGAACCTGTGTGTTCTGGTTACTGACTCTCCTACCAGTGGCAACAGTATCTCTTTATTTACTCTACAAAAGCCCTTCTTGATTTTGCACCCTTCTGTCAAATCTCCCCTTAATCCTTTCTGCTCTAAGGAGAACAACCGCAGCTTCTCCAATCTCTCCATATAACTGAGGTCCCTCATCCTTGTTACTATTCAGGTAAACCTCCTCTGCACCTCCTCTAAGACCTTAACATCCCTCCGAAAGTGTGGTGGCCAGAAATGAACACAATACTCCAGCTGAGGTGTAACCAGCCATTTATAAAGGTTTAGCACAACTTCCTTGCTTTAGTTCTTTATGCCTCTATTTATAAAGTCCAGGATCCCGCATGATTTTTTTAAATGGCTTTATTGATGGCTGTTCTACCACCTTCAAACATAAGAGCATAAGAAGCAAGAGCAGGAGTAAAGTGGCAACACATGTGGATAAGGTAGTCAAGAAGGCATACGGCATGCTTGCCTTCATCGGTCGGGGCATAGAGTATAAAAATTGGCAAGTCATGCTGCAGCTGTACAGAACCACACTTGGAATATTGCGTACCATAAGGATGTGGAGGCTTTGGAGAGGGTACAGAAGAGGTTTACCAGGATGTTGCCTGGTCTGGAGGGCATTAGCTATGAGGAGAGGTTGGATAAACTCGGATTGTTTTCACTGGAACGATGGAGGTGGAGGGGCGACATGATAGAGGTTTACAAAGTTATGAGCGGCATGGACAGAGTGGATAGTCAGAAGCTTTTTCCCAGGGTGGAAGAGTCAGTTACTAGGAGACATAGGTTTAAGGTGCGGGGGGAAAAGTTTAGAGGGGATGTGCGAGGCAGGTTCTTTACACAGAGGGTGGTGAGTGCCTGGAACTTGCTGCCAGGGGAGGTGGTGGAAGCAGATACGATAGCGACGTTTAAGAGGCATCTTGACAAATACATGAATAGGATGGGAATAGAGGGATACAGACCCCGGAAGTGCAGAAGGTTTTAGTTTAGACAGGCATCAAGATCGGCACAGGCTTAGAGGGCCGAATGGCCTGTTCCTGTGCTGTACTGTTCTTTGTTCTTTGAATAGACCATTCAGCCCCTCGAACCTGCTCCACCATTCAATACGATCATGGCCGATCTTCTGCCTCAACTCTACTTTCCCGCCCATTCCCCATATCCCTTGATACCTGAGAGATGAAAAATCTGTCTATCCCGGTCTTGAATATACTCACTGATGGAGCATCCGCAACTCCCTGGGTTAGAGAATTCCAAAGATTCATAAAGATTTGTGTATGTGAATCCCCAGGTCGCTCTATTTCTGAACCCACTCTAAGATATCTTATATCGCCTGTCCTTATTCTTCCTTTCAAAATGCATCAATGTGTGTGATTTGCATCTTACAAACTGACTTCTAGAATAGAATCATAGAATAGCACAACACAGAAGTAGGCCAGAAATAAAAACAAAATGCTGGAAATACTCGGCAGGTCTGGCAGCATCTGTGGAGAGAGAAACCAAGTTACCGTTTCAGGTCAGTGACCTTTCATCAGAACTGGCAAAGGTTAGAAATGTAACAGGTGTTGAGCAAGTAAATAGTGGGGGGAGGAGGGAAGAAGAATAAAAGGAAAGGTGTGTGAAAGGGCAGAGGGCAGGAGTGATTATAGGACAAAGATGTCATGGAACAGACAAAGGGAGTGCTAATAGTTTTTGAAAAGACTAAGCAATAGGCCGGAGAGAGTGTTAATGGCAGAATAATGAACAGCTCTTTCCAAAAACAGCAACCTGAAAAACAAGTTGGAGATTGGCCCATGGTAAAAAATGGAATAAAATAAAATAAAACAAACTAAAATAAAACCAAATCAAAAAGGCAGTCATGCTTTGAAATTGTTGAACTCAATGTTGAGTCTCGAAAGCTGTAGAGCACCTGATCAGAAGACGAGGTGCTGCTCCTCGAGCTTGCATTGAAGTTCACTGGAACACTGCAGCAGGCCGAGGACAGACATGTTGGTGTGGGAGTCAGGTGGTGAATTAAAATGGCAAGCAACCATTGGGGTCTTCCTTGCAGACTGAGTGGAGGTGTTCCACAAAACAGTCACCCAATCTGGTCTCCCCAAATTGGGTGGCAGTTAAACTGATCAGACTTTTTTTTAAAAGCCCACTGGAAAACCCTGAGTCTGTTGTGAAATGGCTGCTCCTGATGTCCACAGCTGTGAAACTGACAGTGCGATCTTTTTTAAAAAGAACAGACCAGCCATCTGTTGAGCATTCCATTCTCTATAATTATGTGTGAGAGAGAAGGGGGGGGGGCGAATAGAGAGTGAGAGCGAGAGAGAGAAAGCAGGGGGCAGCAGGACAGAGAGGGGGGCAGAGAGAGAGCAAAAGAGGGAGAGGAAGAGAGAGCGAGAGGGGAGGACAGAGAGACGGGGCACAGAGAGAGTGGGGAACACTGGAGACACGAGGGGTGGGGGGGGAGAAGAAAACAGAGAGGGGAGGAGAGAGAGACACACACAGACAGGGGTGAGAGTCATTTAAATGCCTTTTATCTTTCGAAATTTGCTCATACCCCCCCCCCCCCCCAGGCAGAGCAAAAATCGTTATATGGCCCTCCCCTTGAAAAGGCTGGACAACTGCTCTACAGGGATCTATGGCATTTGTGAACAGGGCAAGAAAAAGTGCGGCTCTTTAACCAATCAGGTTGAAGAGACACACAGAGTCCAAACCAGGAAGTAAAAAGTCAAAAATATAAATTAGATTTAAATAATGTACAGAAAGTAAAATAAAGATTGGGAAATACAGATGGGACAGAGATTAAAAAAAAAAAGACAGAACAACTAAATAACTTCCAAGATTAATTTTCTTCTGAGGAAATGAGATTCCATGCTTATAAAATCAATTTTTTAGGGCCAGAGAGGTTGTTCAGCATTAATTATCACTTGTGTTAAAAACTCACTCCTGAATGCACCAGCCCTAACTCTTCATGCTATCTCTAGTGGGCAAGTATCCTAAGTTAATTCCATTGCAGTGATTTCAATGCTGAATCTATTGGTGAGGACTGTAACAGCACCTCCCCGCAGAGCAGCACTGAGAGCAATTTATGGATTTTCTGGTTTAACTGCACATGTGCATAATCCAGAGGTTGCTGTCAGATTTCTTCCATTAGAACAGTGTTCTCTGGCAGCCTCACTGTTTCTTGTCATCAAACATTCTGACCAATGGGTTTTACCGCAGAAGCTGCAGCTTATTTTCCACATTCTGAGGGGGGGAAAAGTTAAGGTCTGAATATTGTTGTAACTCTGCTCCTTGCATTTGCCACTGTTTAACTACCTACTTACTGTTGTTAATCTATTGGGTAGTTTGTAACCTAAGCCAGGGTCTGACAGAGACTTTATTCTATCACTTTCCAAAATCGAAATCAAAGCAATCATGTGGGATCATTTGGTACATATTTTAAGCCAGATATAGCAACAAGGACCAGTTGGTTCAAACAGAAATCTGTTCCATTGTCTTTGGCTGAAACAACATGTCATGTGTCTGCACATGATATATCTAAACATTGAGGAGGTGAAGGAACACTTCAGTTTCTAGACAGTGAATGCTCACGGGATTGGGTCTTGGCAATGAGCACAGTGAAAGTATATAAGGAAGGAGTCCAAAGACATAACAGCGGCAGCAGCAAAAAGTTAGGATTGGAATACCACTTACACACCAAAGGGTGATCCAGATTTTTCAATTTAAATTCATTGAGCTGTAGCTGTACTTGGAAATGTCTGAAAGAGTTCAGTTAAATGTGAACAGGGAACTGGAATTAACTCAAATTGTTCCAGATGAAAGGAAAAGCCTGCGTATCAGTTAGAAATGCTGAAACTGGAGTGGGAGAGGAAAAGGAGCACTGATATGCACTTGATCTGGTGTAGATAGAAATATTGGCAGTGGGTTTGCTAGGTGGGGGTCAGGCTGATCTGAGAGTGCAAACCCACTTGCAGCAATAAAAAGTGAACAGTTGATGAAGATATTGTTTTTGCAGCAAAGAGAAAGAAACTGCAACAGGGGATTGATATCAGGGAAGAGCCCTACAGAATCAAGTGACACCTGAGCACTGTCACGTGTTAGGTTACTAACAGCCACCTATAATGACATCAAGTCAAGCCTGTGTAAAGGTGTATTGTAAAAGCAGCTTTTGACAGATCTAGAAAGTGCTGGACATTCTCAGCAGGTCAGGCAGCATCTATGGAGAGAGAAACAAAGTTAATGATTCAGGTCGATAGACTTCCATCAGAACTCTCATTGTCTCTCTTTAATCAGCTCAAATTTCTCCAACTGCTCAGTCACTCTGTTCTTAGTCTAACTTTTATTGCGAGGAAGTTAATTAACAGTTCGATAATGTCCTGGTTTCTCTCTCTAACGTTTCTTAAATAATGGAGTTTTGTTTGCAATTTTCCAATCTAAAGGGACAATTCCTGAATGGAGAGAGCTTTGGAAGGTCATGGCTGAAGTATCTGCAATTTCCTCACCCAGTTCCTTTTAAAACTCTGGGGAGTGATGGGGGTGGGTAAGCTATCACGTCTTGGGGATTTTACAAACTATAATGAACCCCCACAATAACAATAAACTCAAATATTACCCACCACAATTGATAACGGCCCCCCAGTATTTCTACTTTTATAATAACCCTCTTTATCAACCCCTTACAAAACCTCAGGAACATTTAATGGACACTCTAATAAGCTCCAAAACACTATTGTAAAAGAGGGGATAGTAGCATAAAGCTTGCCAGGAGCAGCACCAGGCATACCTCAAAATCAGGTGCCAACCGGGTGAAGCTACAACCCAGGACTATGTGCAAGCTCAACAGCAGTAGCAGCATGTGATAGACAGAGTTATCGATCCCAAAACCAACGGATCAGATCTAAGCTCTCCAGTCCTGCCACATCCAGTTGTGAATGGTGGTGGACAATTAAACAACTAACAGGAGGAGGAGGCTCCACAAATATCCCCATCCTCAATGATTGGGGAGCCCAGCACATCAGTGCAAAGGACAACATCCCTCTTCAGCCGGAATTGCCGAGTGGATGATCCAGCTCGGCCTCCTCCTGATGTCCCCAGCATCACAGATGCCAGTCTTCAGGCAATGCGATTCTCTCCATGTGATATCAAGAAATGATTGAAGATACTAGATACTGCAAAGGCTATATTTCCTGACAACATCCCAGCTGTAGTACTGAAGACCTGTGCTCCAGAACTTGCCGTGCCCTTAGCTAAGCTGTTCCAGCACAGTTACAAAACTGGCATCTACCCAACAATGTGGAAAATTGCCCAGGTATGTCCTGTCCACAAAAAGCAGGACAAATCCAACCCGGTCAGTTACCACCCCATCAGTCCACTCTCAATCATCAACAAAGTGACGTATGGTGTCGTAGACAGCCCAATCAAACCCGTGACCTTTACCACCTAGAAGGGCAGCAGATGCATAGGAACACCACCACCTGCCAGTTCCCCTCCAAGTCAAACACCATCACTGGGTCAAAATCCTGGAACTCCCTCCCTAACAGCAATGTGGGTGTACCTAACCCACATGGACTGCAGCGGTTCAAGAAGGCAGCTCACCACCACCTTCTCAAGGGCAATTAGGGATGGGCAATAAATGCTGGACTTGCCACATTTCAAGAACAAATAAATAAAAAATGAATCCCAAAATGACTTTGATGCATATGCCAATGCAGTCCAATATCATTCAGTTAAAAACTTTACTAAACCCCAAATTATTCAATTATAAAGACAAATGGACCAGAATATCATTATTGCAACAGAAAGTTGAGAAATCCTGTATCGCCCATCTATGTCCTGTTATAGCAAGGTATCTGTTGCAAAATCGAACCAGCTCCAATGTCACACCTATATCAAATCGAAATAATTCAAATAATACCTGATCAAATCCAATAAATTAATTACCACCTCAATGTGAAATGCAATGAAACTCATATCGGCAATTATAAAACCCCGGGGAAAGACTCTTTGTCTCCAGAGAGTGAACGGGTGAAAACAGGAGCAATGTTTGAGAATCAGATTGTTAAATGAATATGGATGAGTTGTTAGCAGGCTTGGTTTTGCCACTGAACTATTAATTCATCCCTTGTTTGGTTCAACTAACATTTGAGTTGGGGTTCTTGAACATGTAACTTTGAGGATCTCAAAGCATCATAACAGAAGGAGGCCATTCAGCCCATTGAGTCCATGCCAGCCCTCTGTAGTGCAATCCAATAAGTCTTGTTCGCCCGCTCTATCCCTGTGGCCCTGCAAGTTTATTTCCCTCAAGTGCCCGTCTAATTTCCTTTTGAAATCATTCATCATCTCTGCTTCCATCTCCCTCATAAGCATTCACACTCACTGTGGTACTTTATCAGATGCTTTCTTAAAACCCATTCTGATAACATCCATTTCTTTCCCTTCATCAATGTTCTCTGTTACTTCATCAAAAAATTCAATTAGATTAGTCAAGCACGATCTGCCTTTTACAAATCCTCAAAATCCTCAAACCTCTCCAAGTGCCTGTTGATTTTTTTTCCTTGATTATTGTTTCTAAAACCTTACCCGCTACTGACATTAGCTGACAGCTTGAAGCTGCGAGGACTGTCCTTACACCCTTTCTTGAATAAAGTTGTCACATTTGCCACTCTCCAATCCTCTGGCGTCTCCCCTGTATCTATGGAAGATTGGAAGATTATGGAAAGCCCTTCTGCTATTTCCACCCCCACTTCCTTTAGCAACCTGGGATTCAAGCCATCCCGACCAGGTGACTGAACCACTCTAAAGATAGCCAGCCTTTCTAGTATATTTTTCCTATTAATTTTTGCTCCATTCATTACCTCAACCATCTCTGCTGCTACCGATATTTGTCAGCATCCTCTTCCTTAGTGAACACTAATACAAGGTACTCAACAAAGAACAAAGAGCAATACAGTACAGGAACAGGCCATTCGGCCCTCCAAGCCTGCGCCGATCTTTATGCCTGCCTAAACTAAAACCTTCTGCACCTCCGGGGACAATATCCCTCTATTCCCATCTGAATCATGTATTTGTCAAGATGCCTCTTAAACGTCGCTATCGTACCTGCTTCCACCACCTCCCCCGGCAGCAAGTTCCAGGCACTCACCACCCTCTGTATAAAGAACTTGCCTCGCACATCCCCTCTAAACTTTGCCCCTCTCACCTTAAACCTATGTCCCCTAGTAATTGACTCTTCCACCCTGGGAAAAAGCTTCTGACTATCCACTCTGTCCATGCCACTCATAACTTTGTAAACCTCTATCATGTCGTCCCTCCACCTCCGTCGTTCCAGTGAAAACAATCCGAGTTTATCCAACCTCTCCTCATAGCTAATACCCTCCAGACCAGGCAACATCCTGGTAAACCTCTTCTGTACCCTCTCCAAAGCCTCCACGTCCTTCTGGTAGTGTGGTGACCAGAATTGCACGCAATATTCTAAGTGTGGCCTAACTAAGGTTCTGTACAGCTGCAGCATGACTTGCCAATTTTTATACTCTATGCCCTGACCGATGAAGGCAAGCATGCTGTACGCCTTCTTGACTACCTTATCCACCTGCGTTGCCACTTTCAGTGACCTGTGGACCTGTACGCCCAGATCTCTCTGCCTGTCAATACTGCTAAGGTTTCTGCCATTTACTGTATACTACCCACCTATATTAGATCTTCCAAAATACATTACCTCACATTTGTCCGGATTAAACTCCATCTTCCATTTCTCCGCCCAAGTCTCCAACTGATCTATATCCTGCTGTATCCTCTGACAATCCTCATCACTATCCGCAACTCCACCAACCTTTGTGTCGTCCACAAACTTACTAATCAGACCAGCTACATTTTCCTCCAAATCATTTATATATACTACAAACAGCAAAGGTCCCTGCACTGATCCCTGCGGAACACCACTAGTCACAGCTCTCCATTCAGAAAAGCACCCTTCCACTGTTACCCTCTGTCTTATATGACCGAGCCAGTTCTGTATCCATCTTGCCAGCTCACCTCTGATCCTGTTTGACTTCAGCTTTTGTAGTAGTCTGCCATGAGGGACCTTGTCAAAGGCTTTACTGAAGTCCATATAGACAACATCCACTTCCCTTCCTTCGTCAATCATCTTCGTCACTTCCTCAAAAAACTCAATCAAGTTAGTGAGACACGACTTCCCCTTCACAAAACCATGCTGCCTCTCGCTAATAAGTTCATTTGTTTCCAAATGGGAGTAAATCCTGTCCCGAAGAATTCTCTCTAATAGTTTCCCTACCACTGACCTAAGGCTCACCGGCCTATAATTTCCTGGATTATCCTTGCTACCCTTCTTAAACAAAGGAACAACACTGGCTATTCTCCAGTCCTCTGGGACCTCACCTGTAGCTAATGAGGATACAAAGATTTCTGTCAAGGCCCCAGCAATTTTTTCCCTTGCCTCCCTCAGTATTCTGGGGTAGATCCCATCAGGCCCTGGGGACTTATCTACCTTAATGCTTTGCAAGACGCCCAACACCTCCTCCTTTTTGATAACGACATGACCGAGACTATCTACACTCCCTTCCCTCGACTCATTATCCACCAAGTCCTTCTCTTTGGTGAATACTGATGCAAAGGACTCATTTAGTACATCGCCCATTAAGTATTCTAGCCTTGCCCTTCGCCTTTAAGCATATATAACTCACTTTGTCACCAGTAGGCCCCACCCCACCTCTTACTACCCACTTACTATTTACATGCTGGTCGGTGATGTTTGGTTTGCCTTTTATGTTAACTGCCATTCTATTCTCATATTCTCTATTTGCCAGTCTCCCTTTCCTCTTCACTTCCCGTCTCAGCTTATCGTATTTGGCTTGGTTCTCGCTTAAAGAATTCAGCTGCATAATACACCCTCTTTTTTATTTTGTTTCATCATATTCTGTATCATTCTCATCATCCAAGGAGCTTTGGCTTTGGTTCCCCTACCTTTTGCTCTTGTTGGAATGTACCGAGCCTGTAGCAGAAACATCTCCTTACAGATCACTCATTGTTCGGTTACAGATTATTCTGCTACACTTTGGTTCCATTTTAGCCTGGCTAGATCCCCTCTCATCCTATTGAAGCTAGCCCTCTTCCAATTTTGACATTCTACTTTAGATTGTTCCTTGCCCATCTCCATTACTAATCTAAACCTTATGATACGATGATCACTCTTACCCAAGTGCACCCCAACAGACACTTGGTCCACTTGGCCCAGCTCATACCCCAGCACCAGATCCAAGAATGCGTCCTCCCTAGTTGGACTGAGAACATACTGGTCAAGGACATTCTTCTGAACACATTTCAGAAATTCCTCCCGCTCATTTCTCTTTACTCTAACTTTATCCAGATTGATATTTGGGTAATTAAAGTCCCCCAATATCACCACTTTATAGATCTTGTATAACTCTGCAAATTTGCTCATCTATATCTCTTTCACTATTTGGAGGCCTGTGGAATATCCCCATTAGTGTGATCATGCCCTTTTTGCTTCTCAACTCTAACCAAATAGATTCTGTCCTTGCCCCTGAGGGACATCCTCTCTTTCCAACACTACAATGTCTTCCCGAATCAGTATTGCCACCCCACCTCCCTCTTTTCCTTCCCTATTTTTGCTCACCACTTTGTATCCTTGAATATTAAACACCTAGTCCTCAACATTTTTTAAGCCACGTTTCCATTATTTCTACATCATAAACCCACAGGCCTATTTGTGCTTGTAGATCACCAACCTTATTCACCACACTGTGTGCATTTACATACATGCATTGTAAATCAATCTTTGTATTCTATGAAGTCCTTATTAGTCTGCTCCTATCTAACATGGTCCTACTTTCGTCTAGTACTATCCAATACTCCCACTCCATTATTCCTTTTTTCTACTTCTATATGCTGGTGCCCATCCCCCTGCCAATTTAGTTTAAACCCTCCCCAACCACACTAATGAACCTCTCTGCAAGGACATTGTTCCCAGTCCTATTGAGGTGCAACCCGTCCCTTTTCAATAGGTGCCTCCTGCCCCAGAACTGATCCCAATGTCCCAAGAATCTGAAGCCCTCCCTCCTGCACCATGCTTCAAGCCATGCATTGAGCTTCCCAATCTTCCTATTTCTACTCTCGCCAGCACATAGCGCTGAGAGTAATCCAGAGATTACTACCTTCGAGGTCCTACTCTTCAACTTCCTCCCTAGCTCCTGAAAATCTGACCATTGGATCTCAATACCTGCCCTTGCTGTGTCGTTGATACTGACGTGTACCACAACTTCTGGCTCACTCCCTTCCCCCTGCGGAATATCCTGCACCCTCTCCTTGATCTTTCCTCTGGCACTAGGGAGGCAACACACCATGCAGGACTCACAATGATGGTTACAGAAATGCCTGTCTGTCCCCCTGACTATGGAAACTCCTATTATTGCATTTTTATGTTTTGCTGTTCCCTCCTCTGCAGTCCCTTGACCATGGTCTGGACTGCACTCCTTTAAGGCGTCATCACTCCCAGCGGTTTCCAAAGCTGAGTATCAGTTTGAGTGTGGCGCACACCCTTAAGACTCCTGTACCTCCTGCCTCATCTTTATCTTCCGGATGGCCACCCATCAACTATCCCGAGTTCTTATTGCCCGTGGGATGACCACCTCCTGGAATGTACGATCCAGCAAACTCTCCTGCTCCCTGATGCTCCGCAGTGACTCCAGCTGCCCCTCAAGCTCGGAAATCCTGAGCTCGTGCTGGATCAGCTGGAGACACCTCCTAAACATGTGGTCTCCCAAGATGTGTGAAGTGTTCTGGAGTTCCCACATGGCACAGGAATTGGGGGCAACAGGTTCAGCTGCTCATCCATAACCTAAGAGAAACCCCTTTATTCCCTCCTTTAGAATCTAGTTAGTATTTTGTATAAACGATCGATTTTAATTAATATCTCTAGATCTGCTTTGTGCCAATGCTCTTAATATGAATTCCTTTACTGTTCTACCTATCCAGATTAAAATTTTATTCATTAGTTTAACTAGTTAAGCTATAAATTTAATACAGTACTTTGAGTCGCCCGGTCCTAGTATAAAACCATGCTGGAACTGTATAACTCATTGGTTAGGCCACAACTTGAGTACTGTGTGCAGTTCTGGTCACCTCATTACAGAAAGGATGTAATTATACGAGAGAGGTTAAGAGGAGATTTACGAGGATGTTGCTAGGACTGGGGAAATGCAGCTATGAGGAAAGATTGGATAGGCTGGGGTTGTTCTCCTTGGAACAGAGAAGGCGGAGGGGAGATCTGATTGAAATGTACAAAACTTTGAGGGGCCTGGAGGGAGTGGAGGTGAAGGGTCTATTCACCTTAGCAGAGCGGTCAGTGACGAGGGGACATAGATTTAAAGTGATTAGTAGAAAAATTAGAGGGAAGATGAGGAAAAACATTTTCACCCAGAGGATGGTGATGGTCTGGAACTCACTGCCTGAAAGGGTAGTTGAGGCAGAGACCCTCAACTCATTCAAAAGGAGTCTGGATATGCACCTCAAGTGCTGTAATCTGCAGGACTACAGACCAAATGCTGGAAGGTGGGATTAGAATAGATGGATTGTTTTTCAGCCAGCACAGACACGATGGACCAAGTGGCCTCTTTCTGTGCCATAAACTAACTAAGATTGTATGATTTCTCCCGTGCCGCTGCTGAGGGTGTCCCTGATCAGGTCCACACTGCTGCTATTGGTATACCCGGAGGTTGAGGAGCTGTGTGAGTGTGGATTAGTATGTTCACTGTCATGCTGCCTCATCTCCTCCAGTCCTGAATGTCCTGATCCATTGATTTTTTGACTGTAGCGGGCCGTCTCTACCCATACCCGTGGGACTGCACTCAGCACCTACTCAACGGAGACACCATCAGTGGCATCTACACCATCTACATCAATGGAGAGCCACAACAAAGCATGCAAGTCTTCTGTGACATGACTACTGATGGTGGAGGCTGGGCTGTGAGTAACACTTCACTCTCTCTTCCTGTGCTAATTGTGCAATGATATTGTGATGGGACCTAAAACATTTTTTAAAAATTTGTTCATGGGATGTGGGCGTCGCTGGCAAGTCCAGCATTTATTGCCCATCCCTAATTGCCCTTGAGAAGGTGGTGGTGAGCTGCCTTCTTGAACCGCTGCAGTCCATGTAGGGTAGGTACACCCACAGTGCTGTTAGGAAGGGAGTTCCAGGATTTTGACCCAGCGACAGTGAAGGAACGGCGATATAGTTCCAAGTCAGGATGGTGTGTGACTTGGAGGGGAACTTGCAGGTGGTGTTGTTCCCATGCATTTGCTGCCCTTGTCCTTCTAGTTGGTAGAGGTCACGGGTTTGGAAGGTGCTGTCGAAGGAGCCTTGGTGCATTGCTGCAGTGCATCTTGTAGATGGTACACACTGCTGCCATTATGCGTCGGTGGTGGAGGGAGTGAATGTTTGTATGGGGGGTGCCAATCAAGCGGGCTGCTTTGTCTTGGATGGTGTTGAGCTTTTTGAGTGTTGTTGGAGCTGCACCCATCCAGACAAGTGGAGAGTATTCCATCACACTCCTGACTTGTGCCTTGTAGATGGTGGACAGGCTTTGGGGAGTCAGGAGGTGAGTTACTCACTGCAGGATTCCTAGCCTCTAACCTGCTCCTGTCGCCACAGTATATATATATATGGCTACTGCAGTTCAGTTTCTGGTCAATGGATGTTGATAGTGGGGGATTCAGTGATTGTGATGCTATTGAATGTCAAGGGGAAATGGTTAAATTCTCTCTTGTTGGAGATGGTCATTGCCTGGCGCTTGTGTGGCATGAATGTTACTTGCCACTTATCAACCCAAGCCTGGATATTGTCCAGGTCTTGCTGCATTTCTGCACCGACTGCTTCAGTATTTGAGGAGTCGCGAATGGTGCTGAACATTGTGTAATCATCAGCGAACATCCCCACTTCTGACCTTACGATTGAAGGAAGGTCATTGATGAAGCAGCTGAAGATGGTTGAGCCTAGGACGCTGTATATCTCACAATCTCCTTTGCAAGATCCTCACTTTCATTTGATGAAGACTTGTGTTGAGATGTTAAGTTCTTGCTGCTTCCTCAATCTCCTGCAATGAAATTCCTGTTTGTGGTATTTCCTACTTGGCTGAACAGCTGTAGCACAGCATGCTGCCCCTCATGGGAGGGGTCGTGTGGAAAGACACAATCAACACCAGGAATTATAGGTCTGTAGATTGAAGGTGAAAGGTGAGGATTCCCACTGTGCCAAGAATCTGGCAAAGGAAGTGCAAGAACAGGATTCATGATCCCTGGACCCAGATTCACAGGTTAGAACATGGGAAACTGTTACCGTGAGGTTAATTTTCTATCAGGTGAGGGAATGCTTTACTTTGCATAGAACTGGTTCTTATTTTAGACACATAGTGCAGGAATCCAACCCAGCAAGGGCAGGTGCAGCACAAAAAAAAAAACGGGTTAGATACAGAGTAAAGCTGCCTCGACACTGTCCCCATCAAACACTCCCAGGGCAGATACAGCACAAGCTTAGATACAGAGTAAAGCTCCCCCTACAAAAAGAAAAATAAAGGGGTTAGATACTGAGTAAAGCTCTCTTTTAAAAACAAAAACGGGTTTGATGCAGAGTAAAGTTCTCTCAACACTGTCCCATTAAACATTCTGTGGGCCTAATGCAAAGTATATCTGTTACCAATCTGGCTGAACAAACCCATTTCAGTGAGATATCTTGAACCTTGAAGAGTCAGAGCGCTGACACTCTGGGAACCCTGTCTTATCTCAGGGATTGGTGCTGGGACCTTTGCTGTTTGTAGTGTACATTAATGATTTAGACGTGAATATAGGAGGTATTTAGTTTAGTTTAGAGATACAGCACTGAAACAGTCCCTTCGGTCCACCGAGTCTGTGCCGACCATCAACCACCCATTTATACTAATCCTACACTAATCCCATATTCCTACCACATCCCCACCTGTCCCTATATTTCCCTACCACCTACCTATACTAGGGGCAATTGCTAATGGCCAATTTACCAATCAACCTGCAAGTCTTTAGCATGTGGGAGGAAACCGGAGCACCCGGAGGAAACCCACGCAGACACAGGGAGAACTTGCAAACTCCACACAGGCATGTGTGATCAGTAAGTTCGCAGATGACACAAAAATTGGTGGTGTCGTAAATAATGAGGAGGAAAACCTTAGATTACAGGACGATATAGATGGGCTGGTAAGATGGGCAGAGCAGTGGCAAATGGAATTTAATCCTGAGAAGTGTGAGGTGATGCATTTTGGGAGGACTAACAAGGCAAGGGAATATACAATGGATGGTAGGTCCCTCGGAAGTACAGAGGGTCAGAGGGACCTTGGTGTACTTGTCCATAGATCACTGAAGGCAGCAGCACAGGTAGATAAGGTGGTTAGGAAGGCATATGGGATACTTGCCTTTATTAGCCGAGGCATAGAATATAAGAGCAGGGAGATTATGATGGAGCTATATAAAACACTAGTTAGGCCACAGCTGGAGTACTGTGTACAGTTCTGGTCACCACACAACAGGAAGGATGTGATTGCACTGGAGAGGGTGCAGAGGAGATTCCCCAGGATGTTGCCTGGGCTGGAGCATTTCAGCTATGAAGAGAGACTGAAAAGGCTTGGGTTGTTTTCCTTAGAGCGGAGAAGGCTGAGGGGGGACATGATTAAAGTATACAAAATTATGAGGGGCATTGATAGGTTAGATAGGAAGAAACTTTTTCCCTTAGCGGAGGGGTCAATAACCAGGGGCATAGAGTTAAGGTAAGGGGCAGGAGATTTAGAGGGGATTTGAGGAAACATTTTTTCACCTAGAGGGTGATTGGAATCTGGAACGCACTGCCTGAAGGGGTGGTAGAGGCAGGAACCCTCACAACATTTAAGAAGTATTTAGATGAGCATTTGACAAGCCATAGCATACAAGGCTATGGGCCAAGTTCTGGAAAATGGGATGAGAATAGTTAGGTGTTTGGCTGGCATGGACACAGTGGGCCAAAGGGCCTGTTTCTGTGCTGTATAACTCTATGACTATCTCAGTCCCTTCCTGAATGTAGAAAAAGGGAAAAAAAGGTTACATATAGATTAAAGCTCCCTCTACACTGTCCCATTACACACTACCAGGGCAGGTAAAGCAAGGGAATTCTGCAGCCAGTAACTCCCTCCTGACTCCCCAAAGCCTGTCCAGTATCTAAGGCTGTAGATAGGGCTTTAAGCTAAATAGCGGGGGTGGTGGAGGTGGAGGGTTCAGTTGCATGGAAAAACAGGAAGTTAAAGGAGAAGGCAGGAGTGCAGATTGAGGTGAGGCTGATTGTTACCAAACTGCAAGAAGTATACTGGTTAAACCAGAAGAGAGAAATAATAAACAGGCGAATAAAACATCAGTGCTGAAGGGCAGGTTAGGGGGTATAGCCCAAATAAGAGTTCTGTATACAAATGCACGGAGTGTAAGGAATAAACTAGATGAGCTGCAGGTACAAATTCAAATGGAAGATTATGATGTGGTGGCCATTGCGGAGACGTGGCTGCAGGATGGTCAGGACTGGGAACTAAATATACCTGGTTATAAAGTTTACAGGAGGGACAGGGAAAATGGCAGAGGGGGTGGAGTAGCTTTACTGATTAGAAATAATATCACCTCATTGGTGAGGGAGGATATAATGAGGGGAAAGCATCCAGTGGAGACCTTATGGGTGGAATTGAGAAACAGAAAAGGATCTAAAACTGTAATAGGTGTTATGTAAAGACCCCCTGGTAGCAGTTCTGTGGTGTTAGATTGTATAAATGCACAAATTAGACAAGTGTGTAACAAAGGCTGAGTAGTATTAATGGGGGATTTTAACTTACACATAGATTGGGAGAGGCAGACTAGCACCTGTCAGAAAGGTAGTGAATTTTTGGAATGTGTCTGGGATAGTCTCCTACAGTAATATGTCATAGAGTCACAGAGTCGTACACCATAGAAACAGGCCCTTCGGCCCACCGTGTCCATGCCGACCATAATGCCTATCTATACTAATCCCACCTGCCTGCATTAATTCCATATCCCTCTATGCCTTGCTCATTCAAGTACCTGTCCAGATGCCTCTTAAATGTCACTACTGTTTGTGCCTCCACCACCTCCTCCGGCAGCTCATTCCAGATACCCACTATTCTTTGTGTGAAAAATTCACCCCTTTGATCCCCTTTAAACCTCTCACCTTAAATCTATGCCCTCTAGTTTTAGTCACCCCTACCATGGAAAACAGACTCTGGCTTTCTACCCTATCTATGCCTCTCATAATTTTATATACCTCTCTCATGTCCCCTCTCAGCCTCCTTCGCTCCAGGGAAAACAGACCCAGCCTATCCAATCTCTCTTTATAACTTGAGCCCTCCAAACCAAGCAACATCCTTGTGAATCTTTTCTGCACCCTCTTTAGCTTAATCACATCCTTCCTGTAGTACGGCGATCAGAACTGCGCACAGTACTCCAAATGCGGCCTAATTAATGTTATGTACAACTGTAACATTACGTACCAACTCTTGTACTCAGTGCCTCAGCCGATGAAGGCAAGCATGCCATATGCCTTCTTCACCACCCTGTCTACCTGTGTTGCCACTTTCAGGGAACTACTTACTTGCACCTCAAGTTCTCTCTGCTCAACAACACTCCCCAGGGCCCTGCCATTCACTGTATATGTCCTGCCCTGGTTTAACTTCCCAAAATGCATCACTTCACACTTGTCTGCGTTAAATTCCATTTGCCATTCCCTTGCCCACTTTCCCAGTTGATCTTTATCCTGTTGCAACCTTCGACAATCTTCTTCACTGTCCACTATACCACCAATTTTGGTGTCATCTGCAAACTTACTAATCATGCCCCTTACATTCACATCCAAGTCATTAATATATATGACAAACAACAGAGGGCCCAGCACCGATCCCTGCAGCACACCACTGGTCACCGGCCTCCAATCTGGAAAACAACCCTCCACTACCACCCTCTGCCTCCTATCACCAAGCCAATTTTGTATCCAATTGGCTAGCTCACCCTGGATCCCATGTGTTCGAACCTTCTGGACCAGCCTACCATGCGGGACCTTGTCAAAGGCCTTGCTAAAGTTCATGTAGACAACGTCCATCGCCCTAGATGTACCAAGGGGACAGGCAATATTAGATTTAGTTATGAGTAATGAGCCAAATTTAATTAGTAGCCTAACTGTGCGTGAACATTTATCAAATAGCGATCACAACATGATCGAATTCAAGTGAAAAGCATGAATCAACTGCTAGAATTTTAGACTCGGGTAAGGCTGACTTTACTGGGATGAGACAGAGACTGTCCACGGTAAACTGGGTAGATCTGTTAATGGGTCAAATGACTGAAGAACAGTGGAGAATATTTAAAGAAACATTTAACGAAATACAGAGCGAGTATATACCCCTGAGAGGAAAAAGCTCCACTTCACAGAAAAAACAGCCATGGACAACTAAAGAGATTAGGGATAGCATAAAACAAAAAGAAAGGGCTTACAAAAATGCAAAACGCAGCACAGATCCGGCCGAATGGGATCGATACAAATACCAGGAAAGGGTAACAAAGCAGCTTATAAGAGCTACTAAAAGAGATTATGAAAGGAAACTTACAAGGGGCATCAAAATCAGTAAGAAGAAATGTTATAGTTACATAAAGGAAAAGTGGGTGGTCAAGAGCAATGTCGGCCCACTAAAAGCTGAAACTGGAAATATTGTCATTGATAATGGGGAAATGGTAGACATGTTGAACAATTACTTTGCCTCAGTATTTACAGTTGAAAAGGAGGATAACTTGCTAGAAGTCCTGAAAAAATTAATAGTCGATAGGGGACAGGGACTTAATACAATTAAAGTAAGTAAAACATCAGTAACAAGGAAATTAATGGAACTAAAGAGTGAGAAATCCCCAGGACCTGACGGTTTCCATCCGAGGGTGTTAAAGGAAGTAGGGGAGCACATTGTAGATGCCCTAACTATAGTCTTTCAGAGTTCCCTAGATTCAGGAGTGATCCCTCTGGATTGGAAAGTTGCACATGTCACTCCACTTTTTAAGAAGGGTGAAAGCGGGAACCAAGGAAATTAAAGACCAGTTAGCCTGACATCTGTGGTGGGCAAGTTGCTGGAGTCTATAATCAAGGATAGGGTGACTGAACACATAGAAAATGTTCAGTTAATCAGAGACAGCCAGCATAGATTCATGTCGGGAAGGTCATGTCTGAAATATCTCACTGAATTTTTTGAAGAGGTGACTAAGGTAGTGGACAGGGGAATGTCCATGGATGTTATTTATATGGACTTCCAGAAGGCATTTGATAAAGTCCCACATAAGAGACTGTTAACTCAGGTAGAAGTCCATGGAGTTGAGGGCAAATTATTGACATGGTTAGAAAGTTGGTTGAGTGGTCGGCAACAGAGAGTGAGGATAATGGGTAAGTACTCCAATTGGCAGGATGTGACTAGTGGTGTCCCGCAGGGATCTGTGTTGGGGCCTCAATTATTCACATTATTCATTAGCGACTTGGATGATGGCATAGTAAGTCATATATCCAAATTTGCTGATGATACAAAGTTAGGCAGCATTGTAGACAGTCTAGATGATAGCATAAAATTGCAAAGAGATATTGACAGACTAGGTGAGTGGGCAAAACTGTGTCAGATGGATTTCAATGCGGTAAGTGTGAGGTTATCCATTTTGGACCAAAAAAGGATAGAGCAGGGTACTTTCTAAATGGGAAGAGGTTAAGTACAGTGGATGTCCAAAGTGACTGGGGGGTTCAGGTGCATAGAATTAGAATTAGAATTAGAACATTACAGCGCAGTATATTCCGAGGATTGGAGTATAAAGACACAGAGGTTATGCTGCAGTTGTACAAAACCCTGCTTAGACCCCACTTGGAGTACTGTGAGCAGTTCTGGGCACCGTAGGAAGGATATATTGGCCTTAGAGGGAGTGCAACGTAGGTTTACAAGAATGATACCTGGACTACAGGGATTAAGTTATGAGGAGAGATTACACAAATTAGGACTGTTTTTGCTAGAATTTAGAAGGTTAAGGGGTGATCTGATCGAATTCTTCAAGATATTAACAGGAAAAGACAGGCTAGATAAAGATAAACTATTTCCACTGGTTGGAGATTCTCAAACTAGGGGGCATAGTCTAAAAACTAGGACCAGACTGTTCAGGAGAGATGTTAGGAAGCACTTCTGCACGCAAAGGGTGGTAGAGGTTTGGAATTCGCTCCCACAAACAGCAGTTGAAGCTAGAACAGTTGTTAATTTTAAATCTGAGATAGATTTTTGTTAAGCAAAGATATTAAGGGATATGGGCCAAAGGCAGGTATATGGAGTTAGGCCGTGGATCAGCCATGATCTCATTGAATGGCGGGACAGGCTCGAGGGGCTGAATGGCCTACTCCTGTTCCTGTCTTCCTATGTTTCTATCTACAAGGCACAAGTCAGGAGTGTGATGGAATACTCTCCACTTGCCTGGATGGGTGCAGCTCCAACAACACTCAAAAAGCTCAACACCATCCAGAAAAAACAGCCCCCTGGTTTGGACCCCACTCACTACCTTCAACATTCACTCCCTCCACCACCGACACACAGTGGCAGCAGTGTGTACCATCTACAAGATGCACTGCAGTAACTCACCGAGCCTCCTTTGACAGCACCTTCCAAACATGCAACCTCTACCACTTCGAAGGACAAGGGCAGCAGATGCATAGGAACACCACCACCTGCAAGTTCCTTCCAAGTCACACACCATCCTAACTTGCAACTATATCACTGTTCCTTCACTGTCTCTGGGTCAAAATCCTGGAACTCTCTTCCTAACAGCACTGTGGGTATACCTACCCCACATGGGCTGCAGTGGTTCAAGAAGGCAGCTCACCACCACCACCTCAAGGGCAATTAGGGATGGGCAATAAATGCTGGCCTAGCCAGCGATGCCCACATCCCAAAAAAGAATTTAAAAAAGCATTCCTGGTGATGAGTTTGTGTACATTCAGTTGGTTCACTTTATTCAGGTACCCTGTAGTCTTCTCAAATTTGGGAATATAAGTAGACTGTTAGAGGTGATGAAAGTAACTTGCTGAATTACAGTCTCTTCCCTGATGCAGGTGTTCCAGAGACGGCAGAATGGACTGACAGACTTTGCACGGAAGTGGGCTGATTACCGAGTGGGCTTTGGAAACCTGGAGGATGAATTCTGGCTGGGTAAATAAAACAAGATCATGTTCCAAATCTTTGGAAAGGGGCAGTGTCCTGTCCTCAGCTCTGTGATTTAAAATAAACAATTTAATTGACGGTAGTTCTGACTTTAGTGAGGTAGCTTCCTGCCTCCAACTTCCCCAACCATCACACCCACCATTGCTCGGTCGACGTAACAATTGTTCAGTAATGGTGTCTTCCCTGCCCACAATCCTTTGCACAGTGGAAGCTGCTCTATCAATTGATATCCATCCTGCAGTTTGATATCAGTCCAACCAGAATGAAATGAGCAGGAAATGTTCCTGTCATTTTACTCCTGGATTTTACCTGCAGGAGTAGCAGGTAGATTCATCTTTAATTCTGGGAGACTCGGGTTAATCCGGGAGAGTTAGCATCCCAAGGTTCATCTGACAGTTCGCAGTTCTGTCCACTTGAGAAGCTGATTGTATCAGGAATTCAGAATCTCCTGTTGGATTAGAGAAGGCTCCAACACAGCCCCTCCATTTTCAAAGGGCAAGTCGCCAGAACCCAGGCACATGCTGTGACCTTACTCTGTGTCACACTCACTCTCCAAGAACATAAGAAATAAGAGCAGGAGTAGACCATTCGGCCCCTCGAGCCTGCTCCGCCATTCAATACAATCATTACTGATCTTCTCAATCAACTCTACTTCCCTGCCAAGTCCCCATATTCCTTGATTCCCCAAGAAACCAAACATCTATCTATCCCAGCCTTAAATGTATTGATTGATGGAGCAGCTACAACCCTCTGGGGGAGAGAATTCCAAAGATTCGCAACCCTTTGGTTGTAGTAATTTCTCCTCATCTAAATGATTTCCCCTTATTCTGAGACTGCCCCCATGTTTTAGATTCCCTGACCACCAGAAACAATCTCTGTGTCTATTTTTAAATTTTTAAAGAAATGGGTGAGGTACTAAATGAGTACTTTGCATCAGTATTCACCCAAGAGAAGGACTTGGTGGATGATGAGTCTAGGGAACGGAATGTAGATAGTCTCAGTCATTTCATTATCAAAAAGAAGGAGGTGTTGGGTGTCTTGCAAAGCATTAAGGTAGATAAGTCCCCAGGGCCTGATGGGATCTACCCCAGAATACTGAGGGAGGCAAGGGAGGAAATTGTTGGGGCCCGGACAGAAATCTTTGTTATTGGCTACAGGTGAGGTCCCAGAGGATTGGAGAATAGGCAATGTTGTTCCTTTGTTTAAGAAGGGTAGCAAGGATAATCCAGGAAATTACAGGCAGGTGAGCCTTACGTCAGTGGTAGGGAAATTATTGGAGAGACTTCTTCGGGAAAGGATTTACTCCCATTTGGAAACAAATGGACTTATTAGCAAGAGGCAGCATGGTTTTGTGAAGGGGAGGTCGTGTCTCACTAACATGATCAAGTTTTTTGAGGAAGTGACGAAGATGATTGATGAAGGAAGGGCACTGGATGTTGGCTACATGGACTTCAGTAAAGCCTTTGACCAGGTCCCTCATGGCAGACTGGTACAAAAGGTGAAGTCACACGGGATCAGAGGTGAGCTGGCAAGATGGATACAGAACTGGCTCAGTCATATAAGACAGAGGGTAGCAGTGGAAGGGTGCTTTTCTGAATGGAGAGCTGTGACTAGTGGTCTGCAGGGATTAGTGCTGGGACCTTTGCTCTTTGTAGTATATATAAATGATTTGGAGGAAAATGTAGCTGGTCTGATTAGTAAGTTTGTGGACGACACAAAGGCTGGTGGAGTTTCGGATAGTGATGAGGATTTTCAGAGGATCGGTTGGAGACTTGGGCGGAGAAATGGCAGATGGAGTTTCGTTTAGTTTAGAGATGCAGCACTGAAACAGGCCCTTCGCCCCACCGAGTCTGTGCCGACCATCAACCACCCATTTATACTAATCCTACACTAATCCCATATTCCTACCACATTCCCACCTGTCCCTATATTTCCCTACCACCTACCTATACTAGGGGCAATTTATAATGGCCAATTTACCTACCAACCTCCAAGTCTTTTGGATTGTGGGAGGAAACCGGAGCACCCGGAGAAAACCCACGCAGACACAGGGAGAACTTGCAAACTCCACACAGGCAGTACCCAGATTTGAACCCGGGTCGCTGGAGCTGTGAGGCTGTGAGGTAATGCATTTTGGAAGGTCTAATGCAGGTGGGAAGTATACAGTAAATGGTAGAACCCTTAGGAGTATTGACAGGCAGAGAAATCTGGGCGTACAGGTCCACAGATCACTGAAAGTGGCAATGCAGTTGGATAAGTTAGTCAAGAAGGCATACGGCATGCTTGCCTTCATCGGTCGGGGCATAGAGTATAAAAATTGGCAAGTCATGCTGCAGCTTTACAGAACCTTGGTTAGGCCACACTTGGAATATTGCGTACAATTCTGGTCGCCACACTACCAGAAGGATGTGGAGGCTTTGGAGAGGGTACAGAAGGGGTTTACCAGGATGTTGTCTGGTCTGGAGGGAATTAGCTATGAGGAGAGGTTGGATAAAGTCGCATTGTTTTCACTGCAACGACGGAGGTGGAGGGGCGACATGATAGAGGTTTACAAAGTTATGAGCGGCATGGACAGAGTGGATAGTCAGAAGCTTTTTCCCAGGGTGGAAGAGTCAGTTACTAGGAGACATAGGTTTAAGTTGTGAGGCGCAAAGTTTGGAGGGGATGTGCGAGGCAAGTTTTTTACACAGAGGGTGGTGAGTGCCTGGAACTTGCTGCCGGGGGAGGTGGTGGAAGCAGGTACGATAGCGACGTTTAAGAGGCATCTTGACAAATACATGAATAGGATGGGAATAGAGGGATACGGTCCCCGGAAGTGCAGAAGGTTTTAGTTTAGGCAGGCATCATGATCGGCGCAGGCTTGGAGGCCCGAATGGCCTGTTCCTGTGTTGTTTTGTTCTTTGTTCTTTGTCTACCCTATCCGGCCCCCTCAGAATCGTGTATGTTTCAATGAGATCGCCTCTCATTCTTCTAAACTCCAGAGAATATGAACCCAATTTACTCAGCCTCTCATCATAGGACAACCCCATCATCCCAGGTACCAATTTAATGAACATTCTCTTGAAATCTGTTGTCACACTACCCTTCAAATCTGTTATGTTCATCCTTCTCCTAAAAAAAAATCTTGACCCCTTGGTGTCCTTGCAAACTGCCATCCCATCTGCAGCATCCCTTTCCTCTCCTAAGTCCTTGAATGTGTTGTCACCTCTCAAATCCATGCCCATCGTTCACTAAACTCCATATTTGGATCCCACCTATCAGGTTTTGGCCCTTGCCACAGTACCATAATAGACATCTTTTGTGACTTTGGCAAAGATAGGTTGATAGGTAAATTGGCCATTATAAATTGCCCCTAGTATAGGTAGGTGGTAGGGAAATATAGGGACAGGTGGGAATGTGGTAGGAATATGGGATTAGTGTAGGATTAGTATGAATGGGTGGTTGATGTTCGGCACAGACTCGGTGGGCCGAAGGGCCTGTTTCAGTGCTGTATCTCTAATCTAATCTACCCTTCCTTGTCCTCCTCGTCCTGTCTGCAGCCTTTGACACGGTTGACTACACCATCCTTCTCCAACCCCTCTCCACTGTCGTCCAGCTGGGTGGAACTGCTCTCACCTGGTTCATTCTTATCTATCTAATTGTAGTCAAAAAATAATTGCCTGCAATGATTTCTCTTCTTGCTCCCGCACCGTTACCCCTGGTGTCCCCCAAAAATCTGTCCTCGGCCTCTCCCATTTCTCATCTATGGCCACTGATCTTTTGTGGCTCCCGTTCCAGAAATGCCTCAATTTTAACATTCTCATGCCTCTTGGTGACATTATCTGAAAGCAGTGTTCGTTTTTACATGGACACTGACGACACCCAGTTCTACCTCACCACCACCTCTCTCGACTCCTCCACTGTCTCTAAACTATCAGATTGCTGGTCGGACATCCAGTACTGGGTGGGCAGAAATTTCCTCCAATTAAATACTGGGAAGACTGAAGCCATTGTCTTCAGTCCCCTTCACAAACTCTGCTCCCTCACCACCAACTCCATCCCTCTCCCTGGCAACTGTCTGAGGCTCAACCAGCCTGTTCGCAATCTTGCTGTTGTATTTGACCCCGAGATGAACTTCTGACCACATAGCCGTGCCATTGCGAAGACCACCTATTTCACCTCTGTAACATTGCCTGACTCCATCCCTACCTCAGCTTGTCTGCAGCTGAAACCCTCATCCATGCTTTCGCTACTTCTAGATTTAGCTATTCTAATACTCTGCTGGCTGGCCTCCCATCTTCTACTCTTCAAAACCTCGAACTCATCGTAACTCTGCTGCCGTGTTTTAACTTGCACCAAGTCCCATTCACCCTTCACTCCTTGCTCGCAGATCTTTAGTGGCTCCCCTTCCGGCAATGCCTCAATTTTAACATTCTCCATCCTTGTTTTCAAATCCTACCATAATCTTGCCCCTCCCTATCTCTGTAATCTCCTCCAGTCCCACAACCCTGCGATATCTGTACTCCTCTAAGTCTGGCCTCTTTTTATTTTTTTTATTTAGAGATACAGCACTGAAACAGGCCCTTCGGCCCACCGAGTCTGTGCCGACCAACAACCACCCATTTATACTAACCCTACAGTAATCCCATATTCCCTATCACCTCCCTACACTAGGGGCAATTTACAACGGCCAATTGACCTATCACCTGCAAGTCTTTGGCTGTGGGAGGAAACCGGAGCACCCGGCGAAAACCCACGCAGACACAGGGGGAACTTGCAAACTCCGCACAGGCAGTACCCAGAATTGAACCTGTGTCACTGAAGCTGTGAGGCTGCGGTGCTAACCACTGCGCCACTGTGTCACTCTTAAACATCCCAATTTCCATTCCTCCACCATTGGTCGCTGTGCCTTCAGTTGCCTAGGCCCTAAGCTCTGGAATTCCCTCCCTAAACCTCTCCGTCCCTCCTTCTTCCTTTTAAAATGCTCCCTAAAGTTAACATCTTTGACCAAGCTTTAGAACATGAGACCCAATACCTCCCTCTGTAGTTCAGTGTCACATCTTTTACTAAAGACACTCTATAAATGCAAGGTGATGCTATTTTTACTCTCTCACATCACTCTCCAAACACTGTTACTCTGTCTCACACTCACTCTCCAAACGCACTGTCACTCTGTCTCACACTCACTCTCCAAACACACTGTTACTCTGTCTCACACACACTCTCCAAACGCACTGTTACTCTGTCTCACACTCACTCTGCAAACACAGTTACTCTGTCTCGCACTCACTCTCCAAACACGCTGTTACTCTGTCTCACACTCACTCTCCAAACACACTGTCACTCTGTCTCACACTCACTCTCCAAACACACTGTTGCTCTGTCTCACACTCGCTCTCCAAACACACTGTTGCTCTGTCTCACACTCGCTCTCCAAACACGCTGTTGCTCTGTCTCACACTCGCTCTCCAAACACGCTGTTACTCTGTCTCACACTCACTCTCCAAACACACTGTTACTCTGTCTCACACTCACTCTCCAAATACACTGTTACTCTGTCTCACACTCACTCTCCAAATACACTGTTACTCTGTCTCACACTCACTCTCCAAACACACTGTTACTCTGTCTCTCACACACTCTCCAAGCGCACTGTTACTCTGTCTCACACTCACTCTCCAAACGCACTGTTACTCTGTCTCACACTCACTCTCCAAACGCACTGTTACTCTGTCTCACACTCACTCTCCAAATGCACTGTTACTCTGTCTCACACTCACTCTCCAAATGCACTGTTACTCTGTCTCACACTCACTCTCCAAATGCACTGTTACTCTGTCTCACACTCACTCTCCAAATACACTGTTACTCTGTCTCACACTCACTCTCCAAATACACTGTTGCTCTGTCTCACACTCACTCTCCAAACGCACTGTTACTCTGTCTCACACTCACTCTCCAAACATTGGATCTTGTCCCCTGGCGTTGGGGTCCGTTGCGGGGAGCCTGAATATGGCTCCGGATGAGGCCCGGCCCTAACCTTGAAGCCAGCAGGACCCGGTACGGTCCTCCTGGCGGCAGTGAGACTCCATGGTGGACCCCCCCGCTGCTGGGCGATGGGACCACAATTAAAATATTCAAATGAATAAAATGAATGAATCAACATTCACTTACTTTCAATCTTGAGGGTGTGCCACGATCTTTGGCATGGCGGCCGGCATTCCCGTGCCTTCAAATCCCCGTCCGGGGGCAGCACCACACTAGTGGGGAGGGTGGTGGAGTTAGGGTTTTCAGTGGTGGGGGGGGGAACAGGGTCAAATAAGCGTGATGGTGGGGAGGGTGAATTGTAAGCTTTGTGCAGTTGGTGGGGTAAAGGTCAGATGTTAAAGGTAAGTGTTTTGGGGCAAGGCAAATAGTTATTGTAATTGTTATGGGGGGTGGGGAAGGGGCATTAGAAATTTAATTATGGGGGGGTAGGACTTTATGAATTTAAATTGGGCGGCAGGGTTGGCTGCTCTTTAAAAATGGCACCAGCGCCTGTGCACAGGCAGCCCATCGCCTCCACGTGATCGGGGGGGGATGGGCGGCACTGGCTATTCAAATGTGTCACCAAGCTTCAGATCGTGGCGGCTCTTTGGCGGGTCGCCATTTTGTGAGCAGCGGTCGAGATCAGCAGTGAACTGATAAAATCCAGCCCTAAGTTACTGTGTCTCACTATCTCCACAGTGCTACTCTTTGTATAGCAGTCTAACTCTCAGATGATATTTTGTTGTGGATTTAGGGTTGGACAATATCCACAGGATCTCTGCTCAAACCAGATATGAGCTCCGAATTGACATGCGTGATGGCCGAGAATCAGTCTACGCAGCCTATGATCGATTTTACCTCAGCGACTCCAGGAACCTGTACAAACTGCGGATCGGAGATTACAATGGGACAGCCGGTGAGTTTCACTTACACTGTGCTGCAGAGGGGAAATTTTTTTTTTGAATTCATTCATGGGATGTGGGCGTCGCTGGCCAGGCCAGCATTCATTGCACATCCCTAATTGCCCTTGAGAAGGTGGTGGTGAGCTGCCTTCTTGAACCGCTGCAGTCCTTGTGGGGTAGGTACACCCACAGTGCTGTTCGGAAGGGAGTTTTTCATTCCTTTGAATTCATTCCTATTGGGTGAAGTTAGAAAATTAAAAAGGAAGTCTCCAAACTTGTCCAATGTAATGGATCCCAAGTGAAATAGTGCTATACAGCCAAAGTTAACAGACATCAAAAGACCATTGGGTCTCTCCCATGAACTCTCACACACCCACCAACACTTGTAATCCCCGAGGAGAATTCAGCAACACTGGATTCTTCGAAATCTCTCTCCCAATCTTATTTCATAAAGTCAGACAGCACTGAAACAGGCCCTCCGGCCCACCGAGTCTGTGCCGACCATCGACCACCCATTTATACTAATCCTACATTAACCACACATTTCCCACCACATTCCCCACAATTCTCCTACCTACACTAGGGGCAATTTATAATGGCCAATTTACCTATCAACCTGCAAGTCTTTGGCTGTGGGAGGAAACCGGAGCACCCGGTGAAAACCCACGCAGACACAGGGAGAAATTGCAAACTCCGCACAGGCAGTAACCAGAACTGAACCTGGGTCGCTGGAGCTGTGAGGCTGTGAGCTAACCACTGCGCCACTGTGTCGCCCTTGACTGGAATTGAATCACAAATCACTGATCACACTAATTCTCACGCTCAGTGTGACACAGACTGGTGCCGATCTTCAGTGTGACTTTCACTTGGATACAGTTCCATGGGCCGCACTCCCCTCCTCTCCTGAAGATCCTTACTCTGGGGGACATATCTCAGAAAGTTCCAATATGGAAAATAAAAGGTTGAGCAGCTTATTTGTTCAAACTGTTAGAAACCACAACTCATCATGAGAAAGTTTGCTTTCTGTTCATGTGAAGCAATATTGGGGCAAAGCAACACCTGTTTGATTTAAAGAACTTTTACTTCCAAGCTTCAACTGATCTGTTTGAATTATGTCAATAACTATCAATCTGTCATTTTTCTTTTGAAAAGTTGACTTCCGTGTTGGACACTAAGGTCCAGAATTTATCCTAACTCATCCAGGTCAGTACTGAGGGAGTGCTGCAATGTCAGAGGGTCAGTACTGAGGGAGCGCTGCAATGTCAGAGGGTCAGTACTGAGGGAGCGCTGCAATGTCAGAGGGTCAGTACTGAGGGAGCGCTGCACTGTCAGAGGGTCAGTACTGAGGGAGCGCTGCACTGTCAGAGGGTCAGTACTGAGGGAGTGCTGCACTGTCCAAGGGTCAGTACTGAGGGAGTGCTGCACTGTCAGAGGGTCAGTACTGAGGGAGTGCTGCACTGTCAGAGGGTCAGTACTGAGGGAGTGCTGCACTGTCAGAGGGTCAGTACTGAGGGAGTGCTGCACTGTCAGAGGGTCAGTACTGAGGGAGCGCTGCACTGTCAGAGGGTCAGTACTGAGGGAGCGCTGCACTGTCCAAGGGTCAGTACTGAGGGAATGCTGCACTGTCGGAGGGTCAGGACTGAGGGAGCGCTGCAATGTCAGAGGGTCAGTACTGAGGGAGTGCTGCACTGTTAGAGGGTCAGTACTGAGCGAGTGCTGCACTGTCTGTGGTGCCATCTTTTGGATATAATGTTAAATTGATGCCCTGTCTACCCTCTTGGGTGGATGTGCACGATATAATACTATTCAAGGAAGAGCTTTGGCGTTTTCTCTCGTGTCCTGACCAATATTTGTCCATCAAGCTATAAGCAAATGATCTGCTAATTGTCATGATGTTTATGGGATCGTTCTGTGTACAAATTAGCCATTGCGTTTCTTATATTGCAACAGTCACTACATTGAAAAGCAAATCATTGGCTGTAAGATTTGAAAGGTGGTGTGGAAGCTTAAGACCTTTCGATCTATCGGTGGCCTCTCGTCCTTCCATACACTCACTGAGTGTGCTGTCTTCAGTGTCCGGGAGTACCTTTTAAAATGGACTCAGAAACTCTGAGATCCAAATAATTTGGATGCACTGTCAGTGAATCAGTCAGCTGAGATCTCTCCCTGAACTCATGGTGCCCTTTTGTGTTTGCTATCTGCAGGGGATTCCCTCTCCTATCATCAAGGGCGTCCCTTCTCCACAAAGGACCGAGACAATGATGTGGCTATCACAAACTGTGCCATGTCTTATAAGGGAGCCTGGTGGTACAAGAACTGTCACCGTGCCAACCTCAATGGGAAGTATGGAGAGAATCGACACAGCCAGGTAAGGAATGAACACCGTGCAGCCAATCAGACAGGTTAGAAAAACAAGAAATGCTGGAACCACTCAGCAGGTCTGGCAGCATCTGTGAAAAGAGAAGCAGAGTTAACGTTTTGGGTCAGTGACCCTTCATCGGAACTGGTTGGTGGGAGCGTGTGCAATGTTCCAACCTCAGAGCGGCCAGCTCACACCGGTCTGTCTCTTCAAATCAGGGGCAACAGGAGAGCTCGGCAGCTGGTGCCGAACCTGACGTTTTCCACGGGGCATTTGTCAGTGACTTTTTAAGGCAGCTGCTGCATTAGATTTGACATCCGAGATTCTCAACCAATTAGTGTGAGCAGACGTAATGAGACTATTTCAGCTGAAGTATTTAAAAGGACCCTGCAAGGAAGGACAGTGCAGCATTCTCGACCCCTTTGAAAACAGGAAGAAACTGCAGCAATGGTTTGCCGACATGGCAATGCTGCACCCCAGAGCTCACCTGTGGGAATGGGAAGCCGTGTTCCAATCACAGTCAGACTGGGAATGGGAAACAGTGTTCCAATCAGTCAGACTGGGAATGGGAAACCGTGTTCCAATCACAGTCAGACTGGGAATGGGAAACCGTGTTCCAATCACAGTCAGACTGGGAATGGGAAACCGTGTTCCAATCACAGTCAGACTGGGAAAGGGAAACCGTGTTCCAATCACAGTCAGACTGGGAAACCGTGTTCCAATCACAGTCAGACTGGGAATGGGAAACCGTGTTCCAATCACAGTCAGACTGGGAATGGGAAACCGTGTTCCAATCACAGTCAGACTGGGAATGGGAAACCGTGTTCCAATCACAGTCAGACTGGGAATGGGAAACCGTGTTCCAATCACAGTCAGACTGGGAAACAGTGTTCCAATCATAGTCAGAATGGGAAAGTGTTCCAATCACAGTCAGACTGGGACTGGGAATGGGAAACAGTGTTCCAATCACAGTCAGAATGGGAAAGTGTTCCAATCACAGTCAGAATGGGAAAGTGTTCCAATCACAGTCAGAATGGGAATGGGAAACCGTGTTCCAATCACAGTCAGACTGGGAATGGGAATGGGAAACAGTGTTCCAATCACAGTCAGACTGGGACTGGGAAACCGTGTTCCAATCACAGTCAGACTGGGAATGGGAAACAGTGTTCCAATCACAGTCAGAATGGGAAACAGTGTTCCAATCACAGTCAGAATGGGAAACAGTGTTCCAATCACAGTCAGACTGGGAATGGGAAACCGTGTTCCAATCACAGTCAGACTGGGAATGGGAAACCGTGTTCCAATCACAGTCAGACTGGGAATGGGAAACCGTGTTCCAATCACAGTCAGACTGGGAATGGGAAACCGTGTTCCAATCACAGTCAGACTGGGAATGGGAAACCGTGTTCCAATCACAGTCAGACTGGGAATGGGAAACCGTGTTCCAATCACAGTCAGACTGGGAATGGGAAACCGTGTTCCAATCACAGTCAGACTGGGAATGGGAATAGGAAACAGTGTTCCAATCACAGTCAGACTGGGAATGGGAAACAGTGTCCCAATCACAGTCAGACTGAGAATGGGAAACAGTGTTCCAATCACAGTCAGACTGGGAATGGGATACAGTGTTCCAATCACAGTCAGACTGGGAATGGGATACAGTGTCCCAATCACAGTCAGACTGGGAATGGGAAACAGTGTCCCAATCACAGTCAGACTGGGAATGGGAAACAGTGTTCCATTCACAGTCAGACTGGGAATGGGAAACAGTGTTCCAATCACAGTCAGACTGGGAATGGGAATGGAAACAGTGTCCCAATCACAGTCAGACTGGGAATGGGAATCGGAAACAGTGTTCCAATCACAGTCAGACTGGGAATGGGAAACAGTGTCCCAATCACAATCAGACTGGGACTGGGAATAGGAAACAGTGTCACAATCACAGTCAGACTGGGACTAGGAAACAGTGTTACAATCACAGTCAGACTGGGACTGGGAAACAGTGTCCCAATCAGAGTCAGACTGGGAATGGGAAACAGTGTTCCAAATGCAGACACACTGGGTTGTTTGATCTCTTTGATATTTGGGTTGATATCTAATATTTGGGTTGATTGATCTCTTTGATATTTGGGTTGATTGATACCGTGTTTGGCAGAGGCATTTCAATATTTTCTCAGAATATTGATATGTTTTATTACCCAGTCTGATTTTCCCTCTTCACTTTACAGGGTATAAACTGGTATCGCTGGAAAGGCCATGAAATCTCCATTCCATTCGTTGAGATGAAGATCCGACCCTATAATTTTGGAGCAATGGTTCGGAGAAGCAGGCGTTCCCTGTTTCTATAACATGTTCGCTTCGATCCCGACTGTTATCTGTACAGGAGTTTGTACTGCTGAGTTATTAGAAAACCATCAATTGCAGTTAGAGTTGCTTTTCATCTGAAGACTGCCAGACATTAAAACCCGCCCCTTTTCATTTTCAGTGGTACCAGACCAAAGATTTGCTGACTAATTGCCATCATATTGAGCTGAACGAGTACTGGTGGCGACTCTTTTCTGAGGTGTTAGTTTATGTTCTGGGTGGAATATTCCTTCATGACTGATGCCTTTTGATTTTTGGATTCCTCTTGTGATCGTCTTTCTTTTGGTCTACGCAGTGCACCACCATACAGGTTCAAAGACAAGCCTCCACTGTGCCTGTATAAACAGACATTTGTTTGAAGTTTTCTTTTAGTTTCTGATTCATTTCACCTCAAAAGCATCAACAAGATCAATGGCAGCTGGTGGATGGAGCAGTGTTGAGGTTTGGAGGCACTCCTTTTAATGTCAAAGCACTACATTCTTCCCATTGATTTGGCTTCCATGACTTGCTTTTGGAAACAGCTGTGAGAACTTGCACCGTGGTGGTGCCAGATGCAGATGGCACAGGACAGATGATGGGCACTGGGGGAACTGGCAGCGATGCCAGTTATTAAAGGATTGTGTTTCATTCAAGAGAAAGAAGAAGCTGGGACAAAGAGATGGAAAGGATGGAGTTTCCTAGTTAACAAGCTAAAGCAAACTGGGTAGAAGAATCCAGCATGTGGAATGGGAAGATAGAAAAAAAATCAAGAGCAAAATCCAAGGAACCGGAACATAAAAGGGTTCAAGAAACCACGTCGGGAACATCTGGAATGAAATAGGGTGTGGTGGGGTGAGGGATATGCTGTGAAGATGGATAGGTTGGACTGAGGGGTATGGTGAGATCTGTATAGCTCCCTGTATATAACACACTTCAGTACACACAGCTCTCCCTGTGTAACACACTCCTCAGTACACACAGCTCTCCCTGTGTAACACACTCCTCAGTACACACAGCTCTCCCTGTGTAACACACTCCTCAGTACACACAGCTCTCCCTGTGTAACACACTCCTCAGTGTACACAGCTCTCTCTGGGTAACACACTCCTCAGTACACACAGCTCTCTCTGGGTAACACACTCCTCAGTACACACAGCTCTCCCTGTGTAACACACTCCTCAGTGTACACAGCTCTCTCTGGGTAACACACACTTCAGTACACACAGCTCTCCCTGTGTAACACACTCCTCAGTACACACAGCTCTCTCTGGGTAACACACTCCTCAGTACACACAGCTCTCCCTGTGTAACACGCTCCTCAGTACACACAGCTCTCCCCGTGTAACACGCTCCTCAGTACACACAGCTCTCCCTGTGTAACACACTCCTCAGTACACACAGCTCTCTCTGGGTAACACACTCCTCAGTACACACAGCTCTCTCTGGGTAACACACTCCTCAGTACACACAGCTCTCCCTGTGTAACACACTCCTCAGTACACACAGCTCTCCCTGTGTAACACACTGTTCAGTACACACAGCTCTCTCTGGGTAACACACTCCTCAGTACACACAGCTCTCCCTGTGTAACACACTCCTCAGTACACATAGCTCTCCCTGTGTAACACACTGTTCAGTACACACAGCTCTCCCTGTGTGACACACTCCTCAGTACACACAGCTCTCCCTGTGTAACACACTCCTCAGTACACACAGCTCTCCCTGTGTAACACACTGTTCAGTACACACAGCTCTCCCTGTGTAACACACTGTTCAGTACACACAGCTCTCCCTGTGTAACACACTCCTCAGTACACACAGCTCTCCCTGTGTAACACACACTTCAGTACACACAGCTCTCTCTGGGTAACACACTCCTCAGTACACACAGCTCTCCCTATGTAACACACTCCTCAGTACACACAGCTCTCCCTGTGTAACACACTGTTCAGTACACACAGCTCTCCCTGTGTAACACACTCCTCTGTACACAGCTCTCCCTGTGTAACACACTCCTCAGTACACACAGCTCTCCCTGTGTAACACACTCCTCAGTACACACAGCTCTCCCTGTGTAACACGCTCCTCAGTACACACAGCTCTCCCTGTGTAACACGCTCCTCAGTACACACAGCTCTCCCTGTGTAACACGCTCCTCAGTACACACAGCTCTCCCTGTGTAACACGCTCCTCAGTACACACAGCTCTCTCTGGGTAACACACTCCTCAGTACACACAGCTCTCCCTGTGTAACACACTCCTCAGTACACACAGCTCTCCCTGTGTAACACACTCCTCAGTACACACAGCTCTCCCTGTGTAGCACACTGTTCAGTACACACAGCTCTCCCTGTGTAACACACTCCTCAGTACACACAGCTTGATTAGATTAGAGATACAGCACTGAAACAGGCCCTTCGGCCCACCGAGTCTGTGCCGACCATCAACCACCCATCTACACTAATCCTACACTAATCCCATATTCCTACCAAACATCCCCACCTGCCCCTGTATTTCCCTACCACCTACCTATACTAGTGACAATTTATAATGGCCAATTTACCTACCAACCTGCAAGTCTTTTTTGGCTTGTGGGAGGAAACCGGAGCACCCGTAGAAAACCCAGGCAGACACAGGGAGAACTTGCAAACTCCACACAGGCAGTACCCAGAATCGAACCCGGGTCCCTGGAGCTGTGAGGCTGCGGTGCTAACCACTGCGCCACTGTGCCGCTCTCCCTGTGTAACACACTGTTCAGTACACACAGCTCTCCCTGTGTAACACACTCCTCTGTACACGGCTCTCCCTGTTTAACACACACTTCAGTAAACACAGCTCTCCCTGTGTAACACACTCCTCAGTACACACAGCTCTCCCTGTGTAACACACTCCTCAGTACACACAGCTCTCCCTGTGTAACACACTCCTCAGTACACACAGCTCTCCCTGTGTAACACACTCCTCAGTACACACAGCTCTCCCTGTGTAACACACTCCTCAGTACACACACCTGTCCGTGTAACACGTTGTTCAGAACATACAGCTCTCCCTGTTTAACACACACTTCAGTACACACAACTCTCTCTGGGTAACACACACTTCAGTACACACAGCTCTCCCTGTGTAACACACTCCTCAGTACACACACCTGTCTGTGTAACACGTTCAGTACATACAGCTCTCCCTGTGTAAAACACTGTTCAGTACACACAGCTCTGTCTGTGTAACACGCTGTTTAATACACACGGTTCTCTGTGTAACACGTTGTTCAGTACACACTGCTCTCCCTGTTAATTCACTGTCCAGTAACCACAACTACTGTTTAACATATTTATCAATGACCTGGTGTTGAAATGTAATCACTGAGGAAAGGTTTCTGAGTTACAGCCTCCTATCATCCTTATCAGTCCAGCTATCTGTTCACATTGGAATGATGTATTTTAATTCTGGGCATCATCTCATGATCGGCTGGTCCATAATCACTGTTGCTATCATCTCATTCTGTCCATCACTGTGCAGTCTGAACTCAGAGAGCTCCTAAAGTGGGAATTATATTAGATAATATACTGTTGCTCAGTCTGTCACTACATGTACTAACCTGTTAACCTGCTGCAGCTCCATCCTTTCTGGACTCTGTTGTAGGTTTGATTTGAAATTTTAAAAAGCATCAATATTTGCTGCAATTTAACCCTATCCCTGCTGTAAAACCTTGTAAATGCACGTGCATCTCCCCATCATTCAAAACTTGAATTTCCTCAGCAATGGTGTATAACCTTTCCTTTAGAAGCAGCTTCGGAATTCTCTTCCATTTTGTATTGTTTGAATTGAAATGTAATATAAACCAATGCCTCTGTCATCCCTGCCTTCTACATGTTATTATATATCACCAACAGCAGTTCATAACTCAGTGCATTTCCAGACACACACAGGTCTGCTTTAAGCGTGATTTATCCACTTAGTTTAACATTCAAAGCAGCTCTCAGCAGATCTGATTCAAAATTCAGAATATAGTCTGATGAAGGAAATGGTCAAACAACACAACTTCTGAATTAAGCAACAATCTTATAAGTTTGGGATTCAGATTCCTGGGGTAGTGCAGATTGAGCTTTTTGCTGCACTTAACACCTGTCCTGGGTGTGTTTGATGGGACAGTGTAGAGGGAGCTCTATTCTGTGTCTAACCCCTTTTTTTTTGTGCAGAGGGAGTTTTACTCTGTATCTAACCCCTTTTTTTTCAAAGTAGTCTTTATACCCCAGGCCCTTTCATATATTGTATGTCAAGGGGGCCTTTATTCCTCAGGCCCCCTTTCTATACATTTTATAAAAATAACTTTATGAAAACAAAGATAAATAAAACAAACACAAATTAAAATGCCATTCTCGGCATCAATGATGCACTCCAGTCCCTGCGGTGCCCGCCAGCCACGGAAAGCCTCAAGCGTACCACATGCTCAAAACATCCACATCCACGACACTGGGACCGGCTCCCGAGGAGGGTTTCGGGGCCTGGATCCGATGAGCAGTTCCGGCCGAGCAGGGGTCAGCTTGGCCGGAAACGCTCCGCGCTCCCGAGCCCCCTCATAACCCGCAGTGGGGGGTGTCCCGGGGGCTTCGGCTACTCCTCCGCCCGTTGGTCCATCCCGGAACTGGCCACCCAGATAGCCAAGACGCTTTCGCTCCGGGGAAGTACCCTGACTGAAGGCGACCATGTTCCAGACTCTTTTTTTATTTAGAGATACAGCACTGAAACAGGCCCTTCGGCCCACCGAGTCTGCGCCGACCATCAACCACCAACCACCAACATTTTATACTAATCCAACACTAATTCCATATTCCTACCACATCCCCACCTGTCCCTATATTTCCCTACCACCTATCTATACTAGGGGCAATTTATAAAGGCCAATTTACCTATCAACCTGCAAGTCTTTGGCATGTGGGAGGAAACCGGAGCACCCGGAGGAAACCCACGCAGACACAGGGAGAACTTGTAAACTCCACACAGGCAGGACCCGGAATTGAACCCGGGTCGCTGGAGCTGTGAGGCCTCAGTGCTAACCACTGTACCGCCCATAATCTGAATAGATCCCGGTAAAAGACAGCCAACTCCCTCAGAGAGGCGAGGCTAACGGACTCCGCCGGGAGCTGCGTGTCGTCTTGAAGGCAGTGAAGCACAGTGGCGCAGTGGTTAGCACCGCAGCCTCACAGCTCCAGCGACCCGAGTTCGCTTCTGAGTACTGCCTGTGCGGAGTTTGCAAGTTCTCCCCGTGACCGTGTGGGTTTCCTCCGGGTGCTCTGGTTTCCTCCCACAGCCAAAGGCTTTTTTTTATTCATTCATGGGATGTGGGTGTCGCTGGCCAGGCCAGCATTTATTGCCCATCCCTAATTACCCTTGAGAAGGTGGTGGTGAGCTGCCTTCTTGAACCACTGCAGTCCATTTGGGGTAGGTACACCCACAGTGCTGTTAGGAAGGGAGTTCCAGGATTTTCACTCAGCGACAGTGAAGGAACGGTGATATAGTTCCAAGTCAGGATGGGAACTTGCAGGTGGTGGTGTTCCCATGCATTTGCTGCCCTTGTCCTTCTAGTTGGTAGAGGTCGCGGGTTTGGAAGGTGCTGTCGAAGGAGCCTTGGTGCGTTGCTGCAGTGCATCTTGTAGATGGTACACACTGCTGCCATTGTGCATCGGTGGTGGAGGGAGTGAATGTTTGTAGATAGGGTGCCAATCAAATGGGCTGCTTTGTCCTGGATGGTGTCGAGCTTCTTGAGTGTTGTTGCAGATGCACCCATCCAGACAAGTGGAGAGTATTCCATCACACTCCTGACTTGTGCCTTGTAGATGGAGGACAGGCTTTGGGGAGTCAGGAGGTGAGTTACTCGCCGCAGGATTCCTAGCCTCTGACCTGCTCTTGTAGCCACGGTATTTATATGGCTACTCCAGTTCAGTTTCTGGTCAATGGTAACCCCTAGGATGTTGATAGTGGGGGATTCAGCATTGGTAATGCTGTTGAATGTCAAGGGGAGATGGTTAGATTCTCTCTTGTTGGAGATGGTCATTGCCCAGGTCTTGCTGCATTTCTACATGGACTGCTTCAGTATCTGAGGAGTCACGAATGGTGCTGAACATTGTACAATCATCAGCGAACTTCTGACCTTATGATTGAAGGAAGGTCATTGATGAAGCAGCTGAAGATGGTTGGGCCTAGGACACTACCCTGAGGAACTCCTGCAGTGATGTTCTGGAGCTCAGATGATTGACCTCCAACAACCATAACCATCTTCCTTTGCGCTAGGTATGACTCCAGCCAGCGGAGGGTTTCCCCCTGATTCCCATTGACCTCAGTTTTGCTAGGGCTCCTTGATGCCATACTCAGTCAAATGCTGCCTTGATGTCAAGGGCAGTCATTCTCACCTCACCTCTTGAGTTCAGCCCTTTTGTCCATGTTTGAATCAAGGCTGTAATGAGGTCAGGAGCTGAGAGGCCCTGGCGGAACCCAAACTGAGCGTCACTGAGCAGGTTATTGCTAAGCAAGTGCCACTTGATGGCACTGTTGCTGACACCTTCCATCACTTTACTGATGATTGAGAGTAGGCTGATGGGGTGGTAATGGGCCGGGTTGGATTTGTCCTGCTTTTTGTGAACAGGACATACCTGGGCAATTTTCCACATTGCAGGGTAGATGCCAGTGTCGTTACTGTACTGGAACAGCTTGGCTCGGGGCACGGCAAGTTCTGGAGCACAGGTCTTCAGTACTATTGCCGGAATATTGTCAGGACCCATAGCTTTTGCAGTGTCCAGTGCCTTCAGTCATTTCTTGATATCATGCGGAGTGAATCGAATTGGCTGAAGTCTGGCATCTGTGATGCTGGGGACTTCAGGAGGAAGCTGAGATGGATCATCAACTCAGCACTTCTGGCTGAAGATTGTTGCAAATGCTTCAGCCTTATCTTTCGTACTGATGTGATGGGCTCCCCCATCATTGAGGATGGGGATATTTGTGGAGCAACCTCCTCCAGTTAGTTGTTTAATTGTCCACCACCATTCACGGCTGGATGTGGCAGGACTGCAGAGCTTAGGTCTGATCCATTGGTTATGGGATCGCTTAGCTCTGTCTATCGCACATGCTGCTTACGCAGTTTAGCACACAGATAATCCTGTGTTGTAGCTTCACCAGGTTGACACCTCATTTTGAGGTATGCCTGGTGCTGCTCCTGGCATGCCCACCTGCACTCTTCATTGAACCAGGGTTGGTCTCCTGGCTTGATGGTCATGGTAGAGTGGGGGATATGCTGGGCCATGAGGTTACAGATTGTGGTTGAGTACAATTCTGCTGCTGCTGATGGTCCACAGCGCCTCATGGATGCCCAGTTTTGCAATGCGAGATCTGTTCGAAATCTATCCCATTTAGCACAGTGATATTGCCATACAACACAATGGAGGGTATCCTCAATGTGAAGATGGGACTTCATCTCCACAAGGACTGTGCGGTGGTCACTCCTACCAGTACTGTCATGGACAGAAGCATCTGCGGCAGGCAGATTGGTGAGGACGAGGTTGATAGGTAAATTGGCCATTGTAAATTGTCCCTAGTGTAGGTCGGTGGTAGGAGTGTGGTAGGTAATATGGGATTAATGTAGGATTAGTATAAATGGGTGGTTGTTGGTCAACACAGACTCGGTGGGCTGAAGGGCCTGTTTCAGTGCTGTATCTCTCTGACTCTATGACACTGGTGTAAAAAATACGTCGCCAGCGCACACCATCTGGGAGGACACTCGACCTACAGGTATCTTTGCAGGGTCCGAAGGCAGAGAGACGCAGCCTGGGTGTGGATGCATGCCAGCGACTGGCCGCCCTCCTCGATCAGGAGACTCTGGACTGCGGCACAAACCCAGTGTTTCCTCTTGCCCCAGAAGAAATCAACGAGTTTCTTCTGGATTTTGCTGGCAAATGCAGGGGGCGGGGCCGAAATGACCAACCAGTACCACAGCATCGAGGCCACCAGTTGGTTTATGACCAGCGATCGGCCCCTGTAGGAAAGCACTTGGAGCAGTCCTGTCCAGCGCCCAAACCGAATGGTGACTTTCGCCTCCAACTCCTGCCAGTTTGCTGGCCAGGCTTCCTCAGCGGGGCTAAGGTGGACTCTCAGATAGAGGAGGTGCATGGTGCTACACGCAAAAGGTGTCAACTCCTCCGGCAGAGAGTCCACCCGCTACTATATCACAGAATATCACAGCTGTACTGCGGGAGGACACATCAGAGGGGTCATGCAGCGAAGCAATATGGGTGGAGCTCAGGAATAGGAATGGTGCAGTCATGATGTTGGGGGTTTATTACAGGCCTCCCAATAGTCAACGGGAGGTAGAGGAGCAGATACGTAGACAGATTTTGGAAAGATGTAAAGGTAACAGGGTTGTAGTGGTGGGTGATTTTAACTTCCCCTATATTGACTGGGACTCACTTAGTGCTAGGGGCTTGGATGGGGCAGAATTTGTGAGGAGCATCCAGGAGGGCTTCTTGATACAGTATGGAGATAGTCCAACTAGGGATGGGGCCGTACTGGACTTGGTATTGGGGAATAAGCCCGGCCAGGTGGTCGAAGTTTCATTGGGGGAGCATTTCGGGAACAGTGACCATAATTCCATAAGTTTTAAGGTACTTGTGGATAAGGATAAGAGTAGTCCTCGGGTGAAGGTGCTAAATTGGGGGAAGATTAATTATAACAATATTAGGCAGGAACTGAAGAATTAAGATTGGGGGCGGCTGTTTGAGGGTAAATCAACATCTGACATGTTTAGTTTAGTTTAGATATACAGCACTGAAACAGGCCCTTCGGCCCACCGAGTCTGTGCCGACCATCAACCACCCATTTATACTAATCCCTACTATATTCCTACCACATCCCCACCTGTCCCTATATTTCCCTACCACCTACCTACACTAGGGGCAATTTATATTTGCCAATTTACCTACCAACCTGCAAGTCTTTTGGCTTGTGGGAGGAAACCGGAGCACCCGGAGAAAACCCACGCAGACACAGGGAGAACTTGCAAACTCCACACAGGCAGTACCCAGAATTGAACCCGGGTCGCTGGAGCTGTGAGGCTGCGGTGCTAACCACTGCGCCAATGTGCCGCCCATGTGGGAGTCTTTCAAACGTCAGCTGATTGGAATCCAGGACCAGCATGTTCCTGTGAGGAAGAAAGACAAGTTTGGCAAGTTTCGAGAAGCTTGGATAACACGGGATATTGTGAGCCTAGTCAAAAAGAAAAAGGAAGCATTTGTAAGGCTGGAAGGCTAGGAACAGACGAAGCACTTGAGGAATATAAAGACAGTAGGAAGGAACTTAAGCAAGGAGGGCTAAAAGGGGTCATGAAAAATCATTGGCAAACAGGATTAAGGAAAATCCCAAGGCTTTATATATGTATATAAAGAGCAAGAGGGTAACCAGGGAAAGGGTTGGCCCACTCAAGGACAGAGAAGGGAATTTATGTGTGGAGCCAGAGGAAATGGGCGAGGTACTAAATGAGTACTTTGCATCAGTATTCACCAAAGAGAAGGACTTGGTGGATGATGAGCCTAGGGAAGGGAGTGCAGACAGTCTCAGTCATCTCATTATCAAAAAGGAGGAGGTGTTCGGTGTCTTGCAAAGCATTAAGGTAGATAAGTCCCCAGGGCCTGATGGGATCTACCCCAGAATACTGAGGGAGGCAAGGGAAGAAATTGCTGGGGCCTTGACAGAAATCTTTGCATCCTCATTGGCTACAGGTGAGGTCCCAGAGGACTGGAGAATAGCCAATGTTGTTCCTTTGTTTAAGAAGGGTGGCAAGGATAATCCAGGAAATTACAGGCCGGTGAGCGTTATGTCAGTGGTAGGGAAACTATTAGAGAGGATTATTCGGGACAGGATTTACTCCCATTTGGGAACGAACAAACTTATTAGCGAGAGACAGCATGGTTTTGTAAAGGGGAGGTCGTGTCTTACTAATTTGATTGAGATTTTGAGGAAGTGACGAACATGATTGATGAAGGAAGGGCAGTGGATGTTGTCTATATGGACTTTAGTAAAGCCTTTGACATGGCAGACTGGTACAAAAGGTGAAGTCACTCGGGATCAGAGGTGAGCTGGCAAGATGGATACAGAACTGGCTCTGTCATAGAAGACAGAAGGTATCAGTGGATGGGTGTCTTTCTGAATGGAGAGATGTGACTAGTGGTGTTCCGCAGGGCTCAGTGCTGGGACCTTTGCTCTTTGTAGTATATATAAATGATTTGGAGGAAAATGTAGATGGTCTGATTAGTGAGTTTGCGGACGACACAAAGGTTGGTGGAGTTGCAGATAATGATGAGGATTGTCAGAGGATACAGCAGGATATAGATCGGTTGGAGACTTGGGCGGAGAAATGGCAGATGGAGTTTAATCCGGACAAATGTGAGGTAATGCATTTTGGAAGGTCTAATGCAGGTGGGAGGTATACAGTAAATGGCAGAACCCTTAGGAGTATTGACAGGCAGAGAGATCTGGGCGTACAGGTCCACAGGTCACTGAAAGTGGCAACGCAGGTGGATAAGGTAGTCAAGAAGGCATACGGCATGCTTGTCTTCATCGGTCGAGGCATAGAGTATAAAAATTGGCAAGTCATGTTGCAGCTTTACAGAGCCTTAGTTAGGCCACACTTGGAATATTGCATGCAATTCTGGTCGCCACACTACCAGAAGCACGTGGAGGCTTTGGAGAGGGGACAGAGGAGGTTTACTAGGATGTTGCCTCGTCTGGAGGGTATTAGCTATGAGGAGAGGTTGGAAAAACCCGGATTGTTTTCACTGGAATGACGGAGGTGGAGGGGCGACATGATAGAGGTTTACAAAGTTATAAGCAGCATGGACAGAGTGGATAGTCAGAAGCTTTTTCCCAGGGTGGAAGAGTCAGTTACTAGGGGACATAGGTTTAATGTGAGAGGGGCAAAGTTTAGAGGGGATGTGCGAGGCAAGTTCTTTACACAGAGGGTGGTGAGTGCCTGGAACTTGCTGCCGGGGGAGGTGGTGGAAGCAGGTAAGACAGCGACGTTTAAGAGACATCTTGACAAATATATGAATAGGAAGGGAATAGAGGGATACGGACCCCGGAAGTGCAGAAGGTGTTAGTTTCAGCAGGCTTGGAGGGCCGAATGGCCTGTTCCTGTGTTGTACTGTTCTTTGCTGTTTGTTCTTTGAGTCTTGCCGACATTCCACCATAGCCTCAAGGAGGGGAAGCCCGCCACTTCCTTCTCCAGTTGTCCCAAAATCGACAGAACGAGTCCTGGAATCGGTCGTCCTCCCGCAGCAGGTTGTTAAAGTGCCAGTACGCGGACCCCGCCCGAGTGTGGAGCGGAGTGAATTCTGCCCACACCAGGTCTTGGTCCGAGCACGGCACAAGCCACATGGATGGCACCAAGTCGCGGGAGACGTACGCCTGCGAAAAGTAGAGGTGGTCGATTCGGGACCCTCTTCCTTCAGACCTCCACGTGAAGACGCAGGAGTCGGGATGGAGATTCCACCAGATGTCCACCAAGTTGAGGGAGCTGATCAGTCCGCTCAACTTCTCCACCAATGCTTGGCCACACTGGGGACCGGAGCGATCTCCCACCTCGAAGGTACGGTTAAAATCCCCACCTGAGGATGATGAACTCGCCGCTAACGATAGAGCTCAAGAGAGTGGACACTTCTTCAAAGAAGCGCGCTTGCAACGCGCCGGGCCTGGGCACGTACACGTTCACAAAGTGGAGCGGCACACTACCCAGGCGAAGGGCGAGGTGGTGCAAGCAGCCCGGCATGAGCTCCTTGACCCCCAGGATCTCCGGCTAAAAGGTTGAGGCCAACAAGATAGGCACCCCACTAGAAATAGGGTTGAAGTGATTCATGTAGACCCCACCCTGCCACTCCAGGAGCCAGGTGGCTTCATCTCCCGGAACGGTGTGGGTTTCCTGCAGAAAGCTCACCGCATATCTCCCTTCCCTGAGGACTGAGAGATTGTGAAATCTGCAGTGAGATGATCCCCTGCTACGGTTGATGTTGAGGCTGACAATGGTTATCTTCATGTCAAAGGTACTTAAAACCCGTCACCAACACCTCACTGTGAAGAGGGAGTGGAAGTGCCTTCCACTCCCCCAGTAACCCATTGAGGAACGCATTAAACTGGCGCCTCTCAACCTGTTTCATGCCCGCACCCTTGCCCGCTTTCTTGAGGGTGGCACAGACGGACTGGATGATCAGCGCCAGATTCGACCAACAGCCGAGGGCCAGCTGAACCTTATTGCAGCAACACCTGCTTGCCGCTAGGAAGTCCCAGAGTTCCACCGTGGGGATGAGAGGAGATTCGGTGGGAGGCACGAGGGACTCCACCACCTCACTGGCGATGGAATCAAGATCATCCTCCGTGCCCCACATCGAGTTCCCATCCTCCTCTGGGTTGTCGCCGCCAGCGGCCGACACACCCACCACACACTGTGGGGCGGACGTCCTGGCCGCGCCAGCTGGTCCTGCCTCCATCATGATCCCACCCCCAGGATCGATGGCGGAGGAGTCCTCTCTGGGTTCTACTGTGGAACTGGAGCCCATGGGTGCCAACGGTTCAGGACCCCCCTCCACCTCGATCCCCAGGCCACTTAGCGGTCCAGGGGAGACAGTAGTCCCCGACTCCGGAAGTCCAGCTGGAGCCGAGACTGGAGGCAGAGAGAGGAGGCCATCTCCCGCTCTGCCAGTGCCCACAGATCCAGCAGACAGGGGTGCCTTCTCTTTTTCCCACTTGGGCGCGGAGGCTCAAAGACCTCCAAGTCATCAGAGGCCTCCACCTCCACGCCCTCTTTTTTTTTAGTTACCCTGGGCCTGAGCCAGCCCTGGGGCAGGTGAGTTCCCCGGGAGCGGGCCTTGGACTGAGCTCGGGCAAATTATTATCTAAATGGAGAGAAACTTCAGAGTACTTCGGTGCAGAGGGATCTGGGTGTCCTCGTGCATGAATCGCAGAAAACTAGTATGCAGGTACAGCAGGTGATATGGAAGACAAATGGAATTTTGGCATTTATTACTAAAGGAATAGAATATAAAAGTAGGGAAGTGTTGCTGCAACTGTACAAGGCATTAGTGAGACTGCACCTGAAGTACTGTGTACAGTTTTGGTCCCCTTACTTGAGGAGGGATGTAGTTGCATTGGAGGCAGTTCAGAGGAGGTTCACTAGATTGATTTCAGAGATGAGGGGTTTGTCTTATGAAGAGAGATAGAGCAGTTTAGGCCTTTACTCTCTGGAGTTTAGAAGAATGAGAGGCGATCTAATTGAGGTATACAAGATGATTACAGGGATTGACAAAGTAGACGTAGAGAGGATGTTTCCTCTGGTGGGGCAATCTAGAACGAGAGGTTATAGTTTTAGGATAAGGGGTAGCTGATTTCAAACAGAGATGAGGAGAAATTACTTCTCTCAAAGGGTTGTGAATCTGTGGAATTCACTACCCCAGAGTGCGGTGGATGCCGGGACTTTCTGTAAATTTAAGGAGGAGATAGACAGATTTTTAATTAGTAAAGGGTTGAAGGGTTATGGAGAATGGCTGGAAAGTGGAGTTGATGCCGAGATGAGATCAGTCATGATCGTATTGAGTGGCGGAGCAGGCTCGAGGGGCTGAATTGCCTACTCCTGCTCCTAGTTCTTATGTTCTTATGCAATAAATAACAGTCTAACTGAAATAGGATGACTGCAGTTCCACCCATGTCCTGTTCACCATGCAAGAAGCAAAGCTGGAGCCTTGATGTGTAACACCTACTGGCTCTCCCATATTAGACTGTCACTGTGTTCACAGTCAGTCGAGAACAGATACTGAAGTGACTGGCGTTGATAGTGGGACTGATTCCCAGTTTCCAACTGCTGCCCCAAGGTCTGACTGAAGACCAAAGAATTTTCTTGGTGGAAAAGCTCCATGCTAGACTGTGAAGGACACTCATCGTTTGGACCTGGATCCATGACACATGGTCAAGAACAGGAATAGCTGTAATTGGAGAAGCAAATCAATGCAACCTGCTGGGTCTAGAGATCCTGAAATCCATTCCATTGATTACATATTGAGACCAACACCCACAATGAGGCTAGAGGGAGAGCGTGCAGGGGATAGAGGGAGAGTCCAGGGGTCCAGAACATAGTGAGAAGACAGGGGAACTTGCAGGTGCATCTGCTGCCCTTGTCCTTCTACAGGTTGCAGGTTTGGAAGGTGCTATCGAAGGAGCCTTGGTGCATTGCTGCAGTGTATCTTGTAGATGGTACACACTACTGCCACTGTGTGCCGGTGATGAAGGGAGTGAATGTTGAAGGTGAGTGTTGGATGGTGTGCCAATAAAGTGGCTGCTTTGTCCTGGATGGTGTTGAGCTTCTTGAATGGGTCTGCACCCATCCAGGCAAGTGGGTCTAGAGATGCTGGAATCCATTCCATTGATTACATATCGAGTCCAACACCCACAACAAAGATAGAGAGAGAGTGCAGGGGATAGAGGGAGAGTCCAGAGCATAGTGACTTGTGCCTTGCAGGTGGTGGACAGGCTTTGGGGAGTCAGGAGGTCCATTACTCACCGCAGGATTCCCAACATCTGACATCCTCTTTAGCCACTGTATTTATGTAGCTGGTCTAGTTTAGTTTCTGGTCAATGGTAACCCCCAGGATGTTGATAGTGGGGGATTCAGCGATGTTAATGCTATTGAGCGTCAAGGGGAGATGATTAGATTTTGTCTTCTTTGAGATGGTCATTGCCTGGCACTTGTGTGGCACGAATGTTATAGTTTAGCGATACAGCACTGAAACAGGCCCTTCGGCCCACCGAGTCTGTGCCGACCATCAACCACCCATTTATACTAATCCTACACTAATTCAATATTCCTACCACATCCCCACCTGTCCCTCTATTTCCCTACCACCAATTGGCCAATTTACCTATCAATCTGCAAGTCTTTGGCACTTGCCACTTATCAGCCTAAACCTGGATGTTGTCTAAGTCTTGCTGCATATGGACACGGACTGCTTCATTATCTGAGGAGATGTGAATGGAACTGAACATTATGCAATCATCAGCGAACATCCCCACTTCTGACCTTATGATGGAGGGAAGATCATTGATGAAGCAGCTGAAGATGGTTGGGCCCAGGACACTACCCTGAGGAACCCGTGCAGTGATGTCCTGGAGCTCAGATGTTTGACCTTCAGCAACCACAACCATTTTCCTTTGTGCTGGGTATGACTCCAACCAGTGGAGGGTTTTCCCCCTGATTCCCATTGATTTCAATTTTCCTCAGAGTCCTTGACACCGCATTCCGTCAGATGTGCTGTACTGCTAAGTACAGGGGACACTCCCACCTCAAATGCAATAGAGAGAGAGAGAGAGAGAGAGTCCCGGGGATAGAGAGAGAGAGAGAGAGAGAGAGAGAGAGAGTGAATGGCCAGGCGATAGAGAGAGAGAGAGACAGAGACAGAGAGAAAACGTGTCCAGGGAATAGAGAAAAAGAGAGTAAACCAGGGGATAGTGAGAGTGAGAGAGTGTGTGTCCAGGGGACAGAGGTACAAGGGATAGAGAGAGACAGGGGATAGAGTATAGGTGATCAAGAGAGAGAGTATAGGGGATACAGTGAGATACAGGGGAGTGAGAGACAAAGAGTACAGGGGAGTGAGAGACGGAGAGCACAGGGGAGTGAGAGACGGAGAGTACAGGGGAGTGAGAGACGGAGAGCACAGGGGAGTGAGAGACGGAGAGCACAGGGGAGTGAGAGATGGAGAGTACAGGGGAGTGAGAGACAAAGAGTACAGGGGAGTGAGAGACGGATAGCACAGGGTAGTGAGAGACGGAGAGTACAGAGGAGTGAGAGACGGAGAGCACAGGGGAGTGAGAGACGGAGAGCACAGGGGAGTGAGAGACGGAGAGCACAGGGGAGTGAGAGACGGAGAGTATAGGCGACTGAGAGACGGAGAGTACAGGGGAGTGAGAGACGGAGAGTATAGGCGACTGAGAGACGGAGAGTATAGGCGACTGAGAGACGGAGAGTACAGGGGAGTGAGAGACGGAGAGCACAGGGGAGTGAGAGACGGAGAGCACAGGGGAGTGAGAGACGGAGAGTACAGGGGAGTGAGAGACGGAGAGTACAGGGGAGTGAGAGACGGAGAGTATAGGCGACTGAGAGACGGAGAGTACAGGGGACTGAGAGACGGAGAGTACAGGCGAGTGAGAGACGGAGAGTATAGGGGACTGAGAGACGGAGAGTACAGGGGACTGAGAGACGGAGAGTACAGGGGAGTGAGAGATGGAGAGTATAGGGGAGTGAGAGACGGAGAGTACAGGGGAGTGAGAGACGGAGAGTATAGGGGAGTGAGAGACGGAGAGTACAGGGGAGTGAGAGACGGAGAGTATAAGGGACTGAGAGACGGAGAGTACAGGGGACTGAGAGACGGAGAGTACAGGGGAGTGAGAGATGGAGAGTATAGGGGACTGAGAGACGGAGAGTACAGGGGAGTGAGAGACGGAGAGTACAGGGGAGTGAGAGATGGAGAGTATAGGGGAGTGAGAGACGGAGAGTACAGGGGTGTGAGAGACGGAGAGTATAGGGGACTGAGAGACGGAGAGTACAGGGGAGTGAGAGACGGAGAGTATAGGGGAGTGAGAGACGGAGAGTACAGGGGAGTGAGAGACGGAGAGTACAGGGGAGTGAGAGACGGAGAGTACAGGGGAGTGAGAGACGGAGAGTATAGGGGAGTGAGAGACGGAGAGTATAGGGGACTGAGAGACGGAGAGTACAGGGGACTGAGAGATGGAGAGTACAGGGGAGTGAGAGACGGAGAGTACAGGGGAGTGAGAGACGGAGAGCACAGGGGAGTGAGAGACGGAGAGTACAGGGGAGTGAGAGACGGAGAGTATAGGCGAGTGAGAGACGGAGAGTATAGGGGAGTGAGAGACGGAGAGTACAGGAGATAGGAAGAGTACCTGATATAGAGAGATGTACAAGGTTAAGAGGATAGAGTACAGAGGAACATAGTAGCAGGAGGAGGCCATTTAGCCGCTCAAGCCTGTCATGACATTCAATGAGATGATGTCTGATCTGCAATCTAACTCCATATACCTGCCTTTGTCCTCTATCCCTTCATGCCTTTGGTTAACAAAAATGTATCAATCTCTGTTTTAAAGTAAACAATTGATCTAGCATTAATTGCCATTTATGGAAGAGAGCTTCAAATTTCTACCATCCATTGTGTGTAGAAGTGTTTCCTAATTTCACTACTCTAAGGTCTGGCTTTAATTTTTAGACTATGCCCCCCTAGTCCGAGACTCCCCGACCAGCAGAACTACTTTCTCTATATTTAGTTTACCGGTTCTTAACATCTTGAAATCTTTGATCAAATTACCCCTTAACCTTCGAAATTCCAGGGAATACAGTCCTAATTTGTGCAATCTCTTATAATTTAACCCTTGGAGTCCAGGTATCATTCTGGTAAATCTACACTGCACTCCTTCCAAGGCCAATATATCCTTCCTAAGGTGTTGGTGCCCAAAACTGCTCCCAGTAACTCTAGGTGTGGTCTGACCAGGGCTTTGTATAGCTGAAGTATGACTTCTATCCCCTTGTAACTTAATTCTCTCGATACAAAGGCCAGCATTCCATTAGGTTTTTAGATTATTTTCTGCACCTGATCAATACACTCCAATAATCTACGTACCTGGACCAATCACCTTAAATCAGTGTCCTTTGGTTCTCGACCCTTCCACCAATGGGAACAGTTTCTTTCTACCTACTCTGTCTCGACCCTTCATGATTCCAAACTACTCTATTAAATCTCCTCTCAACCTTCTCTTCTCCAAGGAGAACAACTGCAGCTTCACCAACCTATCCACATAACTGAAGTGCCTCATCCTTGGAACCATTCTTGTAAATCTATTCTGCACCCTTGGTATAACCTTCACATCATCCCTTGAGTGAGGTGCCCAGAATTGGACACAGTACTCTCACTGAGGCTGAACCAGTGTGTTAAATAAGTCATCATAACCTCTTTGCTTCTGTGCTCTCTGCCCCTACTTATAAAGCCTAGAAGCCCCTATGGTTTATGAACCACTTTCCCAACCTGCATTTCCACCTTCAATGATTTTAGCACACATAACCCCAGGTTTCCGCACCCCCTTTAGAACTGTATCCTTTATTTTACATTGCCTCTCCTCATTCTTCCTACTAAAATATTGCTTAATTAACACTTCTCGGCATTAAATTTCATCTGCCATGTGTGCACTCATTCCACCAGCCTATCACTATCCTCCTCACAGTTCACAATACTTCCAAGTTTTGTGTCACCTGTGCCCTGTACATCCAAGTCTAGGTCATTAATATATATCAAGAAAAGCAGTGGTCCTAACACCGACCCTCCAGTACAAAAAAAGAACTGTTCACCACTACTCTCTGTTTGCTGTCCTTTAGCCAATTTTGTATCCATACTGTCACTGTCCCCGTTATTCCATGGGCTTCAACTTTGCTGACAAGCCTTTTATGTGACACTTTGTCAAAAGCCTTTTGGAAGTTCATATACGCCACATCAACAGCATTACCCTCATAAACCCTCTCTGTTATCTCATCAAAAAATTCAAGTTAGTTAAACATGATTTTCTTTTAACAAATGAGTGCTGGTTTCCCTTAATTAATCCACATTTGTCCAACTGACTATTCATTCTGTCCTTGATTATCATTTTTAAAAGCTTTCCTACCACCAAGGTTAAACTGACTGGTCTATAGTTGTTGGGTTTATCCTTGCACCCTTTTTATGAAAAAGGGAGTGACATTTCCAATTCTCCAGTCCTCTGGCACCACCCCTGTATCTAAGGAGGATTGAAAGATTATGGACAGTGCCTCCACAGTTTCCACCCTTACTTCCCTGCGTATCCTCAGATGCATCTCATCCAGTCCTGGTGACTTATCCACTTTAAGTGGATTTACATTTTTAAGTATCTGATACCTCCTCTTTATCAATTTTTAGCCCATCCAGTATCTCAACTACCTCCTCTTACACTATGACTTGGGCAGCATCTTCTTCCCTGGTAAAGACAGATGCAAAGAGCTGATTTCGTACCTCAGCCATGCCCTCTTCTGTCCATGTGTATGTCTCCTTTTTGGTCCTGAATCAGCCCCACCCTTCCTCTTACTACCCTTTTACTATGAAAAGAAAAGAATTTTGGATTCCCTTTTATGTTAGCTGCCAGTCTCTTCTCATCCTCCCTCTTTGCTTGTCTTAATTGTTTCTTCATTTCCCCTCTGAACTTTCTATATTTAGCCCGATTCTCAATTATATTATCAACCTGATATCTGTCATATGCACCCCTTTTTCTGCTTCATCTTACACTCTATCTCCTTTGTCATCCAGGGAGCTCTGGCTTTCTTTCTCCTCCCTACCCCCCTCATAGGAATGCACCCAAACTATTTCTTCTTTAAAGGCAATTACAGTTTTGCCTGTCAGTCTTTGATTCCAATTTACCCAGGACAGGTTTGTTCTCGTCCCATTGAAGTTGGCCCTCCTGCAATTGCATATTTTAGCCTAGATTACTTCTTGTTCTTCTCCATAGCTGACCTAAACCTTATGATGCAATGATCACTGTTCCCTAAATGTTCCCCAATGACACTTGATCGACCTAATACCCCACAGCCAGATCCAGCAATACTTCCTTCCTCATCGGGTTGTAAACATACTGATCTAGGAAGTTCTCCTGAACAGACTTCAGAAAATTCTTCTCCTCTCTCTGCCCGATACACTACTACTATCCCAGTTTATATTAAGATAATAAAGTCCCTCATTAGCACTACTCTTATAGTTCCTGCACCTCTCTGTATTTTCCTTGAAAAGTTGTTCTTCGACAGCTTTCCCACTAGTTGGTGGCTGATGGAATACATACAGTAGTGTAATAGCATTACTGTTAATAACATTACTGTCTCGTTAATAAATACTGCCATCCCTCCTCCTTTCTTTCCTCCCCTATCTTTCATGAACAGCCTGTATCCAAGGATATTTAGTCCCTAGTCATGCTCCATTTTGAGCCAGGTCTCCATTATCACAATATCATAATTGCATGTGGCTATTTGCAACTGCAGCTCACTGACTTTATTTATCACATTTTGTGCATTTATGTACATGTATTGTAAACCTGAATTAGATCTTACTGTAATTCCTCTTAGTCTGACCCTCACCCTCTCTGCCCACTTCTCTCTGACCCTCACCCTCTTTGACCGCTCCACTCTGACCCTCACCCTCTCTGACCACTCCTTTCTGACCCTCACCCTCTCTGACCAGTCCGCTCTGACTATCACCCTCTCTGCCCACTCCTCTCTGACCCTTACCCTCTCTGCCTACTTCTCTCTGACCCTCACCCTCTCTGACCACTCCTTTCTGACCCTCACCCTCTATGACCACTCCTCTCTGACCCTCACCCTCTATGACCACTCCTATCTGACCCTCACTCTCTCCGACCAGTCCGCTCTGACCATCACCCTCTCTGCCCACTCCTCTCTGACCCTCACCCTCTCTGCCTACTTCTCTCTGACCCTCACCCTCTCTGACCACTCCTTTCTGACCCTCACCCTCTATGACCACACCTCTCTGACCCTCACTCTCTCTGACCACTCCTTTCTGACCCTCACCCTCTATGCCCACTCCTCTCTGACCCTCACCCTCTCTGACCACTCCTCTCTGACCCTCACCCTCTCTGACCACTCCTTTCTGACCCTCACCCTCTATGACCACTCCGCTCAGACCCTCACCCTCTCTGAGCACTCCACTCTGACCCTCACCCTCTCTGACTAGTCCGCTCTGTCCTTCACCCTCTTTGACCACTCCGCACTGACCCTCGCCCTTTCTGACCACTCTTCTATGACCCTCACCCTCTCTGACTGCTTCATTCTGTCCCTCAACCACTCTGACTGCTCCACTCTGTCCCTCACCCTCTCTGACCACTCCCCTCTGACCCTCGCCCTCGCTGACCACTCTGCACTGACCCTCGCCCTCTCTGACCACTCTTCTATGACCCTCACCCTCTCTGACTGCTCCACTCTGTCCCTCAACCACTCTGACTGCTCCACTCTGTCCCTCACCCTCTCTGACTGCTCCACTGTGTCCTTCACCCTCTCTGACCGCTCCACTCTGACCCTCACCCTTTCTGACCGCTCCAATCTGACCCTCATCCCCTCTTTCTGCTCCACTCTGACCCTCATCCCCTCTGACTGCTCTGCGCTGACCCTCACCCTCTCTGACCACTCCTCCCTGACCCTCACCCCTTCTGACCACTCTGCTCTGCCTCTCACCCTCTCTGACCAATCAACTCTGACCCTCACCCTCTCTGACCACTCTGCTCTGACCCTAGCCCTCTCTGGCCACTGCGCACTGACCCTCGCGCTCCGGGACCCATCCGCGAGGACACTCACCTTCTCTGACCAATCTGCTCTGACCCACGCCTGCACTGACCACTCCATGCTGACCACTCCACTCTGACCACTCCACTCTGACCACTCTCTTCTGACTCTCACCCTCTCTGACCAGTCCTCTCTGACCCTCGCCCCCTCTGACCACTCTGTACTGACCCTCGCCCTCCCTGACCACTCCGCTCTGACCATCACCCTCTCTAACTGCTTTGCTATGACCCTCGCCCTCTCTGACCGCTCTGCTCTGAGGCTCACCCTATCTGACCAGTCCGCTCTGACCCTCACGCCTCTGACCACTTTGCTCTGACCCTCGCCCTCTCTGACCATTCCGCTCTGATCATCGCCCTCTCTAATTAGTCCACACTGACCCTCATCCCCTTTGACAAGTCCGCTCTGACCCTCACCCTTGCTGACTGATTTGCTCTGACCCTCATGCTCTCTGACCAATCCACACTGACCATCGCTCTCTCTGACCAGTCCACTCTGACCCTCGTCCTCTCTGACAACTTTGTTCTGACCCTCGCCCTCTCTGATCACTCCGCTCTGACCCTCATCCTCTCTGACCAGTCCACTCTGACTCTCTCCCTCTCTGCCCACTTTGCCTGACCCTCAACTCTCTAACCACTCCGCTCTGACCCTCATCCTCTCTGACAATCCGCTCTGACCCTCTTCCTCTGTGACCACTCCGCTCTGACCCTCATCCTCTCTGACTAGTCCACTCTGACCCTCTTCCTCTCTGACTAGTCCACTCTGACCCTCGCCCTCTCTGACCACATTGCCTGACCCTCACCTCTCTGACCACTCCGCTCTGACCATCGCCCTCTCTGACCAGTAAACACTGACCCACACCTTCTCTGACCACTTTGGTCTGACGTTCACCCTCTCTGACCAGTCCACTCTGACCCTCGTTCTCTCTGACCACTTTGCTCTGACCCTCGCCCTCTCTGTCCACTCCGCTCTGACCCTCATCCTCTCTGACCGCTCCACTCTGTCCCTCAACCACTCTGACTGCTCCACCCTGTCCCTCAACCACTCTGACTGCTCCACTCTGTGCCTCACCCTCTCTGACCGATCCAGTCTGCCCTCACCCTCTCTGACCGATCCAGTCTGCCCTCACCCTCTCTGACCGCTCCACTCTGTCCCTCAACCACTCTGACTGCTCCACTCTGTCCCTCACCCTCTCTGACTGCTCCACTCTGTCCCTCACCCTCTCTGACCGCTCCACTCTATCCCTCACCATCTCTGACCGATCCAGTCTGACCCTCACCCTCTCTGACCGCTCCATTCTGTCCCTCACCCTCTCTGACCGCTCCACTCTGACCCTCATCCCCTCTGACCGCTCTGCTCTGACCCTCACCCTCTCTGACCGCTCCACTCTGACACTCACCCTCTCTGATCGCTCCACTCTGACCCTCATCCCCTCTGACCGCTCTGCTCTGACCCTCACCCTCTCTGACCACTATGCTCAGACCCTCAACCTCTGTAACTAGTCCACACTGACCCTCATTCTCTCTGACCAATCCTCTCTGACCCTCACCCTCTCTGACCACTATGCTCAGACCCTCAACATCTCTGACCCGTCCGCTCTGACTCTCGCTCTCTCTGACAAGTCCACTCTGACCGTCGCCCTGTCTGACCACTCCGCTCTGACCTTCACCCTCTCTGACCGTCCACTCTGACCCTCGCCGTCTCTGACCATTTTGCTCAGACTCTCGCCCTCTCTGACCAGTCGACTCTGACCCTCACACTCTCTGACCACTCCGCTCTGACCCTCGCCCTCTCTAACTAGTCCACACTGACCCTCATCCTCTCTGACCAGTTCACACTGCTCCTAGATCGCTCTGTCCAGTCCGCTCTGACCCTCGCCCTCTCTAACTAGTCCACACTGACCCTCATCCTCTCTGACCAATCCTCTCTGACCCTCACCCTCTCTGACCACTTTGCTCAGACCCTCAACCTCTCTGACCCGTCCGCTCTGACTCTCGCTCTCTCTGACAAGTCCACTCTGACCGTCGCCCTGTCTGACCACTCCGCTCTGACCCTCACCCTCTCTGACCGTCCACTCTGACCCTCGCCCTCTCTGACAACTTTGCTCTGACCCTCACCCTCTCTGACCACTCCGCTCTGAACCTCGCCCTTCGAACCAGTCCACACTGACCCTCACTCTCTCTGACCACTCCGCTCTGACCCTCACCATCTCTGACCACTCTGCTCTGAACCTCGCCTGCTCTGACCAGTCCGCAATAACCCTCATCCTCTCTTACCACTCCACTCTGGACCCTCATACTCTCTGATCACTCCGCACTGACCCTCGCCCTCTCGAACTAGTCCATACTGACTCTCATCCTCTCTGACCTGTCCACTCTGAACCTCACCCTCTCTGACCACTTTGCTCAGACCCTCAACCTCTCTGACCGTCCTCTCTGACTCTCGCCCTCTCTGACCATTTTGCTCAGACTCTCGCCCTCTCTGACCAGTCCGCTCTGACCCTCGCCCTCTCTGACCATTCCACTCTGATCCTCGCCCTCTCTGACCAGACTGCTCTGACCCTCATCCTCTCAGACCAGTCCGCTCAGACCCTCACCCTCTCTGACCACTCTGCTCTGACCCTCACCCTCTCTGACCACTTTGCAATGACCTTCATCCTCTCTGACCAGTCCACTCTGACCGTCGCTCTCTCTGACCACTTTGCTCTGACCCTCACCCTCTCTGACTACTTTGCTCTGACCCTCGCCCTCTTTCACTACTCCGCTGTGACCCTCATCCACTCTGACCAGTCCACTCTGACCCTCGCCCTCTCTGACCAGTCTGCTATGACCCTCACCTCTTTGACAAGTCCACTCTGACTCTCGCACTCTCTGACCACTCCGCTCGGACCTTCGCCCTCTCTAACCAGGCCACACTTACCCTCACCCTCTCTGACCAGTCTGCTCTGACCCTCACCCTCTCTGACCAGTCCACTCTGACCCTCACCCTCTCTGATCACTCCGCTCTGACCCTCGCCCTCTCTAACTAGTCCACACTGACGCTCACCCTCTCTGACCAATCCTCTCTGACCCTCACCCTCTCTGACCACTTTGCTCAGACCCTCAACCTCTCTGACCCGTCCGCTCTGACTCTCGCTCTCTCTGACAAGTCCACTCTGACCGTCGCCCTGTCTGACCACTCCGCTCTGACCCTCGCCCTCTCTGACCAGTCCGCAATAACCCTCATCCTCTCTGACCACTCCGCTCTGACCCTCGCCCTCTCTAACTAGTCCACACTGACCCTCATCCTCTCTGACCAGTTCACACTGCTCCTTGATCGCTCTGTCCAGTCCGCTCTGACCCTCGCCCTCTCTAACTAGTCCACACTGACCCTCATCCTCTCTGACCAATCATCTCTGACCCTCACCCTCTCTGACCACTTTGCTCAGACCCTCAACCTCTCTGACCCGTCCGCTCTGACTCTCGCTCTCTCTGACAAGTCCACTCTGACCGTCGCCCTGTCTGACCACTCCACTCTGACCCTCACCCTCTCTAACCAATCCACTCTGACCCTCGCCTTCTCTGACCATTTTGCTCAGACTCTCGCCCTCTCTGACCACTCCGCTCTGAACCTCGCCCTTCGAACCAGTCCACACTGACCCTCACTCTCTCTGACCACTCTGCTCTGACCCTCACCCTCTCTGACCACTCTGCTCTGAATCTCACCCTCTCTGACCAGTCCGCAATAACCCTCATCCTCTCTTACCACTCCACTCTGGACCCTCATACTCTCTGATCACTCCGCTCTGACCCTCGCCCTCTCGAACTAGTCCATACTGACCCTCATCCTCTCTGACCTGTCCACTCTGAACCTCACCCTCTCTGACCAATCCTCTCTGACCCTCACCCTCTCTGACCCGTCCGCTCTGACTCTCGCCCTCTCTGACCATTTTGCTCAGACTCTCGCCCTCTCTGACCAGTCCGCTCTGACCCTCGCCCTCTCTGACCAGTCCAATCTGACCCTCATCCTCTCTGACCTGTCCACTCTGAACCTCACCCTCTCTGACCAATCCCCTCTGACCCTCACTCTCTATGACCATTTTGCTCAGACTCTCGCGCTCTCTGACAAGTCCACTCTGACCCTCACCCTCTCTGACCGTCCACGCTGACCCTCGCCCTCTCTGACCATTTTGCTCAGACTCTCGCCCTCTCTGACCAGTCCACTCTGACCCTCGCACTCTCTGACCCTCGCCCTTTCTAACCAGTCCACACTGACCCTCACCCTCTCTGACCAGACTGCTCTGACCCTCATCCTCTCTGACCAGTCCGCTCTGACCCTTGCCCTCTCTGACCACTCCGCTCTGACCCTCATTCTCTCTGACCTGTCCGCACTGACCCTCATCCTCTCTGAACACTCCACTCTGACCTTCATCCTCTCTGACCACTCCGCTCTGACCCTCGCCCATTCTAAGTAGTCCACACTGACCCTCATCCTCTCTGACCAGTCCGCTCTGACCCTCGCCCTCTCTAACCAATCCACACTGACCCTCGCCCTCTCTGAGTATTCCAATCTGACCCTCGCCCTCTTTGACCAATTTGATCTGAACCTTGCCCTGTTTGACCACTCCGCTCTGACCCTCATCCTCTCTGACCAGTCCACTCTGACCCTCACCATCTCTGACCACTCCGCTCTGACCCTCATCCTCTCTGACCAGTCCACTCTGACCCTCACCATCTCTGACCACTCCGCTCTGACCCTCATCCTCTCTGACCAGTCCACTCTGACCCTCACCATCTCTGACCACTCCACTCTGACTCTCACCCTCTCTGACCACTCTGCTCTGACTCTTGCCTTTTCTGACTGCTTTGCTCTGACCCTCATCCTCTCTGACCAATCCACTCTGACCCGCGCCTACTCTAACTAGTCCACACTGACCCTCATCCTCACTAACCAGTCCGCTGTGACCCTCGCCCTCTCTAACCAATCCACACTGACCCTCACCCTCTCTAACCAGTCCACTCTGACCCTCGCCCTCTCTGACCAGTCAACTCTGACCCTCACCCTCTCTGACCGTCCACTCTGACCCTTGCCCTCTCTGACCAGTCCACTCTGACCATCGCACTCTCTGACCACTCTGCTCTGAACTTCGCCCTCTCTAACCAGTCCACACTGACCCTCACCCTCTCTGACCAGTCTGCTCTGACCCTCATCCTCTCTGACCAGTCCACACTGACCCTCACTCTCTCTGACCAGTCAGCTCTGACCCTCGCCCTCTCTGATCACTTTGCTCTGACCCTCACCCTCTCTGACCACTTTGCACAGACCCTCAGCTCTCTGACCAGTCCGCACTGACCCTCGCACACTCTGACCACTCCGCTCTGACCCTCGCCCACTCTCTCCAGTCCACACTGACCCTCACCCTCTCTGACCAGTCTGCTCTAACCCTCGCCATCTCTGACCACTCTGCTCTGACCTTCATCTTCTCTGACCAATCCTCTCTGACCCTCACTCTCTCTGACCACTCCGCTCTGACCCTCGCCCACTCTCTCCAGTCCACACTGACCCTCACCCTCTCTGACCAGTCTGCTCTGACCCTCGTCCTCTCTGACCAGTCCACTCTGACCCTCGCCATCTCTGACCAGTCCACTCTGACCATCGCACTCTCTGACCACTCCGCTCTGAACCTCGCCCTCTCTAACCAGTCCACACTGACCCTCACTCTCTCTGACCAGTCAGCTCTGACCCTCATCCTCTCTGACCAGTCCACTCTGACTCTCGCCTTCTCTGACTGCTTTGCTCTGACCCTCATCCTCTCTGACCACTCCGCTCTGACCCTCGCCCTCTCTAACTAGTCCACTCTGACCCTCATCCTCTCTGACCACTCCGCTCTGACCCTCGCACTCTCTAACTAGTCCACACTGACCCTCATCCTCTCTGACCAGTCCGCTCTGACTCTCGCCTTCTCTGACCACTTTGCTCAGACCCTCAGCTCTCTGACCAGTCCGCACTGACCCTCATCCTGTCTGACCAGTCCACTCTGACCCTCGCCCTCTCTGACCAGTCCACTCTGACCCTCGCCCCCTCTGACCACTTTGCTCTGACCCTTGCCCTCTCTGACCACTCCGCTCTGACCCTCATCCTCTCTGACCAGTCCACTATGACCCTCGCCCACTCTCTCCAGTCCACACTGACCCTCACCCTCTCTGACCAGTCTGCTCTGACCCTCATCCTCGCTGACCATTCCACTCTGACCCTCGCCGTCTCTGACCACTCCACTCTGACCCTCATCCTCTCTGACCACTCCGCTCTGACCCTCATCCTCTCTGACCAGTCCACTCTGACTCTCGCCTTCTCTGACTGCTTTGCTCTGACCCTCATCCTCTCTGACCTCTCCGCTCTGACCCTCGCACTCTCTAACTAGTCCACACTGACCCTCATCCTCTCTGACCGGTCCACTCTGACCCTCGCCGTCTCTGACCACTCCGCCCTGACCCTCATCCTCTCTGACCACTCCGCTCTGACCCTCATCCTCTCTGACCAGTCCACTCCGACTCTCGCCTTCTCTGACCACTTTCCTCTGACCCTCGCCCTCTCTGACTACTTTGCTCTGACCCTCACCCTCTCTGACCACTTTGCTCTGACCCTCGCCCTCTCTGACCACTCCGCTCTGACCCTCATCCTCTCTGACCAGTCCACTATGACCCTCGCCCACTCTCTCCAGTCCACACTGACCCTCACCCTCTCTGACCAGTCTGCTCTGACCCTCATCCTCGCTGACCATTCCACTCTGACCCTCGCCGTCTCTGACCACTCCACTCTGACCCTCATCCTCTCTGACCACTCCGCTCTGACCCTCATCCTCTCTGACCAGTCCACTCTGACTCTCGCCTTCTCTGACTGCTTTGCTCTGACCCTCATCCTCTCTGACCTCTCCGCTCTGACCCTCGCACTCTCTAACTAGTCCACACTGACCCTCATCCTCTCTGACCGGTCCACTCTGACCCTCGCCGTCTCTGACCACTCCGCCCTGACCCTCATCCTCTCTGATCACTCCGCTCTGACCCTCATCCGCTCTGACCAGTCCACTCCGACTCTCGCCTTCTCTGACCACTTTCCTCTGACCCTCGCCCTCTCTGACCGTCCACGCTGACCCTCGCCCTCTCTGACCACTTTGCTCTGACCCTCGCCCTCTCTGACCAGTCCACTCTGACCCTCGCACCCTCTGACCCTCGCCCTTTCTAACCAGTCCACACTGACCCTCACCCTCTCTGACCAGACTGCTCTGACCCTCATCCTCTCTGACCAGTCCGCTCTGACCCTTGCCCTCTCTGACCACTCCGCTCTGACCCTCATTCTCTCTGACCTGTCCGCACTGACCCTCATCCTCTCTGAACACTCCACTCTGACCTTCATCCTCTTTGACCACTCCGCTCTGACCCTCGCCCATTCTAAGTAGTCCACACTGACCCTCATCCTCTCTGACCAGTCCGCTCTGACCCTCGCCCTCTCTAACCAATCCACACTGACCCTCGTCCTCTCTGAGTATTCCAATCTGACCCTCGCCCTCTTTGACCAATTTGATCTGAACCTTGCCCTGTTTGACCACTCCGCTCTGACCCTCATCCTCTCTGACCAGTCCACTCTGACCCTCACCATCTCTGACCACTCCGCTCTGACCCTCATCCTCTCTGACCAGTCCACTCTGACCCTCACCATCTCTGACCACTCCACTCTGACTCTCACCCTCTCTGACCACTCTGCTCTGACTCTTGCCTTTTCTGACTGCTTTGCTCTGACCCTCATCCTCTCTGACCAATCCACTCTGACCCGCGCCTACTCTAACTAGTCCACACTGACCCTCATCCTCACTAACCAGTCCGCTGTGACCCTCGCCCTCTCTAACCAATCCACACTGACCCTCACCCTCTCTAACCAGTCCACTCTGACCCTCGCCCTCTCTGACCAGTCAACTCTGACCCTCACCCTCTCTGACCGTCCACTCTGACCCTTGCCCTCTCTGACCAGTCCACTCTGACCATCGCACTCTCTGACCACTCCGCTCTGAACTTCGCCCTCTCTAACCAGTCCACACTGACCCTCACCCTCTCTGACCAGTCTGCTCTGACCCTCATCCTCTCTGACCAGTCCACACTGACCCTCACTCTCTCTGACCAGTCAGCTCTGACCTTCGCCCTCTCTGATCACTTTGCTCTGACCCTCACCCTCTCTGACCACTTTGCACAGACCCTCAGCTCTCTGACCAGTCCGCACTGACCCTCGCACACTCTGACCACTCCGCTCTGACCCTCGCCCACTCTCTCCAGTCCACACTGACCCTCACCCTCTCTGACCAGTCTGCTCTAACCCTCGCCATCTCTGACCACTCTGCTCTGACCTTCATCTTCTCTGACCAATCCTCTCTGACCCTCACTCTCTCTGACCACTCCGCTCTGACCATCGCCCACTCTCTCCAGTCCACACTGACCCTCACCCTCTCTGACCAGTCTGCTCTGACCCTCGTCCTCTCTGACCAGTCCACTCTGACCCTCGCCCTCTCTGACCAGTCCACTCTGACCATCGCACTCTCTGACCACTCCGCTCTGAACCTCGCCCTCTCTAACCAGTCCACACTGACCCTCACTCTCTCTGACCAGTCAGCTCTGACCCTCATCCTCTCTGACCAGTCTGCTCTGACCCTCATCCTCTCTGACCAGTCCACTCTGACACTCGCCTTCTCTGACTGCTTTGCTCTGACCCTCATCCTCTCTGACCACTCCGCTCTGACCCTCGCCCTCTCTAACTAGTCCACTCTGACCCTCATCCTCTCTGACCACTCCGCTCTGACCCTCGCACTCTCTAACTAGTCCACACTGACCCTCATCCTCTCTGACCAGTCCGCTCTGACTCTCGCCTTCTCTGACCACTTTGCTCAGACCCTCAGCTCTCTGACCAGTCCGCACTGACCCTCATCCTGTCTGACCAGTCCACTCTGACCCTCGCCCTCTCTGACCAGTCCACTCTGACCCTCGCCCCCTCTGACCACTTTGCTCTGACCATTGCCGTCTCTGACCACTCCGCTCTGACCCTCATCCTCTCTGACCAGTCCACTCTGACCATCGCCCACTCTCTCCAGTCCACACTGACCCTCACCCTCTCTGACCAGTCTGCTCTGACCCTCATCCTCGCTGACCATTCCACTCTGACCCTCGCCGTTTCTGACCACTCCACTCTGACCCTCATCCTCTCTGACCACTCCGCTCTGACCCTCATCCTCTCTGACCAGTCCACTCTGACTCTCGCCTTCTCTGACTGCTTTGCTCTGACCCTCATCCTCTCTGACCTCTCCGCTCTGACCCTCGCACTCTCTAACTAGTCCACACTGACCCTCATCCTCTCTGACCGGTCCACTCTGACCCTCGCCGTCTCTGACCACTCCGCCCTGACCCTCATCCTCTCTGACCACTCCGCTCTGTCCCTCATCCTCTCTGACCAGTCCACTCCGACTCTCGCCTTCTCTGACCACTTTCCTCTGACCCTCGCCCTCTCTGACTACTTTGCTCTGACCCTCACCCTCTCTGACCACTTTGCTCTGACCCTCGCCCTCTCTGACCACCGCTCTGACCCTCATCCTCTCTGACCAATCCACTCTGACCCGCGCCTACTCTAACTAGTCCACACTGACCCTCATCCTCACTAACCAGTCCGCTGTGACCCTCGCCCTCTCTAACCAATCCACACTGACCCTCACCCTCTCTAACCAGTCCACTCTGACCCTCGCCCTCTCTGACCAGTCAACTCTGACCCTCACCCTCTCTGACCGTCCACTCTGACCCTTGCCCTCTCTGACCAGTCCACTCTGACCATCGCACTCTCTGACCACTCTGCTCTGAACTTCGCCCTCTCTAACCAGTCCACATTGACGCTCACCCTCTCTGACCAGTCTGCTCTGACCCTCATCCTCTCTGACCAGTCCACACTGACCCTCACTCTCTCTGACCAGTCAGCTCTGACCCTCGCCCTCTCTGATCACTTTGCTCTGACCCTCACCCTCTCTGACCACTTTGCACAGACCCTCAGCTCTCTGACCAGTCCGCACTGACCCTCGCACACTCTGACCACTCCGCTCTGACCCTCGCCCACTCTCTCCAGTCCACACTGACCCTCACCCTCTCTGACCAGTCTGCTCTAACCCTCGCCATCTCTGACCACTCTGCTCTGACCTTCATCTTCTCTGACCAATCCTCTCTGACCCTCACTCTCTCTGACCACTCCGCTCTGACCCTCGCCCACTCTCTCCAGTCCACACTGACCCTCACCCTCTCTGACCAGTCTGCTCTGACCCTCGTCCTCTCTGACCAGTCCACTCTGACCCTCGCCATCTCTGACCAGTCCACTCTGACCATCGCACTCTCTGACCACTCCGCTCTGAACCTCGCCCTCTCTAACCAGTCCACACTGACCCTCACTCTCTCTGACCAGTCAGCTCTGACCCTCATCCTCTCTGACCAGTCTACTCTGACCCTCATCCTCTCTGACCAGTCCACTCTGACTCTCGCCTTCTCTGACTGCTTTGCTCTGACCCTCATCCTCTCTGACCACTCCGCTCTGACCCTCGCCCTCTCTAACTAGTCCACTCTGACCCTCATCCTCTCTGACCACTCCGCTCTGACCCTCGCATTCTCTAACTAGTCCACACTGACCCTCATCCTCTCTGACCAGTCCGCTCTGACTCTCGCCTTCTCTGACCACTTTGCTCAGACCCTCAGCTCTCTGACCAGTCCGCACTGACCCTCATCCTGTCTGACCAGTCCACTCTGACCCTCGCCCTCTCTGACCAGTCCACTCTGACCCTCGCCCCCTCTGACCACTTTGCTCTGACCCTTGCCCTCTCTGACCACTCCGCTCTGACCCTCATCCTCTCTGACCAGTCCACTCCGACTCTCGCCTTCTCTGACCACTTTCCTCTGACCCTCGCCCTCTCTGACTACTTTGCTCTGACCCTCACCCTCTCTGACCACTTTGCTCTGACCCTCGCCCTCTCTGACCACTCCGCTCTGACCCTCATCCTCTCTGACCAGTCCGCTCTGACCCTCGCCCTCTCTAACCAATCCACACTGACCCTCGCCCTCTCTGAGTATTCCAATCTGACCCTCGCCCTCTTTGACCAATTTGATCTGAACCTTGCCCTGTTTGACCACTCCGCTCTGACCCTCATCCTCTCTGACCAGTCCACTCTGACCCTCACCATCTCTGACCACTCCGCTCTGACCCTCATCCTCTCTGACCAGTCCACTCTGACCCTCACCATCTCTGACCACTCCGCTCTGACCCTCATCCTCTCTGACCAGTCCACTCTGACCCTCACCATCTCTGACCACTCCACTCTGACTCTCACCCTCTCTGACCACTCTGCTCTGACTCTTGCCTTTTCTGACTGCTTTGCTCTGACCCTCATCCTCTCTGACCATTCCACTCTGACCCGCGCCTACTCTAACTAGTCCACACTGACCCTCATCCTCACTAACCAGTCCGCTGTGACCCTCGCCCTCTCTAACCAATCCACACTGACCCTCACCCTCTCTAACCAGTCCACTCTGACCCTCGCCCTCTCTGACCAGTCAACTCTGACCCTCACCCTCTCTGACCATCCACTCTGACCCTTGCCCTCTCTGACCAGTCCACTCTGACCATCGCACTCTCTGACCACTTTGCTCTGACCCTCGCCCTCTCTGACCACTCCGCTCTGACCCTCATCCTCTCTGACCAGTCCACTCTGACCCTCGCCCACTCTCTCCAGTCCACACTGACCCTCACCCTCTCTGACCAGTCTGCTCTGACCCTCATCCTCGCTGACCATTCCACTCTGACCCTCGCCGTCTCTGACCACTCCACTCTGACCCTCATCCTCTCTGACCACTCCGCTCTGACCCTCATCCTCTCTGACCAGTCCACTCTGACTCTCGCCTTCTCTGACTGCTTTGCTCTGACCCTCATCCTCTCTGACCACTCCGCTCTGACCCTCGCACTCTCTAACTAGTCCACACTGACCCTCATCCTCTCTGACCGGTCCACTCTGACCCTCGCCGTCTCTGACTACTCCGCCCTGACCCTCATCCTCTCTGATCACTCCGCTCTGACCCTCATCCGCTCTGACCAGTCTACTCCGACTCTCGCCTTCTCTGACCACTTTCCTCTGACCCTCGCCCTCTCTGACCGTCCACGCTGACCCTCGCCCTCTCTGACCACTTTGCTCTGACCCTCGCCCTCTCTGACCATTCCACTCTGACCCTCGCACTCTCTGACCCTCGCCCTTTCTAACCAGTCCACACTGACCCTCACCCTCTCTGACCAGACTGCTCTGACCCTCATCCTCTCTGACCAGTCCGCTCTGACCCTTGCCCTCTCTGACCATTCCGCTCTGACCCTCATTCTCTCTGACCTGTCCGCACTGACCCTCATCCTCTCTGAACACTCCACTCTGACCTTCATCCTCTTTGACCACTCCGCTCTGACCCTCGCCCATTCTAAGTAGTCCACACTGACCCTCATCCTCTCTGACCAGTCCGCTCTGACCCTTGCCCTCTCTAACCAATCCACACTGACCCTCGCCCTCTCTGAGTATTCCAATCTGACCCTCGCCCTCTTTGACCAATTTGATCTGAACCTTGCCCTGTTTGACCACTCCGCTCTGACCCTCATCCTCTCTGACCAGTCCACTCTGACCCTCACCATCTCTGACCACTCCGCTCTGACCCTCATCCTCTCTGACCAGTCCACACTGACCCTCACCATCTCTGACCACTCCGCTCTGACCCTCATCCTCTCTGACCAGTCCACTCTGACCCTCACCATCTCTGACCAGTCCACTCTGACCCTCACCATCTCTGACCACTCCGCTCTGACCCTCATCCTCTCTGACCAGTCCACTCTGACCCTCACCATCTCTGACCACTCCGCTCTGACCCTCATCCTCTCTGACCAGTCCACTCTGACCCTCACCATCTCTGACCACTCCACTCTGACTCTCACCCTCTCTGACCACTCTGCTCTGACTCTTGCCTTTTCTGACTGCTTTGCTCTGACCCTCATCCTCTCTGACCAATCCACTCTGACCCGCGCCTACTCTAACTAGTCCACACTGACCCTCATCCTCACTAACCAGTCCGCTGTGACCCTCGCCCTCTCTAACCAATCCACACTGACCCTCACCCTCTCTAACCAGTCCACTCTGACCCTCGCCCTCTCTGACCAGTCAACTCTGACCCTCACCCTCTCTGACCGTCCACTCTGACCCTTGCCCTCTCTGACCAGTCCACTCTGACCATCGCACTCTCTGACCACTCCGCTCTGAACTTCGCCCTCTCTAACCAGTCCACACTGACCCTCACCCTCTCTGACCAGTCTGCTCTGACCCTCATCCTCTCTGACCAGTCCACACTGACCCTCACTCTCTCTGACCAGTCAGCTCTGACCCTCGCCCTCTCTGATCACTTTGCTCTGACCCTCACCCTCTCTGACCACTTTGCACAGACCCTCAGCTCTCTGACCAGTCCGCACTGACCCTCGCACACTCTGACCACTCCGCGCTGACCCTCGCCCACTCTCTTCAGTCCACACTGACCCTCACCCTCTCTGACCAGTCTGCTCTAACCCTCGCCATCTCTGACCACTCTGCTCTGACCTTCATCTTCTCTGACCAATCCTCTCTGACCCTCACTCTCTCTGACCACTCCGCTCTGACCCTCGCCCACTCTCTCCAGTCCACACTGACCCTCACCCTCTCTGACCAGTCTGCTCTGACCCTCGTCCTCTCTGACCAGTCCACTCTGACCCTCGCCCTCTCTGACCAGTCCACTCTGACCATCGCACTCTCTGACCACTCCGCTCTGAACCTCGCCCTCTCTAACCAGTCCACACTGACCCTCACTCTCTCTGACCAGTCAGCTCTGACCCTCATCCTCTCTGACCAGTCTGCTCTGACCCTCATCCTCTCTGACCAGTCTGCTCTGACCCTCATCCTCTCTGACCAGTCCACTCTGACTCTCGCCTTCTCTGACTGCTTTGCTCTGATGCTCATCCTCTCTGACCACTCCGCTCTGACCCTCGCCCTCTCTAACTAGTCCACTCTGACCCTCATCCTCTCTGACCACTCCGCTCTGACCCTCGCACTCTCTAACTAGTCCACACTGACCCTCATCCTCTCTGACCAGTCCGCTCTGACTCTCGCCTTCTCTGACCACTTTGCTCAGACCCTCAGCTCTCTGACCAGTCCGCACTGACCCTCATCCTGTCTGACCAGTCCACTCTGACCCTCGCCCTCTCTGACCAGTCCACTCTGACCCTCGCCCCCTCTGACCACTTTGCTCTGACCCTTGCCCTCTCTGACCACTCCGCTCTGACCCTCATCCTCTCTGACCAGTCCACTCTGACCCTCGCCCACTCTCTCCAGTCCACACTGACCCTCACCCTCTCTGACCAGTCTGCTCTGACCCTCATCCTCGCTGACCATTCCACTCTGATCCTCGCCGTCTCTGACCATTCCACTCTGACCCTCATCCTCTCTGACCACTCCGCTCTGACCCTCATCCTCTCTGACCAGTCCACTCTGACTCTCGCCTTCTCTGACTGCTTTGCTCTGACCCTCATCCTCTCTGACCTCTCCGCTCTGATCCTCGCACTCTCTAACTAGTCCACACTGACCCTCATCCTCTCTGACCGGTCCACTCTGACCCTCGCCGTCTCTGACCACTCCGCCCTGACCCTCATCCTCTCTGACCACTCCGCTCTGACCCTCATCCTCTCTGACCAGTCCACTCCGACTCTCGCCTTCTCTGACCACTTTCCTCTGACCCTCGCCCTCTCTGACTACTTTGCTCTGACCCTCACCCTCTCTGACCACTTTGCTCTGACCCTCGCCCTCTCTGACCACCGCTCTGACCCTCATCCTCTCTGACCAGTCCACTCTGACCCTCGCCCACTCTCTCCAGTCCACACTGACCCTCACCCTCTCTGACCAGTCTGCTCTGACCCTCATCCTCGCTGACCATTCCACTCTGACCCTCGCCGTCTCTGACCACTCCACTCTGACCCTCATCCTCTCTGACCACTCCGCTCTGACCCTCATCCTCTCTGACCAGTCCACTCTGACTCTCGCCTTCTCTGACTGCTTTGCTCTGACCCTCATCCTCTCTGACCTCTCCGCTCTGACCCTCGCACTCTCTAACTAGTCCACACTGACCCTCATCCTCTCTGACCGGTCCACTCTGACCCTCGCCGTCTCTGACCACTCCGCCCTGACCCTCATCCTCTCTGATCACTCCGCTCTGACCCTCATCCTCTCTGACCAGTCCACTCCGACTCTCGCCTTCTCTGACCACTTTCCTCTGACCCTCGCCCTCTCTGACTACTTTGCTCTGACCCTCACCCTCTCTGACCACTTTGCTCTGACCCTCGCCCTCTCTGACCACTCCGCTCTGACCCTCATCCTCTCTGACCAGTCCACTCTGACCCTCGCCCACTCTCTCCAGTCCACACTGACCCTCACCCTCTCTGACCAGTCCACACTGACCCTCACCCTCTCTGACCAGTCTGCTCTAACCCTCGCCATCTCTGACCACTCTGCACTGACCTTCATCTTCTCTGACCAATCCTCTCTGACCCTCACTCTCTCTGACCACTCCGCTCTGACCCTCGCCCACTCTCTCCAGTCCACACTGACCCTCACCCTCTCTGACCAGTCTGCTCTGACCCTCATCCTCTCTGACCAGTCCACACTGACCCTCACTCTCTCTGACCAGTCAGCTCTGACCCTCGCCCTCTCTGATCACTTTGCTCTGACCCTCACCCTCTCTGACCACTTTGCACAGACCCTCAGCTCTCTGACCAGTCCGCACTGACCCTCGCACACTCTGACCACTCCGCTCTGACCCTCGCCCACTCTCTCCAGTCCACACTGACCCTCACCCTCTCTGACCAGTCTGCTCTAACCCTCGCCATCTCTGACCACTCTGCTCTGACCTTCATCTTCTCTGACCAATCCTCTCTGACCCTCACTCTCTCTGACCACTCCGCTCTGACCCTCGCCCACTCTCTCCAGTCCACACTGACCCTCACCCTCTCTGACCAGTCTGCTCTGACCCTCGTCCTCTCTGACCAGTCCACTCTGACCCTCGCCATCTCTGACCAGTCCACTCTGACCATCGCACTCTCTGACCACTCCGCTCTGAACCTCGCCCTCTCTAACCAGTCCACACTGACCCTCACTCTCTCTGACCAGTCAGCTCTGACCCTCATCCTCTCTGACCAGTCTGCTCTGACCCTCACTCTCTCTGACCAGTCTGCTCTGACCCTCATCCTCTCTGACCAGTCCACTCTGACTCTCGCCTTCTCTGACTGCTTTGCTCTGACCCTCATCCTCTCTGACCACTCCGCTCTGACCCTCGCCCTCTCTAACTAGTCCACTCTGACCCTCATCCTCTCTGACCACTCCGCTCTGACCCTCGCACTCTCTAACTAGTCCACACTGACCCTCATCCTCTCTGACCAGTCCGCTCTGACTCTCGCCTTCTCTGACCACTTTGCTCAGACCCTCAGCTCTCTGACCAGTCCGCACTGACCCTCATCCTGTCTGACCAGTCCACTCTGACCCTCGCCCTCTCTGACCAGTCCACTCTGACCCTCGCCCCCTCTGACCACTTTGCTCTGACCCTTGCCCTCTCTGACCACTCCGCTCTGACCCTCATCCTCTCTGACCAGTCCACTCTGACCCTCGCCCACTCTCTCCAGTCCACACTGACCCTCACCCTCTCTGACCAGTCTGCTCTGACCCTCATCCTCGCTGACCATTCCACTCTGACCCTCGCCGTCTCTGACCACTCCACTCTGACCCTCATCCTCTCTGACCACTCCGCTCTGACCCTCATCCTCTCTGACCAGTCCACTCTGACTCTCGCCTTCTCTGACTGCTTTGCTCTGACCCTCATCCTCTCTGACCTCTCCGCTCTGACCCTCGCACTCTCTAACTAGTCCACACTGACCCTCATCCTCTCTGACCGGTCCACTCTGACCCTCGCCGTCTCTGACCACTCCGCCCTGACCCTCATCCTCTCTGACCACCCCGCTCTGACCCTCATCCTCTCTGACCAGTCCACTCCGACTCTCGCCTTCTCTGACCACTTTCCTCTGACCCTCGCCCTCTCTGACTACTTTGCTCTGACCCTCACCCTCTCTGACCACTTTGCTCTGACCCTCGCCCTCTCTGACCACTCCGCTCTGACCCTCATCCTCTCTGACCAGTCCACTCTGACCCTCGCCCACTCTCTCCAGTCCACACTGACCCTCACCCTCTCTGACCAGTCTGCTCTGACCCTCATCCTCGCTGACCATTCCACTCTGACCCTCGCCGTCTCTGACCACTCCACTCTGACCCTCATCCTCTCTGACCACTCCGCTCTGACCCTCATCCTCTCTGACCAGTCCACTCTGACTCTCGCCTTCTCTGACTGCTTTGCTCTGACCCTCATCCTCTCTGACCTCTCCGCTCTGACCCTCGCACTCTCTAACTAGTCCACACTGACCCTCATCCTCTCTGACCGGTCCACTCTGACCCTCGCCGTCTCTGACCACTCCGCCCTGACCCTCATCCTCTCTGATCACTCCGCTCTGACCCTCATCCTCTCTGACCAGTCCACTCCGACTCTCGCCTTCTCTGACCACTTTCCTCTGACCCTCGCCCTCTCTGACCGTCCACGCTGACCCTCGCCCTCTCTGACCACTTTGCTCTGACCCTCGCCCTCTCTGACCAGTCCACTCTGACCCTCGCACTCTCTGACCCTCGCCCTTTCTAACCAGTCCACACTGACCCTCACCCTCTCTGACCAGACTGCTCTGACCCTCATCCTCTCTGACCAGTCCGCTCTGACCCTTGCCCTCTCTGACCACTCCGCTCTGACCCTCATTCTCTCTGACCTGTCCGCACTGACCCTCATCCTCTCTGAACACTCCACTCTGACCTTCATCCTCTTTGACCACTCCGCTCTGACCCTCGCCCATTCTAAGTAGTCCACACTGACCCTCATCCTCTCTGACCAGTCCGCTCTGACCCTCGCCCTCTCTAACCAATCCACACTGACCCTCGCCCTCTCTGAGTATTCCAATCTGACCCTCGCCCTCTTTGACCAATTTGATCTGAACCTTGCCCTGTTTGACCACTCCGCTCTGACCCTCATCCTCTCTGACCAGTCCACTCTGACCCTCACCATCTCTGACCACTCCGCTCTGACCCTCATCCTCTCTGACCAGTCCACTCTGACCCTCACCATCTCTGACCACTTCACTCTGACTCTCACCCTCTCTGACCACTCTGCTCTGACTCTTGCCTTTTCTGACTGCTTTGCTCTGACCCTCATCCTCTCTGACCAATCCACTCTGACCCGCGCCTACTCTAACTAGTCCACACTGACCCTCATCCTCACTAACCAGTCCGCTGTGACCCTCGCCCTCTCTAACCAATCCACACTGACCCTCACCCTCTCTAACCAGTCCACTCTGACCCTCGCCCTCTCTGACCAGTCAACTCTGACCCTCACCCTCTCTGACCGTCCACTCTGACCCTTGCCCTCTCTGACCAGTCCACTCTGAGCATCGCACTCTCTGACCACTCCGCTCTAAAATCGCCCTCTCTAACCAGTCCACACTGACCCTCACCCTCTCTGACCAGTCTGCTCTGACCCTCATCCTCTCTGACCAGTCCACACTGACCCTCACTCTCTCTGACCAGTCAGCTCTGACCCTCGCCCTCTCTGATCACTTTGCTCTGACCCTCACCCTCTCTGACCACTTTGCACAGACCCTCAGCTCTCTGACCAGTCCGCACTGACCCTCGCACACTCTGACCACTCCGCTCTGACCCTCGCCCACTCTCTCCAGTCCACACTGACCCTCACCCTCTCTGACCAGTCTGCTCTAACCCTCGCCATCTCTGACCACTCTGCTCTGACCTTCATCTTCTCTGACCAATCCTCTCTGACCCTCACTCTCTCTGACCACTCCGCTCTGACCCTCGCCCACTCTCTCCAGTCCACACTGACCCTCACCCTCTCTGACCAGTCTGCTCTGACCCTCGTCCTCTCTGACCAGTCCACTCTGACCCTCGCCCTCTCTGACCAGTCCACTCTGACCATCGCACTCTCTGACCACTCCGCTCTGAACCTCGCCCTCTCTAACCAGTCCACACTGACCCTCACTCTCTCTGACCAGTCAGCTCTGACCCTCATCCTCTCTGACCAGTCTGCTCTGACCCTCATCCTCTCTGACCAGTCCACTCTGACTCTCGCCTTCTCTGACTGCTTTGCTCTGACCCTCATCCTCTCTGACCACTCCGCTCTGACCCTCGCACTCTCTAACTAGTCCACACTGACCCTCATCCTCTCTGACCAGTCCGCTCTGACTCTCGCCTTCTCTGACCACTTTGCTCAGACCCTCAGCTCTCTGACCAGTCCGCACTGACCCTCATCCTGTCTGACCAGTCCACTCTGACCCTCGCCCTCTCTGACCAGTCCACTCTGACCCTCGCCCCCTCTGACCACTTTGCTCTGACCCTTGCCCTCTCTGACCACTCCGCTCTGACCCTCATCCTCTCTGACCAGTCCACTCTGACCCTCGCCCACTCTCTCCAGTCCACACTGACCCTCACCCTCTCTGACCAGTCTGCTCTGACCCTCGTCCTCTCTGACCAGTCCACTCTGACCCTCGCCCTCTCTGACCAGTCCACTCTGACCATCGCACTCTCTGACCACTCCGCTCTGAACCTCGCCCTCTCTAACCAGTCCACACTGACCCTCACTCTCTCTGACCAGTCAGCTCTGACCCTCACTCTCTCTGACCAGTCCACTCTGACTCTCGCCTTCTCTGACTGCTTTGCTCTGACCCTCATCCTCTCTGACCACTCCGCTCTGACCCTCGCCCTCTCTAACTAGTCCACTCTGACCCTCATCCTCTCTGACCACTCCGCTCTGACCCTCGCCCTCTCTAACTAGTCCACTCTGACCCTCATCCTCTCTGACCACTCCGCTCTGACCCTCGCACTCTCTAACTAGTCCACACTGACCCTCATCCTCTCTGACCAGTCCGCTCTGACTCTCGCCTTCTCTGACCACTTTGCTCAGACCCTCAGCTCTCTGACCAGTCCGCACTGACCCTCATCCTGTCTGACCAGTCCACTCTGACCCTCGCCCTCTCTGACCAGTCCACTCTGACCCTCGCCCCCTCTGACCACTTTGCTCTGACCCTTGCCCTCTCTGACCACTCCGCTCTGACCCTCATCCTCTCTGACCAGTCCACTCTGACCCTCGCCCACTCTCTCCAGTCCACACTGACCCTCACCCTCTCTGACCAGTCTGCTCTGACCCTCATCCTCGCTGACCATTCCACTCTGACCCTCGCCGTCTCTGACCACTCCACTCTGACCCTCATCCTCTCTGACCACTCCGCTCTGACCCTCATCCTCTCTGACCAGTCCACTCTGACTCTCGCCTTCTCTGACTGCTTTGCTCTGACCCTCATCCTCTCTGACCTCTACGCTCTGACCCTCGCACTCTCTAACTAGTCCACACTGACCCTCATCCTCTCTGACCGGTCCACTCTGACCCTCGCCGTCTCTGACCACTCCGCCCTGACCCTCATCCTCTCTGACCACTCCGCTCTGACCCTCATCCTCTCTGACCAGTCCACTCCGACTCTCGCCTTCTCTGACCACTTTCCTCTGACCCTCGCCCTCTCTGACTACTTTGCTCTGACCCTCACCCTCTCTGACCACTTTGCTCTGACCCTTGCCCTCTCTGACCACTCCGCTCTGACCCTCATCCTCTCTGACCAGTCCACTATGACCCTCGCCCACTCTCTCCAGTCCACACTGACCCTCACCCTCTCTGACCAGTCTGCTCTGACCCTCATCCTCGCTGACCATTCCACTCTGACCCTCGCCGTCTCTGACCACTCCACTCTGACCCTCATCCTCTCTGACCACTCCGCTCTGACCCTCATCCTCTCTGACCAGTCCACTCTGACTCTCGCCTTCTCTGACTGCTTTGCTCTGACCCTCATCCTCTCTGACCTCTCCGCTCTGACCCTCGCACTCTCTAACTAGTCCACACTGACCCTCATCCTCTCTGACCGGTCCACTCTGACCCTCGCCGTCTCTGACCACTCCGCCCTGACCCTCATCCTCTCTGACCACTCCGCTCTGACCCTCATCCTCTCTGACCAGTCCACTCCGACTCTCGCCTTCTCTGACTGCTTTGCTCTGACCCTCATCCTCTCTGACCAGTCCACTCCGACTCTCGCCTTCTCTGACCACTTTCCTCTGACCCTCGCCCTCTCTGACTACTTTGCTCTGACCCTCACCCTCTCTGACCACTTTGCTCTGACCCTCGCCCTCTCTGACCACTCCGCTCTGACCCTCATCCTCTCTGACCAGTCCACTCTGACCCTCGCCCACTCTCTCCAGTCCACACTGACCCTCACCCTCTCTGACCAGTCTGCTCTGACCCTCATCCTCTCTGACCATTCCACTCTGACCCTCGCCGTCTCTGACCACTCCGCTCTGACCCTCATCCTCTGTGACCAGTCCACTCTGACTCTCGCCTTCTCTGACTGCTTTGCTCTGACCCTCATCCTCTCTGACCACTCCGCTCTGACCCTCGCACTCTCTAACTAGTCCACACTGACCCTCATCCTCTCTGACCGGTCCACTCTGACCCTCGCCGTCTCTGACCACTCCGCTCTGACCCTCATCCTCTCTGACCAGTCCACTCCGACTCTCGCCTTCTCTGACCACTTTCCTCTGACCCTCGCCCTCTCTGACCACTCTGCTCTTACTCTCATCCTCTCTGACCACTCTGCTCTGACCCTCACCCTCTCTGACCACTTTACTCTGACCCTCACCCTCTCTGACCAGTCCACACTGACCCTCATCCTCTCTGACCACTCCTCTCTGACCCTCGCCCTCTCTAACTAGTCCACACTGACCCTCACCCTCTCTGACCAGTCCACACTGACCCTCATCCTCTCTGACCACTCCTCTCTGACCATCGCTCTCTCTGACCAGTCCATTCTGACCCTCACCCTCTCTGACCACTTTGCTCTGACCCTTACCTCTGTGACCAGTCCGCTCTGACTCTCGCTTTCTCTGACCAGTCCACTCTAACCCTCACCATCTACAAGCCTGTCCACCAAATACAAGGCACAAGTCATGAGTGTGATGGAATACTCTCCACTTGCCTGGATGGGTGCAGCTCCAACAACACTCAAGAAGCTCAACACCATCCAGGACAAAGCAGCCCGCTGGACTGGCATCCCGACCACCACCTGCAACATTCACTCCCTCCACCACTGATGCACATCACATGAACGAATAAAAAAAGAAATCTGTCCTCGGACCAGCAGAGGGCAGGCTACATTAGATTCAATCAAGCAATGAGCCAGATTGAGTTGATAGCAATGCTATGTGAACAGTTATCTAATAATAGTCAGTATATGATTGAATTCAATGTAGTGTTTGAAAGGGAGAAACGTGAAACAGCTGCTATGCTTCTAGATTTCGATAAAGGCTGACTTCAATGTGATGAGACAGAGACTGTCCACAGTAAACCGAGCAAATCTGTTAATGGGTAAAAAGACAGACCAGAGGAAGGTGTTCAAAAACAGAATTTAAAAAGAAAAAACGAGACAAGAGTTCTCCATACCAATGAAACAGGCACAACTAAAGAGGAAAGAGAAATGCAAAATGAAAAACAGCACATTCCTGGCGATTGGGAGAGGTGGGGATGTAGTAGGAATGTGGGATTAGTGTAGGATTAGTATGAATGGGTGGTTGATGGTCGGCACGGACTCGGTGGGCCGAAGGGCCTGTTTCAGTGCTGTATCTCCAAAAAAAAATGGTGCTAAAAAGATTGTAAGAGACACCAGAAGGGAAATCAAAATCAACACAAATGATTTCACAAGTAGATTAGGAAAAAGAGAGTAGTCAGGAGCACTGTGGGTCCCTTGAACGCTGATAATGGTGATATTGCCAATGAAAATAAGGAAATATTTACTTTGCATCAGTATTTAAGGTAGAGGAAGAGCCCAGCAGGGGACTTGAGCAGCAGCTGGTGTCACTGCGATGCATCTGTGAGGTTCAGAGCTTTGTGGATAGGATGTTTATAGATGTAATCACCCCACAGTTTAGGTGTATGTAGGCAGAGAGGGAATGGGTAACCACCAGACAGTCAAAAAGAAACAGGCAGGTAGTGCAGGAGACCCCTGAGTGCATCTCACACTCCAACAGGTATTCAGTTCTGATTGCTGAGGAAAGTGATGGTTCATCTGGGGAGTGCAGCCACAGCGAAGGCCATGGCACCATGGGTGGTTCAGCTGCACAGTGAAACATGAAGAATACTGGAAGAGTGATAGTGATAGGAGATTCAATAGTCAGGGGAACAGACAGGCATTTCTGTGGCCGCAGAGGTGAATCCAGGATGTTGTGTTGCTTCCCTGGTGCCAGGGTCAAGGATGTCACTGAGCAGCTGCACAGCATCCTGAGGGGAAAGGGTGAACTGCTGCAGTCGTGGTGCACAATGATATAGGTGGGAAGAGGGATGTGGTCCTGCAGAAAGAGTTTAGTGAGCTAGGTAAGAAATTAGCAAGCAGTACCTCAAAAGTAGTAATCTCCAGATTACTCCCAGTACCATGTACAAGTGAGTATGGAAATAGGGGATAAATAACAAAGAACAAAGAACAGTACAGCACAGGAACAGGCCATTCGGCCCTCCAAGCCTGTGCCGATCTTGATGCCTGTCTGAACTAAAATTTTCTGCACTTCTGGGGCCCGTATCCTTCTATTCCCTTCCTATTCATATATTTGTCAAGATGCCTCTTGAACGTCGCTATCGTGCCTGCTTCCACCACCTCCCCCAGCAGCAAGTTCCAGGCACTCACCACATTCTGTGTAAAAAAACTTGCCTCGCACATCCCCTCTAAACTTTGCCCCTCGCACCTTAAACCTATGTCCCCGAGTAACTGACTCTTCCACCCTGGGAAAAAGCTTCTGACTATCCACTCTGTCCATGCCACTCATAACTTTGTAAACCTCTATCATGTCACCCCTCCACCTCCATTATTCCAGTGAAAACAATCCGAGTTTATGCAACCTCTCCTCATAGCTAATGCCCTCCAGACCAGGCAACATCCTGGTAAACCTCTTCTGTACCCTCTCCAAAGCCTCCACGTGCTTCTGGTAGTGTGGCGACCAGAATTGCACGCAATATTCCAAGTGTGGCCTAACTAAGGTTCTGTACAGCTGCAGCATGACTTGCCAATTTTTATACTCTATGCCCCGACCGATGAAGGCAAGCATGCCGTATGCCTTCTTGACTGCCTTATCCACCTGCGTTGCCACTTTCAGTGACCTGTGGACCTGTACGCCCAGATCTCTCTGCCTGTCAATACTCCTAAGGGTTCTGCCATTTACTGTATACCTCCCACCTGTATTAGACCTTCCAAAATGCATTACCTCACATTTGTCCGGATTAAACTCCATCTGCCATTTCTCCGCCCAAGTCTCCAACTGATCTATATCCTGCTGTATCCTCTGACAATCCTCATCATTATCCGCAACTCCACCAACCTTTGTGTCGTCCGCAAACTTACTAATCAGACCAGCTACATTTTCCTCCAATTCATTTATATATACTACAAACAGCAAAGGTCCCAGCACTGATCCCTGCGGAACACCACTAGTCACATCCCTCCATTCAGAAAAGCACCCTTCCACTGCTACCCTCTGTCTTCTGTGACTGAGCCAGTTCTGTATCCATCTTGCCAGCTCCCCTCTGATCCCGTGTGACTTCACCTTTTGTACCAGTCTGCCATGCGGGACCTTGTCAAAGGCTTTACTGAAGTCCATATAGATAACATCCACTGCCCTTCCCACATCAATCATCTTCGTCACTTCCTCAAAAAACTCAATCAAATTAGGAAGACACGACCTCCCCTTCACAAAACCATGCTGTCTCTCGCTAATAAGTTCATTTGTTTCCAAATGGGAGTAAGTTCTGTCCCGAAGAATCCTCTCTAATAATGTCCAATAATAGTGCAGATGAATGCAGGATGGTGCAGGAGGGAGGGCTTTAGATTCCCGGGACACTGGGACCAGTTCTGGAGAAGGTGGGACATGTACACTCCTGACGGGTTGCACCTAAACAGAGCTGGGGCAAATTTCCTTGCGGGGTAATTTGCAAGTGCTAGTGGGCAGGTTTTAAACTAACTTGGCAGGGGTGTGGGAACCATGAGGAATTTTCAGAGAGGAATACCAAGATGCACAGAATACTGGGAGAGATAGAATAGAACAGAAAGTTTTATGCACAGAAAGAGGCCACTTGGCCCATCCTGTTTGTGCCAGCCAAAAAACGAACCACCTATTGTAATCCCACCTTCCAGCATTTGGTCTGCAGCCCAGCAGATTACGGCACTTGAGGTGTATATCCAGACTCCTTTTGAATGAGTTGAGGGTCTCTGCCTCAACTACCCTTTCAGGCAGTGAGTTCCAGACCATCACCACCCTCTGGGTGAAAAAACCTTTCCTCACCTCCCCTCTAATTTTTCTACCAGTTACTTTAAATCTATGCCCCCTCGTCACTGACCTCTCTGCTAAGGTGAATAGACCCTTCACCTCCACTCTATCCAGGCCCCTCAAAATGTTATACATTTCAATTAGATCTCCCCTTAGCCTTCTCTGTTCCAAGGAGAACAACCCCAGCCTATCCAATCATTCCTCATAGCTACATTTTTCCAGTCCTGGTAACGTCCTTGTAAATCTCCTCTGTACCCTCTCTTGTACAATTATATCCTTTCTGTAATGAGGTGACTGGAACTGCACACAGTACTCAAGCTGTGGCCTAACCAATGAGTTATACAGTTCCAGCATAACCCCCCTGCTCTTGTATTGTATACCTTGGCTATTATAGGAAAGGATTCCATATGCCTTCTTAACCACCTTATCAACCTGTCCTGCTACCTTCAGGGATCTGTGGATAGAGATAGATAGAACTAGAGTAGGGAATAGCTTTATTTATCTGTTCATGGGATGTGGGCGTCACTGGCTATGCCAGCATTTATTGCTCATCCCCAATTGCCCTTGAGAAGGTGGTGGTGAGCTGCCTTCTTGAACCATTGCAGTCCATGTGGGGTAGGTACACCCACAGTGCTGTTAGGAAGGGAGTTTCATGATTTTGACCCAGCAACTGTGAAGGAACGGCGATATAGTTCCAAGTCAGGATGGTGTGTTACTTGGAGGGGAACTTGCAGATGGTGATGTACCCATGCATATGCTGCCCTTGCCCTTCGAGATGGTAGAGGTCGCGGGTTTGGGAGGTGCTGTCTAAGGAGCCTTGGTGCATTGCTGCAGTGCATCTTGTAGATGGTACACACTGCTGCCACTGTACGTTGGTGGAGGGAGCGAATGTTTGTTGATGGGGTGCCAATCAAGTGGGCTGCTTTGTCCTTGACGGTGTCGAGCTTCTTGTGTGTTGTTGGAGCTGCACCCATCCAGGCAAGTGGAGATTATTCCATCACACTCCAGACTTGTGCCTTGTAGGTGGTGGACAGGCAGATGATGGAGATTACGGGATAGAGAGAGTACAAGGGATAGAGAGAGCGTACAGGGGATAGAGAGAGTGTACAGGGGATAGGAAGAGTACAGGATATAGAGAGAGACATGGGATAGCGAGATAAGGGTGATGGAGAAAATAGTAAAAAGAGGGAGACACAGGGGATAGGGAGAGTACAGGGCGTAGAGAAAGAACGATATGGGGATAGAGAGGGATAAAGAGGATAGAGAGACAGCACAGGGGATAGGAAGAGTGCAGGATATAGAGAGATACAGTGTATAGATACAGGAGATAGAGAGAGAGAGAGAGATACGGGGGATAGAGAGAGCGGATACGGGGTATAGGAAGAGTACAGGATATAGAGAGAGATGCAGGGGATAGAGAGAGTTCAGTGAATAGAGAGAGATACGGGGATAGAGAGAGTACAGAGAGAGATGGGGATGGAGAAAAATAATGGGGATAGGGTGAGTACAGGGGATAGCCAGAGAGTATCGGGAATAGAGAGAGATACAGTGGATAGAGAGCACAGGGGATAGAGAGCGTACAGGGCTAGTAACATAACACTTACCTTCCGGGAGAGCAGTGGAGAGTAGCGGATCTGCGGGAAGAACAGAGAGCGAGGACTGAATAAATACAGCCCGAGGATTATGGACTGGAGCACTTACCTTCCAGGAGAGCAGCGGAGAGGAGTCCAGGCACGCCGGAGTTTGAAAACAAAGTGAGCAGTGACATCAAAGGAAAGCTGCAAGATGATTGGTTGGTGATTAACTGCTATTAAGGATTAACTCTAAATAGCTGGGCTAGTACACTACTGTTAGGGTGTGTGTAAATAGCTTAATAAGGAACAAGTGAGAAACTGGTATTTTCTTTTGAGTAAGGTTTATTTTAACCAGTGAACTGTATTGATTTTTTGTAGGATTTATTAGTACTAGTAAGGTTTTATTAATAATTCTAAGCTATTGTAGTATTGATAAGATTTTTCTTAGCAGTAGCAATGGGTCAACAAATAAATAAAGGAATGGCAGGGGTACTTCGACCTCTAGAGTGCACCTCCTGTGCTATGTGGGAGCTCCAGGATGTTTCCCGTATCCTGGAGAACCATTTGTGCAGGAAGTGTTGTCAATTGCAGTTGCGGGTTTTGGAACTTGATCGACAGTTGGCAACACTGGCATTCATGAGGATGAGAGCTATGTGGATAACACGTTTATAGATGTGGTCACCCCACAGCTTAAGAGTATACAGGGAGAGAGGGAATGGGTGACCACCAGGCAGTCAAAAAGAATCAGGCAGGTAGTGCAAGAGACCCCTGAGTGCATCTCACTCTCCAACAGGTATTCAATTCTGAGTACTAAGGAAAGTAATGCTTCACCTGGGGAGTGCAGCCAGAGCCAAGTCCATGGCGCCACGAGTGGCTCAGCTACACAGTGGGGTACAGGGAAGACTGGAAGAGCCATAGTGATAGGTGATTCAATAGTCAGGGAAACAGACAGGTGTTACTCCGGCCGCAGACATGAATCCAGGATGGTGTGATGCCTCCCTGGTGCCAGGGTCAAGTTGTCACTGAGTGGCTGCAGAGCATCCTGAAGTGGGAGGGTGAACAGTCAGCAGTCGTGTTCCACATTGGACCCAACAACGTAGGTAAAAAGAGGGATGTGGTCTTGTAGTCAGAATTTAGGAAGCTAGGTAAGAAATTAGCAAGCAGGACTTCAAACGCAGTAATCTCCAGATTACTCCCAGTGCCACACACAACTGAGTATAGAAAGAGAAGGATAAGACAGATGAATGCGTGGCTGGAAAGATGGTGCAGGAGGGAGAGCTTCAGATTCCTGGGACATTGGGATCAGTTCTGCGGGAGATGGGACCTGTACAGGCCGGACAGGTCGCACCTGAACAGAGCCGGGACTGAGTTCCTTACGGGACATTTTGCTAGCATTGTTGGGGAGGGTTCAAACTAGTTTGGCAAGGAGATGGGGACCTGAGGGTAGACTTAGCTGGGACAAAATCAGAAATTAAAATGGAAGGCGGAAAATTAATGGATGAGTCTGGAAGACGAACATACGAATTAGGAGCAGGAGTAGGCCACTCGACCCTTCGAGCCTGCTCTGCCATTCAATAGATTCATGGTTGGACAGATTACTCCACATTTCCACCTACCCCCGTTAATCTTCCACCTCCTTGTTTATCAAGAATCTATCTAACTCTGCCCTAAAAATATTCAAAGACTCTGCTTCCACCGCCTTTCGAGGAAGAGAATTCCAAAGACTCACGACCCTCTGAGAGAAAAAAATTGCTCCTCATCTCTGTCTTGAATGGGCGACCCCTTATTTTTAAACAGTGACGCCTAGTTCTAGATTCTCCAACAAGGGGAAACATCCTTTCCACATCCACCCTGTCAAAACCCCTCAGGATTTTATATGTTTCAATCAAGTCACCTCTTACTCTTCTAAATTTCCTCATAAGACAGCCCACCCATTCCAGGTATTAGTCTAGTAAACCTTCTCTGTACTGCCTCAAATGCATTTACATCTTTCCTTAAATAAGGATACCAGTACTGTACACAGTACTCCAGAAATGGTCTCACCAATGCCCTGTATAGCTGAAGCATAACCTCCCTACTTTTGTGTTCAATTCCCCTTGCGATAAACGATAACATCCTATTAGTTTTCCTAATTACGTGCTGTACCTGCATTCTAACCTTTTGCGATTCATGCACTAGGAGACCCAGATCCCTCTGTATCTCAGAGTTCTGCAATCTCTCACCATTGAGATAATATGCTTCTTTTTTATTCTTCCTGCCAAAGTGGACAATTTCACACTTCCCCGCATTATACTCCATTTGCCAGGTCTTTGCACACTCACTTAACCTATCTATATCCCTTTGTAGCCTCCTTATGTCCTCTTCACAAGTTACTTTCCTACCTATCTTTTGTCATCAGCAAATTTAGCAACCATACCGTCAGTCCCTTCATCTAAGTCATTTATATAAATTGTAAGAAGTTGAGGCCCCAACACAGATCCCTGTGGCACACCACTCGTTGCATCTTGCCAACCAAAAAATGACCCATTTATGCCGACTCTCTGTTTCCTGTTAGCTAACCAATCTTCTATCCATGCCAATATGTTATCCTCTTCACCATGAGCTTTTATTTTCTGCAATAACCTTTGATGTGGCACCTTATCAAATGCTTTCTGGAAATCTAAGTACAATACATCCACCAGTTCCCCTTTATCCACAGCACATGTAACTTCCTCAAAGAACTCCAATAAATTGCTTGAACATGATTTCCATTTCACAAAACCATGTTGACTCTGCCTGATTACCTTGAATTTTTCTAATTGCCCTGCTATAACATCTTTAATAATAGCTTCCAACATTTTCCCTACGACAAATGCTAAGCTAACTGGCCTGTAGTGGGTTAGACAATTAAAAAAAGGAGTTTGGCAGTGCTCAAGGGTATCTATTTCAATGCAAGGAGTATAGCAAATAAAGCAGATGAGCTGAGGGCACAGATAGACACGTGGCAGTATGATATCATAGCTATTACAGAAACATGGCTTAAGGAGGGACAAGAATGGCAGCTCAACGTTTCTGGTTACAGGGTTTTCAGACGCGATAGGGAGCGGGATAAGAAAGGAGGGGGAGTGGCAGTTTTGGTCAAGGAAACTATTATAGCTGTGAGGATGGATGATACATTGGAAGGTTCATCAAATGGCCATATGGATTGAGTTAAGGAACAAAAAAGGGACAATCTCACTGCTGGGAGTGTACTATAGACTCCCAAACAGTCAGAGGGAGGAAGAAGAGCAAATGTGTAGGAAAATCTCTGAGCGGTGCAAGAACAATAGGGCAGGAATATTAGGGGATTTTAACTACCCCAACATTAACTGGGATAGTTTTACTGTGAAAGGAATTGAAGGAGCAGAATTCTTGAGGTGCATTCAGGAGAACTTTTTTGTCCAGTATGTAGCAAGTCCAACAAGAGATGATACAAAGTTAGGCGGCATTGTAGACAGTCTAGATGATAGCATAAAATTGCAAAGAGATATTGACAGACTAGGTGAGTGGGCAAAACTGTGTCAGATGGATTTCATTGCTGGCAAATGTGAGATTATCCATTTTGGACCAAAAAAGGATAGAGCAGGGTACTTTCTAAATGGGAAGAGGTTAAGTACAGTGGATGTCCAAAGAGACTGGGGGGTTCAGGTGCATAGATCTTTAAAATTCCAGGAGCAAGTGCAGAAAATAATCAAAAAGGCTAATGGAATGCTAGCCTTTATATCTTGAGGATTGGAGTATAAAGACACAGAGGTTATGCTGCAGTTGTACAAAACCCTGGTTAGACCCCACTTGGAGTACTGTGAGCAGTTCTGGGCACCTTAGGAAGGATATATTGGCCTTAGAGGGAGTGCAATGTAGGTTTACAAGAATGATACCTGGATTACAGGGGTTAAGTTACGAGGGGAGATTACACAAATTAGGCCTGTTTTCACTAGAATTTAGAAGGTTAAGGGGTGATCTGATCGAATTCTTCAAGATATCAACAGGAAAGGACAGGCTACATAAAGATAAACTATTTCCACTGGTTGGAGATTCTCAAACTAGGGGGCATAGTCTAAAAACTAGGACCAGACTGTTCAGGAGAGATGTTAGGAAGCACTTCTGCACGCAAAGGGTGGTAGAGGTTTGGAATTCGCTCCCACAAACAGCAGTTGAAGCTAGAACAGTTAATTTTAAATCTGAGATAGATTTTTGTTAAGCAAAGATATTAAGAGATATGGGCCAAAGGCAGGTTTATGGAGTTAGGCCGTGGATCAGCCATGATCTCAAAGAACAAAGAACAGTACAGCACAGGAACAGGCCATTCGGCCCTCCAAGCCTGCGCCGATCTTGATGCCTGTCTAAACTAAAAAGTTCTGCACTTCCGGGGACCATATCCCTCTATTCCCATCCTATTCATGTATTTGTCAAGATGCCTCTTAAACGTCGCTATCGTACCTGCTTCCACCACCTCCTACGGCAGCAAGTTCCAGACACTCACCACCCTCTGTGCAAAGAACTTGCCTCGCACATCCCCTCTAAACTTTGCTCCTCGCACCTTAAACCTATGTCCCCTAGTAACTGACTCTTCCACCCTGGGAAAAAGCTTCTGACTATCCACTCTGTCCATGCCACTCAGAACTTTGTAAACCTCTATCATGTCACCCCTCCACCTCTGTCGTTCCAGTGAAAACAATCCGAGTTTATCCAACCTCTCCTCATAGCGAATACCCTCATTGAATTATGGGACAGGCTCGAAGGGCTGAATGGCCTACTCCTGTTCCTATCTTCCTTTGTTCCTATGTAAGAGAGGGCGTTGTTTTAGACTTTGTTTTAGGAAGTGCAGATGGGCAGGTGGAAGGAGTGGCAGTGGAAGAGCATTTTTGTGATAGTGATCATAATTCAGTCAGTTTTAACATAATTATGGAAAAGGACAGAGATATCAAAACACTCCCACAGGGGATGCTGAGACCAAGCGGGCCCACATCAGAGACGCCATCTATGAGTCAGCTTTGACCACCTACGGCAAAAGTGCAAAGAGAAATGCAGACTGGTTTCAATCTCATAATGAAGAGCTGGAACCTGTCATAGCCGCTAAGCGCATTGCACTGTTGAACTACAAGAAAGCCCCCAGCGAGTTAACATCCGCAGCACTTAAAGCAGCCAGAAGTACTGCACAAAGAACAGCTAGGCGTTGCGCAAACGACTACTGTCAACACCTATGCAGTCATATTCAGCTGGCCTCAGACACCGGAAACATCAGAGGAATGTATGATGGCATGAAGAGAGCTCTTGGGCCAACCATCAAGAAGATCGCCCCCCTCAAATGTAAATCAGGGGACATAATCACTGACCAACGCAAGCAAATGGACCGCTGGGTGGAGCACTACCTAGAACTGTACTCCAGGGAGAATGTTGTCACTGAGACTGCCCTCAACGCAGCCCAGCCTCTACCAGTCATGGATGAGCTGGACATACAGCCAACCAAATCGGAACTCAGTGATGCCATTGATTGTCTAGCCAGCGGAAAAGCCCCTGGGGAGGACAGCATTACCCCTGAAATAATCAAGAGTGCCAAGCCTGCTATACTGTCAGCACTACATGAACTGCTATGCCTGTGCTGGGACGAGGGAGCAGTACCCCAGGACATGCGCGATGCCAATATCATCACCCTCTATAAAAACAAAGGTGACCGCGGTGACTGCAACAACTACCGTGGACTCTCCCTGCTCAGCATAGTGGGGAAAGTCTTTGCTCGAGTCGCTCTGAACAGGCTCCAGAAGCTGACCGAGCACATCTACCCTGAGGCACAGTGTGGCTTTCGTGCAGAGAGATCGACCGTTGACATGCTGTTCTCCCTTCGTCAGATACAGGAGAAATGCCGTGAACAACAGATGCCCCTCTACATTGCTTTCATTGATCTCACCAAAGCCTTTGACCTCGTCGGCAGACGTGGTCTCTTCAGACGACTAGAAAAGATCGGATGTCCACCAAAGCTACTAAGTATCATCACCTCATTCCATGACAATATGAAAGGCACAATTCAACATGGTGGCTCCTCCTCAGAGCCCTTTCCTATCCTGAGTGGCGTGAAACAGGGCTGTGTTCTCGCACAAACACTTTTTGGGATTTTCTTCTCCCTGCTGCTTTCACATGCGTTCAAGTCCTCTGAAGAAGGAATTTTCCTCCACACAAGATCAGGGGGCAGGTTGTTCAACCTTGCCCGTCTAAGAGCGAAGTCCAAAGTACGGAAAGTCCTCATCAGAGAACTCCTCTTTGCTGACGATGCTGCTTTAACATCTCACACTGAAGAGTGCCTGCAGAGTCTCATCGACAGGTTTGCGGCTGCCTGCAATGAATTTGGCCTAACCATCAGCCTCAAGAAAACAAACATCATGGGGCAGGATGTCAGAAATGCTCCATCCATCAATATTGGCGACTATGCTCTGGAAGTGGTTCAAGAGTTCACCTACCTGGGCTCAACTATCACCAGTAACCTGTCTCTAGATGTAGAAATCAACAAGCGCATGGGAAAGGCTTCCACTGCTATGTCCAGACTGGCCAAGAGAGTGTGGGAAAATGGCGCACTGACACGGAACACAAAAGTCCGAGTGTATCAAGCCTGTGTCCTCAGTACCTTGCTCTATGGCAGCGAGGCCTGGACAACGTATGTCAGCCAAGAGCGACGTCTCAATTCATTCCATCTTCGCTGCCTCCGGAGAATACTTGGCATCAGGTGGCAGGACTATATCTCCAACACAGAAGTCCTCGAGGCGGCCAACATCCCCAGCTTGTACACCCTACTGAGTCAGCGGCGCTTGAGATGGCTTGGCCATGTGAGCCGCATGGAAGATGGCAGGATCCCCAAAGACACATTGTACAGCGAGCTCGCCACTGGTATCAGACCCACCGGCCGTCCATGTCTCCGCTATAAAGACGTCTGCAAACGCGACATGAAATCCTGTGACATTGATCACAAGTCGTGGGAGTCAGTTGCCAGCGTTCGCCAGAGCTGGCGGGCAGCCATAAAGACGGGGCTAAAATGTGGTGAGTCGAAGAGACTTAGTAGTTGGCAGGAAAAAAGACAGAGGCGCAAGGGGAGAGCCAACTGTGCAACAGCCCCGACAAACAAATTTCTCTGCAGCACCTGTGGAAGAGTCTGTCACTCTAGAATTGGCCTTTATAGCCACTCCAGGCGCTGCTTCACAAACCACTGACCACCTCCAGGCGCTTACCCATTGTCTCTCGAGATAAGGAGGCCCAAAAGAAAAAGAAAGAAGAATGGAAAAGGACAGAGATAGAACAGGAGTTAGAGTTCTCAATTGGGGCAAGGCCAATTTTACTAAAGTGAGGAGTGATTTAGTGAAAGTGGACTGGAAAGAGCTATTTGAAGGTAAATCAGTGTCAGAACAGTGGGAGGCGTGTGGTATATAGCGAGGAGGATAGCTGTAGGCTGCAGGAAGATATTGATGGTCTGGTCAGATGGGCAGAAAAGTGGCAAATGGAATTCAACTTGGAGAAGTGTGAGGTGATGCATTTGGGGAGGTCAAACAAGGCAAAGGAATACATGATTAATGGGAAATACTGAGAAGTGTAGAGGAAGTGAGGGACCTTGGAGTGAATGTCCACAGATCCCTGAAGGTAGCAGGACAGGTCAATAAGGTGGTTAAGAAGGTATGTGGAAGCCTTTCCTTTATTAGCTGAGGTTTCGAATACAAGAGCAGAGAGGTTATGCTGGAACTGTATAACTCATTGGTTAAGCCACCACTTGAGTACTGTGTGCAGTTCTGGTCACCTCATTACAGAAAGGATGTAATTGCACTAGGGAGGGTATAGAGGAGATTTACGAGGATGTTACCAGGACTGGAAAAATGTAGCTATGAGGAAAGATTGGATAGGCTGGGGTTGTTCTCCTTGGAACAGAGAAGGCTGAGGGGGGATCTGATTGAAATGTACTGTAGCACCAGCTTTTTGGCCATTTTTATGAATCATATTTTCGATCCAAAACCCCAATAAAGAACTGTACTGTTTGGCAAGCTTGTGGGAGTAGTTTAGGGAATAGGATTGACTGGCAGGAGTTTCGAGCCAGGCTAACCTGACTAAGGTGCATTCATATGCAAACGGCCATTTCACACTGACAGGTTGAGTGGAAGGGAACCCAGGCCGAGTCACGTCATCATCATCCAACATGATTACTGGGAACAATACCCCGAGAGGTAACTCAATGAAGCACAGTCACGACTCAGTCCCAACCGAAACTGGTGGAAGGCAGGAGACGGCTGGGCCATTGTCTCCCAGGAGATAAGCCAGTTATACAAGATCGGTTTGAGATTGAAACCCATTACCTGCTAATGGGGGCCGTCAACTCAGGAAATGACAGACATCCAGTAATCAGAACTCATTGTCTCTCCAGGTGCCAGGCCTGGGAGTGGGAAAACAAAATATCATTTATCACAAAGATTTCGAAGGTTGTGAGTCACTCCAGGTCACGGGGGGGGGGGGGGGGGGGGGGGGTGCGGGGGGGGGTTTGGGTGGAGGGCGTCCAGACAGATCACCTGAGTCAATACATGGATCAGTATTGGCTGGAGAAAAGGTGCTGGGTTTTGGATATATATGGAGCCGGTGCTGGGTCTTCTCTCTTCTCTTCGGCATCAATCTACAGTGAGTCTCCCGTTTGCAGCTCGGCTCGATTCCAGGGAACACCGCCAGGAGCTGAGCACTGCTCTTCATCCCTCATCAACGAACCTCAACTCAAACTGGAACTTGGATACTGGTTCAGCGATACGGAACCAGGAGAGAGACGTACAGGAAGAAGCTGCAAGCAAGACAACGGGCAATCAGGGTGAACATATTGCCTGTGCCCACACATCCACAAGACCACTTAGCTGTGTGAGGGGGTGATTGTAAATCCCAACCAAACCTTAGCGGGGTTTAGTGCTGGGGGTCCTGTATTAGCTTATTTCACAGGAGGGTTCTTTTATTAGGCCGTGGTAATTTAGCACGGTAGGGCTTGTTGGACAAGCCAGGGTTGTACTGTTTTGTATTGTTTACAAGGGTTATTGTTAATATTATTAAACACAATACGGTTGAGCCTGAAAAAGGTAGGTCCGAGTCTGATATGTCCATATAATCCCGATTGTCCAGAACTTGTCGTAAGAGGTGTGTTTTCAGTACGCTAGAGAAATTTTGTACAAAATTTTGAGGGGCCTGGATAGAGTGGAGGTGAAGGGTCTATTCACCTTAGCAGAGAGGTCAGTGATGAGGGGGCATAAATTTAAAATGATTGGTAGAAAAATTAGAGGGGAGATGAGGAAAATATCTTTTACCCAGAGGGTGGTGGGGGTCTGGAACTCACTGCCTGAAAGGGTAGTTGAGGCACAGACCCTCAACTCATTCAAAAGAAGTCTGGATATGCACCTCAAGTGCCTTACGCTGTAGGGCTACGGACCAAATGCTGGAAGGTGGGATTAGACACATAGAAACATAGAAAAATAGAAGCAGGAGTAGGCCATTTGGCCCTTCAAGCCTGCTCCGCCATTCAATATGATCAAGGCTGATCATCCAAACTCAGTACCCCGTTTCCGCTTTCTCCCCGTATCCCTTGATTCCTTTCGCCCTAAGAACTTGAATATATTTAATGATTTGGCCTCAGCTGCTTTCTGTGGTAGAGAATTCCACAAGTTCGCCACTCTCTGGGTGAAGAAATCCCTCCTCATCTCAGTTCTAAATGGCTTGCCCCTTATCATTAGACTGTGACCCCTGGTCCTGGACACCCCCGCCATCGGGAACATCCTTCCTGTATCTAGTCTGTCCAGTCCTGTTAGAATTTTTTAATGTTTCTATGAGATCCCCTCTCATTTTTCTAAACTCCAGCGAATACTGGCTTCATCGACCCAATCTCTCTTCATACGTCAGTCCTGCCATCCCAGGAATCAGTCTGGTGAATCTTCGCTGCACTCCCTCCATGGCAAGAACATCCTTCCTCAGATAAGGAGACCAAAACTGCACACAGTACACAAGGTGTGGTCTCACCAAGGCCCTGTATAATTGCAGCATGACATCCCTGCTCCTGTACTCAAATCCTCTCGCTATGAAGGCCAACATACCATTTGCCTTCTTAACTGCCTGCTGCACCTGCATGCTTACTTTCAGCGACTGGTGCACAAGGACACCCAGGTCTCACTGCACCTCCCCTTTCCCAATCTATCACCATTAACATAATCCTCCTTTCTGTTTTTGCCATCAAAGTGGATAAGCTCACATTTATCCACATTATACTACATCTGCCATGTATTTGCCCACTCATTCAACCTGTCTAAATCACACTGGAGCTTCTCTCCATCCTCCTCACAGATCACACTCTCACCCAGCTTTGTGTCGTCTGCAAACTTGGATATATTACATTTAATTCCCTCATCTATATCATTCATTTATATTGTGAATAGCTGGGGTCCTAGCATTGATCCCTGCAGTACCCCACTAGTCACTGCCTGCCACTCAGAAAAAGACCCGTTTATTCCTACTCTTTTGTTTCCTGTCTGCCAACTCCGATTGGAGGTAAGGTACTAACATGCTAGAGAACTACGAATGTGTCTGCCACCCCCAATCCCATGTGCTTCAATTTTACACGCTAATCTCTTATGTGGGAACTTATCAGAAGCCTTCTGAAAGTCCAAATACACCACATCCACATCCACATCCACTGGTTCTCCCTTATCTATTCTACTAGTTAAAACCTCAAAAAATTCCAGTAGATTTGTCAAGCATGATTTCCCTTTCATAAATCCATGTTGACTTTGTCCGATCCTGTCACTGTTTTCCAAGTGCTCTGCTATTCTTCTTTGGCCTCCTTGTCTCGAGAGACAATGAGTAAGCGCCTAGAGGTGATCAGTGGTTTGTGAAGCAGCGCCTGGAGTGGCTATAAAGGCAAATTCTAGAGTGACAGGCTCTTCCACAGGTGCTGCAGATAAAATTGGTTGTCAGGGCTGTTACACAGTTGGCTCTCCCCTTGTGCTTCTGTCTTTTTTCCTGCCAACTGCTAAGTCTCTTCGACTCGCCACACTTTAGCCCCGCCTTTATGGCTGCCCGCCAGCTCTGGCGATCGCTGGCAACTGGCTCCCACGACTTGTGGTCAATATCACAGGACTTCATGTCGCGTTTACAGACGTCTTTAAAGCGGAGACATGGACTCTAGAATTGGCCTTTATAGCCACTCCAGGCGCTGCTCCACAAACCACTGACCACCTCTAGGCACTCGATACCAGTGACGAGTTCGCTGTACAATACATTCTTGGGGATCCTGCAATCTTCCGTGCGGCTCACATGGCCAAGCTATCTCAAGCGCTGCTGGCTCAGCAGGGCATACATGCTTGGGATGTTAGCCGCCTTGAGGATGTTGGAGATACGATCCTGCCTCCTGATGCCAACGATTCTCTGGAGACAGCGAAGATGGAATGAGTTGGGATGCCGCTCTTGGCCGACATACGTTGTCCAGGTCTCGCTGCCATAGATCAAGGTATTGAGGACACAGGCTTGATACACTGGGGACTTTTGTGTTCAGTATCAGTGCGCCATTTTCCTACACCCTCTTGTCCTGTCTAGACATAGCAGCAGACGCCTTTTCCATGCGCTTGTTGATTTCTGCATCGAGAGACAGGTTGCTGGTGATAGTTGAGCCTCGGTAGGTGAACTCTTGAACCACTTCCAGAGCGTGGTCACCGATATTGATGGATGGAGCATTTCTGACGTCTTGTCCCATGATGTTGGTTTTCTTTAGGCTGATGGTTAGGCCAAATTCATTGTAGGCAGCCGCAAACCTGTCGCTGAGTCTCTACAGACACTCTTCCGTGTGGGATGTTAATGCAGCATCGTCAGCAAAGAGGAGCTCCCTGATGAGGACTTTCTGTACTTTGGTCTTCGCTCTAAGATGGGCAAGGTTGAACAATCTGCCATCTGATCTTGTGTAGAGGAAAATTCCTTCTTCTGAAGACTTAAATGCATGTGAGAGCAGCAGGGAGAAGAAGATCCCAAACAGTGTAGGTGTGAGAACACAGCCCTGTTTCACGCCACTCAGGATAGGAAAGGGGTCTGATGAGGCGCCGCTATGCTGAATTGTGCCTTTCATATTGTCATGGAATGAGGTGATGATACTTAGTAGCTTTGGTGGACATCCGATCTTTTCTAGTAGTCTGAAGAGACCACGTCTGCTGACGAGGTCAAAGGCTTTGGTGAGATCAATGAAAGCAACGTAGAGGGGCATCTGTTGTTCACGGCTATTACATCTTTTATAATGCACTCTGGCATTTTCCCCACTACTGATTTCAGGCTAACTGGTCTATAATTCCCTGTTTTCTCTCTACCTCCTTTTTTAAATAGTGGGGTTACATTCAGTCTTGTCAATTTCCCTAACACGATTTCTGTTGGAGAAATCCAGATTATGCCAAATTGTTGAACAAATTCTCTGGACTCAGACTTTGAGAATAAACACTTTATTGCATGATATCATGGGGTGCACACCTTCCCTAAAGGCGGTCCAGTGCTACTCCACAGAACAAAGGAAAATCCACAACGGATATACAGTTACTCAGCCCATCCCGGCTGGACACAATCCAATCAGAACGGTTATTGATTACATACATTACACATATTACCAATTAGATTACTGATTAGGCATCAAGTAGCAACGTGATCAGCTCATGCCAGCCCTGATCACCAATTGATGAGCTCAGGCCCTATCAATTATCCTGGAGTCTTCCAACTGTCACTTTAATTGGGCCTGCATTCCTGAAGGTGCCGTGCAGTCTGCAGTTACTCTGATAAGAGGGGCCCCCTCTCGTTATCTGTGTCATACTGCACCAAGCTCCAACTGTGAACTAACTAATCTGTCCCACAATGCCTCGGTCAAAACCTCCATTTTGTACCAATATGTAGCTATACTTTCAACTCATATATGAAAGAATATATGTATACGTATTCACGAGATTATATTAATCTACTTACTCAAACAACAGTTATAGAAGCAAAAGCTCAGCAAAACTGCTCCCACAATTTTCCTGCCAATACTGATTTCATACAGTTCCTCCTTCTCACTAGACCTTATGTTCCCCAACATTTCTGAGAGGTTATTTGTGTCCTCCTTTGTGAAGACAGAACCAAAGTATGTGTTTAATTGGTCTTCCATTTCTTTGTTCCCCATTATAAATTGCCCCGTTTCTGACTGTAAGGGACCCACATTTGACTTCACTAATCTTCTTTGTCTTCTCAAGCATGATGGGCCAAGTGGCCTCTTTCTGTGCCTTAAACTTTCTATGATTCTGTAGGAACATAGGACCACAGGAGCCGTAGGCCATACATCCGATCGAGCCTGCTCTGCAATTTAATTAGAACATGGCTGATCATCTACCATAACGCCACTTCCCCATGCTGTCCCCATAGTTCTTGATCTCATTAGTATCCAGATATCTATTGATTTCTATCTTGAACATGCTCAATGATTGAGCTTCCACAGCCCTCTGGGGTAGAGAATTCTAAAGATTCACCACTATCTGAGTGAAGATATTCCTCCTCATCTCAGTCCTAAATGGCCTGCCCTTTATTCTGAGATTATATCCCCTGGTTCTAGACTCACCAAAGAACAAAGAACAAAGAACAGTACAGCACAGGAACAGGCCATTCGGCCCTCCAAGCCTGCGCCGATCTTGATGCCTGCCTAAACTAAAACCTTCTGCACTTCCGGGGACCATATCCCTCTATTCCCTTCCTATTCATATATTTGTCAAAATTCCTCTTAAACGTCGCTATCGTATCTGCTTCCACCACCTCCCCCGGCAGCAAGTTCCAGGCACTCACCACCCTCTGTGTAAAGAACTTGCCTCGCACATCCCCTCTAAATTTTGCTCCTCTCACCTTAAACCTATGTCCCCTAGTAACTGGCTCTTCCACCCTGGGAAAAAGCTTCTGACTATCCACTCTGTCCATGCCGCTCATAACTTTGTAAACCTCTATCATGTCACCCCTCCACCTCTGTCGTTCCAGTGAAAACAATCCGAGTTTATCCAACCTCTCCTCATTGCTAATGCCGTCCAGACAAGGCAACATCCTGGTAAACCTCTTCTGTACCCTCTCCAAAGCCTCCATGTCCTTCTGGTAGTGTGGCGACCAGAATTGCACGCAATATTCGAAGTGTGGTCTAACTAAAGTTCTGTACAACTGCAAGGGAAAACATCCTATCGACGTTTGCCCTGTCACGCCCTGTAAGAATTTTGTAGGTTTCAATGAGATCACCTCTTATTCTTCAAAACTCTAGCGAATGCAGGCCCAGTTTCCCCAATCTCTCTTCATAGGACAGTCGCACCATCCCGGGAACAAGTCTGGTGAACCTTCACTGCACTCCCTCAATGGCAATAATATCCCTCCAAAGGGAAGGGGACCAAAATTGCACACAGTACTCCAGGTGTGGTCCAGCCAAGGTTCTATACAATTGAAGCAAGATTTCACTACTCCTGCACTCAAACCCTCTTGTAATAAAGGTTAACATACCATTAGCCTTCTTAATTGCTTGCTGCACCTGCATGTTAACGTTCAGTGACTTATTGACAAGGACACCCAGGTCCCTTTGCACATCTACACTTTCTAATCTCTTACCATTTAAGAAATACTCTGCACATCTATTCCTCCTACCAAAGTGGATAACCTCACATTTTTCCACATTATATTCCATCTGCCACGTTCTTGCCCACTCACTAAGTCTGTCCAAATCCCCTTGAAGTTGCTTTTCATCTTTCTCACAACACACATTCCTGCCTAATTTTGTGTCATCTGCGAACTTGGAAATATTACATTTGGTCCCCACATCCAAATCATTGATATATATTGTGAACAGCTGGGGCCCAAGCACTGATCCTTGCCGTACCCCACTAGTCACAGCCTGCCAATGCAAGAATGACCCGTTTATTCCTACTTTCTGCTTTCTGCCTGTTAACCAATCCTTAATCCATGCCGGTATATTACCTCCTATCCCATGTGCTTTAACTTTGCTAACCAACCTCCTGTGGGGGCCTTTATCAAAGGCCTTTTGAAAATCCAAGTATACCACATCCACTGACTTGCCTTTATCAATTCTGTTAGTAACATCCTCAAAAAACTCCAACAGGTTCGTCAAACATGATTTCCCATTCATAAATCCATGTTGACTATGCACAATCAGATCATTATTATCCAAGTGTCCATTTATCACATCCTTTAGAATAGATTCTAGCATTTTCCCAATGACTGATGTAAGGCTAACAGATCTGTAATTCCCTGTTTTCTCTCTCCCTCTCTTCTTAAATAGTGGGGTGACATTTGCGACCTTTCAATCTACAGGAACCACTCTAGAATCTATAGAATTTTGGAAGATAATCACCAATGCATCCACTATCTCCAGAGCTACCTCTTTCAACACACTTGGATGTAGAATATCAGATCCTGGGGACTGATCAACCTTCAGCCCCATTAATTTCTACAATAAAACCTTCTTACTAATACTAATTTCCTTCAATTCCTCATTCCCCCTAATCCCTTGGATCTTTAATTCTGGGAGATTTCTTGTATCTTCCTCAGTGAAGACAGACACAAAGTAATCATTTAGCTTCTCTGCCATTTCTCTATTACCCATTCTAAATTCTCCGGACTTTGCCTGAAATGGACCCACATTTGTCTTAGCCAAATGTTTCCTTTTTACATACCTGTAGAAGCTTTTACAGTCAGTTTTTATATTTTTTGCTAGCTTGCATTCATATTATATTTTCCCTTTCTTTATCTGTTTCTTCATCCTTCCTTGCTGTATTTTAAAATCCTCCCAATCCTCAGGTTTATTACTATATCTGGCAACTTTATAGGCTTTTTCTTTTTCTGGCTTCAGATTGAACTACCTCACTTTCAAACAGAATGTAAAATTCTATCCTATTATGGTCACTCATCCCTAAAGGTTCTTTTGTAACAAGATTATTAATTAGCCCTTTCTCATTACATAATATTAGATTTAAAATAGCCTGTTGTCCAGTCAGTTCCTCAACGTACTGCTCTAGAAAACCATCCCTAACACACTCCAGAAACTTGTCCTCCACAGCATTAATGCTCATTTGGTTTACCCAGTCCATATGCAGATTGAATTCGCCCATGATTACTGTATTACCCATGCTACATGCTTCTCTAATCTCTTGATTAATGCCATGCCCACACTGGTACTACTGTTTAGTGGCCTATAAACAATTCCTACACATGTTTGCTGCCCCTTGCTGTTTCTTAGCTCCACCCAAACAGGTTCCACATTTTGTTCCTCTGATCTGAGATGCTCCCTTATTATCAGCACAACACCACCTCCTTTTCAATTTTGCCTGTCCTTCCTAAATGAAGAATATCCTTGAATCTTCAGTTCCCAGTCTTGGTCACCCTGTAGCCATGTTTCTGCTCTGGTAATTAGATCATAACCATTTATCTCTATTTACCTTTAAATCATCTACCTTGTTGCGAATGCTGAGTGCATTCGGGTAGCGTTCCCTTAACCTTGTCTTCTTGACATTCTGCATTCTAAGCCTAGTTGATGCTCGCCTTTGTTTTGCCAGCCTTCTAATGTCATAGAGTCATAGAGTTATACAGCATAGAAACAGGCCCTTTGGCCCATTGTGTTTGTGCCAGCCATACAGCACCCAACTATTCTAATCCCATATTCCTGCACTTGGCCCATAGCCTTGTATGCTATGGCATTTCAAGTGCTCATGTAAATACTTCTTAAATGTTGTGAGGGTTCCTGCCTCTACCACCTCTTCAGGCAGTTACGTTCCAGATTCCAACCACCCTCTGGGTGAAAAAATGCTTCCTCAAATCTCCCCTAAACCTCCTGCCCCTTACCCTAAATCTATGCCCCTTGGTTCTTGACCCCTCTACGAAGGGAAAAAGTTTCCTCCTATCTAACCTATCAATGCCCCTCATAATCTTGAACACCTCAATCATGTCCCCCCTCAACCTTCTCTGCTCCAAGGAAAACAACCCTAGCCTATCCTGTCTCTCTTCATAGCTGAAATAATCCAGCCCAGGCAACATCCTGGTGAATCTCCTCTGCACCCTCTCCAGTGCAATCACATCCTTCCTATAATGTGGTGCCCAGAACTGTACACAGTACTCCAGCTGTGGCCTAACTCGTGTTTTATATCGTTCCATCATAACCTCCCTGCTCTTATATTCTATGCCTCGGCTAATAAAGGCAAGTATCCCGTATGCCTTCCTAACCACCTTATCTACCTCTGCTGCATGCCTTCAGTGATCTATGGACAAGCACCCCAAGGTCCCTCTGACCCTCTGTACTTCCTAGGGTCCTACCATCCATTGTATATTCCCTTGCCTTGTTAATCCTCCCAAAATGCATCACCTCACACTTTTCAGGATTAAATTCCATCTGCCACTGCTCCACCCATCTTACCAGCCCATCTATATCGTCCTGTAATCTAAGGTTTTCCTCCTCACTATTTACGACACCACCAATTTTCGTGTCATCTGCGAACTTACTGATCATACCTCCTATATTCACGTCTAAATCATTAATGTACACTACAAACAGCAAGGGTCCCAGCACCAATCCCTGTGGTATACCACTGGTCACAGGCTTCCAATCGCAAAAACAACCCTCGACCATCACCCTCTGCCTCCTGCCACTAAGCCAATTTTGGATCCAATTTGCCAAATTGCCCTGGATCCCATGGGCTCTTACTATCTTAACCAACCTCCCATGCGGGACCTTATCTAAAGTCTTACTGAAGTCCATATAGACTACATCAGCTGCTTTACCCTCATCTACATATCTAGTCACCTCCTTGAAAAATTCAATCAAGTTAGTTAGACATGATCTGCCCCTGACAAAGCCATGCTGACTATCCCTGATTAATCCCTGCCTCTCCAAGTGGAGATTAATCCTGTCCCTCAGAACTTTTTCCAATATTTTCCCTACCACTGATGTTAGACTCTACAGATCTGTAATAACCTGGTTTATTCCTACTACCCTTCTTGAATAATGGTACCACATTCGCTGTCCTCCAATCCTCTGGTACTCTCCTGTGGCCAGAGAGGATTTGAAAATTTGTGTCAAAGCCCCTGCTATCTCCTCCCTTGCCTCACATAACAGCCTGGGATACATCTTATCTGGGCCTGAGGAGCTAATACTTCCTCCCTTTCAATGCTAATTTGTTGGAGTATATCACAACCCCCCTCCCTGATCTCTGCACCTACCTCGTCCTTCTCCATAGTGAACACAGATGAAAAGTAATCATTTAAAACCTCACCTGTGTCCTCCGGCTCCACACACAGATTGCCATGTTGGTCCCTAATGGGCCCTACTCTTTCCACGGTTATCCTCTTACCCTTAATATATTTATAAAACTCCTTGGGATTTTCCTTTATCTTGCCCGCCAGTGTTTTTTCATGCCCCCTCTTCGTTCTCCTAATTACTTTTTTAAGTGCACCCCTACACTGTCTATACTCCTCTAGTGCCTCCGCTGTTTTCAGCTCTTGGGATCTGCCGTAAGCCTCCTTTTTTTTCCTTATCCAATCCTCTATATCCCTTGACATCTAGGGTTCCCTGGGCCTGTTAGTCCTACCCTTCACCTTAACGGGTGCATGTTGGGTCTGAACTTTCACTGTTTCCTCTTTGAATGACTCCCACTGGTCTGATGTAGACTTTCCTACAAGTAGCTGCTCCCAGTCCACTTTGGCCAGATCCTGTTTTATCATATTGAAATCGGCCTTCCCCCAATTCAGTACCTTTATTTCCGGCCTGTCTTTGTCCTTTTCCATAACTACCTTAAATCTTAGAGTTATGGTCACTATCCCCAAATGTCATTTGCTACTTTTCTACCTCCTGTTACCAGCTTTACTTCCTTCCAATTTGAGCTACCCCTCAGGTTCCCATCCCCCTGACAAGCTAGTTTAAACACTCCCCGACAGCACTAGCAAATCTCCCTGTGAGGCTGTTATTTCCGGTCTGTTCAGGTGTAGCCCATCCATCTTATACAGGTCCCACCTGCCCCAGAACCAGTCACAATGCCTCAGAAATCTGATGCCCTCCCTCCGACACCAATTCTCCAGCCATGTGTTCAATCGATCAATCCTCCTATCCCTATGCTCACTAGCACGTGGCACTGGGAATAATCCTGAGATTACTGCTCAAGGTCCTGCTTTTTAATTATAATAAATAAAAACAAGAAATGCTGGAACCACTCAGCAGGTCTGGCAGCATCTGTGGAAAGAGAAGCAGAGTTAACGTTTCGGATCAGTGAGCCTTCTGCGAACCCTTTTTCGTCTCATCCGACGCATTAACAAAAAACTTTTTTTCTTCCTTTCAGGTGTTAAGGAACGCAAGCTCCAGCAGCTGATGGGGACGAATGCTCCTCCAGATCCTCCTTCTGCTTCACTTCCCTCTGACCCCACCCCTTCTGATCTGACCCCTTGCCGTGTATTTACTATACCCTCTGACCTCCCCCTCTCTGATGCTGAACGTTCTGTACTCAGCAAAGGACTCAGTTTTACCCTCTTACGCCCCCACCTCAATGAATTTCGCGCTCGGCATGACGTTGAGCTCTTCTTCCGTCGCCTCCGCCTCCAGGCTCACTTCTTTGACCAGGAGTCCTCCCCCCGCCCAGCAGACCCATTCACTCGCCTCCAGCATTCTCCCTCTACCTGGACCCCTCCCCCTGGCCACTTACCCGTTCTTGATATCTTCGTTGAAAACTGTCGGTGAGACATTGGTCATCTCAGTTTCTCTGCCCCCCTCATTCACTCTAACCTGTCCCCCTCTGAACTTGAGGCACTCCGTTCTCTCAGGTCTAACCTCGACATGGTCATCAAACCTGCAGACAAGGGTGGTGCTGTTGTTGTCTGGCGTACCGACCTCTACCTTGCAGAAGCTCAACGCCAACTCACAGACACTTCTTCCTACCTCCCTCTGGACCATGACCCCACAACCGAACATCAAGCCACTGTCCAAAGGACTGTCACTGACATCATCTCCTCTGGAGATCTTCCCTCTACAACTTCCAACCTCATAGTCCCACAACCCCGGACAGCCCGCTTCTACTTTAGGTACTCTCATCTGTTTTTTAATTTCCTTCCTAACTCCGTAAAATCTGCTTTCAGGACCTCATCTCTCTTCCTACCTATGCCATCGGTACCAATGTGGTCCACGACCTCTGGCTGTTCACCCTCCCCCAGAAGGATGTCCTGCAGCCACTCCATGGCATCCTTGACCCTGCCACCAGGGAGGCAACACACCATCCTGGAGTCACATTTACTGCAGCAGAAATGCCTGCCTGATCCCCTGACTATAGAATCCCCTATCACTGTTGCTCTTCCACTCTTCTTCCTCCCCTCCTGTACAGCTGAGCCACCCATGGTGCCAAGGACTTTGCTCTGGCTGCACTCCCCTGAGGAACCATCGCCCTCACCAGTATCCAAAATGGAAAACGGATTAGCAAGCAAGATAGACTCAGGGGACTCCTGCAGTGCCTGCCTGGTTCTCTTAGACTGCCTGGCAGTCACCCATTCTCTCTCTGTCTGCACGCTTCTAACCTGGGGATCCCTAAACGTGCTAGTCACTTAGTCCTCTGCCTCGCGGATGCAGAATAGTGACTCCAGCTGCCTTTCGAGTTCTGAAACCTGGAGCTCAAGCTTCTGCAGCCGATGACAGTTCCTGCAGATGTATTCATCTAGGACCCTTGGTACGTCCCACATACCGCAGGACGTACATTCCACTTGGCCAGGCTGACCTGCCATAATGTAACTTTAAAAACTTTTTATTACAATGAAAAGTAAATTAATGTACCAGTTACTCACTAATCAACTTCTTCCCCTGTGCAGTCAAATTCATTTTCGCTCAATTTTAACCATTTAATTGACACTCCAGACCACAGAAAAAAAAAAGGCTGTGCCACATTAATACGTTAAAGCAGTATCACAGCGGGAAGGGGACAAACAAGCCCAGGTCTGTCAGGCAGTCAGGAAGAGGAATTTAAAGAAATCTGCAGGGACACACCAGGGTACACAACTCTAAACCTACGCAATGTGGATACAGGAGAGACCTCTCCAATATTGTAACAATCGTCTAGATCCCAGGAAACTGACCCAGGTTCAGGAGAAATTTCAGTATCTGCTGGAACACAAGCTGATTGAGCCCAACCAGAGCTGCTGGAGTCCCACTAAAGCAGAGCATAGCTATGATAGCGTGTGATTGAGAAATAAGTATCTCAGGATGAATATGCATGTACAGTTTTCTTTTTTACCTACAACCTTATAATGAAGTGCTCCTGTCATCACATTTAAATCCGCGTGGATGTGGAGGTGTCATGAACATGTGCTATGCTGAATGATTTTTTAAAATTCATTTGTTGGAAACTTAAATTAAACTTTTGAAAAAAAAAGCAGTTAAAGGCCACCACAATTTGCATTGAAATACTTCATTTTCCCTGGTATCGAGGTGGAGATGAATGTCTGGATTAATCTCCCACCAGAACAATGGTTTGTGAATTTTTGAATGAGCTACCTGCCTCACCTTCATTAACAAGACATTCAAAGCCATATTGGAACATTAACACTGGTGGAGATGAAACTCAAAGGATAAACAATGTAACAATGGGACCTGAGAGAGAAATTGGAATTCTTAAGACTAATTAAGATGCAAAAGAGAGAATACACTGGACAATCATATGACAGTTTCTCCATTTGTGTGAAAACTTGTTTATTTTAGCTACAGCAAACAAGCACCTGCTTTTGACCAATACAGGACCCAAGTGGATGTCAGTCTCTCTCTCTCTCTATCTGAATTACCAAACTCCACAGACTGTATATTCTTTTGTTTGTTTTGGATTCTCATCCAACCAAACTATTCTTCTTCACTCTGTAATCTATTTTTGTGCGTGTGTGTGTGCGCGCGTAAGTTGGAGCTTAGTGTATTATTTGACTTAGATTGGGTTTTGATTTTAAGTACAATAAATTAACCTCTTTCTTGTTTAAACTCAAGAAAACCTGTCTGGTTCTTGTATGATCATAGCACATAAAAGGGTTAAACACTCACTCACTTGGTCAGCACATCCACTGTTTAAAAGAAATAAACCCTGTTGAGTTCAAACAAGGAGGAAAAAGAGGGGAGCTTTCGACCCCTCCACGTCTGATCGTAACAATATGTAAATGACCTGAATATTGAAAGAGAGAGTGGCATGTCAAAACTTGCTGATGATATCGAACTTGGAAGAGCTGACAAACAGTGAGGATGATAAAAATTGACTGCAACAGGCCATAGATAGGCTAGTGGAATGGACAAACTGGTGGGAGATGGAATTTAATACTGAGAAGTGTGAGGTGATGCATTTAGGCAGAAGGAATAAGCAATATATGATTAATGGCACAGTTCTAAAGAGTGTACAGGGACAGAGAGACCTGGGGGTTCATGTGCATCGATCTTTGAAGGTGGCAGGACATATTGAGAGAGCGGTTAGTAAAGCATATGGGATCTTGGACTTCATAATTAGAGGCATTGAGTACAAAAGCAGGGGAGTTATGCTGAATTTTTATAAAGCTCTGGTTAGGCCTCAACTGAAGTATTGCATCCAGTTCTGGTCACCACACTTTAGGAAGGATGTAAGGCTGCAGAGGAGATTAACCAGAATGGTTCCAGGGATGGAGGATTTTAGCTACAAGGTTAGTTTGGAGAAGCTGGGGTTGTTCTCCTTGGAGCAAAGGAGATTGAGGGGAGATCTGACAGAGCTGTACAAGATTATGACAGGCTTAGATAAAGTAGACAAAGAAAAACAGTTCCCATTAGCTGATTATACCAGGACTAGGGGACACAGATTTAAGGTTTGGGCAAGAGATGCAGGGGGAATGTGAGGAAGAACTTTTTACACAACGAGTGGTAATGACTTGGAACTCACTGCCTACGAGGATGGTGGAAGCAGAGACGATGAATGATACCAAAAAAAATTGGCTGCGCACATGAGGAAAATAGAGTTGCAGGGCAAAGAGAACATGGTGCAGGAATGGGTCTGACTGGGATGATCTAAAGAGAGACAGCATGGAACTGATTGGCCAAATAGCCTCCTTCTGTGCAGTAAATGACTTATTTGAGTCAGTGACTCTCTAAGTACAGTGTCGAGGGTACATGTTGTAGCGAACACTGTGGAGGTACAGTGTAGAGGGGCACAGTGTGGTACAGGACACAGTGTAGGTACAGTATCGAGGGGTACATGGTATACAGGGCACTGTGTAGGTACAGTGTCGAGGAGTACATGCTTAGAGAACACTGAGTAGGTACAGTGTAGAGGGGCACAGTGTGGTACAGGCCACTGTGTAGGTACAGTGCCGAGGGGTACATGGTGTACAGGACACTGTGTAGGTACAGTGTCGAGGGGTACATGGTGTACAGGGCACTGTGTAGGTACAGTGTCGAGGGGTACATGGTGTACAGGGCACTGCGTAGGTACAGTGTTAACGATACATGGTGTACAGGACACTGTGTAGGTACAGTGTCGAGGGGTACATGGTGTACAGGGCACTGTGTAGGTACAGTGTCGAGGGGTACATGGTGTACAGGACACTGTGTAGGTACAGTGTCGAGGGGTACATGGTGTACAGGGCACTGTGTAGGTACAGTGTCGAGGGGTACATGGTGTACAGGGCACTGCGTAGGTACAGTGTTAACGATACATGGTGTACAGGACACTGTGTAGGTACAGTGTCGAGGGGTACATGGTGTACAGGGCACTGTGTAGGTACAGTGTCGAGGGGTACATGGTGTACAGGACACTGTGTAGGTACAGTGTCGAGGGGTACATGGTGTACAGGGCACTGTGTAGGTACAGTGTCGAGGAGTACATGTTGTAGAGAACACTGAGTAGGTACAGTGTAGATGGGCACAGTGTGGTACAGGACACTGTGTAGGTACAGTGTCGAGGGTACATGGTGTACAGGACACTGTGTAGGTACAGTGTCGAGGGATACATGGTGTACAGGGCACTGTGTAGGTACAGTGTCGAGGAGTACATGTTGTAGAGAACACTGAGTAGGTACAGTGTAGATGGGCACAGTGTGGTACAGGACACTGTGTAGGAACGGCACTTGGGGCGGCACAGTGGCGCAGTGGTTAGCACTGCAGCCTCACAGCTCCAGGGACCCGGGTGCGATTCCGGGTACTGCCTGTGTGGAGTTTGCAAGTTCTCCCTGTGTCTGCGTGGGTTTTCTCCGGGTGCTCCGGTTTCCTCCCACAAGCCAAAAGACTTGCAGGTTGACAGGTAAATTGGCCATTATAAATTGTCACTAGTATAGGTAGGTGGTAGGGAAATATAGGGACAGGTGGGGATGTTTGGTAGGAATATAGGATTAGTATAAATGGGTGGTTGATGTTCGGCACAGACTCGGTGGGCCGAAGGGCCTGTTTCAGTGCTGTATCTCTAATCTAATCCAATCTAAAAAAAACAGTGTAGAGGGGCACAGTGTGCTACAGGCTACTGTGTAGATACAGTGCCGAGGGGTACATGGTGTACAGGACACTGTGTAGGTACAGTGTCGAGGGGTACATGGTGTACAGGGCACTGTGTAGGTAAAGTGTCGAGGGGTACATGGTGTACAGGGAACTGTGTAGGTACAGTGTCGAGGGTACATGGTGTACAGGGCACTGTGTAGGAACAGTGTAGAGGGGCACAGTGTGCTACAGGCCACTGTGTAGATACAGTGCCGAGGGGTACATGGTGTACAGGACACTGTGTAGGTACAGTGTCGAGGGGTACATGGTGTACAGGGCACTGTGTCGGTACAGTGTCGAGGAGTACATGTTGTAGAGAACACTGAGTAAGTACAGTGTAGAGGAGTACATGTTGTAGAGAACACTGTGTAGGTACAGTGTCGAGGGTACATGGTGTACAGGACACTGTGTAGGTACAGTGTCGAGGGTACATGGTGAACAGGGCACTGTGTAGGTACAGTGTCGAGGGTACATGGTGAACAGGGCACTGTGTAGGTACAGTGTCGAGGGTACATGGTGTACAGGACACTGTGTAGGTACAGTGTCGAGGGTACATGGTGAACAGGGCACTGTGTCGGTACAGTGTTGACGGTACATGGTGAACAGGGCAATGTGTAGGTACAGTGTTGACGATACATGGTGAACAGGGCAATGTGTAGGTACAGTGTTGACGATACATGGTGAACAGGGCAATGTGTAGGTACAGTGTTGACGATACATGGTGTACAGGGCAATGTGTAGGTACAGTGTTGACGATACATGGTGAACAGGGCACTGTGTAGGTACAGTGTTAACGATACATGGTGTACTGGGCACTGTGTTGGTACAGTGTCGAGGGTACATGGTGTACAGGGCACTGTGTAGGTACAGTGTTGAAGGTACATGGTGTACAGGGCACTGTGTAGGTACAGTGTTGACGATACGTGGTGAACAGGGCACTGTGTAGGTACAGTGTTGAGGGTACATGGTGTATAGGACACTGTGTAGATACAGTGTTGACGATACATGGTGAACAGGGCACTGTGTAGGTACAGTGTTGAGGGTACATGGTGTACAGGGCACTGTGTAGGTACAGCGTTGAGGGTACATGGTGTACGGGGAACTGTGTAGATATAGTGTTGACGATACATGGTGTACTGGGCACTGTGTTGGTGTAGTGTCGAGGGTACATGGTGTACAGGGCACTGTGTAGGTACAGTGTTGAGGGTACATGGTGTACAGGACACTGTGTAGGTACAGTGTTGAGGGTACATGGTGTACAGGACACTGTGTAGATACAGTGTTGACGATACATGGTGAACAGGGCACTGTGTAGGTACAGTGTCGAGGGTACATGGTGTGCAGGGCACTGTGTAGGTACAGTGTCGAGGGTACATGGTATACAGGGCACTGTGTAGATACAGTGTTGACGATACATGGTGTACTGGGCACTGTGTTGGTGTAGTGTCGAGGATACATGGTGTACAGGGCACTGTGTAGGTACAGTGTCGAGGGTACATGGTGTACAGGGCACTGTGTAGGTACACTGTTGAGGGTACATGTTGTACAGGACACTGTGTAGGTACAGTGTTGAGGGTACATGGTGTACGGGGAACTGTGTAGATATAGTGCCGAGGGGTACATGGTGTACAGGGCACTGTGTAGGTACAGTGTCGAGGGTACATGGTGTACAGGGCACTGTGTAGGTACAGTGTCGAGGGTACATGGTGTACAGGGCACTGTGTAGGTACAGTGTCGAGGGTATATAGTGTACAGGGCACTGTGTAGGTACAGTGTCGAGGGTACATGATGAACAGGGCACTGTGTAGGTACAGTGTCGAGGGTACATGGTGAACAGGGCACTGTGTAGGTACAGTGTCGAGGGTATATAGTGTACAGGGCACTGTGTAGATACAGTGTCGAGGGTACATGGTGTACAGGGCACTGTGTAGGTATAGTGTCGAGCGTACATGGTGTACAGGGCACTGTGTAGGTACAGTGTTGACGATACATGGTGAACAGGGCATTGTGTAGGTACAGTGTTGACGATACATGGTGAACAGGGCACTGTGTAGGTACAGTGCCGAGGGGTACATGGTGTACAGGGCACTGTGTAGGTACAGTGTCGAGGGTACATGATGTACAGGGCACTGTGCAGGTACAGTGTTGACGATACATGGTGAACAGGGCACTGTGTTGGTGCAGTGTCGAGGGTACATGGTGTACAGGGCACTGTGTAGGTACAGTGTTGACGATACATGGTGTACTGGGCACTGTGTAGGTACAGTGTCGAGGGTACATGGTGTGCAGGGCACTGTGTAGGTACAGTGTTGACGATACATGGTGTACTGGGCACTGTGTAGGTACAGTGTCGAAGGGTACATGGTGTACAGGGCACTGTGTAGGTACAGTGTTGAGGGTACATGGTGTACAGGACACTGTGTAGGTACAGTGTTGAGGGTACATGGTGTGCGGGGAACTTTGTAGATATAGTGCCGAGGGGTACATGGTGTACAGGGCACTGTGTAGGTACAGTGTCGAAGGGTACATGGTGTACAGGGCACTGTGTAGGTACAGTGTCGAGGGTACATGGTGTACAGGGCAATGTGTAGTTACAGTGTTGACGATACATGGTGAACAGGGCACTGTGCAGGTACAGTGTTGACGATACATGGTGAACAGGGCACTGTGTAGGTACAGTGTTGAGGGTACATGGTGTACAGGACACTGTGTAGGTACAGTGTTGAGGGTACATGGTGTACAGGACACTGTGTAGGTACAGTGTCGAGGAGTACATGTTGTAGAGAACACTGAGTAGGTACAGTGTAGAGGAGTACATGTTGTAGAGAACACTGTGTAGGTACAGTGTCGAGGGTACATGGTGTACAGGACACTGTGTAGGTACAGTGTCGAGTTGACATGGTGAACAGGGCACTGTGTAGGTACAGTGTTGAGGGTACATGGTGTACAGGGCACTGTGTAGGTACAGTGTCGAGGGTACATGCTGTACTGGGCACTGTGTAGGTACTGTGTCGAGGGTATATGGTGAACAGGGCACTGTGTAGGTACAGTGATGAGGGTACATGGTGTACAGGACACTGTGTAGGTACAGTGTTGAGGGTACATGGTGTACAGGGCACTGTGTAGGTACAGTGTCGAGGGTACATGGTGTACAGGGCACTGTGTAGGTACAGTGTCGAGGGTATATGGTGAACAGGGCACTGTGTAGATACAGTGTTGAGGGTACATGGTGTACAGAGCACTGTGAAGGTACAGCGTTGAGGGTACATGGTGTACAGAGCACTGTGTAGGTACAGTGTCGAGGATACATGGTGAACAGGGCACTGTGTAGGTACAGTGTCGAGGGTACATGGTGAACAGGGCACTGTGTAGGTACAGTGTCGAGGGTACATGGTGAACAGTCCACTATGTAGTTACAGTGTCGAGGGTACATGGTGAACAGTCCACTATGTAGTTACAGTGTCGAGGGTACATGGTGAACAGGGCACTGTGTAGGCACAGTGTCGAGGGTACATGGTGAACAGTCCACTATGTAGTTACAGTGTCGAGGGTACATGGTGAACAGTCCACTATGTAGTTACAGTGTCGAGGGTACATGGTGAACAGGGCACTGTGTAGGTACAATGTCAAGGGTACATGGTGAACAGTCCACTATGTAGGTACAGTGTCGAGGGTACATGGTGAACAGGGCACTGTGTAGATTCAATGTCGAGGTGTACATGATGAACAGAGAACTGTGTAGGTACAGTGTTGAGGGGTACATGGTGTACGGGGCCCAGTGTAGGTGTAGTGTCGAGGGGTACGTCGTGTAGGGGCCCCTGTGTAGCTGCAGTGTCGAGAGGTACATGGTGTGCGGTGCACGTTGTAGGTAGAGTGGCGATGGGTACATGATGTAGGACAAGAGTATCAAAGTGTTAATCTTGATAGAATGTAATGATTACCACCCACCAGGATGAGCTAAGAGATCATGTGGGAGAGACTCGAGAACAGTTGCAGCATTGCTTTTGAAGGAGACACATAGGCATGTGTGGGTGTATATAGTTACTATACAATAAAGATACATTTTTAAACACTACCTCTCAGTCTAGACTCTGTATGGTGGCAGCATAAAGAACCCAATGTGTAACATGGTGAACAGTGCTGGGATCGAAGTTCTATACCCAGAAGAGAAAATTTGAAGCAACAATAATCCTACAGCTAGAAGAGAAGAAACTTCAAAACAAGTCACTGAAGAGAAAAAAACAGACTACCAACCTGAGAAGGCGGAGAAAAGCTGTATAGAATTGAAGTGTAGCTGAAAAGCAAGCAATCGGATGAGTCATTGTGCCGACAATCGAGAAACCTTGGTTTAAATAAAAGCCTTTGAAGAGCTAAAAAGAAATTTCTAAAGGCTCCATGTGAGAGAGAGAAAAAAGGGGAAAACCGTGAAAAGTGTGCAAACTGAAAAAAAGGTCCGATCGTGAAGATAAAAAGCGGGGAATCCCCAAATACAGCATAGTCTCGATTAATGCAGCTCAGGCTGGGAAAAAAATCATTAAAGCAGTCAAGCTTGAACAAACTAAATAATCTGTAGCTCAAAAAGAAGCAAAGGGGTAAACCCTGGAACAGTTTATCGAACAGCTCTGTCATTCCATTAGGCAGCTTGTAAACATTTCAGTGAACTGCTGAAAGAATGGGGAAGTCCTGACCGGAAGCTATTGAAAAAAAACAAACATGGAACACTGTCAAGCACCTGCTACAGTCCATCAAAGCAAACAAGCCTGAAAAAATGAGTTTCTTAAAGGGGAACACTCTCTAAAAAGGCTAATAAAAATGGATCAAAATTTGGGAGTGCCAGAGAGTTTCAAAAGTCAGGCTCAAAACTGGGAACTATGGAGGAAAAGGTTGCTCAGATATAGAATTACATCGAAATTGAACAGCAGGTCTGAAACAGAGCGTGAATACATTATTATATTTAGTTAGTGCTGTAGCTGATGAAATAATAGCAAGGCAAGGTATTGATGAAACATCAGTCAAATTTGCTGAAATCTTAAAAGCTTGTGATTCCTACTTCAATCTGCATAGTAATAAGATTCTTGAAAGAGCTGAATTCAATAAAAGCTTCCAGAAACCGGGTGAAATGGTCAATACTTTTATCAATGACCTTTACAGACTCGCAGAGGGATATGAGTATGGAGACCTTAAAGACGAATTGGTAAGAGATTGTCATGTTGTTGGTGTTGCAGATGATTCCATATCAGACCTTTTACAGCCTAAAAAAGACCTCACCCTAGAAACAGCCATTCAGCTGGTGAGGCAAGCGAGGAAAGAGAGAATAACAGACCAATTCTGCTAGGTGAGGAAAGACTTTGGTACAGGAAACCTCCTGTAACAGTTCAGTTCCTTCACCAGAGGGTTGAACAACAGACGCCAGAAGAAATGTACACAATGGGGCGGGGGGGGGGGGGGGGGTGGGGGGGTGGGAGCCGAAAGATGCCTCTAAACTCTCCCCAGCGATGTGGTGAAAAAATTTTCCACAGGTGTGAATAATGTGAATAATTTCCCACAGGTGTGCAGAATGCTTTTATTGCAGAAAAATAGGGCATTTCAGTAAGATGTGCCGAAATAAAATCTCGACTATCTCAGTGCTCTCAAGGAAAAGCAGTCAAGGTAAATGAAGTTACACAGCTTCCTGCAGCCAACCAATCAAAATATTTTCTGGGTCAGAGCAATGATCCAAAACTCGCGTTTTGGTCAGCAGATGTATATGTCAATGGACATATCAGTAATTTTAAACTCGACACATGAGTAAGTGTGCCAGTCCTGTCAGATAAAGAGCCATGGCTTTCAACACATGTTCTGCAACCAACAGGAACTCAGTTACTGGCCCAGGAGGTGTTGTACTAGAAGTAAAGGGAAAGTTACAAGCAAAGCTTCAGTACAAGGGAAAGCAAATATTAGAAACACTGCATGTCCTAAACAATCAGGAGGTCTCACTCTTAAGTAGAAGAGATTGTATTGAGAAAGTTGAAGATATTAAACAGCAAGAATCCAGCAGTCACTTTCAAGTGGAATTCCTGAAATTGTTCACAGGTCTAGGGAGACTGAAGACTGAATATAGTGTCAGGTTGCCAAAAGACGCTAAACCACTATGTCTCTCCACGCCAAGGAAGATTCTGCTCCCACTAATGACGCAAGTCCAACTAGAAGGCATGACCAGGATGGGAGTCATTTCTCTTTTTACTGAGCTCACAGATTGGTGTTCAGGAATGGTCCCAGTTCCTAAACAAAAGGGGGGTCTTCGCATGAGAAATTCATCCCATGTCCTCAGTGGACAACAGCTTGGCAAAGTTATCCAGAAGCACGGTCTTCGCAAAACTTCAGATGAATAGTGGCTTTTGGCAAGTTCCATTTGATCAGAAGTCAAGGTTATTGACGACTGCTCCCTTTGAAAGATTTTGCTTTAACCGTCTTCCATTTGGTATCATGTCAGCACCAGAAATTTTCCACAGAACTATGTCAAGTATTCTACAGGGCCTGGAAAGTGTAATCTGCCATATGGATGATATCCTAATTCACGGAGAGTCCATAGAAGAACATAACTGAAGGGTTAGAGCCGTTTTGAATTGTCTGCAGGACGAAGGCCTATCACTCAATCAGAAGTGTGAGTTTTCTAAGACGTCCATTCATTTTTTTGGGACATATTGTCAGTAGTAGCAGCATAATGGAAGACCCGGAAAAGAAAAAAGTCATTAGGGGATTTCCAAGTCCTGTTTTGACCCTTGATCTTCAAGGGTTTCTTGGTATGGTCTATCAATTGGCAAAATTCCTAACTAACGTAGCCCAAATTGCCAAGCCTTTGCAGCAACTACTGAGAATGGTGCTGAGATGCACATCAGAAACAAGCATTCCAACAGACCAAGGAGATGGTGATTTTGCTGGATGTTTTAGCTGATTATAACCCTTCCTTTACAACTACGATCGTGGCTGACACTTCATCCGCAGGGATAGGGGATGTCCTTTTCCAGGAACAGTCTGATAGAAGTCAGAGACCTGTTTATTACACGTCACAAGCACTATCTGACATGGAGACGAGATACGTCGTGATATAAAAGGAAGCTCTCGCAGTCGCTTGGGCTTCTGAGAAATTTTCAAACGACATTATTGGCTTAAAGGTTATCATTGAGACAGACCACAAACCATTCCTTAGTCGTTGCCGCAAAAGCTCGGCAATTTGGGCTGTTAGGTAGGAATTGTGCCAACTGATGGGCCATACCAAGAAACTGTTGAAGATCAAGGGTCAAAGTTGCCTTAACTTCATGAAAAGGAACTTGCTTGGATGCCTGTTTGGATCTCAAGATTCCAGTTGAGGCAAATGAGGTTCACCTATAAAACAGTAACAAATGATGTATTGGCTCAAGCGACGGTCAACCAACCTGCTCAACAGGATGGTAATTTTATTAACAAAACGAGTCATTTTCGCAGGTCACTGCATCACAATGGCCAGCAAGTTCAAATAAACTCCAACAAATTCATCAGGCACAGAGGTAAGATGAGGAATACATATATATATATATATACATATATATATTCTCTGAACACAGAAGACAATTTACCATAGTGGATGATATATTGGTATATGATGAAAGACTGGTGATTCCAGAGTCACTCAGAGTAGAGATCTGGGATAAAATACACCAGGGTCATATGGGCATAACTAAAGGTAGAGCACGGGCTCTGCACGAGAAGTCATTGGCGGATAGGATCAGGGAAAACCCTAAGGCTTTCTATAGGTATATCAGGAACAAAAGAATGACTAGAGTTAGATTAGGGCCAATCAAGGATAGTAGTGGGAAGTTGTGTGTGGAATCAGAGGAGATAGGGGAAGTGTTAAATGAATATTTTGCGTCAGTAGTTACAGTAGAGAAAGAAATTGTTGTCGAGGAGAATACTGAGATTCAGGCTACTAGGCTAGATGGGATTGAGGTTCACAAGGAGGAGGTGTTATCAATTTTGGAAAGTGTGAAAATAGATAAGTCCCCTGGGCCAGATGGGATTTATCCTAGGATTCTCTGGGAAGCTAGGGAGGAGATTGCAGAGCCTTTGTCCTAGATCTTTATGTCGTCATCATCGACAGGAATAGTGCCGGAAGACTGGAGGATAGCAAATGTTGTCCCCTTGTTCAAGAAGGGGAGTAGAGACAGCCCTGGTAATTATAGACCTGTGAGCCTTACTTCGGTTGTGGGTAAAATGTTGGAAAAGGTTATAAGAGACAGGATGTATAATCATCTTGAAAAGAATAAGTTCATTAGCGATAGTCAGCCCGGTTTTGTGACGGGTAGGTCGTGCCTCACAAACCTTATTGAGTTTTTCGAGAAGGTGACCAAACAGGTGGATGAGGGTAAAGCAGTGGATGTGGTGTATATGGATTTCAGTAAGGCGTTTGATAAGGTTCCCCATGGTAGGCTATTGCAGAAAATACGGAAGTATGGGGTTGAAGGTGATTTAGAGCTTTGGATCAGAAATTGGCTCGCTGAAAGAAGACAGAGGGTGGTGGTTGATGGCAAATGTTCATCCTGGAGTTTAGTTACTAGTGGTGTACCGCAAGGATCTGTTTTGGGGCCACTGCTGTTTGTCATTTTTATAAATGACCTGGAAGAGGGTGTAGAAGGGTGGGTTAGTAAATTTGCGGATGACACTAAGGTCGGTGGAGTTGTGGATAGTGCCAAAGGATGTTGTAGGTTACAGAGGGACATAGATAGGCTGCAGAGCTGGGCTGAGAGATGGCAAATGGAGTTTATTGCGGAAAGGTGCGAGGTGATTCACTTTGGAAGGAGTAACAGGAATGCAGAGTACTGGGCTAATGGGAAGATTCTTGGTAGTGTAGATGAACAGAGAGATCTTGGTGTCCAGGTGCATAAATCCCTGAAGGTTGCTACCCAGGTTAATAGGGCTGTTAAGAAGGCATATGATGTGTTAGCTTTTATTAGTAGGGGGATCGAGTTTCGGAGCCACGAGGTCATGCTGCAGCTGTACAAAACTCTGGTGTGGCCGCACCTGGAGTATTGCGTGCAGTTCTGGTCACCGCATTATAGGAAGGATGTGGAAGCTATGGAAAGGGTGCAGAGGAGATTTACTAGGATGTTGCCTGGTATGGAGGGAAGGTCTTACGAGGAAAGGCTGAGGGACTTGAGGTTGTTTTCATTGGAGAGAAGGAGGAGGAGAGATGACTTAATAGAGACATATAAGATAATCAGAGGGTTAGATAGGGTGGATAGTGAGAGTCTTTTTCCTCGGATGGTAATGGCAAACACGAGGGGACATAGCTTTAAGTTGAGGGGTGATAGATATAGGACAGATGTCAGAGGTAGCTTCTTTACTCAGAGAGTAGTAGGGGCATGGAACGCCCTGCCTGCTACAGAAGTAGACTCGCCAACTTTAAGGGCATTTAAGTGGTCATTGGATAGACATATGGATGAAAATGGAATAGTGTAGGTCAGATGGTTTCACAGGTTGGCGCAACATCGAGGGCCGAAGGGCCTGTACTGTGCTGTAATGTTCTAATTCTAAAAAAAAAAGGTGTCCGTGTGGTGACCCAGGCATCTCAAAGGATATTGAAGACCTGATTTTGAATTGTGACGTACGTGCAGTTCACAGACAAGATCAGAGAACCTCTAGTTTCAACCCAATTCCTAACTAGACCCTGGGAACAGTTGGCGATGGAGTTATTCTTCTCGGAGGAACGATCCTCTCTAATTATAGTTGATTACTTCTCAAGATGGGTCAAAGTCAAACAAAGTACACAACAACAACTGAAACAGTCATCAGAGTTTTACACAAAGTTTTTGCAACACATGGTATATCTGATCAGATAGTATCTGATAATAGACCAACATTTGCAAATGATTATTTCATGCATTTTGTGGAAGAATGCGCATTTGTTCACCTAACAAAGTCTTCTAAGTATCCACAATCATTTGGAGAAGCTGACCAAGCAGTCAGAACCATTAAAACTATGTTGATGAAAAGTGAAGATTTCCAATTAGCACTACTGACATCCAGAACTACTCCATTATCGTGCAGTGCCATCAGAACGCCTAATGGGAAGAAAACTTCAAACGCAACTTCCAATTCTACCCAAGAAATTACTTCCAGGATTGCAAAGCAAGGATTATCAGAAAGTACAAGACAAAGGAAAGTCATATCGAAACAAACAGAGCCATAATTATAACAGAAGATCTTCTTTGGCCTCCTTGTCGCGAAGACAGTGGGTAAGTGCCTGGAGGTGGTCAGTGGTTTGTGAAGCAGCGCCTGGAGTGGCTATAAAGGCCAATTCTAGAGTGACAGACTCTTCCACAGGTGCTGCAGATAAAGCTGGTTGTTGCGGCTGTTGTACAGTTGGCTCTCTCCTTGCGCCTGTCTTTTTTCCTGCCAACTGCTAAGTCTCTTCGACTTGCTACACTTGAGCCCCGCCTTCATGGCTGCCCGCCAGCTCTGGCGAACGCTGGCAACTGACCCCCATGACTTGTCATCAATGTCACAGGACTTCATGTCGCATTTGCAGACCTCTTTAAAGCGGAGACATGGACGACCGGTGAGTCTGATACCAGTGACGAGCTCGCTGTACAATGTGTCCATAGGGATCCTGCCATCTTCCATGTGGCTCACATGGCCAAGCCATCTCAAGCGCCGCTGGCTCAGTAGGGTGTATATGCTGGGGATATTGGCTGCTTCGAGGACTTCTGCGTTGGAGATATGATCCTGCCACCTGATGTCAAGGATTCTCCGGAGGTAGCAAAGATGGAATGAATTGAGACGTCGCACTTGGCTGACATACGTTGTTTAGGCCTCGCTGCCGTAGAGCAAGGTAGTGAGGACACAGGCCTGATACACTTGGACTTTTGTATTCTTTTGTAACAGAAGATACCGTACAAGAAACCTACCAAGTTGTCAAAAGGGCAAAAGATATGGGTACGAGACCAAAATAGAGAAAGGGCAATTCTCCAGAAAGATCAGAATCTACAGTGATCTTATCTAGTATGATCTCAGGAATGTTCTGAATGGAGAAGACATCAAAGACATCAATTAGTCATAGATTTAAATGACTCAGATGATGAACTGAAAATTCAAAAAGCACTGTATGCTACAAACCTCAACGAAGACCATCCAAGTCAATAAACAAGGGATCAGAGAAAGACTACCAATTTTCGACATCCAACAAGAAGATCAGGGAAAGATGTGAAGCCTCCTGATAGGTTAATCTATGAAGTCAGAGACTTGGGGGAAGATAGGGCAGCGTGTAAATCAAAAAGTGAATGTATGTCAATATATATTAAGATAAAGACTTGGGGTGAGATGTAGTATAAAGGGATCAAAGGGTTAGTCTTGAGAGAATGTAAAGATTACCGCCCATCAGGATGAGGTAAGAGATTATTAGAATTAGAATTAGAACATTACAGCGCAGTACAGGCCCTTCGGCCCTCGATGTTGCGCCGACCTGTGAAACCATCTGACCTACACTATTCCATTTTCATCCATATTTATGCCCCTGCCTCCATGAATAAATCCCCCTTTAGGTCCCTAATCAGCCCTACTCCTCCTTTTACCACTCTTTTGCTATTTATATGTCTATAGAAGACTTTTAAGTTCCCTTTTATGATAGCTGCTAGTCTCCTCTCATACTGCCTCTTTGCTTTTCTTATTTGCTTTTTCACTTCCCGTCTGACCCTTCTATATTCACACTGGTTCTCAACTGTATTATCCACCTGACATCTCATATGCACCCTTTTTCTGCTTCATCTTACTCTCTATCTCTTTCGTCATCCAGGGAGCTCCGTATCTGTTCGTCATAAGAGTCATTTATGGCACTGTTTGCCTTATCTTTTCCCTTGCGAGAATGTACTTTGACTGAACCTGAACTATCTCCTCTTGAAAGGCAGCCCATTGTTCAGTTACAGTTTTGCCTGCCAATCTTTGATTCCAATTTATTTGGGCCAGATCCGTCTCACCCCACTGAAGTTGGGCCTCCCTCAATTAATTATTTTTACTCCGGATTGCTTGTCCTTTTCCATAGCCAACCCAAATCTTATGATGCAATGAGCACTGTCCCCTAAATGCTCCCTTACTGCCACTTGATTCATTTGATCTAGCTCATTCCCCTGAACCAGATCTAGCAATGCCTTCTTCCTTGTTGGACTGGAAGCATACTGATGTAGAAAAATCTCCTGAACACACTTTATAAACTCTTGCCCCTCTCTGCCCTTGACACTATTTATATCCCAGTCTATATTAGAATAAAGTCCCCTATTTTAACTGCTCTGTAATTCTTGCACCTCTCTAATTTCCTTGCAAATCTGTTCCTCTATGTCTTTCCCATTAGTTGGTGGCCTATAGAATACACCCAGCAATGTAATGGTACTACTTTTGTTTCTTAGCTCTAACCTGATGGATTCTGTCCTTGACCCCTCTGACATCCTCTCTCTCCAGCACTGTAATGTTCTCCTTAATCAAAACCCCTATCCTCCTCCTGTCCTTTGTTATGACCAGGTGAGAAAGAGGTCTAGGGTTCCCTTTCTGCCTTCACCTGGTCTTACCATAACAGGGTTTAATTTTAAACACACTATTTTTAGCTCCCCCTTGGTGAATCCCTATTCACCGCTTTCCAATTATAAGGCAAAGAAACCAGCACAAACAGGTTTTCTTAGGTTTAAAGATGAAAAGTTGAAATTTATAAACTTAATCTCTAATTCGGTTGACGCCTACTGATACACAAAGCACTCATGCTAGCATTCATATGCGATACACGCATGCAAATAGAGACAGAAAAGAGAAGAAAAATAAAGTAGTTAAAGTTTGAGGCAATATCTGAAGAGTTTATGTTACGGTTCTTCGAGCTCACTGTAGAGTCCTTGATTGTAGGTAGATCTTGCTTTTCATTGGGGACCAATATTCTTCTTAAACCTGTTGTCGCTGTAGGAGGCTTTTCTCTCTTGGAGTTCATGTGTCTTCAGTGGATTCAGAGGCTTGTGAGAAAGAGATGAGAGCAGACAGGAGAGATCTTCTCAGTCCAGGAGCAAACAGGCACACTCAGTTCAAACTGTTGGTACAATTCAGAAAACCACTGGTTGCTTAGCAGGTTAGTGATGTGACTGATTAGTCAGACCATGCCTTGCATTGTATCACCTTAGCAGTCTCTGGAATGCTCCTCTTACACACAATACCTGGTGATCAAGGTCCATTGCGGGTTGAACGCGTCAGGGAATGGTCCTTTGTCCTTCCAAGCACCATCTGTTAATATGCAAATGTCTTTTCCAGCCAGTGCTGATCTGTTTAACAAGTCCTTTCTTCACTCCAGTAACAGTTTTAAATCAATGTTCATGACAAAATTACGTGCCTCATTCTTGGCAGGTGGGGGCCTAGCATGACACCTTCCTTCCATATTTTTCCTGAACACCTTGTATCCAGGAACATTTAGTATTCAGTACTGCCCAGGTCTGTTATTGTTACATCATACTTCCACATGCCTGTCTGCATCTGCAGCTCAACAACCTTATTTACCACACACCATGTAGTCATATACATGTATATTAAACTTAATTTAGACCTTATTACATTCCCTCTTACTCTGATCCCAGCTAATACCTTACTCTTTTCTACTCTAGTGCTATCTGTCTCTCCCAATTCTCTGTGCATCTGTGTTTTACTCTTTAATATTGTCTTCTGGTTCCTACACTTCTGACAAGTTAGTTAGTTTAAACCCTCCCCAATGGCACTAGCAAACTGCCCCACGAGGATATTGTTCCCGGCTCTGTTGAGTTCCCTCACATGGGAAAGAATAGTAGGGCCACCTGTAATAATAATTATTTAAAGCAATTATTTTTAGAAATGGATACAGATGACAACCAAAAAACTCATGCTTTTACATGCATATGATTATATTTTCCACATTGAAAATAAACAAACAATCTGAGGCAAGCACTTTTAAAGTTATACTACAAATAATGGGTTGCATTCTCCTCTCTGGGCAGAGTTCCAGCAATATAGGACTCTTTTTACTCTGCTCTTGCCCCCACCACCCAGTTCTTTGCATTGGGGGCCATTTTGTATGTGCAGCAGGCTCCCCGCTGTCAAGAGGGAGCTTTCCAGTGCTTGGTGGCAAAATCCCAGTGGTGATTCAATGGGACCACTACTGCAACAGCACAATAGGCAGTCAGGCATTTAAAAGGGCAGAAGAACCCAGAAGATTAAAAAAGTGGCAGCCCAGTAGAGATCGAGCTCTACAGCAAGATGTGAGAGCCAGACTGAAGGGAGAAGAGCTCAGTACAAAGCCCACTGTCTTTGTTAGGCAACCTCAGGGCCATTATTGCTGCTTTTCTGAGGCCCATTGCTACCTATCACATAGTGCCCTCGGGAAGTAGCAGTAGGAAAATCTGCCAGGGAAGGGACAGCCAGTAATGGTCAAGGCAGGAAGGTGCTGATAGGGTGCACTGGTGCAATTCTCTACCACTAACCTGCCCAATTTCTCATCTAGGAGAATCTAGCCCAGAGGGGACCTTGAGATTATGCCCTATTTCAAATGGAACTTTATGCATGAGGAGAGATGTTTAAAGATGGTTTAAAATTTTCTTAACTATATTTGTGTTATTGAGCTTTGACAAGCAGTAATTTCACTCACCCCTCTTATACTTTGCAGGCAGTAGCAATTGGAGAACTCATATGTCCTTTCCAAAGTTAAATGACTTTCCCGAGTAAAATACAAAGTTTGTGGATGCTCTTACCACTTGAGACACGTGGGTTTCTTGCAGATAATACTTTGGCACCTGTAGATGGCTTTGTATCTTCCTGAGCTTGAGCGTTTAACCTAGAGACTCGAGAACAGTTACAACGTGGCTTTTGAAGGAGACACAGACTAATGTGGAGTGTGTATAGTTACCATGCAAAAAAGATTATTGTTGAAACAGTACAGCCTAAGTACTGGCTAAACTCGATATGGTGGCAGCATAAAGAACTAAATATATAACAGAGGGCACGACATACGAACATACGAATTAGGAGCAGGAGTAGGCCACTCGGTCCATTGAGCCTGCTCCGCCATTCAACAAGATCATGGTTGCACTGATTGTAACCTCAACTCCACATTCGTGCCTACCTCTGATAATCTTTGTCCCCCTTGTTTATCAAGAATCTATCCACCACTGCCTTAAAAATATTCAAAGACTCTGCTTCCACCACCTTTTGAGGAAGAGAATTCCAAAGACTCACAACCCTCTGACAGAAAAGAATTTCACCTCAACTCTGTCCTAAATGGGCGACCCCTTATTTTTAAATTGTGAGCCCTTGTTCTGGAAGGGGAAACATCCTTTCCATATCCACCCTGTCAAGATCCCTCAGGATCTTATATGTTTCAATCAAGTCGCCTCTGACTATTCAAAACTCCAGTGAATACAAGCCTAGCCTGTCCAGCTTTCCTCATAAGACAACCCACCCATTCCAGATATTAGTCTAGTAAACCCTTTCTGAACCACTTCCAATGCATTTACACCCTTCCTTAAATAAGGAGGCCAGTACTGTACACAGTACTCCAGATACACCAATGCTCTGTATAACTGAAGCATAGAAACGTAGAAATAGAAAATAGGAGCAGGAGTAGGCCATTTGGCCCTTCGAGCCTGCCCTGCCATTCATTATGATCATGGCTGATCATCCAACTCAGTAACCTGTTTCTGCTTTCTCCCCATATCCTTTCACCTCAAGATCTATACCTAACTCCTTCTTGAAAACATACAATGTTTTGGCCTCAATTGCTTTCTGTGGTAGCGAATTCCACAGGCTCACCACTCTCTGGGTGAAGAAATTTCTCCTCATCTCAGTCCTGAAAGGTTTACCCCATATCCTTAGACTATGTCCCCTAGTTCTGGACTCCCCCACCATCGGGAACATCCTTCCTGCATCTACCCTGTCAATTCCTGTTAGAATTTTATATTTCTATGAGATCCCCCCTCACTCTTCTGAACTCCAGCGAATATAATCCTAACAGACTCAATCTCTCCTCATACGTCAGTCCTGCCATCCCAGGAATCAGTCTGGTAAACCTTCGCTGCACTCCCTCTATAGCAAGAACATCCTTCCTCAGATAAGGAGACCAAAACTGCACACAATATTCCAAGTGTGGTCTTCCCAAGGCCCTATATAATTGCAGCAAGACATCCTTGCTCCTGTACTCGAATCCTCTCACTATGAAGGCCAACAAACCATTTGCCTTTTTTACCGCCTGGGATCCGATGGCGCGGAAGTGCCAGCCTCCGCGCTGAAAATCACAGCTGGCCTTTAAGATCTGAGGTAGGTATATATAACTGCACAAATTTTATTAATTTGAATTAGTAATTGTGGTCCCATCGCTCAGCTGCGGGGGGCCGCCACACTGCCTCGCTGCCGTCGGGAGGATCGAGTTGGGCCCTGCTGGCCTCAAGGTCTGTGATGGGCTTCATCCGGAGCCATCTTCAGGCATCCCCCTCCCCCACCCCCGCCACAGATCCCGACGTCGAGGGCTCCTTAAAATCCAGCCCAATATCTTTAACTTTTTTAGTTAACTACAGATGGTGGGACCCCCCCTTGGAATTTTTCTTTCATATTGGAATGTATCTATTCTGTGTATTCTGAAATATCCCCTTAAATGTCTGCCACTGCATCTCTATTGATCTATCCCTTAACCTAATTTGTCAGTTCACTTGAGTTAGCTCTCAATGCCCTTATTTAAGTTTAAAATACGAGGCTTAGACCCACTCTTCTCTCCCTCAAACTGAAAGTAAACTTCAATCCTATTATGATCGTTGCTACCTAGGGTCGTCTTCACTATGAGGTCATTAATTAATCCTATCTCGTCGCACTGTGTAGGTACAGTGTTGAGGGGCACAGTGGTGTACAGGGCCCTGAGAAGGTCGTGTCAGGGGACAAAGTGGTTATGGGGCACTGTGTAGGTAGAAGAAAAAAGGAAAGACATGTAATCCTAAAGCTCTTTCACAACCTCCGAAGCTATGGGTCCTGACAACATTCTGGCAATAGTACTGAAGACTTGTGCTCCAGAACTTGCCGCGCCCCCAGCCAAGTTGTTCCAGTACAATAACAACATTGGCATCTACCCGTCAATGTGGAAAATTGCCGAGGTATGTCCTGTACACAAAAATCAGGACCAATCCAAACCAGCCAATACTGCCCAATCAGTCCACTCCTGATCAACAAAGTGATGGAAGAGGTTGTTGACAGTGCTATCAAGTGGTACTTGCTCAGCAATAATCTGCTCACTGCCGCTCAGTTTGGCTTCCACCAGCGTCACCCAGCTCCTGACCTCATTACAGCCTTGGTCCTTTTATTTTATTAGTTTGTGGGATGTGGGCATCGCTGGCTAGGACAGTATTTTTACCCATCCCTAACTGCAGGTCAGAAGTTGGGAATTTTGCAGTGAGTAACTCACCTCCTGTCTCTCCGGTGTCCGTCCACCATCTACAAGTTACAAGTCAGGGCTGTGATGGAATACTCTCCACTTTCATGGATAAGTGCAGCTCCAACAACACTCAAGAAGCTCGACACCATCCAGGACAAAGCAGCCTGCTTGATTGGCACCCCATCCACCACATTCAACATTCACTTCCTCTTCCACCTACACACATTGGCAGCAGTGTGTACTATCTACAAGATGCACTGCAGCAACGCACCAAGGCTCCTTAGACAGCACCTTCCAAACCCATGACCTCTACCACCTAGAAGGACAAGGGCAGCAGATGCATGGGAACATCACTACCTGCAAGTTCCCCCCCAAGTCACACACCATCCTGACTTGGAACTATATTGCAGTTCCTTCACTGTCGCTGGGTCAAAATCCTGGAACTCCCTTCCTAACAGCACTGTGGGTGGACCTACTCCTCATGGTCTGCAGTGGTTCAAGAAGGCAGCTCACCACCACCTTCTCAAGGCCAAATAGGGATGGGCAATAAATTCTGGCCTAGCCAGCGATGCCCACATCCTATGCACAAATTAAAAAAGATGCAGTCACTGTTGTAATGTAGAAAACACAATAGCCAAGTTGCACACAGCAGAATCCCATAAAGAGCAATGTGATAATGACCAGGTAATCCGTTTTAGTGATGTCGATAGAGTGATAAATATTGGCCAGGACACCGGGGAGAACTCACCTGCTCTTTGAAATAGTGTCATAGGATCTTTTACATACACCTGGCAGGACAAACAGGGCATCGGTTTAATGTGACACCTAAAAGACAGCATCTCCAACAGTGCAGCACTCCCTCCATACTGCAGTCGAGCATTGATTTTTGTGCTCAAAATCTGGACTGGGGCTTGAACCTTCGAACTCAGAGGGGAGAATGGTACCCACTGAACCATGGCTGACAGAAGGTTCAGCATCAATGGGAGCATTGTTGTACAGGGCACTGTGTAGGCCCAGTGTTGAGGGGCACAGTATTGTACAGGGCACTGTGTAAGTACAGTATGGAGGAGCACAGTAGTGTTGATGGCACTGTCTTGGTACACCATTGAGGGGTACATGGTATAAAGGGCACTGTGTAGGTCCAGTGTCGAAAGGCACAGTGGTGTTGATGGCACTGTCTTGGTACACAATTGAGAGGTACATGGTATAAAGGGCACTGTGAAGGTCCAGTGTCGAGAGGCACAGTGGTGTTGATGGCACTGTCTTGGTACACAATTGAGGGGTACATGGTATAAAGGGCACTGTGTAGGTCCAGTGTCGAAAGGCACAGTGGTGTTGATGGCACTGTCTTGGTACACAATTGAGGGGTACATGGTGTAAAGGGGACTGTGTAGGTCCAGTGTCGAAAGGCACAGTGGTGTTGATGG